>NC_051078.1:4027566-4627566 GCF_004664715.2 Peromyscus leucopus
ATGGATGGTCATGACTTATTTCTGAAAAGATATTACTCATTATAAAATATTTTGGCATCATTAATGCTGTCAAATGAATTTTAAAATGAAACCAAAGTTTTTTTTTTTTTTTTTTTTTTTTTAAAGGAGACATTTTATACCACACGTCAATGCTTTAAATAATCACCCAGAAGCATTGTGTGCATTTGTCTTCTCCCTGGCTTAGGAGAGTCCCTACGTCCTCTTTACTATCGTATAACATAGTGGCCTGAAACAGTGCCTTATTAGATATGTGAAAATTAACTTCTCAGCCTCTTTCTCCATGATATCTTGTGAATGTTTCCTGGCCACATTTATTTCTTTTCTGTTGAATAGTGTGCTCGGTGAAGAAAGCATTATAGCTTTACTATATAAAAGCATACTTTATGATTTCTGTTTTTATTACTTTGATTCAAAAAGACTTATCCTAATATAATAGAAACTGTGATGTGTATTTCCGTCTAGTTCATTTATGACTTTACTTTTCATATTCAAATGTTATGCCAATTAAAATTTATTTTTGTGTACAAGTGTGTGGAAGCCAGGAGGTGACACTAAGTGTCTTCCACAGTCATTCCCCACTAGTCATTCCCGATTGGTTTTTGAGACAAAGTCTCTTGGTGAACCTGGAGCTTATTGATTTGCCCAGGCTGGTTGATCAACGAACTCCAGGGACCTGCCTGCCTCTGGTCATTAGAGATAGATGCATGCCACCATGGCCTGGCCTTTTGCCTAACTATTGGGTCCCTAACTCAGCTTCTCATGCTTGTGCAAGGACTTTACCAATGGATCTATCTTTCCAGACTTTTAAAATTACTGCTGGATTTGTAGGACCTTAATAATGTACTTTGGTTTTATGTTGTGATTGTGATTGGCTTTAAAAAAAAAACAAAAACAAAAAAACAAAACTGTTTATCTTGTTTTAGGTTAATTGAACTACATATTTGAATTTATATATCTTTTCAATTCTGGAAACATTTTAGCTTAAGTTTCAGTAGATACTAACTTAAGTCAGTTGACCAGCATTTCCTACTTATCACGGCCGATCATGTTCAACTTCTTCTTTTGCATCTTTAGAATATTGTTCTGTTGCTCCTCTGCAAATCCGTCATGTCGCTGCTAGGCTAGACTTCTTTTTGCTTGTCCTCAAAGTGAGATGCAGATCATATTGATGAGCTTTGCCAGCTGGGACCAGGTGGGTGGGTGGAGCATTGTCCTTTTTGTTGTCTTGTGTGTTGAAGTCCTTCCCAGCTGCTTGGTTCCCGTTCCTATTCTCAGTGTCTATGAGGATCTCTTCCAGTTGAAGCTCTGCTACCTGGAGAGGGAAACCTTCCTTGCTACCTGATTCTTTTGAATCTTGGATCTGTGAAGTTCCCCCAATTACCACAACCCCCACTGTTCACTTTTTCCAGTACCACTGTGTGTTTTTACTTCTGTCTCAGTTACTTTTCTGATGCTCTGGGAAAACACTAGGACCAAGGCAACTTACAGAAGGAAGGGTTGATCTGGGTTTACAGTTCCAGAGGGTTAGAATCCATCACCATCATGGCAGGAAGGTGTGGCAGCAGGAGGGCGTGGTGACCTCTTAAACTGCAAAACAGGAAGCAGAGAGAAGGAAGTGGGGATGACGCTTGGCTTTTGAAACCTCAAAGCCCACCCCTAGTGACATACTTCCTTTAGGAGGCCACACCCTCCTGAGCCTCTTCTAGCTATCAGCTGAAGATCAAGAATAAAATGCTTAAGACTATGGGGGACATCTCATTCAAACTACAACTTACGTGTGTGAATCTGCATCTAACCCTCCAGGAATCATGTTTTCTTGCATTTTTCCCCTCTATGTTGCTTTATAAGGGTTGTTGTCTCTGACCAAATGTTGGAAGATAGTCTGGGCTTGGAGTGAGGTAATGATGGATTTAATCACATTTAAACGATACAATGCTTGTCTGAGAAAGACTAGCATGGGTCTGTCTACTCTAAGTGCTTTAAAAATTATGCTTTTAGATTTTTAAACATTTCCTCATCACCACTGTGTAGCTAACTGTATACTGTATAAGCAATTGTTGGGGTGCTTAAATTTGTCCATGCTTCTATTCTGATTATTTTCATAGCTTCTATTTATTTGAGAAATAAGCTGGAAATTTGATTATCTCTAATAATGAGACTTAGAGTCTGGAACATGACTCTCAGAAAAGTAATTGGCTTTTAATGCTTTTTCTCATGATCTTTAAGGCTCTATTTGAATTTAGTAAGGATGCAAGGAACTTGGGAATTAGTCTTTTAATTTTTTTAATGATAGTCTTGATTCAGGAAAAAAAAAGTATTTACAAACTTTCACTTCATAGCCTATATTGATATAAAATGATCTTCTCTTAGTCACATGACAAAATTGTAGCACATGTCCCCATTTCAACATAGTAACCTGCATGTGCAGGGTCAAGCCATTCTACATGATTTGAATAGACATGGGCCTCCAGACCAAAGTGGGTTATATTTAAACATTATATTAAACATGGACCATTTGAACGTACATGGATTTCAGGTGTCGTTTATTAAAAACAACCAGGAAGCTTTCTTATTGGATACCCTCAAAGCTGATGTTTTTAAAGCTCATGAGACAGGGCTGACTGGCTTCTGGAACAACAGCAACAAAAGCCTCGTAATAGTAATTTATCATTCTTGACACTTTTTTCTTTCCGTTTAATTACTGCTGAATGGCAGAACTGATACCTAATCAGAGTAAAGAAAATTTGAAACCTTCAAAGAAAATCCTCCTTAGAGGAGAATTTGAAAGCTGTAGGTAGGATATGCCTGGCCATACCTCTCCCTTGATTTTACTGAAGATTTTCACGCTAAGTCACTGTAAAACTTTCTAGAGAATGGGATTTGAGGATGAGTAAGAAACCTGATTCAGGGACACATGAAATGTCTTTGAGTTTTGAAGATTAAAAAAAAAATGTTGGTCTTGATTTTACTAGAGTCGTTTGTGGCCATATTTCAGGAGGAAATTGAACCCCCCCTTTTTTTCTAAATAACTCACCTAACTTCAGTTACCCTAAAAAACTCAACTTTTTGTTCTTTTTTTGCCTGGTTATAAGAATGAGCTCCGAAAACAAGTATGTGATGTGATGTGATGTGGATGAGGATGGAAGCCATCGGACAAAGCAATGTGGTTTCATGGGACTGGGGTTGGGGGGTGGGGTGGGGATGGTGGGGTGGGGTGGGCTACATTGCCCCCTGAATTCTCCCCAGTGATGGCTCCTGTTGCCTCAAATTCATTTTCTTTGAGCATTATGTTTCCAGGCCTTGCAAGTTCCTCATTAACAAGGCCTTGGCAGTGTATCATTAGCCACTCTGACAGAAGATCCTTAGGAAATATGGGATTGAACCAGGAAGTGCGGATTCTCCGGGCAGATGACTGAGAGAGACGCCCAACCTCTGTACAACTCCTTATTTTGCAGCAGGTACGTCTCCTGGCCCGTCTTCAAGTGTTCTCTTATAAAAATCGTTCAAGAGCCCTGTCATTCAGGACGCGTGGAGGAAACAAATGCAGAGAGGTCTAGGGATTTGCCTAAGGCTGCACAGCTTGTTACTAACATGCTAGATTGGCCAAAGTCATGACTAGGGCACATTGCTTCCCATAGGGTACTGCCAAGCCTCTCCACACAGGAATATTTCCTACCCTGGTAAAATAATTGCCAATGACAACAGCGCACCAAAGACCCACGTACAAGGGTCGTTTCAATGTTTGTGGGATGGGAGTGATTATCTGATGGAGATTTCAGCTCCAAAGAAAAACAGAATGAAAATTCTTCCAGGACGGGACGATAACACAGATGAAATATCGCTGCAAAGATAACAAGGCAATGTTTTTGAAATATCGGAAATAAAAGCATCACTTACAAATTTAATGCCCCACATGGCTGCATCAGAAACCTCTGAGCTCAGTGACAAAGGATGTGAGCTTAGCCGTGGCAGGAAAATGACATGGAGGAGAAAGATCAATTCCCATTAGTCAACATTTCGTGGATTGAAAGAATAAACACCCTAGGCAGAAAGTAAAAGCTAATGAAAAATTGAAGCATTTCCATAACTATTTAAAAACCATTGAATCACACATCAACATAATGGGCATAAGATTTGGGTGCGGGGGCAGGAGGAAGATGATCACAAGTAAAATTAGAATTTGGTGCTGCTTAGGTCATGGAATTACACATAGATTGAATAATAAACAATAGTTGAGTCCTCTTGTTCGATGGCCAACACGTCAGTTCTCTGCTGCTCTGCTTCTCCTTCCCATCCCCTCCCTGATAGATTCAGAGATACATATATGTAATGCATTGCTGGTTGGGGGTTATAGGCTCTCTCTCTTTCTGTGTGTCTCTCTGTGTATGTCTCTCTCTTTCCTTCTCCCTTCCCCATCCACCCCTCCATGTGTGTGTTGGGATTACAAGTGCATTCCACCATGTCTGCCACCCCCCCTTTCTTTCTTTCACAGGTTTTGGGAACAAGACTCGAGTCTTCTTGCTTGCACATTGACTGAGCCGGCTCCCTGGCTTCAGACACTGACATCTTTCATGTGGAGCAGGGTGAGGTAACTGCTTTGCCAGAGCTCTAGACTTGGTGCACAGGCAGACTTTGGGAGGGAAAGGTGACCACTCCCCAGCACTACTCATTGTCCTGTTTGAAGAGGCTGTCTGTCGCCTTACCTACTGTCTGTCTGCCTGGGATGACACAGCAAACATAGAGAAGCAGAGATCTCGATTCAGCTGGACTTGTCCCGCCTGTGGGGAGGCAACCAGGAATCTAAAGAAAAGTGGCTTATTTCATGTTTTCACTTCTTTCTCCTCCCCGTGGCTTATGGGGTTCTCTCAACATTACAGCATTCTACTCCCGTTTTAATGACAAAAGCCTGTGATAATTTGTCTGGGGACCACACTCATTTCAGTGTGTTTGCCCCTCTTTAAAGTCGTGGCGATGGTTGAATTTATACAAGATGTTTTCAAGTGCCCCGGACAAAACCAGATGTACTGATCAGAAGAAGAAAATGATATAGGAGAGTTTGCAAAGGACAGAAAGTCAGACAAAGCAATCTTTTGCCCATCCCATAAAGAAACTCATATAGACACAGCGATCAGCCACATACAGTATGCTGCCTCTGACCTTTCCCCAGGTGGCCCGGTAATGGGTTGTCTCCTTGGTCATAGTGTCATGCCATTAAGAAATTTCATATTCTGTTTCCATCATCTTTGCACTCTGGGTAGCAAGATGAGTCCAGGTACTAGAGCTTGAGAAAATTCTGGCCAGTGAATTCTAAGAGAGGACATGGTTTATACCTTTTTTTAGGTACCTCACCTCTTCATTCAGAAAACTTTCAAGGAGTTCCTGTTATTTGCTATGCCAGTTCCAGGTCCAAGGGATGCAGACCAGGAACTGGCACAGCTCCCATGAACACAATGCCTTCCCAGACTCCGCTGTGGGGTTGGGGTGGGGACGGCGGTACCCATGGGGGAGATTTGTCCCCGAGGTGCCTGCAGCAAGTGCTTATGAAGGAAGTGGAATCGAGACTGTGTCATCTAGGAATCATGTCCAAGTGTGGGCTTAGGGAGAAGGTAGGAGTTAGGCAGGCAGAGGGCAGGGACAGGTGGAGAGTGTCCCAGGGTGAGGAGCAGCAGGCAGGCAACAGGGGAGGCTGTCTCCATGTGGACAGTGAACACAGAGTACACAGAGTACTGAGTGGGAGATGCAGGGTGAGGCTGGGGGGCTGGGGAGGGGTGAGGCTGGGGAGGTAACTGATACTATATCCTAAAGGACTCTTCTAGTCACTGATGCCTTCCTCCCCTCTTCCGGAGCTGGGGACAGGACTCAGGCCTGTAGGCTGACATATACCTCTATGCCTTTGGTATAAACGAAATCTTCATCTCTATCGGCCTTAGGGGTCAGCTTGAAACGAGTAGGTGTGCGACCTGAGGGTTTTCTTTTATGTCTGATCTAATGCACAGAGAGAAGTAATTTTGCTTTGGGGACTCAAAAGCCGCTAGGTTGTGGGTTTGGATGTTTTCATTGAGAATTAATTGTTGCCTAACTTTGCAGACTTAGAGAGATGGAGGGAGCTTGTACTTGGCTTTTTACTGCAAGAGATTCCATGAGGAGGACCATGTCCTGCCTCTTTGGTTCTTATGAATCAGAGTGTTCTCTCTAGGGGTATTTCCCAGCTGATCCGAGGATACTGATGCTCTGCAAATTACTAACATTTTCATAGTTCTAAGTATAGTGTGTGTGTGTGTGTGTGTGTGTGTGTGTGTGTGTGTGTGTGTGTTAGATGTGTCCACAGCTATTGTTCACTTGTGGGAAGGAAGCACCATGGGCACGGTGACGCTTCCTCCTATGGACTCCCCTGTACGGAAGGACAACACTATCCTGATGCACAAGGCAGTGACAAGGACATTGATTCAGCCTCTGTTATTCACCGGGAGACATCCTCTTCGTGCAGGAGGGAAGTGGCTTTTCCAGGCTGTGGGCCACAGATCCTGCTATTCCGCCAGAAGCTGTCACTGTCTCCCACTCAGGAGGCTGCAGGGCCACGGACCTTCAGGTAATCTTTGAAAGACTATATTTTTGTAAGAGCTTGGTAGGAAGAGTGACTAAAGAGGAAAAGTTTGGTCGAAACTAAAGGCATTTATTTCAGGCTCACAAAACTCATGGCGCTAGGCAGAGTGTGCGGCTTGTTTACGCTATGTCCACTTTCCATTTTCTCTTCTCACTGGTGTCCCCCCCCACCTCCCCCCCACCCCCCCGCCAGGATGAAGATATAACTTGATGAAAGGAAAGATCTATTCATTTCCAAGTCTCTCTTGTGCCTGGGACCTGGTATGAATTTGGCTAATAAACATAATTCATGTTCAGTGTGATATTTATGACACTGTACTTTCTAACGTTTCCATGATCTTCATTCTTTCTTTCTGCCTGAAATCTGGATGTGATATTTGGACACTAGAGGCAGTGAGGAAAAGGCTAAGGGAATCACAGGAATGTTGGACCTGGAATCTTAGGGCTGCTGAGTTAGTGATACTAGCCGCTACCCTAAGACTTTGACTTGATTGATGACAGACAACTCTTCCATGTATAAACTGCAGCAAACAATTTTTTTACTAATTGCAGACAAACCCAATTCTTACCAGACATAGATGCTTCCCCAGACAAAGAAAAAAACAGTGGAGAATCGTCTTGGGAATGGCATCCAGAACATTCTTTCAGGACATAACTACAGAGCTCTGTCTACACATGATTGAAGTTCAGTGAGTACTGGATCAGTGAGAATGAATTACACATGCCAAGTGCCCTGATCTCTCCACGTATCCCAGACACAGCCTGGACATTGCTAATGTCTCTATTTCAATCTGACTCAATTCTAGAGAACTAGTTTTGGTTAAATTATTGCTGAGCATTGGCAGCCTGTGAGATAGTGGGGCTATGTCTAATACAACTTGACTTTACTTTTCCCTCGTTATAAGGGATCAGGACTGGGGTGTGACGTGAGGGAGGATGAATACACATGTGCCTTTCATTACTTAGTTAATCCACCAAATGATTATTCACAGTGCCTACTATGATCTAAGCCCAAGGTCAGATTTTGAGAGAAAATGAGGAACATTACAGATGCTATCTTTATCTTATGGTCTAGACTCAGGACAATATTTTTAGCTTATTAAATCCTTGCAAGTCAGATACTCTATTAGAAAATTGTTTGCATCATCATATATAATCTTCATACCAATCTGTCATTATACATTATGAAGATTTATTTTCATTTTATTTTACTTATTTTCTTTTTCTTCCTTTCTTCCTTTGTTTGTTTGTTTGTTTCCTTTTTTGAGACAGGGTTTTTCTGCGTAGCCCTGCCTGTCCTGGAACTCACTTTGTACACCAGGCTTGCCTTGAACTCAGAGATCCACCTGCCTCTGCCTCCTGCGTCCTGGGATTAAAGGTGTGCGCCACCACCACCGGCTTTGTTTGCTTTATTTAGAAGTAAAAAATATTAGAGAGATTTTCCAAGTGCTATAATTTCCAGAAGGTTTTCTACCTGACTTCTAGGTTATAGTTCCAGCCAACTTGAAAATCCCTGTTGGTTATGTTTCTGTGAGTTTCAAACTCACGGGCTCCAATGCAGGCACAGTGAATGGTAAGAATAGATGTAGAAATGGACACTGAAGGGGAGGGAGATGGAAACAGGCTTCCTTTTATAGTAGGTACCAGGAAGGAGGAGACAGAGTTCTATTCAGATGCACGATGTGTTCAAGCCACAGTGGACAGGGAGGCATGCTGAGAATGGCGGGGTGGATATGGACTCTCTGTGTTGCCAAGCACAGACTGGGCATCTTCTTGCTGTCCGTTTGGGCTATTTGCAGCAAAACGCCACTTATTTTCTGTGGCTTCTGCTAGTTCTTGCAGCAAGTGTGAGCTGGCAGACCAGGGCTGTAGGGAACAAGGCACTGGCGATGTGGCATGTGGCAGTCTGGGTAGCTATTTCCTACAAGTGGAAATATTCCCTCCTGGAGGCTGGAGAGAGGATCATGATACTCAAGAAGCCAAGAGAACTTAATGAGGCTCAAGAAGTGCATAAAATTACAAGATTCACAAGACCTGGTGTGGTGGTTTGACTAAGAATGGTCCCCATAGGCTCATGAATTTGAAGTTTAGTCACCAGGGAGTAGAACTGTTAGAAGGGATTAGAAGGATTAGGAGGTGTGGCTTTGTTGGAGGAAGCGTGTCACTGGGGGTGGGCGTTGAGATTTCAAAAGCCCATGCCAGGTCCAATCTCTCTCTCTGCCTGTGGATCAGGATGCAGCTCTCAGCTACTGCTCCAAGTACCTGCCTGCATGCTGCTCTGCTCCCTGACATGTTGATAATGGATGGATCCTCTGAAACTGTAAACAAGCCACCAACTAAATTCTGTCTCTCTTAAGAGTTGTCTTGGTCATATGGTGTCTCTTCACAGCAGTAGAATAGTGACTGAGACACCGGGTCTCGAGGTTGTATAAACAATGAACAATTGCTTAGGGCAAGGAGACTCTCTTTGGTGGAGCTTCTTGTCAGTTGGGCAGAGAGCTCCATGGATACAGATTTGCTCCGTTGGTTCAGGATGCAATCTTTTCTTTGGTCTATCATCACTGCACTATTTCAGAAGAATAAATGTTTGTTTAGATGTCTCTAGCGAAAGTTCCCCAAATAGGCAAAGCCCAGGTTTAGTATTAGATAAGGTCAAAGTAAGAACAGTTTTATTATACAATAGGTAGAAATAACAGAGGCCAAACAAAAGCTGTATTTTCAAAAGAATCCAGGCTTGATAATCAGAATGGGACGACACAAGGTCACTGTCTTAGGGTTTTTGTTGTTGTGACAAAACACCATGACCAAAAGCAAGTTAGGGAGGAAAGGGTTTGTGTGGCTCACACTTCCACATTGCTGTTCATCACTGAAGGAAGTCAGGACAGGAACTCACCAGGGCAGCAACCTGGAGGCAGGAACTGATGCAGAGGCCATGGAGGGGTGGTTTGCTCCTTATGGCTTGCTCAGCCTGCTTTCTTATAGAACCCAGGTCTACCAGCTCAGGGATGACCTGACTGACAATTGGCTGTGCCCTCCCCCATCAATTACTAATTAAGAAAATGTCTTACAGCTGTATCTAATGAAGATATCTTCTCAACTGAGGTTCCCTCCTTTCAGATAACTCTAGCTTGTGTCAAGTTGGCATAAGCTAACCAGCACAGTCCTACAAGGCAGAGAGAAGTCTTTCCCAAGCAGCACCATGTCTGAGGTTTCTATTTCATACCTTTGTAGAACTGGATCTCCTGCTTCTGGTACTGTTTCCAAAAAATATATTTATATTTTCTTAAAGGCTCTTATTTTATGTGTTCCTCCTAGAGCATATTTGAACTTTAAGGTAATTTGAGGTTGAGCTGTCTGGCTTTTCCTTTATGCAGGAAGAGACTTCGTTGGAGTCTTCAGAAGCCTTTTCAAAAGAGAAAATCTAGAAGTTGTCTCTTAAGACCAATGACTTAAATTTGCAAGCTCAATGACCATCATAGACATCCCCCCTGGGAACAGTTTCCTCTGAGAACATTTCACTGTTTTTGATGGGGGGCATACCTGTAGCCTCACCCTGGTTGGGGAATAATGGAGTTAACCCTGTCTATTTAGCATGGGCCCCACAGTGGAATCCAAAGACACAGCCAGCCTCTTAGGTAGAAGCACTTCTTTATCTGTTTTGTGGTTGGTTGATCAGGAGCAAGGACATTTTCCCTTAGCTTTTCTAGAAGAGAACCCATTTGCCATGATGTTTTGGTGATAGGCATCGTCCTTGAGAAAAACAGCTGCATTATTCCAAACAGGATATTTGAAAGAAAGAGTAATTATACATTTCCTGTGATTCTTTGAACATGAGGAAAGTTTTTTTTTTTTTTTTTTTTTTAAGTGCTAAACCTTTAAAAACTCAAGTTGAAAAATCAGCCATGATTTCCTTTCTCCCACAGAGACACCACAGAGGATTAGGAAACAGAATGTTGTGTCTTCACGGTTGTCAACCATCTCCTGTTTTACGGGACCCTCCACAGGTGACTAAGAACAGCCTCCTGGCTCCCCTCTCTTTCTGTAGACTGTCACCAAGACCTTATTCTCGCAGGTTCCCATTCTACTCAGATGTGATTATCATTTATCTCCAGATGTTTTGAGATAATGGCTTGCTATTTTTCCTTTTTACTCTTTCAATAACGCTTCCTCTAATTCTTGTATAATTTAACAAATTAAATCACATCTTTCCTCAGACTTCCTTTTTAGTTTAAGTCTTTGCTATCTCTTTTCAATGCCTTCTTAATGATACAGAAAATTTAGATGTAATTCAGACAGAATCCCCATAACATTAAAGTATACACAAATATTTCAAGGACACAGGAAGTTCTTATGAGCTATTTTAAAATGTACTTTAAAGTTCTTGGTTTCTACTTAAAACTGCTTAAAATATAAGCTTCCATTTTTCTTAAGTCTTGGAAAATGCAGACTCGATACTATTCAAACACTTAAACATTTACTTCTCTTGGAAGTAAAATGTTGAGTAATTTAAAAAAATTTTAAAGTATCCATCTACTTCTTGTGTTTATGTTCTTTTATATTCAAACTTATTTCGTTCTAGCCTGTGTCATTCTAGGAGCTTTGAGGCACTATGTCCGTGTTCATTGGGATAAAAGTTGCAGTTCTAATCTGTGGATATATTGTTTTCTCACAAAATGCTAATAGTTTGTGTGGAAGTTTTCTAAAGAAAGGCTTCTCAGGAGAAGGATTTATTGGATTCATCATGCATTCGCTAAGCACAGGCCATGTTCCTGGCTTGGGGTAAGAGAATCAAAGATGAACGAAATGGCCACCTTTCCCTCAAGCTGCTTGTAAGAGGCGCATCCCCAGAGTAAGACATGAGCTGCAGGAGAATGCGAAGTAGAAAGAATAATTGTAACTGAGACAATGTGTGGGCAGTGGAGTCTAAAGAGCTGACAGACAGCCTTGCTGGATAAGAATTGTGATGGTTAATCTTCTTTTCAACTGGGCTAAATTTGAAGCACCCCAGAAGTGTAACTCTGGGCTTGCCTGAAAGACCTTCACAGAGGGGTCTAACTGGGCAGAGAAGACTCACCCTGAACATGACCAGCACTAGCCCATTGACTTTGGCCCCAGACTGAATAAAAAGGGAAAAGGGAGGAAGCCAGCCGAACACCTGCCTTCCTGTTTGTCAGCTTCCTGGGCTCTATGCTTCTCCTACCATGAGGCACTGTGTGGTTCTGAACTGTGAGTCAAATGGACTCTTCTCCCCATGAGCTGATTTCTGTTAGGTATTTGCAGGCAAAGGGAAGGCAAGGACCAGGGCTCTATTGGAAAGGCCCTGTGGGAAAGTGTTCACACCAGGGCTCTATTGGGAAGGTCATGTGGGAAAGTCTTCACACCAGGGCTCTCTTGGGAAGGTCATGTGGGAAAGTCTTCACACCAGGGCTCTATTGGGAAGGTCATGTGGAGAAGTCTTCACACCAAGGCTCTATTGGGAAGTCACCTGGGAAAGTCTTCACACCAGGGCTCTTTTGGAAAGGCCCTGTGGGAAAGTCTTCACACAAGGGCTCCATTGGAAAGGCCCTGTGGGAAAGTCTTCACACCAGGGCTCCATTGGGAAGGTCACGTGGGAAAGTCTTCACACCAGGGCTCTATTGGAAGGTCATGTGGAGAAGTCTTCTTATCAGGGCTCTATTGGGTGGAGGTCATGTGGGAAAGTCTTCACACCAGGGCTCTATTGGGTGGAGGTCATGTGAGAAAGTCTTTGAATCATGGTGAATGGGGGTAAACTCCAAAGGGGAGTGGGCATTTGGTCAGGTAAAGGTGGAGTGATATGGTCTAAATCTGTTACCCTAAGGTTCATATATTGGAAATTTAATATTCAAAGCTGTATGCTAAGGGTTATTTGGAGATGGAGGATGATTCAGAAGTAGTTAAGGTCAGATGGCAAGGGGCTGTGACCTCATGATGATATTAGTAATTTTGAAGGAGAGATGTCAGCTATCACATTGACTCTTTGTCAAACCATGTAATGATACTAACCAAAGACCCTCAGCAGTTATTGCCATCAATTTCTTGAACTTCTCAGCCTCTAGAACTGTGAGCTAAAGAGCCTATAAATTCTCTATAAATTACCAAATCTCAAGTATTTTATCTTAACAAGATGAAGTAGGTTAAGTCAAGGGGTGAGTCCAAGTGTTCCAGTTAGAGAACAAACCACAGGCAATGACAGTTCTGTGTGCAGAGAGGTTAAGAGACCCAGCCGGGAGCTTGTTAGCACCATCCCATCTGGTGATAAAAACCATCAACAGCACCAGCGAAGGCTGCAGTGGTTGATTAAATAATGCACCCCAAATATATTCCTATCCCAAGCCCCAGAACCTAGAAATATTATCAGATGAAGTGAAATACCACCTTAGATTGCAAACAAACAAACAAACAAACAAACAGTGGTTAAATTAAGGATTCTATGAGAGAGTATCCTGGTTATCTCCATGGGTCATAAGTGTAATCACATGTCCTAAGGGAGACATAGGGGGAGATTTGATGCAGGGAACAGAGCAGAAAGAGATCTGAAGATGTTCCGTGCTAATATTGATGATGGAGGAAGGGGTTATGAGGCAAGAAATACAGCTCCAGAAATACACTGAAAAAGGCAAGGAGTGGATTTCTTCTAGAGGGTCCAGCATGCACAGCCCTGCCAACGCCTTGACTTCAACTTTGTGAACCTAACTTCAGGCTTGTGGCCTTTGTTACGCTGCAGGAGGGAGCAGACATGCTCACTAAGTACTTACCGATGATCTACAATGTTCAAGACACTGTGTAAAGACACTCTGATTTTCCTCTAGATGTGGGAGGGCAGAAACAAGTCATTTCAATAAAGGCAGCATGTCGGAATTCCAGGGGGGTCATCATGGAGTGAGAGGTTAGAAGGATTGTAAGAACAAAATATAGCCTGTAGTGAAATAATATTTGATGGACACAGCAGGGCTGCGGCACACACGAACTCCGAGTGGCTGTAACTGTTTGCACAAGACCTGCACAAGATCAAGCCAATGAAAGCCCCAGTGTGGCTAAGGGAGAGGCTGGTGAAACCCTACCCTTCACAGAGGAGCTGTTGACAAATGTTGGCTTTGGCAGGTGGGAGGGTCTGTTTACTTAAGGATTCACCCCCTGAGGGTTACTCGTGTTCTGTAGATGGTCTTTATACTCACGCATATACAGGCAGTGCTAAGTAGACTCAGTGAGTTTAAGAGGAGAGAGTACATGAGGTTGGGAGGGATAGGGCAGGAAGTGGAGTGGAGGGGATGGGAGGTGCACCTGATTAAAACACATTTTTGTATGTTTGTATAAAATTCTTGATAAAACAGTAAAAAAGTCAGTTTTTTTTTTTTTTTTTTTTTTTTTTTTTTTTTTTTTTTTTTTTTTTTTTTTTTTTTTTTTAAGAAAAACGATGATGCGTTGGGTCAGTTTGATGGAAGAGGAGACTCTTGAACCAGCTGGTCAGGTTGAGAAAGACCATGTAGAAGAGGAGATGATGAAAATGGGGCTGAAAAGGAGTAAAAATGGCAGGAGGAAGTGTGGTAGAAGGTGAAGAGCATGGGCTTAGAGGGAGGAAGTGTACGGAAGAGTCTCCTTCCCACCTGTAACATAAAACACCGAGTTTGGCTGGAAGGAAACGTTAGGACGGATAAGAGGAAGCTTCAGGTGGCTGAGGGCGTCACTATTTCTGCTTTCCCCTTGATGATTCAGCACCAGGGAGGGCATTTACGCCTTCAGTTTGTATTTGAAGTATCTGGTTAGCCACAGCTTTGGATGGAGCCGATGAACGTTGTACATTAAGATAAATGCTGGCCGGGCGGTGGTGGTGCATGCCTTTAATCCCAGCACTCAGGAGGCAGAGGCAGGCGGATCTCTGTGAGTTCGAGGCCAGCCTGGTCTCCAAAGCGAGTTCCAGGAAAGGCTCAAAGCTACACAGAGAAACCCTGTCTCGAAAAACAAAACAAAAAAAATAAAATTAAAAAAAAAAAAAGAATTTGTGCCCAACTTTTTTCAGCAGTGGGAATTTACACCAGTTGTTCCCAGAGTCTCGTCTTCCACCGGACTCACTTTATGTACCATGATAACTTGAATCATACTTTAAATCCTTAAAACATGTTTCTAAAACTCTAAATTTGAAAATTAAAAATCTATCTAAGAGCAAACAGGCCCCCCCTCCCATCCCCCGGAATTAAAACAGCAAGCTGCTGAAGCTGACAGTGTGCTTTGAGACAGGGTCTCATTGAAAACAAGGCACTTGATAAACCAGGCTAGCTGACGGGTTGTGGGCTGTGCGCCTCCTCTCTGTGCAGCTGAGACATTCTATTGCCATGTAGATGTGAGGGATTACATAAACAAGCAAAGACCGGGCCTGTTAGCTCAGACACAGGCGCTTGAAGTCAAGTCTTATGGCTGGAATTCGATGTGAAGAATCCGTGTGGTGGAAGGAGAGACCCGACGCCCACAAATTATCTTCTGACCTCTACACACACACACACACACATATACACACATACACACACACACACACATACACACACACACACATACATACACACACATACACACACACACACACACACACATGCACACACACACACATGCACGCGCACGCACACACACACATACACACACACACACACACACACCCCAAATAAATAAATAAATGAAAATGAAGCCGGGCGGTGGTGGCGCACGCCTTTAATCCCAGCACTAGGGAGACAGAGGCAGGCGAATCTCTATGAGTTCAAGGCCAGTCTGGGCTACCAAGTGAGTTCCAGGAAAGGCGCAAAGCTACACAGAGAAACCCTGTCTTAAAAAATCAAAATAAATGAAAATGAAATCATTAAATGATTTTTTAAAAAGACTGATACATTTATAGCAAAGTAATGGTACCCTGAGAAGAACTGTAATTAGGAGTTAAGTATTAGGGAGGAGAGCCCTTTACTACCAGAATGAAATATTAAAGTGTATTATTTAAGAATGTTTCCCCCACCCACCATCTTGTTCATGTAATTTGTTTGCAGCAGGCATGATTCAGAAATTTTTTCTGAGGGTTTCCTCGGTGCCAGACACTGGACTATTGCTGCACTGTGTGTGTGTGTGTGTGTGTGTGTGTGTGTGTGTGTGTGTGTGTATGTGTGTGTGTGTGTGTGTGTGTGTGTGCATAGGTCAGGGAACAGATTTGGAGAGTCATCTCTTTCATTCTAACATGTGGGTATTGGGGATAGAATTCAAGTTATGGGGCCCAAAGGGTGACAAATGTCCTTATTTGCTGAGCCATCTCCTGGCCCGAAAGGTACTTTGTCATTCCTGCTATAAGGTGATCCATCTCTTGACCAGAAGGAGTACCATCACACTGCAAACAATAATCTGGGCCTGCTTCTCAGAGAGTGTTGTCTTCACTTGCCCTGACTCAACTTGATGTTCCTCTAACATTCCTTGCCTAGGAAGGTGAAGAAGCAGAAGGATATCCAGAGTTCTGGGGCTCACCAGGTTAGAGGACACACCTTCCCAGCTCAGAGTTCTGGGGATCACCGGGTCAGTGGGGTGCACCTTCCCAGCTCAGAGTTCTGGGGCTCACCAGGTTAGAGGACACACCTTCCCAGTTCAGAGTTCTGGGGATCACCGGGTCAGGGGGGCACACCTTCCCAGCTCAGAGTTCTGGGGATCACTGGGTTAGAGGACACACCTTCCCAGCTCAGAGTTCTGGGGCTCTCTAGGTCAGCATGCACACCTTCCCAGCTCAGCATTTCACTTCTCACATTTCATCGGGTCTGGTACTTCATGAGTCTGATCATACAAAGGAGAAGCTCAATGTGAAAGCGGAATGACCATAAGCAATCTTCCATACCGCAGTCAATCAGGTGTTGTTTTATGGCAAACTTGAATGGAAAAGAACGACGTTTCAAAAGCATTAGAAATCACATGCAAGAGATGTGTGACAAAAATCACCACCACCACCAACAAAAAGATCAAGAAAGGAAAACAATCATACACTAAATGGGAGTTTTTAGAGGCTCCTCTTCAGATAGGGTCCAAGATAAAAGAAGAAAAATTCACGTTCAAAAAAGAATTATTTCCCCTTCCTAAGAGACCCTCACATGTGCAAGTTTAGCCCAAAGGGCTCAGGGCATTCATTTGTGTGAATAACGATTTTCAGGCAGGAAATCTTTCTCCTAGAGGCAATCTCTCTGGAACAATTCTTATTAGCCACCTGAATGTTCCTCAGGGCAGAATATGCTCTAGTTCCTCCATTTCCATGGGGAAATGCCCCATGCCTGATTCCCGGAGTGTTCTCAAGGTCGCCATAGTCATTCCCACTAAGGACAACTGTCCAGCAAAATATGAGCACAGTTGTGGCAGAGGCCGTGGCTCCTGTGACAGAGTTTGGGCTGACTCTCTACAAACACATTTGTAATGACAGAAAAGATATTGACTTCTAGTTATTTAACTTTTCTCTTTCCTCTTCTCTAAGAAGTTACCTGCGATTGGTTAGTGAAGGTCCAAATTCTCTTTCAGTACTGAAAGCCCCCAATTCAAGATTCATTTATGGCTTGCCACTCAGCTTCATCTGTGAGCGTACTTGGTTAGTATGGACATTGATCACATCAGCAGGGACCTCGAACCCTTGTGGAGTGGACATTTTGTGTACATTTGGGTGTGTGCAGATTTTTAGCCGCTCTGAACACTAGGCATGTGAATCATAGGCAGGGATTTAGGACATTCTTTAAAATGCACAGAATGACCACAGGGGTTGAGCTTCCGGTGTTCAACCAGCTGCAGCTGAAACAAAGTAACAATGGCTCCGCCTTTTGTGTTGCAGGGGTGGGCTGGAGGCCAGGGCTGATGGGTAGGGCAACCATCCGCTATCGTGGTCTCCTTTGCTCTGCCGAAGGAGGCGTTGTTACTCTTTATCCACAGGAACTGGCCTGCAACAGAAGCCTGGGTTTCCTGTCTTCCGGGTGACTCCTAAGGATGCAACACATCGCAGATGCAGCAACACGTACTGTCATCAGTGAGTTTTGTTCGCCGTTGCTTATTTATTTTCCTACCACAGCAGATAAATTGTGAACTTATTAAATACATGGTGACAAGTTAATTAATGGAGCTCAGCAAGACATGGGGCCAAATTAGCACTCTTAGGCTAAATGGGGTTCAAAGCTCTAATTACTTGAATTTCGAAGTTGTAATGAAATTACTGACACGTGTAAACCTTTAAATTGTGTCATTAATTATATGACACGATGATTTTAGAAACCTTCATATTCTTTTTTTAATCCTAACTAGAATGATACAAAGACTTTTTATAAGGGCAGAGGTTAAATTTTTGATAACTGAATGCTTTGGACATGAAGGGCACATTTCAGGATATAACTTAAATCTTTAAAGCTTCATCTGGTTTACAAGTTTTGGTGTGAATTTCCTAACCAAACTTAAATCCTGTGACCAATGAGTCCCAGTCATCTAAATGAACACTTTAAAAACAGGAAGGTTTGTGGTCCCTGCTCCTGAGATTCTGACACCGAGTCAGGGATGAGTCTTAGAAATTTATATATTTTTGTTTTTAAAAGCGATTTGTTTATTGTTATTATTGTTCTTTAAAATTTTGTGTGTATGGCTATTTTGTCTGCATGTGTATCTCTGTGCCATAGGAACACAGTGCCCTTGGAGGCCAGAAGATGGCGTCAGATCCCTTGAAACTAGAGTTACAGATGGTTGTGAGCTGCCATGTGGGTGCTGGGAATCAA
Source organism: Peromyscus leucopus (assembly GCF_004664715.2). Taxonomy (NCBI): domain Eukaryota; kingdom Metazoa; phylum Chordata; class Mammalia; order Rodentia; family Cricetidae; genus Peromyscus; species Peromyscus leucopus. The sequence goes on from NC_051078.1 coordinate 4,045,962, forward strand.
ACCCGGGTCCTCTGGAAGAGCAGCCAGTGCTCTTAATCACTGAATCATCTCTTTCCAGCTCCAAGGGAGACCCTTGCGTGTACACACACACACACACACACACACACACACACACACACACACACACATGCATTTTTCAAACACTAAGAATCTCTGGCTTAGATAACTCACTCGGGAGTGTAGGGTTATGAGAGAACATGCTTGACCACTTTGAAATGTTATGGGTTTTTGAGAAATATTTTAGGTAATTTTCATTGTATTGAAAACATACAAACCAGCCAACCCTGATATTAGCATTTTGGAAAAAGAAATTATTCTTGCCTTTTAGTGGTTTCCAAGAACCTGTTGGCTGAAGCACATTACTTAGGAAATTCACCTGATGCTTAAGATCCAGTGTCTTGTGTCTCGGCAGCGAAGTATATTTTAGAGCAAGGTCTTTCAAACTGTTGTATTAGCTTCGTCATTTTCTCTCAACTGAGTGTTTTAAGAAGCCGATGAAAAGCGATGTTTGCTTAAGGAAACGGGAATGTAGTGTTATAGACTTTTTTAATCTTTCAAGGTGGTGTTTCGCACTGTGCTGAGAAACCCCGCCCGGGGGACCCTGTCTGCCACTCACGGCAAAACTGCCTGGGCAACTTTCCAGGTTCTGCCCACATTCTTAAACCAACGAGAAAGGTGCCAAACGGTTTCCGGCTTTTTCTTCAGTGGTGAGTTGGACACGTTGCCATGGAGATTGACTTTCGCCAGTAAGAATACATTTGCCATTTGACCCTGAGGAGTAAATCAGTGACCTGACTCTGGGCCTGGGGAAGGAGGTCAGTTCTCCTGAAGCATCCTCATTAGTTTACTTAACTCTGCCCACTTTGAACAGGCTTTCTTCTTTCTCTCCTTTTGAAACTGTGCCATGGCATTTCTGAGAGCGTGACTCAACTGTACCAGCAGCCCACAGAACTCCAAGTGGCTTCAGCGGGAGGATTAACAGCCTTTGCAAACACAGGGCAACATTCCTTTGTCTCCTTTCAGAAGTGTTGTGATTCATTTTCGGTAAACAAAGAAAGGATTTACCTGTCTGTAATTCAGCCTCTGCTGAATGTGCTTCCTTCAATTTCCAGCCAAGGCATCGTGCATTTCAAATGGTTGTCTTTCTTCTGTAATCCACTTTCTTTCTTCCAAGCATGGAAAGATATGTCATTTAGTTCTCACTCAAATCCAAATGAGGTGACTTTCAAAGACCATTCAAGCCCTCACGTTTGTCCTTTGCAAGAACATGCAACTGCGATTCTGAAGAATTGAAAGGCAGCCAGAGATGGTGTCACTGTTGGAATGCAAAGGAAAATGTACTTTACAATGGCACTGTGCTGCTCCTGACATTGACGGGTCCCGTAGTCACCAGAGGGGAGGAAATTAAAATATCTTACCTGTCTGCACAATATCCTTGGTGTTATACAACAATAAAATATTCAGCAGTCTGATAAGTTTACAGTTAGAACTGACAGACCAAGTTGAAACTGGCTGAAGAACGTGTCCGGAGTGGCGTAGACTGTTCCTTCAGCTTAGCTTTCTATCACAACACCAGTGTTGGAGAGCTCATATTGACTCAATTATAAAGTCAACTCAAAGGCATTAACACTAGATTGCTTTCACAAGTCTGAAATACTTTTAACTGTTGACAAAGGGTTCAGTTTCATTAAACTGAGTTCCAGGGGAAGGCTATGGTAATGTAGTTCTGTTTTGTCATTTGTCTGGCCCCAGAAAATCACTATAGCTTTCTGGAATTATCCGAAAAAATGACTCAAAATGAGCGGTGTGTAGGTCAGTGAGAACTGCAGAGGCAGCCAATATTTGGCATTCATTTATTTATTAGATTTATTAGAAATAGGTTGCAGACAGCCAATATTCTTTGACACACAAGGCCTTACATTAAAAAAAAAGAATAGTCCAACTAAAACACCATACACGTTCAGATTTTGATAATAAATCTAAAAAGCAAGTCAACAAATGAGCCTACTGTTGCATGTGACACGTTCTCCCCTGCCTTGGCTCACTGTTCTTCCCATTGTGCAAACAAATTCTCTGAACAGAAACTAGACATCAAGTTAGAAAAAGAAAAAAAAAAAACCAACAAACCTGACTGAATATATGTTACCAGTTCAAAGTGTAGAAGATGACAATTCTCTCTCTCTCTCTCTCTCTCTCTCTCTCTCTCTCTCTCTCTCTCCCCTGTATTAGAAAACCCAGCCACACAGAACACGGGATCCTCAGCAGGGCTGTGAGCTGGGGAGGAAGTGCAGCCAGCCCCATGACTGCCCAGAGTCCTAGGCAGCTTGATGGTGGTCACACCTCCACCGGTCCCCTTCCCTATCCGGTGTAGTCTAAGTCATGTGTGTCCTACGTCCCTTACCGCTGTCACACAGCCTAGGTTACATATTAACTGAGCCTGTTTTCTTGAGGTATGGCATCTCCACCCCGGGAATCTTTAAGAATGGAAACCTCACTTTGTCGGGACCAAACTGTCTTCTTTTGGATTGCCTATGTACAAGGACTAATCAATGAAACTCCATTTTTTCCCCCCCTGGAACCTCCTTGTCCTTCTTCCTTCCTCAAACCTAACAGAACGGACCTTCAGGAGATACTACAGATTAATGAGAGAAATACAAACAGAATTTTATTAATACATACACACATCTCATGTACACATAGGAGATGCCCTGGGAAACCCAGCGAACCTCAGATGGTGACTTCCCTTCAGGCTTGTGACCGTTGATGATGTAATACGGAGAGGCGGAGGCTGTAGGAAGGTCTGCGGAAGAGCACAGTGCCAGGGAGGTTTGTGAAGCAGAGTTGAGTGAGTGACTTCTTTTGAGTTACTCGAGACTCATGTTTACTCTTAAATTATGTGTCTATGTGTGAGCATGTGCACATGAGTGCAGGTACCCTCAGAGACCAGAATCAGGCTGTTAGGATGCTAGCCAGGAGAGAACCAGGTCCTGGGACAAGTTCCTCCATTCTGACGATGAACCCTAGAGAGCAGTTGGAAATTTGGCCACTGGACTTGGAGGTTTAGGAGCATTTTCATCGTGATAATGTGGAGGAGGAGAACAGAAATCATTTACACTAAGTATAGACGAGAGGGGTGGAATTATACAGGGCAGGGAGAGTTCTGAGATATGTGGACAGACCATCATGAGAAAGTATTGGGTTGCTTCAGATCGGGTCTGGGTTAATAGCCAGGCAAGGCTGTTCTTAAATTGGTACCTCCTAACTACCTGGAATTAGACATCAATAATGCAATGTACAATCTGGAATGTGTGCTTGGCTTCAGAAATTAATCCCCCATCTCTCTTTTCCATCTTCTGGCCCTTGTAATTAGATTTCAGACATCCCTGAATTTTTCTTTTATCAGCTTATTTAGACTAATAGAGTAGGTATGGAGAGGGAAATCCTTTACTTTGTAGTCTAGATGTATCCACTTATTGACAGGCGGCCTGGTTTCATTAGAAGGAATTGTGGGAAAGCTCCATAGCTTTTGTTTTCTTCTGGAACAAGCTTTGCAACTTTGCAAATAGTCACCAAGTGGGATGAGTTTTATTTCTCTCTCCTCATTGAGGACTAGGTATTTTGACTTTTGTTCATCATGCTTCAAGTTGCACGTTTCATGAATTCACTCATCTTTCTTGTGTCTATCTATACTTAAAGCAGGGATATGAGCTGTCAGCATGTGTACATTTCTATATTGATGTTTTAGTTGGTCACGTTTGTTGAGTTGGGGGTAATGTAGAGGGAAAGAAAAATTTCACTTTGTGTCTCTGGGGTTCATCGACAATAGAGAGAACTGGGAGAAAAGGCCATTTATCAATGGACAGAGGCATCTTGTGGGCGCTTCTCTGGTCACCCAGAGAGATTCAGAAACTTGTATTCTCTTCTCTATACTAAAGGGAAAAACATGGGTAGTTTTGAGTGAATGAGTCTCTGGGGACAGGCAGTGGTTTGTAAATGATTATCTTTGGAAGTTAAATGGACCAAGAGCAGACAATGTAACTTGTGAGAAAGCATGGTCTGAATGTGACCACCACACTCAGTCTTTATTCCCAGTGCAGGGCTTTTTAAATTAAGAAAGAACAGAAACTTACTTTCCACCGTCTGGGGACTGGAAATCAATATCAAGGCAGTAAGATATGGCGAATATGATCGCTATATTCTCACATGGTAAAAGCAGGAAGGCACGTAGGGATGAATATTGAGTCTTCACATGGTAGAGGAACAAGAGAGAAGAAACTCGCTACTGTAAAATAAAGCGTCCTGTCTCCACTAACATGTGACTTCTCTCAGTCAATGCGGTCCCAAAGAGAACACTAAAGACAGTTGTGTTCTACTTGTGTGGAGTCAGGGTTTAGGTGGGAAAGGGGACTTGAGAGCAAAGACCCTTCCTGCACTTCTAGTAGAATAAATGAAGCTTAGTGATCTGGAGTCTTTAATTCAAAGGGCCTAGCATATCCACGTGTCAACTTTGGATTAATATTTGCTGAGCCCCCAACACTAATAATAAATTTGAAGATGTTTGAAATTTCATTTGTTTTAGAGACCACACTTTGGTGACCCAGAGCATTTGAGAGAGTTCAGAATTGCTTTGAATTTACATAGTTCATAATCTAATGCAGTTTCTCAGACAACTTTTTCGATTATAATTATGTTATTTCTCATGAGCTAAAGATTGCTACTCTGGTTCATTTAATAAATGTAAGAATTGGAAAACCTCAAAGGGAAGCCTACTTATAGTTCACTCTTTAATACAATTTAGTATTAAAATTGGGATTGTATTTTCCAGTTTGTATAAAGGCTAGTTCAGCTCACATTTCCATTGCATTTGGGAAAAGTAGGAAGTGAAATTGCATTTGGGAAAGCCGGAGTCTGAACGTTTTAACTCTGTTAATCATCTGTCATTTCTGCTTGTCATCACAGCCACGGTTTTCTAAAGGAGAAATTGGAAAATATTCCTTGAGGTATGTGGTTCCCAGGTTTCTTCCTGTTGTCAGCTCAGAGAGAGGATGTCTTGTAAGACAGTTTCCTGAGAAGCAGTTCTTATAGTGGGTCATCCAGGACTCCCAGTAAAGGCCGGAAGTCTTCAACCAATGGAAGGAAGAAGAGGATATATTTAAGTTAAAGGCCTCACATTTTAAGCCGTCTTTGTTATAGTGAAATAGGATTAGGTTGTATCACTGAGGATATTTAAAGTATTTTTTAAAATTTTAACAAAAAAAGATGAACAACCCTATTAAAAATGGTGAAAGTTTTGAATAGATATGTTCCAAAGGAAATACGCAAATAGCCATACATAAAAAGACACAGGGGCAAAGCCCATCTCCATTTGTATATTGGAAACACAAAGTAAAGAAATCTATGAGAAAACAGAACCTAATCTGAAATGCAGTTTTCAAATATCTTAAAAGTCCCACTGATCTGTTAATTTTATAATACAATCTTTAAAAAAGTTGCTCGTCACATTTGTGTGTGTGTGTGTGTGTGTGTGTGTGTGTGTGTGTAAGCGCGCATGCATGCGCATGCTTACTCATGCCACAGGGTACATGTGGAGGTCAGAGGACAACCTTAAGGAGTGGGTTCTTTCCATTCCCCAAGTAGGCTCTGGGGCTAGAACTCTGGTCCTCAGCCTTGGCAGAAGAAGGTCCCTTTACCTGCTGAGCCATCTCATTGGCTCGTGTGATAGTATCTTTGATACACAAAGGTTTATTGATGGTAAAAACTGCTTTATCTATTGTTCATGTTGCTTGTGTTTTTGGTCTTACATCTAAAAAGCTGTTGCTAACCCTAAGGCTACGAAGGTTTATGTCTGTCTTTCAAGTTCGTGGTTCTTAACTTTCCTAATGTTGTGACCCTTTAATACAGTTCCTTATGTTGTGGTGACCCGTAACCATAAAATTATTTTTGTTGATACTTCATAATTTGCTACTGTTATGAATCATGATGTAAATATATGATATGCAGGATATCAACCTACAGGTTGAGAACCACTGCTCTAAGGGTTTGACAGTTTCAGCTCTTAGTGGTGTGAGGTGAAAGTTTGATTTCATTTTTTTGCATGAGCATACTCATTTGCTCTGGTGCCATTGGTTGAAGAGACCTCATAGTATTTAAAAATTATATTGATTTTTTATATTTAATGTATATAAATATTTAATATGTCTATGAAGCAAACAGCTTAATAAAATTTGGAATACTTTTGCAATTACTATTCTACTGATGAACCAGCATATTCTAAATAAATTGCTTTATGTTATATTTATCCACTTATGTCTACTCTTCTGCACACCAGCTCTTCCTAGGGGTAAACTACTATTTTGTGTTTCAAATTTATATTCCTCTTACTATAAAAAAATCTTATTTCATGCATATGTATGACTAAGTATATTATTTGAGCTTTGATAGCATGACATCACACTCAGTTTCCTCTTTCAGATTTGCTTTTACTTGTACTCAGCATTGCTCAGCCAGCATGCGATAACTGGATTGCATCATGTTCTCATCCTTGGTGTAGTCTTCTGTTCTAGAGTTTATCGCAGTTCAATTATTCATTCTCCTTTATTTCTGCCCTAGTTATCATTGCTGTGATGAAACACCATGACCAAAGCATCTTGAGGAGACAAGGGTTTATGTGGCGCACACTTCCACATTACTGCTCATCAATAAAGGAAGTCAGGACAGGAACTCAAGCAGGGCAGGGACCTGGAGGCAGGAGCGGATGCAGAATCCATGGAGGGCTGCTCATTTGTATACTCTAGTAACCTCTGACCTTTAATTAGTTTTAAGAATGATTTGCTTGAGCCGGGCGGTGGTGGCACACGCCTTTAATCCCAGCACTCGGGAGGCAGAGCCAGGCGGATCTCTGTGAGTTCGAGGCCAGCCTGGGCTACCAAGTGAGTCCCAGGAAAGGTGAGAAACCCTGTCTCGAAAAACCAAAAAAAAAAAAAAAAAAAAAAAAAAAAAAAGAATGATTTGCTTATACACACCTTCTATATTCTGCTCCATTCTCTCTCTTTGGCTTGGAAATTTTGGTATATTTCTATAGACTTTTAGTATATTTTATAAGTTGTTGATTATTTCAGAAATTTAGTGGCATAGTTAGCTCCAAGTCTGGGTCCTCAGATTGAAGACTTTCTCAAAGAAAAGTAAACTGGACAATAGTTTTTTGATGTGGGCTCCCCCAAGAATAACAGTTGAAATACCCACAAACGACACAAAGGATGTCTTCATTGTTTCCTCTCCCTCCGCAAGACCAGAATTCTCCTTCTTCAACACAGAATTAGAAGGACGAGGCAGAACGGAAAGGCCACTGATGCTTAGTGTGAGTTGTATAACACACAGTTATCAAGGACGGACTGGAACACCAAGAGGTGGTTACGTCTACACCGGAAGCGTCCTGGAAAAAGGTTGGGAAGTTGAGAATGAGCTAGGAAAGGCATGAGAAGAGTGCAGGGTTTGAAGGGGGAAAGAAAGAGTTGAAGAAAAGCATCATTCACACGGCCTCTCAGACCTAAAGAGCTGGGTGGCAGGGCTTAGTATATGAGTGAGTGAAGATGAACTAGCAAGTTGTCATGTCCTGTCCCCCTACTTACCACTCTGATATGGCTCCCTGTTTTGTAAAGCTGCCCATCTCGGCCGGGCGGTGGTGGCACATGCCTTTATCCCAGCACTTGGGAGGCAGAGCCAGGTGGATCTCTGCAGATGTAACCAACCGTCTTATCAAATAAGAAACACAGAACCAATGCAAAGAAGAAAGCCAAGAGGTCAGAGCTAAGAGCTAAAACCTTACCCTTCCTCCTGTGGTGGTCCTACCTTTCCGAAGGAGAGCTACTTCCTGTGTTAAAGTCTTTATATAGACTTTCTGTTCTGCCTTCTCATTGGTTGTAAACCCAACCACGTGACTGCCTCATCACAGCCTGTCTGTACAGACCTCCAAGTCTTCTATGGTTGGTATTGAGATTAAAGGTATGTGTATCCAATGCTGGCTGTATCCCTGAACACACAGAGACTTACCTAGCTCTGCCTACCAAGTGCTGGGATTACAAGTGTACGCCACCAATGCCCTGCTTTCCTATGGCTCACTAATAGCTCTGACCCCCAGGCAACTTTATTTATTAACATACAAATAACATTTTAATACAAATAAAATATCACCATATATCCCTGTGAGTTCGAGGCCAGCCTGGTCTACAGAGCAAGATCCAGGACAGCACAAAAGCTACACAGAGAAACCCTGTCTCAAACACACACACACACACACACACACACACACACACACACACACACACACACACACACAAGCTGCCCATCTCTACAGTAAGAGCTTTTCCTGGTCCCATCAGGTCCGAGGGTAAAAGGCAGTGTTAGGAGCAGCAGCAAGAAGTTTCCTCTTTCTTGGTCATCTGTTGATGTGATTGGGACTATGTCTGTGAGTTTCAGAAAAGTGAAGAACAAATCCCCAAAATGCTGATCCAAGTGGAGAACATTCTTCTGATTCTCTCTTCCTCATAGAAGCAGCCTGTAGAAACTATATGGTTTCTGTGAGTACAGTAGGGCCTGTTGAGTCAGGGTTCTTCAGAGAAACAGAATGGATAGAATGAACACATATATTGGATTTATTATTATTATATATATTATATATTATTATTATGTAACATATATGAGATTTGTTAGAGTGACTTGCAGGCTGCGGCCTGGCTAGTCCAGTGATGGCTGCCTCTCAATGGAAAGGCTAAGAATCTAGTGATTGTACTTACTGTCTGCTGACTCAGGACACTTCCAGGGGCTTGTGAGCACCTGGAAGGCAGGGACAGTATCTTTAGTTCTAGACCCTTATGCCTAGCATCAGGCCTGGCACACAGTAGGTACTTAGGCAATACTTGTGGATTGAAGCAAAACTTCATTAAGCAAACACTATTAAGAGCTGTCTTCCTCTGCCATCATTTACTATTTATTTGTTTGAGCTGTTATACCACGTTTTTATTCCAGTGTGTATTTCTCCTTCGGCTAATAACAGAGCCTCTGTTACCTTTGAAGTATTAGTTTTGCCTGTCACATGCAATATTAGTTGGACTGTAGCTAGAGTTTTCCTGCCTTGCCCACAGTCAGGACAAATCTCTGTCACCCGCCAGTCCCACAGCTGCTCAGACCCAACCAAGTAAGCACAGAGACTTATATTGCTGACAAACTGTATGGCTGTGGCAGGTTTTTTGCTAACTGTTCTTCTAGCTTAAATTAATCCATTTCCATAAATCTATACCTTGCCACATGGCTTGTGGCTTACCGGTGTCTTCACATGGTGCTTGTCATGGTGGCGGCTGGCAGTGACTCTCTGTCTCAGCCTTCTGCTTCCCAGAATTCTCCTCTCTCTTTGTCCCACCTACTTCCTGCCTGGCCACTGGCCAATCAGTGTTTTATTTATTGACCAATCAGAGCAATTTGACATACAGACCATCCCCCAGCATTGGACTCTTAACGTTTTGCCTTCTTCTTTCTAAAGCACAGAAGAGTATATAACACCATATAGGCAGATAGTGTCTCATGCCTTAGAATTTGTATCTAGAACAGAGGGAGAATTATTCTCCATTGAGAGTGTGGCCACTGTTGGGCTGCCCATGCCTCAGCTGATAGCTCCACACAACGTACATATGGGCAGCACTGACTCAGTGTCTACTTAAAAAGAAAAGACGTGAAGTTGGGAGAAAAGCATGTTGTGGGGATGTGGGAGTAGTTGAAGGGGGGGGTAAAGGGAACACACATACACATGGTCATATTACATTGTATACACATATATACTGTGTATAGATATATATCTGTGTGTGTATCATATGAAATTATCAAAAATGAAGAAACAAATTTAACTGGTTTGGACTGAATAATCAGACTGTCTCCTGGACTAGACCATTCTGGGCTCTACTCCCCAGACATAGGGAAGTTTTCTGACTCTTGCCATTCATAAACCTGGTTTCTGAGGGTCTCCTTGGATTTCATGTCTGTATTCTTCTACTAATCAATCCTTTTGAGGGCTTCCATGGCCGGAGTGGACCCCCCCCTCCCCGCTACACACCTCCAGGACATTCTTGATGCAACTGAGATTGGATCACTTGTTAGGTGGGTATTCAAAAGTCTGTTAATTCTAGAGAATACATGTATCTTCTTATTTGACCATCATAGTTATAAGCCAATGCTCACTTGCTAGTCTTTTTGATGGTGGCCACTTATTTAAGTGTAGTTTCTTTTTAGAGTAACCACACCCCAAATCTATTCCCTGCAATTTCTAATTCTGGTTTCATTAAGTTGGAAAGCTTAAAGCATTTATGAAGCAACTGGGAATAGACTCCAGATTTTTAAAAACTTTCCCTCCTCATTTGCATTTATCTTACTTGATTTAATTGAACTGGGTTTTTTAAAGATATATCTTTTGGGTCTCTCTCAACTTTCTACTTGTTTGCATAAAAATTCTCTCTTTTCTTCTTATTTACACTTTATAAATTTACCAAATGTTTAATTAAATTGTGCAATTATAACAACAAACAACTGGCAACACAGATTTGAGAATAAATGTATTCTCCTAAGCTGGTAGCTGCCTCATTCAGTTGCAGAGACAAATTCAAGGCCATCTGGGAGAGAACCTGTCAGCTTACTTGCTGTTGGAATTAGCCAGGGAATGAAGGGTGTTAGTCAATCCTTCAGTAAGGGGATGTCATTAAGGAACACTTTTCTTGGGGCTGGAGAGATGACTAGGAGGTTAAGTGAATTCGCTGATCTTGCAGAGGACCTGGATTCAGTTCCCAGCACCCACATTAGGTCATAATCACCTGTAACTTTAGTTCCAAGGGTGTCTGATACCCTTTTATGGCCTCCACAGTGCACATAAAGGTGAGTCAGCACACACACACACAAAGTAAATAAATAAACAATTAAAACACCACTTCAACTGAACTCACGTTTAACTTTAGAGCCTCTCAATGAAAATACATCCCCCTCCCTTTTCTAGGTTGCATAGTACCTCCCTTGGCTTTCCCAGTTAGGTGGCAATGGATTATTTTGAATGTGATGGCTGCTTCTTTTGGAAAGTGTTAGTATTGGTCACCCAGAACTAATGTTTGCTAATAAACACATAATAATTGACATGTCTATACTGATTGTTCTGCTGTTGGATGCAGGGCTCACAAAGGTGAATCAGAAATAGCATGGGCTTACACAAAGCACCGTAGAAAGGGAAGTAGCTCATATTTTGAATCTCAGACACAAAACCTAGAGAGAGAATGAGAAATGCCATGTGTTGAGTCTTCAGACTCTCAAAGCCGACACACTTCAATTCTCTTCAAACAGCATCACCAACTGGAGATCAAGCATTCAAATCCCAGAGCCTGCGGGGGGATGTTTACGTTCAAACCACCACAGAGTCAGAAAAGGTTTCTGCTCTCAGATGAGAGCGTTCGAATGCTCTGGGCCAGGTGTAGAGACCCCATGGCAAATGCGTACATTGATGAGAATACAGACGGAGGCACATGCCACTCAGTGGAGAAAGTGGGGTAGTAAGTGGATTAGAGGAACAAGTGCTTGGAAAGGCTGGCTCATGGGGATGAAATTTGACTTGAGTGAGTGGATGGAGTCAGCCTTGTAAAGAGCTGGGGGTGCATGTTTTAGGGGGCCATGTCAGTTGCCCCCCAACATCATCAGCCATGCAAATGCCCCCAGACGGGATTGATGGTGGCAAGGAAGGAAAAAAGGATGTTGCTGCTTCTAGGAAGTGGTTGGCTTCCGTCCCCACAGGACCAAGGCAGAGCACAGAAGGGATCTCTTGCTGTATGTAACTAGAGAAAAACGATGACTTTCCCCAAGCTCCTTTGGGACCCCGGATGCCTGAGGAGGGGGGTGTCACATTACTTTGTGAAACTGAACTTGCAACAGGGGAGCTGTGTGTAACGAACCCCCGCCTGCCCACAGCAAGTAGGCACGTTCCTGCTTCCTCGTTCCTCAGGCTGAGCTTTCCTCCATGCCAATTCTTCGGAACCATAGAGGGGAAACTACCCACTCAAAGAGGAAACTCCAACTCTCTCATTTTATCCTTCCATTTTATTACCTTCCTTTCTGTCCAGACTCTGTTCTGACAAGCCAAGATTTCTTGGTAATGCGAGTGAAAAGTAAGCTTAAGCAGATGAGTCTGATCTCATGGATCCAGCCTACCAGGATCACTCTATTAGAAAACTTGTTTAGGCCAAATCTATTTTCTCATTCCCCCAGCTGACAAAACTGCAGGAGAGAAAAAAAAAAATCACTCATGTCTGAAAGTAAAGTATAGTAACGTGCTATATGATCCCTCCGTTTTTGTCAGAGGGAAAATAAACGAACCACAAACAACATGTTGTCAGCGAATGATGGGCCAGAGGTTTATTTTAAAAAGAAGGAAATTCTAAACTACCCCTCTGCTGTGTGATTCCAAAGGCTGGTAGTAAACCAGCAATAAAAACGTCCCATAGAGCAGGATGCTGTAACTTTTGAATCCTGGCCCCGGGCTTGGGTCGGTATACCAACAGGCTACAACTCTGGGAAGAAAAATCCAACAGCTGCTTGCGGGCTTTCTCAAAGGACAGATTTCGCTTAAGTCATATGTGAATGTCCAAATGGAAGAGGGATTTGGACTTTTTTTTTCCTTTTGGTTTTGATTTTGATAGCTTGATTTATAAACAAAGCAAATGAAACAGTGGCCATCAGAAAACTCTAGACTGCACGTGGAATGAATGAGCAGCGGGTAATATTGGTGGTGGGGAGAGACTGAACGAAGATGACACTCAGGGTGGCTGTCCGTGTGGAGTGCCCATGGTCATCTAACTTCCCACCTGTTGTCCCAACGCAATTATGAACAGCGGCTGCCCTTCACTCCCCGCACTGCGTCGCAGCTGGAGTGCATGCTAGGAGAATTTCTCTCCAGGGTGGATTCTGTTTCCATGGCAGCTAGGCTTCTTTACGCTCCAATTTTAGCACCTGACTTGTCCAAGCATCCACAGATACATATGAAAAATTAAATTTGGGGTAATTTTCTAGACACTGACATTGCAAATAAAGGCTATGAAATGGCTATTCTTCGGTTCGGGACTGAGAGGATGAATGCCGTATGGCCACTGGTTGCTTCTCTCAGTTCAAGGTGATGGTCATTGACGAGAACATGTCCTGGTTAACACTGACCAGGTATCGGGGGTCCCATGTGAGCATGACACTGTATAAGCATTGAGAAGGAGGCATGCCAGTGGATATACTCATCTCTGCATCATCTGGTGATTAAAAGCTTCCACTGGCCTCTCATTTCACCCCAGCTGTCTGAGATGTGCATCATGAACTCAACACCTTTTATCTGCACTCTCCCCAGGCCTTCTTCTGTTCTCCTCTGCCCCTGACCTACCGAACTCCAAACATCCTGGTGTGGTCCCAGCTTATAGGAGCCTCAGGGTCTGCATCTTTACTGTTTCCACTGCTGTACACAGACCCTTCCCTTGGGCATTTTGTGGCCAGCTCCTTCTTATCATTTATTCTAGCTTTATGTAAAATCTCCTTTAAAAGGATTTCCTTAACTGCATATCCAAACTAACTTCCCTTTCTCTGCCCCCTTATTCTGGCATCTTCCTTCCTTCCTTCCTTCCTTCCTTCCTTCCTTCCTTCCTTCCTTCCTTCCTTCCTTCCTTCCTTCCTTCCTTTCTTTCTCTCTCTTTCTTTATCTATCTATCTATCTATCTATCTATCTATCTATCTATCAATCAACTATCTATCTATCTATCTTCTTTATCATCATCATCATCATCTATCAATCTATTCATCGTGTGTGGGGATGGAGGTCAGTGGACAACATACAGGAGTCACTCTCTCTTTCTGTCGTGTGGGTTCCAAGGTTCAAACCTGGAATTGGTGGCAAGGGCATTTACCCACCGAGCCACCTCACGGGCTCTACTTTCTTCACCTCTGAATGCAATGGCTGTGCTGTAGCTGGAGTTTTCTCCAGCCCTGCCCAGCACCATGGACCCCGAAACCACTTACAAAATAATCACTCAGAAACTTATATTAATTAAACTGCTGGGCCATTAGCTCAGGCCTACCACTGACTAGCTCTTACACTTAACTCAGCCCATTTCTGTTAATCTATATGTTGCCACGTGTTCTGTGGTTTTACCTGTTCCCTGGATGGCAGGCTGCTGTCTCCTCCCGGCTTCCACCTCCAAGCTTCTCTTCCCTGTTTGTCCTGCCTATCCTATCCACTTCCTGCCTGGCTGCTGGCCAATCAGTGTTTTATTTAGCAATCAATCATAGTGAAATATATTCACAGCATACAGGACATCCCACAGCACTATGCATTGACTTTTAGGCTGTCTTCCTATGGTAAAGAGTAGCCAAACCTTTCTGTTGCTCATCCTCAAATACCTGCACCTCAAACAGTGTCTGGTAGTTGTAGCTAGAGTTTTCCTGCCTGGCCCACAGTCAGGACAAATCTTTGTCACCTGCCAGTCCCACAGCCACTCAGACCCAACCAAGTAAACACAGAGACTTATATCACTTATAAACTGTATGGCTGTGGCAGGCTTCTTGCTAACTGTTCTTATAGCTTAAATTAAACCATTTTCACAAATCTATACCCTGCCACACGGCTCATGGCTTACTGGCATCTTTTCATGCTGCTTGTCAGGGTGGCGGCTGGCAGTGACTCCTTCTGCCTTTCTGTTCTTTCTTTTCTCCTCTCTGTTAGTCCCGCCTATACTTCCTGCCTAGCCACTGGCCAGTCAGTGTTTTGTTTATTGACCAATCAGAGCAATTTGACATACAGACCATCCCACAGCACAGCCAAGTGCAGACCATCTCAGATACCTGTACTCAGGCCCGTGGTCCTAATCATCCTCTATGCGGACCTGCTGGGTAAAGCCACGAGGAACCCAAGAATGGACTCCCACAGTACATACAGAACATCCCACAGCAGGTAGTTAGACAGGATATAGTATTTTTTGTATAACTGTGTTAGTAAACTTAGTGACTCTTTCCTGCCTTTATACTCTTCCTCACGATTCAGCAAGCATTGTGAATGTCCGTTTCTTCCACTGTTCATGTGATTCCTTTGCATTTTGAATCCTCACGTCTGTAATTGAGTCCATTCTCTTAGCAGAAGAGTTATTTTATTGCCGCTTGAACCGATGTGTCGGTGTTGACTTTGGAAATCTACACAGGTGCAGAACTGTGCTGATTGTGGCTTTTGGTGCCTCTCTGTTCCAAAAAAAGAACAAATGAGTAGACCTTGAGTGAGTTCTCTTGCCTGCTTTCCTGTCTAGGGTGAGTCATGTCAGTTCAGTTCGGTCTGGAGGGACTCTTGAGAAGTCGGTAGTCAGAGCCTGGCAGTGTATGTTGTGGGCGGAGGGGGTGGGGTGGGGCGGGGTGGGGGGTGGTTGTTTCAGATTACAGTAGAATGCCTTCGTGTAAGCAGAATATGAATTCTGAGTGTTGGTTCCTGTAAGGGTGACAGTTTGTCTGTTCCCATTAGAGGCCGAGCTGCTGACACTGCAAAGGGATGATGCCTTATCTGTGCTCGGTTCAAAGTAAACCGGTCACCGCGGAGCTCAGCCTTGAAGTGCTGGCTGCATGAAGACTACACTCCTCCTAAACGGGGCCAGTCGGGAAAACTGACGAGGGATGTGTGTACGTTTTTGTTTTTGGCCCTTTCTGTAGAACCAATCTTATATTTTTCTATAAAACAGCAATTTGAGTCCCCAGTGAAATTTTACAGACCTTATTAGGGACGTTGTACTGAGTACAGGCAGTGCCCCAAATGATTTTGTTTTCTATTTAGACTCCTCTGTGGGAGACAATGCAGGGTGAAATCTTCAGAGATGTGTTTAAAGTACCAAAGGTCACAGAGCTAGACAATGAAAAAGTGAGAGCCTGTCTCAGCTTTCCCAAGGCTGGCACATCATACTTCTTTCCTACTGTATGTTACTGTATATTATCGTGTATAAGGCTCCATTATTAGCTAGCCCTTTTCTCTTAAACGGGGCCAATACAGCAAGGGATCTTTCACAGGTCTCCTGCTCATTGTTTACACAAGAGTTCATCGGCAGCCATTGGCGTCTGACATAAACAAAACATTACTAGTCTTGCCTCATGGTATCGGATACCAACTTGGGATGAGGTATCTAAGGATTTCGTTGGGTAAAGACTGAGGGAAGGGGAGTGTCAGAGAGAGAAAACAGGAATAGACAGGATTGACACACGTGAAGAGGGAGGGAAGAAAGGAGGGTAGGACGGAAAGATTGAGTGGGGAAGGAGGGGGAGAGAAAAGAAGGACAGAGCGGGGAGGGAGAGACAGGGAGGGATGGGGGAGGGAGAAGAAGGAGGAGGAGGAGGAGGAGGAGGAGGAAAGAAAGAAAGAAAGAAAGAAAGAAAGAAAGAAAGAAAGAAAGAAAGAAAAAGAAGAGCAGAAACACCCATAGCATAATCTGACAAACTTTCATTCCAGCTAGCGAGAGACCTTAGGCTAAGTCCGTCATCCTTAAGCCTTGTAGAGCAGGGCTTGTCGAACTATGGCCCATGGGACAGATGCAGGGTGACACCTGCTATTGTAGATAATGTTTCGTGGTGAGGCAGTCACATCCATTCACTCTCACACTGTCTATGTATGTATGACTGCTCTCATGATGAATTAGGAGAAGTGAGGTCCCAGAATATGGCTAGAAAAGTCTATAAATATTTATTATCTGGTTCTTTGCAGAAAATAGTTCACCGGCCTTTCTTTAGGCTCATTCAATGTAGGGCAGGAATGGCCTTCCCCAATACCCTCCGTATGCTGTTATTGGCCGAGAACAGTTCTTGAAAAATCATGTTGATATACATTCTTCCTTTAGTGGGCTCAAATGCGGGCAGCTGGGGTAATCTTCCTAGCAGGCTCCCTTGCAGGGTGGATCATGTGAGGCAACTCCACAGCTGCCACACAGCAAATCTTAAGTAGACATTGACTAAATGCTTGGTGTGTAACTGGGGTTTCCATTGTACTGTGTCGAGACTGGACACACAGTAATGGGATGGCCTGTGCAAACTCACACATTTACTGTCTGTCACCTTTCTGAAAAACTTTACTAATTCCTTACCTCAACAAGGGGTGGTTTTTAGCTCACAAGTGAGATGATTTCTTCTTAGAAAAGAACAAATTAGGCTGTCTTATGGGGAAAAAAAAAGAAGGAATTAGCTTTGGTAGGGTTTCTCATAATCATCTCTGACTTAGATAAAATGTGTTGCTGAGGGAGGCCCGTAGGGTTGGTCGGGTGACCTGGGACCTTCTCTAGTAATGACTACTCATTATGTGTTATCTCATTGTGTCTCAGAAACTCTCTGTCTTTCCTGAGTTCTGTACAGAAGATGTGGGGTCTGGAGTAAAAGGTTGCTAGTGCTTTTTGATGCTGGCTGCTACAAGAATGTAATACAAAGCAGTGATGATGAAAGGCGTCGACCTAAACAAGTAGCTTGGTCTTTACAGATGGCTGGGGGTAAAGATCAGTGTGTCTTGCACATGTTCTCTAGCTAGTGTGAGGAGAATTTTAGGAAGGATGGGGTCTGTCATCCTCCAGTACCACAAATTGCTTCCTTACTAAATTTTAGAATCTAGGTCCTGTTTATAGGTTCTATGGCACCATGGTCCACCCAATCAAAGAGACGAATACGTAGACAGTGGTGGTGTAACCCCATGGGGCCTCATGGAGAGGAAAGTGAGAGAGCATGGTGAGCGCATTGCGTGTGTGTGTGTGTGTGTGTGTGTGTGTGTGTGTGTGTGCGCGCGTGTGCGCGTGTGCGTGTGCGTGTGCGTGTGTGTGTGTGTGTGTGTGTGTGTGTGTGTGTGACTGTATGTGAAGCTAAACATCAAGGCAGTTCAGGAAACCCCCGCCATCTCTCTGAAACCAGTCTAGATTATAGCCCGGACTCGCTTATTTGAAAGTTTACACCATCTCTATGGTAACAATGTGAACTCTAAGGGTCCCTAGAGGGCAGGGAGGAGGAGGGGGGGTCATAAGAAAGGGAACCATTCCTTTCCGTCATGTCACATGTGAGGTTCTTGGATCTGTAGTTCCATTTGGGTTTCAGATAAACAATGGGTGATTTTAAGGACAAACACGCCCCATCAACATTTGTACTGTATTTAGATAATTGAGAACAATTCCTTTGGAAAGTAGAAGAGTGTAGCCCGTTGGCCCTGTGTATCCGCAGAAGAGGATGGATGGACTGTAGAGCAGAGGTCACCACAGTCCTTTAAGCCTTCTTTAAATGCCCTTGGCCTTCCACCTCTCTTCCCATCCTCTGGCAGCCAAAAAAAAAAAAACGACATATGCTTTTTAAAGTGCTAACGTAAGAAAGAGTTTATTTGCAGGACTCTTTAGAACTTTAGGACCGGCTGTAACAGCACTGATCCAGACGCATATCAAACACCGTGATAACTGAATTTTTCAAGCCAAAGTGAGACTGAGTTGGGAAGCTATATTACAGTTGAACTAGGAATGTATTCTTTCATTTTATGGGAAAATACAGTGTCCTGGAAATATACATTCCTCTTTTGGGGCTTTTCCCTTCATTTTATGGAGGTCACAAAATGGGAAGCTCTTGGTTTGTTCAAAGCAACACTGAGACCTTCACCTGGAGTCTGGCCATTAGCCCCCAGGCAGACCTAGAAGTGACTGTCGTCCAGCGGGTTCTGTGTGAGAAAAGCCACCCTGGCTTTCCTGTGAACAAGACAAGACAAGTCGTCATTCCCGTCAGAGCAGAACATTCTAAGTTTTCTTTCTAAACACGCTTCTCCATTGTTACTCATTGTGAGTCCGTGCCTGTGCCCGCATAATTCTGACTGCCTCGAAGTGTCTGCTGCTGTAATTGTAGGATTCTGCCTTTAATAAAAGAAAATTTGATTTTGATTTACACCAGGAGGGAGGGAAGGGCTAGATGTAAGGGCACGTGAACACACGATCAAGACCAGACCAATTTGGTGTGATTCCATCAGCTGATCAGTACGGATATTATCCAGAAAGTCGACCTTCCCAAGGCTGGGTGCTGGTGGTGAGATTCCTACAGGCTGTGAAGTCTTTCGAGGCCTGGGGCCCCTTCCCCTCACCTCTGCTCTTCTTTTGGCTCAGCCATTCTTGTCCCCGGGAGCCTTCTTTCTCTCCTGTCCCCCGACCCTTTGCTGGTGTGCAATTAGCCTCCTTATTGATCCACATTGCGCTTAACGTGGAAACTCATATTTACTCTTTCTTATCCTATGTCGATGACGTAAAAAAAAAAAAGTTATAAACACAGCTCAGACTGTGTTCTTCTCCACTTTCAGTCTGCCTGGATTTTTTTTTTTTTGGGTCACACTCAGGGCGTTTCTGTTTCATTGAGTGGCACTGTCATGTGGACGTTTTTCTGCCCCGAGTTTCTCCTAATGAATGACCCACACTTAGTGTTGAAAAACAACAGCAGATTTTCTTGCTCTCAGGCTGGCATCCACAGAACAGCCCTGGGCGACTGTGGTGACGGCGGACGGTGAGTGTCAGGTGGCTGAGGCTCGTGCTAGTTGAAGCAGCTGTCCCTTATAACAGGACTGAACCTAGCAGGGCTAGGTTCTCCCCGCCCCCCCGCCTCCCCCCCCCCCCGCCCCCCGCAGGGGCCAGTATGCTAAGACTTCTGCCCCATGTTACCCCACCGTCCTATGCTGACTCATATCTGGCTTCAGTCAGACCCTCAGGAAGTATGCCCAGTCTGGTAGCCAATCAGCGTCCTCCCTGGCCACAACCAGGAACTGTTCTTACTATTTTCAGCCAAACGCTGCAACCACAGCTGCTGACCAGACGTCATGAGCCAATCATAAAATGACCCCTGTACCAGTAAGGATCTACACCCAATCACTTCAAAGTACACTTGACCACAGCTGGAATTCCCCTAATCCTGCTTAAAAAGAACCTTCGGGCTTCTCTTGGGGTCACCATTTGCCACTTTGGCAGATGGTTTTGACCCCAGCATGCTGGAATTTTTTATTAAACGCTCTTGCTGATCACCATAGGTGACTGGTGGTCTTTTGGGGGACTTCTCTCAGACCCTAACACTAGTCAGGGAGTATTTTGTTTTTACATGTACCATGCATGC
The DNA here is from genome assembly GCF_004664715.2 of Peromyscus leucopus. Lineage (NCBI taxonomy): Eukaryota > Metazoa > Chordata > Mammalia > Rodentia > Cricetidae > Peromyscus > Peromyscus leucopus. Next base: position 4,066,137 of record NC_051078.1, read on the forward strand.
ATGCATACTGGATCACTGGGCTTCTGTCACATGCCCCTCTGCCAAGAACCCACTCATCTCACTCACCGGAGAAATTCCCAGGCTCATCCCGTTCCTTTGGCCTTTCATACTACTGTAACTGCGTTCTCTTTTATTATCTCTTGTGGGTTGTTCTCCTTTATCATCTCCTTAAGTGGCCTCCTTTTCCTGTCCACCTCTAGTGCGCCATCACATACTAGTCTCTGGGATGACTGAGTCTTGTTTATCAAGTAATGTTCCCAATCAATTTTCTATCCTTCAAGAAGTAAGTAAGCATGGTGGTGAATGACCACAATTCTAGTATTTGGGGGGCTGAAGCAGGAGGGTGTCACAAATCTGAGACTAGCCTAGATGACATAGCAAGTTCAAGACCAGCCTTGGCTATCTAGCAAGACCCTATCCCAAAAAAGAAACTAAAACTCCCAAACAACAACAACAACAACAACAACAAAACCCTAATCAAATAAATGAAAACATTGAATTTAGAGTTTCATTTATTATTAATATGTGTGAATATTGTAATACCTTCTTATATCAGGAAACTGATTATAAATTTGCTTTTCTCCTTACATGATATTAAAAACCACCATCTTCCTGCTATGGTTTGGACATGACTTGCATGTATTCCTCAAAGGCTGAGTTGTTAGGAACTTTCCTCAGTGTAGTGATATTAAAATGGTAGAACTTATGTTTTTATTTTTATTATTTATTTATTTAGATTTTTCGAGACAGGGTTTCTCTGTGTAGCTTTGTACCTTTCCTGGATCTTGCTCTATAGACCAGGCTGGCCTCAAACTCACAAAGATCCACCTGGCTCTGCCTCCCAAGTGCTGGGATGAAAGGCGTGCACCACCACCACCCAATGAACTTATGTTTTTAATGATGGTGACTGGTAGAAGGTGATCAGGCCATGGAGGCAGCACCCTCAGAAGGGATTAATGTAGTTCTCATGGAATCCTCACTAGTCCATGCTTAGAAATGTCACTATAGAAAGAAGAGGTATAGACATTTTGTCGCCTCTCTGTTTCCTATCTGTGACCACAAGTCCACACAGAATACTAAACAGGGAGCTCCTCATCTTGCACTTTTGGCCATGAAAACTGTGAGATGAGTAAACTCTCTTTCTTTATAATATTCCCAGTCTTAAGTGTTCATAATCATAACAGAAAATAGACTGAATGTCCCTTTAAAAAGACAAATTATAGCTTTATTGTGGCAAAATGATTTTCACTAGCAATTAGCTAACAGCCTAAAATTGTGTGCAGTACTTGTGGTAGGCACTGTAATAACAAATTTTTAAGTGTGTGTGTGTGTGTGTGTGTGTGTGTGTGTGTGTGTGTAGGCTAGAGGTAGGTTTTGGGTGTCTTTCTCTACCTTATATATCAACGTAGAGTCTCTCACTTGAACCCAGAGTTCACCAATTCAAATAGTCTAGCTAACCATCTTTCTCCAGGCATTCCCTGTCTCTGCCTTCTGGATGCTGAGATTTATGGGCAGGCCGCTGGGCCCACATTGCATTTTTGTGTGGTTGCTGGGTATTGAACTACTGTGGAATAATCATTTTGTACACTGTAAAGATCTATCACTTGAATTGGTCTAATAAAAAGCTGATTGGCTGGTAGCAAGGCAGGAAGTATAGGTGGGACAACCAAACTAAGGATGCTGGGATGAAGAGGGGCAGAGTCAGGGGAGATGCCAGCAGATGCAAAGGAAACAGGGTGTGTAGAAAATGAGGTAACAAACCATGGGCAGAGGGTAGATAAGAAATATGGGTTGATTTAAAATGTAGTAGTTAGTATCAAGCCTGAGCTATCAGCTGATGGTTTACAATTAACATTAAGCCTCGGTGTGGTTTACTTGGAAGTGGCTTGTGGGAAAGAAACTTCTGCCTACATGAACTCTGGTCCTCATGCTGTGTGGTAACTGCATTATAGTCCCCCCCAGGGCCTGCAATAGGCAAACTTTCTTCTTTGTTTTTGTTTTGAGACAAAGTCACACTATGTATACCTGGCTGGTCTCAAAGTCATGTAGATCTACCTGTCTCTGCCCCAACCGCAAGGCAATCTTCCACAACAAAGACTATATGCGAAGCTCTTCATTCACATCCTCTTTTACTATTATCAATAACATAAAAGATACTTCCTAGTTTTTCCTCTGTAGTAGTTTGATTGCTTGATTTATTTTGAGGATGAGGAAGCTGAGGTCTAAAAGGTTAAGTAGATTACCAAGCTTACACAATAACAAACAGAGCCAGGATTTTAGTACAAATGAGACTAGAACTTCAGGAGCAAGAGACTGGTTAGCGCTGGAGCTGGAGAGGAGAGGAGGGCAGAGCACGTGGGGCTTGGGAGAAATTTGGATGTTATGGAAATAAAACTGAAGTCATGGGGGGTTGATTTGCTCTAGCTTGGATTTAAGCACTGATACCATGGGGTGGTGGAGGTGGGGTAGAGAGAGGCAAGGGTGACTCTTGGAATCATTGGGGCTCTTCCAGAGAAGAATGGCAGGGGTCCTGCATCAATATTTGCTCAGTTAATGTCCACATGATGAGTATGAAAAGCAGTTACTGTTCAGAGCAAGTGCCCAGGAACTGGGGGGTATAACTGTCACTGTCTTTTTTTCCTTCCCAGAGTAGAAGGGACAACATCGAGAGTCACAAAGGAGCAGCTTCTTCCTCTGCCGTCACCTCTGTCCCGTTAGTCCTTGCACTTTGCAGAGGTGGGTCTCTTAAAGCAGTGATGCCCAAGCTGTTGAATTCAGTAGGGCTCTCTCATTTTTCCCGGCTGCCTCTCTGGAGCCTCTGACGTTGAGCGTGATACACTCTCCCAACCCTCCTTCACAGCTCTTGGGCTCGCTTCCTGTGATCCTGTTCTCTTTTCTGCCCTCTCAGAAGGGAGGTTGCTGGAGATTCTGATATTGAGACTTTCAATCTCCTCGGTCAGGCACAGAAGGTCGAATTCTCATCTTTGACCCCCTTTCAAGGTCAGAGCCTCATTTTCAGTTGGTATCATTTTCTTCCAAAGTCATAACTTGAAACTAGAAAAAGACAAGGGAATGGCATCTACACCTAAATCCTTTAATTTCCTACCTAAGACCATAAAATACATATAATTGGAAATCTTGGGACACACACAAAACATAATTTATAAAGGATAGGATTCTTATAGAGAACTAATTTTCTATTAAGGAAGTTAGAAAAAGTTTTGAATTTGGCTTAAAGTATCCATTCCTGAAATTAATCTTATATATAGTTTTTTGGCTAGCTTACATGATACTCATTTTTGCTTCTTGAATAATTCATGTACCACTGACCAGCACAAAAATATTTTACCCTGAGCATTCATCTACATTTCTTAGCTTAGCTCTCAATTCTAATTACTTCATTCAATTTCTATTTCTTGATGAGAAGGGGAATCCTACATAGACTGAAACAACAGGCAATGAGCTCCATCAAATAGACCGACTGAGCAGAGCTCCCCGAGATTTACACATAAATCAAATTTCCTTCCCGAGTTAGAACTTTAGCAAACTGTGAAGTAGGCAGAAGCTGATCCGTAGACTAGGGGCTCCCTGGATGCCAGAGGAGGGGGAAAGAGGTACTTTCTCCAACTACACACACACACACACGCACACACACACACACACACACACACACACATACATACACACACATATGTATGCACATATACCCATACACACACACACATACCACACACACCACACACATGGCCCATACACATATATACATATAACATATATACATACATATGTAAGCATACACAAACACAAAACCATGTGCACACACACACCACACACACATATGTATATATACACACATACACACATATACACACACACAACCACACACACACCCCACATATATATACACACAACCACACACACACCATATATATATATATACATATATACATATATATATACACACATATATACACATACACACAAACGCACAAAACCATAACACACACACACACACACACACACACACACACACACACACACACACCTCTTCTCCAAACTGTGTTGTACTCAATGAGTCTGGGAGAAGGAAGGAGAGTCGGTTGGTTTCACCTCCCCTTGAGTCCTCTTCCATGCTTTCCCTGCACTGTGGGTGGGTCCATCCTGATGGTTCAAGAGACGGGGATTGACCAGAGCATTTCTCAGGACCTTTAGGAGACACAAAATGCTGAGCTTGTCTCAGAAAGACCAAGGAGAAAGGAAGCTGTGGTGATGTCTTGTGTACCCTAATAAAATGCCTGAAGATCAGAGGACAAAACAAGCCACTAGATTAAACATAGAGGCCGGGCAGCGGTGACACACACTTTTAATCCTAGCACTCAGGAGACAGAGATCCATCTGGATCTCCGTGAGTTCAAAGCCACCCTGGACTACATGAGATTGACTTAGTCTAGGAGAGAAGCAGAGCTAGGCAGTGGTGGCACCCACCTTTAATTCCAGCACTTGAGATCTCGCACCTTTAATCCCAGTATTTGGGAAGCACACACGCCATTAATCCCAGCACTAGGGAGGAAGTGATGGCTGGGCGGAGAAAGGTGTGTAGGGCGTGAGGAGACAGGAACTGAAGCCTTTTCAGCAGAATCTCTTTTCAGCTGAGGACCTTTTCAGACTGAGGAGTCCTAGAGGTAAGACATGGCAGTGGCTTGTTCCTTTGTCTCTCTGATCTTTCAGCAAATTTTATTAGGGTACACAATACGTCACCACAGGAAGCTGCTCATGTAGCTTCCTCCTCGATGTAAGGAGCAGGGCTACTTTGAGCACAGGTTTCAGGGCCCAGGGTGTTATCTTCCCAGTAGACAAGGGGGTCAGGCAACATTTGATTTCTCTATCTGTGTACAAACTCCACAAAGTGGGGGAGTCTCCCACACAGTATCCTGAATAGTGCTGCACACATCACAGATACTGGGAGACGGTTGAGTAAATGAACGGTTAAGAGGAAGTGGATCCTTTTACTTTGGTTTTCAGAAGCTTCAAGGATGTCCAAGCCTATCAGACCTGTTGCAGTCAACAATCTGAGTGATGGAATTAAAGGAACATAATTGCTCTTCTTGATTTTCTGACCAGATTTTCAAAACCCTCCCTTATGGAATTCTTAGTTTACCATTGCATTTGGGACTCCATGCCTGTAATCCTGGCACCTTGGAGGTAGAGGTAGAGGCACCTTGGATCTCTATGAGTGTAAGGCCAGCTTGGTCTACACAGTGAGTTCCAGGCCAGCCAGGACTACATGCTGAGACCCTGCCTCAAGCAAACAAAGTACCAAACCAAACCAAAATCCAAACAAACACTTCAAATAAGTAAAGAAGTTTTCCTAGCTTACAAATACAAAGTTCTCTGTGTGGTTTCTTCTGTTAGAATAAGGGACTTTTATTTATTTATTTTTGGAGACAGAGTTTCTCCGTGTAGCTCTGGCTGTTCTGGAACTGGTTCTGTAGATCAGGCTGGACTTGAACTCACAGGGATCCATCTGACTCTGTCTCCCAAGTGCTGGGATTAAAGGAGTGTGCCACCACCACCCAGCCAGAATAAGGAACATTTTTAAATGCTTCTGGCATCCCTAACCCTTTCCTCACTGTTCCATAGGGAATCATGCTTATGTTTGATAAGATTCTTTTCCTTCTGTGTTTTGTAAACTGTGTTATTAATTTTACATGTCTTTATTTTTAAGTTGATTACACTGTGCTACAAATCTTTTCCCTCTTATTTATTTTAATGTTCACTCTGATCACAGTGGTCCATTGTATAGCCGAGTGAATATCCGATCCAATTATTTTTAATTGCTGCCTAGTCCATCTCAGACTACTCAGCAATCTCCCTATAGCTGTGGCTTTGCCTTTTTAATGGCTTCAGGTAACTGTAATCAGCAGACATCTGAAAATATTAGGTAGAAAATCTTCTTAATAAGTAAAAAAAAAAAAAAAAAATTAAGTTGTGCCTTGTAGCATGATGAAATCTCACACCGTCCCGTATTGTCTTTGCTTGGATGCAAAGCATCCATTTGTTCAGGGCATCTGTGCTGTGCGCAGACCCACCCCTTACTTAATTAGCCATCTCCCTAACCAATTATAATGGCGCCGCAGTGTTTGCTCTGGAGCGACCTTTGGTTTGTTTATTTCAATAGCCCAAAGCACAAGGATGAATGGCTTGCTGCTATCCCTGTCTATTGATTATTTTTCTCATAACTGTGACACTGTAAACTGTGTCAAAAGCAACTTAAAGAAGGGAGCCTATTTTGACTCATTATTTGAGTATACATCGTGTCGAGGAAGCTACAGGGATGAGATCAGCTATAGATGTGGAGGCAGGAGCATGACACTGTGTCCTCAATCAAGAAGGAGAGAGAGAGAGAGAGAGAGAGAGAGAGAGAGAGAGAGAGAGAGAGAGAGAGAGAGAGAGAGAGAGAGATATGAGCCTTGGGTCTCCGCTCACTTTCTCCTTTTCATTTAGTCTAGGACCCCAGGCCATGGAATGGTACCACGCACATTCAGAGTGAGTCCTTTGGTATCCGTTAATCCTCTGTCCAGAACTGTGTCTTCCAGTTTGATTCTGAACAACCAGAGCTGGTGACCAGGATGAGCCTCCATGCACCATGCTCTCAGGCATCCATGGGGACCTTGGGATGCATTAACCATAGAGAAAGGCAATTGATCTGTTTATTCCTCAGCCACCAACACCAAGATTATTTTTGATATCCTGTTCCTAAACTGATCAGAGAACGTCTTGGTGCTTGTCCCCTTAGAGAAAAATATCATTTAGTGCAGTGGTTCTCAACCTGTGGGCTGCAACCCCTTTTTTTGGGGGGGGTTGGCCAATGACCCTTGCACAGGGGTCCCCTAAGACCACCGGAAAACACAGATATTTATATTACAATTCATAACAATGGCAAAATTATACGGTTATGAAGTAGAAACAAAAATAATTTTATGGTTGGGGTTTACCACAACATGAGGTATTCAAGGGTTGCACCATTCAGAAGGTTGAGAATCATTGATTTAGTAGAACATACATGCCTAGGAGTTACTTTTGTAAGTCAGAAGTACAAAAAAATCATATATTTAACTTAAGCAACTCTAGCCAGTTCTCAGAAAGCTGCCCAGTGCTGTCCCACCAGCGGAGACAGGGGTGCCTATGTCCCCAGCCACAGAGATGGCATCTGGCATCTTCTTTTTGCCCATGCCATTGGTATAAAATGATAACCCCCTATTGCTCTAATTTACGTATTTTAAACTCGTGTGTTTTAATTGAGACTCCTTTTTAAATTAGCCATTTCCTTGTCTGTTCATGCCGGGGGTCTCTGTCTGTTCCTTGTTAATTGTGGGAGTCTCTTGTCATTTCCAGACATTGCGAGTGTCTTTTCCAACTCTGTCATAAATGTTTCTGTTAACTTTACCTATGACATCTTTTGTCTAACAAAATCTTTAATTTTTATGAAATGAAATTCTTCTGTTTGGTTTTACATTTTTTGCCTCTGGGTTTGAGCTTTATTAAAGTGATATTTTTTGACAATAACACAAGAGACGGAGAGATTTTTTTTTCCAATGGTTTTATGTCAAACAACAAACACCATGTCTAGAGTTGAGCATGAATCTCTTCTCATGGCCCCAGGCTTCTCCATGACTTCGAATAACTCTGTGAATTCCTGTAGAGCCAAGTGGAGCTGGGTTTGCTTGTGGCTTGCATATTAAAGAGCGTTCTCGCTGAAGTCAAGATGGCGTTTTGAAGAAGTGATATGAGTCATAGGATACTGGGGCTGCTGGTCCAGGGCTCCCTGGCAAAGCAGAGTGGTCTCGTCCAGGGGCTAAGAAGTTAAACACCCCCCCCCACTGGTCTCCATTTGGCCTCCTCATTTATTCCCCTTATCTTTATTGCAAACACATAATGAGAAAAAGACAGCATTGTGGAAGTTTCCACAGTGGTTTGATTTTATTTTCCTTGTCGGCTGATAACTTCGGTTAGCTAGAAGAAAAAGTAGATTGGCTTCCCGAAGTGGTGAGTCCAAATTTGGATCACAGTTGGTGTGAGTGACGCCTACGGTGTCACGGGTGAGATCGGAAAGTGGCCTTCTCTGAGTGTAGCGTCTCCACGCATGACCAGTTCTCCACGTGAAATCACTCGGGATTGAAAGTGGGCCTTTGATCCAGTGATGGGGAGGGAGCCCGCAGAGGAGTGGAGCCCAGGGAAGCAGGGCAGTTGCAGCAAGAGCTTGGAGTTACGGTGGGTGCCGCAGGCCAGTCGGGAGGAGTCTCTGCTGGTGCCTTCAGCTTGGAACCTGGTTCTACCACGTTCTGAGGCACCTAGGGACAGATGGTCAGCACTGGCAAAGCGATGTTTTTCAGTGACGAACTGGGGAAAACAACCTCACAGCTCTTTGGGTTTTCCCTTTGTTTCCAACGATCCGGTGGCCAGATACTAGCGGAGTGGTGAGCGGCTATCAAAACGGAACATTGTTTGCTGCCCCCGTGGTTTATCTTTTTTTGGGGATACATATTTTGTTAAAAGTACCCTTACTAGTTTAATTTTCACTATAAAATAATAAAGTTCTACGGCTGTCAATATTGATTATCAGCTCGACAGGGGATAAACCCAAGGGCATACTTGTGATTAATTATCTAGATTAGACTCTGGGTATGCCAGCCAAGGGATTTTCCAGATTATGTTAATTGAAGGGGAAGACCCTCTTTAATTGTTGGTGCTCCGCTCCCATGGCCTGGGGTCCTGGATTGAACCAAAAGGGGAACTCCAGCTGAGAACCAATACTCATCTCTCTGTATCCTGACTGTTGACACAATGTGACCAGCTGCTCCAAGTTCCTGAAGCCATGACCTCCCCAGGGGTGTGGTGTGTCCCCAGAGTGTGAACCCAAATAAACTTCCTTCCTTGAGGTGCTTGTCAAGGTATTGGGGTTTCACTAAGACGGGCACATGCTGTCTTATTCTTTATAAAGTCCTCACTCAGCTATTAGAAACCATTTGTAAGATTAAAGCAACCCCTCGGGGTCTGGGGGATAACTCAGACTGGAAAACGTTTCCCTGGCAAGCACAGTAATCCCTGGAATGCATTAAAAAAAAAAAAAGAGTCCGGGCTTGGTGCCATGTGCCTGCTCTTCCAGCACCAGAGAGGCAGAGACAGGCCGGTCCCTGGGGCTTCCTGGATCGGCAGGTTAGGCAACTTGGAGAGTTCTAGGCCAGGGGTAGATCTTGTCTCAAGCAGAAAGGGCAGCACCTGAGGATCAATGCCCGAGATGTCCCTGGTCTCCACTTGTGCTGGTGCACACACATGTATGAGCATGCTTGCACAAAACCTCCGGTCGCTCTTCTTCTCCTCATATGGTTAATATCTGAAGCCTCCTATTTGTATTTTCAGCTAGAAACCAATGTTCTTATTGTTGAACGATTGCCTTGAGGTTTTTATTTTTCATTTTTTTTGGGCTAACTTTTACGGAGAAAGATGCCTTATTAGCATATTCAGTATAAAGGAGCTCAGGTGTGAGTTAGACATCAGAATCAACCCTGGTCCCAGAGCACGCGAGAACAAACCGGCAAACCACAAACCTGTAATAAACTCGGGTTAGTGCAAACAGGTTCTCATATTTAAATTCCCCACGTGTTTAAAAGCATCCACAAATGTTCAATGAGTTTCTTTCATGGCAGCTATTTCGCATATGCCCTAAGGTAGATCCATTTTCTCTCACAGTTTTCACATTTGAATCGATACGGAAGACTCACTGACCAGCCGCCTCCTGTCTCTGAGTCATGCATCTCATCTCCAAACGAGGCCCGAAGGGATGCAGGAGGTAATCAATAAGAGGGCTCGGCCAGTGTTCAATAGAGGAAGGAGAGTCTAATGAACAAAATAGAGGACTGGGAGCTGAGCCAGTTCCAAATCCCAATCTTCTCTCGGCCCTGTAAGCGGGAGCCTAAGTAGTGAATTTCCCTCTTGGAGTCGGTTCCTGGATCTGTACCCCTCCCCTCTGCTTCAGGAGTAGGGGTAGAGATGTGTCTGTGCAGGGACAGAAGCTTCATGAGGGCAGGTCCTGTGCCGTCCATCATTTGTCTGCAGCTCCAGAGTGCCTGTGCACACATGGGAGCGTGCGTGCGTGCGTGCGTGCGTGCGTGCGTGCGTGCGTGCGTGCGTGTGTGTGTGTGTGTGTGTGTGTGTGTGTGTCTGTGTCTGTGTGCAGGCACATGTGCTGATGCATCTCTCTCCTCCAGTCTATTTATTGACCGTTTCTGACCCCGAGTACCTGACTGATAGGTGTTCAGAGTACCTTTTTACTCTGTGGGGAACTGTCCTGGTGACCAAGGGTTCAGGTATGGCAAGACAGAAGGAGAACCTCACCCTCTCGCTTCTCAATAACCCACCAGACAGGAATATTTGGCTTTCTTTTTAAATGAACATGTTCAAGGGTAAAGGAGGGGGCAGACAGCAAAGAAATCCCAACGCATCTATTATCAAACTTTACGAATCATCAACAGATGGCTCACACTGCTTCATATCTACCTCTACCCTCTACGTTCTCCTTGCTAACCTTGCGTGGACATGTATACTGGCTGCTTAGGATGCAGGTCTCCGTCTTCATATGGCTCTAGAGGACAGTTAGAATTTCCTCGGATGGAGTAGGATGTGAAGTCTTGCCGAACTGCTGCCCTAACAGTGACTCTATCTTCTGATGTCAGGCTTCAGACATCGCCGAGGACGGCTGCTTGTTCACGCCGGGACCCTGGACAAGTTCACTTCAGTGTAATACTTCTGCTTTCAGAAGGTGTCCACATGTTGATGTAACCAACCATCTTATTATATAAGAAACACAGAACCAATGCAAAGAAGAAAGCCAAGAGATCAGAGCTAAGAGCCTTACCCGCCTGCTTCAGCTAGCCAAGAGACCTCTCCGAAAGGGGCCTACTTCCTGTGTGTTTGTCTTGATATAGTTTTTCTGTTCTGCGTTCTCATTGGTTGTAAACCCAAACACATGACTGCCTTGTCACTGCCTGTTTGTACAGCCCTCCAGGTCTTCTATGGTATTGAGATTAAACGCGTGTGTCTCCAATGCTGGCTGTATCCTTGACCACACAGAGATCTACCTAGCTCTTCTGCCAAGTGCTGGGATTAAAGGCGTGTGCCACAAATGCCCAGCTCTGCTATGTCTTGCTATTAGCTCTGACCCCCAATCAACTTTATTTATTAACATACAAATAAAATCACATTTCAGTACAAATAAAATACCACCATATCCACATCCTGGATAAGAGGAAGGAGAGGCAAAAGAATGGAGTATGGAGTGAGGTGTGACCGGGCTAGTGATGGTTCTGCCCACCCCAAATGCGTGTGAGCTGCTGCTGCGGGGTGTAGCCATGGCCCACGGTCCTTTCAGCATCCTCGCATCCAAGCTGGACCCAACATTCCGCCTCAGCCTGCCCTGAATTCTCAGCTATCTGTGAGCTTTTGCTGTTTCTCTGTCACTGGAGCTTGGTGTTCTGGGAGGTGGGGTGAGCGGCTGAGAAGTGAGTAAGAAAATAATAGTAGTGAGGATGATCAACATTTGATCGAATGGATGCCCTACTGCATATACTGTGCCCTGGGTGCTGAATATTCCCTGAACTGGGTAGCGTTTTTGTCTTCCTTGAGTGTTGTGTGAACCAGACAGCTGGGCCCAGGCCTCATGGCAGCTGCAAGCAGAGCAGGAACTGAAAACCAGGCAGCCTTGTTCCAGACAGGCCCACCTGGACGGACACAATGCTCCAGTGTGGCTTGTATGGTGTCCACGAACAGCTATAATCCTCTGGAGGAAAAGACCAGCAGGTACACAGATAGGGAGGATGAGAGAGGGTGAAATATAGGAACGAAAACAAATCACTGGACTCATTTCCATAGATGGACAAGATTTTCATAACAGGAAAAAGTGTGTGGGGGAGTAGGGGCTTTATTCTTTCTGTATGGTTTTCTGATGAGCCAAAAAAAAAAAAAATGCTGGAAAAGTAACATCTTCTTAATAAGTGAAGCTTTCCTCAGATGATATTGATTGGCAATTTCAACAATTTGACACAGTCTAGTTGAAAGCAAAGGCCAGGGAAGCTTTTGTGCTTCAACATCATGATATCATGGGGGAGATTTCTCAAAAACCAAACCTAACCAAACCTCTTCACTTCTCACGCAATATTGGGAAAATTAAACAAGATTCACAGTTCAATGCGTTCATCTATGGGAATGTCTTAACGAAGGCCCTCGCTTTGTACAACTAATATGCTAATAAAAACGAGATCCATGTATCTGAGAGTGCTCAGGTATGGAAAACCTTTCAGGTTTCTGCCGATGCCTTTGGCTCCGCTCTCCTGCCTCTGTTCTCTCTTGCTTTCCTGATCCCAGCAAGTATTTCTTGCCAAGCCAGGCTCTGCTGCTGGAAACTGGCCCTGTGTCTCCTCTGCTGTTCCTATATTTCTGTTTCTGTTTGCATATTGGCAAGATTGGAATACTCCAGAGACTTGCTCCCTCAGAAGAATTGTAAGGGACGCTTGGCTCTCCCGCCACAGTCGGTATTTGCATATATTATCGTCGAGTGTGAGGGTCAGGTGGGTGTAGATCTGGGCGAGTGGGAATGGTATGGGTTGCTAGACGGATGCTGTCTGCTCCAGACATTTACACAAGCAGACTGCATAGGCACATGCCCACATTAACTGGCCTGTAGACTTCCATTTTTCTTTTCTTTTACAGTTCCTGTGTGTGTGTTTGTGTCTGTATGTGAATGCCTGAAAAAGCCAGAAGAGTGTGTCAGATCCCCTGGAGCTGGAGTTACATGCAGTTGTGAGCTGCCCAAGTTGGGTGTTAGGAACGCAACTCCAGTCCTCTGGAAGAGCTTCAAGCTCTCCTAACGGCCGAGTCATCTCTCCAGCCTCCCATTTTTCTTGTAAGAGTATGCCTTCTTGGCTTTCCTTGGGGGATAATGAAAGAAAAGAACTGAGCTATGTGTAGGAGATTGTGTAAATAACAGGACATACATTCTTCGCAGCAGATAGATGGTGATTTTGTGTATCTATGTGATTGAGAACTCATGAAGGAGCCTGAGTAGTTGCATTATGTTTTTTGCTTTGTTGGATGGCTTGCTATTTTGTGAGTAGATTTGAAAACCGAAAGCTAGAAATTTGACATTTTGATTTGGTTTTATAGCTCTGTGTAGTCAGTGTTTAATAAATAATGGGCAACATTGCTCAATTGATAAGAATAGATCTCAGGGGACAGCATACACTGATTGTGCAGATTAAACTACAGTTCTCCCCATGTATTGCAATCCAATCATAGCTCAGAAGGTTTGGTTGTGGAAAATTGCCAGAGCCATCAAAGTAACAATTCTCCACTCTTCCCTTTACCAGTTTCGATAAATATAAAACAATCTGAGGCAAAAATCAAAACAAAGGAAAAATTAAGCTCACATGTTTCCTAAAAGAAAAAGTAAAAACCCAAAGGTATAATTTAGAATAAATAAAAGCATGATGTTTGAGAATATAGACATTTTGAAAATTGTTTCCAGGTGCAATAGGAAAGATTAAAAGCTATTTCTAGTCATTAACCCACAAGAGTTGTTTTGCTTGTTAGCTAGATGTTTGGGCATGTATGCGCCAGGGTACGAACACACAGCTGCTTTTGTGTGAAGGCTGTGGATTGTTCTGATCTATCTAGACAGCACTCTTTTCTCTCCAGGTCTACACTCTTCTAGGGATCATCAATATTTGAATAAATGGCTCAGAAACTCAGACCATTCAGCCACAAGTTCTCCCAAACTGCAGTCAACATCATTCGGCCTCGGCCTCTGCCAGGCCCCTTTCCCTCTGCGCTTGAACTTTACTTTGTTACCTGATCACAAAGGGCACCTCATCTAGTCACATGTCTGGCCATCACTTCAGGTCTTGAGTTTATACCCACCCACTTCTCCTCTGTTTCTCCTTCTTGCTGTAGTCACAGATGTGATATTCTCTTTGTGTCTCTTTGTCCGAGATGTGCCTTTCAATGGAAGAACCTACTTTTTATCAATACATGTTACATTGCCTGGCCATGTCATGCTTGTGCTGTGGATATCATTCTATATAAATAAAACACTGATGGCCAGTGACCAAGCAGGAAGTAGGTGGCCAGGCAGGAAGTAGGTGGGACAAGGAGAGAGGAGAATTCTGGGAAGCGGAAGGCTGAGGGGGGAGACACTGCAGCCACCGCCAGGACAAGCAGCATGTAAAGATTCTGGTAAGCCACCAGCCACGTGGCAAAGTATAGATTTATAAAAATGGGTTAATTTAAGATAAAAGAACAGTTAGCAAGAAGCCTGCCACGGCCATACAGTTTATAAGTGATATAAGCTTCTGAGTGATTATTTTATAAGTGGATTGTGGGACGGCAGGGCTTGGGGAACCTGGAGAGAAGCTCTCCAGCTACAAATGGCGCCCAACGGCTTGAGTTTCCACCTTAAACCTGAGAATATTTAATAACCAATTCTAAACAGAGCCAAAACCAGGTTCCTGCTTCTTGTCTCATATGGGCAGCGCAAAACGCAGGTTTGAACACTGGCGGGTTGTTGATATAACCAACCGTCTTATTAAATAAGAAACACAGAACCAATGTAAAAGAGAAAGCCGAGAGGTCAGAGCTCAGAGCTAAAATCTCACCCTTCCTCCTGCTGTGTCCCAGCTTCCCGAAAGAGAGCTATATCGTGTCTGTACGTCTTTTTTATAGTATTATTGTTCTGCCTTCTCATTGGTTGTAAACCCAAACACGTGACTGCCTCGTCACTGTCTGTATGTACAGCCCTCTAGGTCTTAAAGGCGTATGTCTCCAATGCTGGCTGTATCCCTGAACACACAGAGATCTATGGGATTAAAGGTGTGTGCCACCACCGCCATGCTCTTTCTACGGCTCTAATAGCTCTGACCCCCGGGCAACTTTATTTATTAGCGTACAATCAAAATCACATTTCAGTACAATTAGAATACTACCACAGCGGGTTCCTGGCGTGTACATTTGACCGGCAGTATGGCGGAAATGAGGCGTCTGCCAGCGGCACATTAAGCTATGTGGTAGATTTAGTCTTTACTAGTATTTTTTTAAAAAAAAAAAGGTTTCTGGACTACACGCTGCTTTGATAAAAGCTTAGATCCACTATTTCTGAGACTTGATGACTCCCAGAGCTGGCAGAAAACGTACCACTGCCATGTTGGGAAGCTGAAGTGGGAGGAGCCAGCAGCCACAGCACCGTTTCAGTCTTAGAATGGTACAGTTTAAAGCAATAGGCTCAAGGTAATATAAAAAATAAGCCACGTAAAGATGGCTACCACACAGAGAATCTGGATTATGTTGTCTTTGATATTCGTAACTGAAGAAAAACATTTGATTGCAAAAGCTGTTGAGTTATGCCAAAATGTATATTTTAAAGGTACCTTGACTTCAAAATTTGGATTTAAGGATATGTTGCTTTGGAAAAGAGGTTCTGCTTTTGTTTCCACAGAAAGCCAGAGGCTGTGGATTTGTTCCAGATTAAGATGCATCAGGTTTCACCAGCCAAGACCCCCTGAAAGGTCTCCAATGACACCATGGGCCCAGATGATCCAACATCCAGAGCGGTTTCAAGGCAACTGGTTCACACAATACAGCCTCACGGACTACCCCATAGGCCTAAAATTTTCTTTGCATCCCCATAAGATACAGCGCCCCCCTCCAGCAGGAAGTAGTAAGAGATGCTACACCCAAATTCCCAAATATACCAAGCTGGCTTTAGAGGTGGAATTGGCTCACTCCCCCTCTAAACCCAGACATATTGCTTTAAAAAAAAATGGTTAAGAGATTCTTGTGTCCCAAATCAGAAGAGCCCTCTGGTGTGGGACAGAGAAAAACCAATATTTTTATTTAAAACAGGTTGATTATAAATGTGATCTCTTTCTAAAAAAGAAAAGGGGATATGATATAGATATATAGGAGGATATGGAGATGACAAGATAAAAGGGTAGATTAATGAACCTACTTTTAAAGAACAACTTGTTTAAAATGTTTTACATTGGTATAGATTTCAGTTTATGTTTAAAATGTTTTACATTGGTATAAATTTTAGTTTATTGATACAAACTTGAAGTTAATTTTGTTATACTGTATATATATATATATTTCTATTCTTGTTTGAGATATTATGTTTATGTAACTCATTTAAAATTGTAATGGATAATTAAAAAATAGATTAATAATTAGTCATCTATGATAATCATATCTATAGCCATGTTAGTTAAGTCTTCTATGTATACATAGATATATTTCAGATAGATAGGTAATCTTCAAACACTTCATAGACCTAGAGAATATGGCATTTAAATAACTTAAAATTCTGTTGATGTGAGACACAATTGCTCCTGGCTGCACCAATTGATCCCTAGAGAATGTTGGACTTCTAAGACATTTCCATTTGGAAGTTTGTCTTTTTGGCACAAAATGGCCTACTGGGCAAAGAACTGCCCTTGCCTTGATGGCTGACAGTACAAATGCAATGCTGTCCTTTCTGGACAAGCGGGACACAAGGAAAGCAACCACTGTACTCTGCCAAGACAGGGTAAGATGGTCTCTCAGAATTCCTGCTTCTAAAAATGGTCTGTCAGATACTCTAGGCCTGTAGCCAATTTAAATGCACCAACAATGCTGAGAAACATTAGGTGACTGTCCAGGCTGCCAGCTATCTTGGTCTATTTTTGCAAGATTCCCAAAAGTTGCTTGCATCCATCTTCCATTTCTCAGGTACCATTATGTTCCTTCTCAGGTCTTTGATGTGGTTGAAAACTAGATAGTTGTAATTTCCTCAGTTATGATAAAAGATAAGTTAGATATAAAACCTTAAATTCACAAATATAAGATAGATAGGACATCTTCTTTAATATTGTAACTGTAATTCTTGCTCGATAATTGTTTTGTTATATGTAATTTTACCATGTTAAAGTTAAAACCTTAATTTTTAAAAAAAGAAGAAAAGGGGAAATGCTGTGGATATCATTCTATATAAATAAAACACTGATGGCCAGTGACCAAGCAGGAAGTAGGTGGCCAGGCAGGAAGTAGGTGGGACAAGGAGAGAGGAGAATTCTGGGAAGCGGAAGGCTGAAGGGGGAGACACTGCAGCCACCGCCAGGAGAAGCAGCATGTAAAGACTCTGGTAAGCCACCAGCCACGTGGCAAGGTATAGATTTATAAAAATGGGTTAATTTAAGATAAAAGAACAGTTATCAAGAAGCCTGCCATGGCCATACAGTTTGTAAGTGATATAAGCGGCTGAGTGATTATTTTATAAGTGGATTGTGGGACTGCGGGGCTTGGGGAACCTGGAGAGAAGCCCTCCAGCAACATGCTTGTGCGTGTGGGAGTGCACAGGACGCAGAAATAATCTGAAACTCGTTAAGTCCATTGCTCTTGTGTACCTCATCGTAGGAGAGCGACTTCCATTAGCTTTATGGGAGTAGAGAAGTTCTGCCCCATTTCTCTTCTCAGCATTGTGGACGAGGCGTGGGACTTCAGCCTCTGTCCTGTCAGGGGTTCCTTGGTGGGTGTTTATTTGAACTCTGAAATTATTGACCTGAAGAACTATCATAGCACAATACAATCCTTCCTGTGTGCCATCCCAAACTGCATGTTGGGAACACGAGCCCCCAGGCTTACACCTCCTCCATTATGTATGGAGACATTGACTTTTATATTGTGCTTATTTATCAAGCATCCATTTAATCCTCACAACAGTTCAACGAGAATAATGTTGTAGATTTCTCTTCTACTCATGAGAAAACCGTGATGAAGATGGTCGCTGCTTATTCTGTATGTTGTAATTCCACCACGCCTCACGATCGCTGGAGCTGAGAAAACATCCAACGTCGTGCAGCCAGCAATCAATGGAATCACGATTCAAATCAAGTGATGCAATGTTAGGCTTTGTTTTGACTCACTCTGACTCTGCCCCTCTCCGTGGATGTGGCATTTGCCCCCATGTAGTATTGTGAAGGCCAGACATCCCTGAAGCTTATATATAAAGTGAGATGCCTGGTAAATTTGCACACAGCTTGTAGAGGAGGATGCTCAGTGGTTCCCGGAGGTACCTAGGGAGGGAGTTTTGAATTACCTGTAACTATCATCAGTCCTTGTGTTTCCCAATCTCTGTCCTCTAAACATGCTACTGAAGGACAGAACAATGTGCCCACTATGGAGTGCATCACTAAAGAGTGTCCAGTGTCTCAGCCACCAGATTGCTGCCAGGGGCCCTCCTTTAGAGAAATCCCAGAAATCCCTCTGTTTGGTTTCTAAGTTTGAAAAGTTATACATGGTCTCACTGCTCTAAAAATACATATTGTGGGTCTTTGGAATTTGAAACCAGACCATCTTGTGGTGCACTTTTCTTTAACATTCTTGATGAATGGATTCATGAAAGTCATGTAAAACTGTGTTTCCGAAGGGTAAGCATTTTTTTATTAATAATGAATTTAGGCACATCCCTCCATGTTTCATTTGTATGACAAACTTGTAACTTCTGAAGAAGACGTCTCAAAACTTTTTGTGTCAGACTCAAAGCCAAAGCAGGTAGCAGCAGCATTAAGACAGTAGTTATGAAAAAAATCCACATAGTGAATCATTCCTCCAATAAGACTCCTGGCATTCATCCAAGAGAAAGGGGAGACTCTTCTGAGAAGAGATTCTGATAGCACAACCTACCTTTATTTCCATTCAGAGCCTCTTTGGGAAATTCAAAGCAGGAGTGGTCAGTTGTGGAATGTTCTGGCTTCTTCTGAGCTGCCAGGGGCACTTGGAATTCTCCAGTGGTAGAGACTGAAGTTTCTGAGTAGACTATCTGGGTCCTGAGGTTATTCACTCTCAGATACCTACAATTTTCTCTTCATGAATTATGCATGTGCTGTACGGTCCCTCATAACCCTTGGGGACCATCAGCTCATCAATTGATTCCACATCGTGTTAACTGTTGCAACTAACTCAGCTGCTCCCTATTTCTCAGTAAAATGTGTCTTTCTTGTGATCAGCAGACATGTAGAGTGGTATTTCTCCTTATAAGGTAGAGTGTGTTTGTGTGTGTAATATACTTTTACACACACGAGGAACCAACTTCTACCCACTTTATGGTGCTCTGTGAACTGAAAAACATATGCCTAAAAAAAGTTAGCCCTGTTCGGTGTAGAGGAAGCCACTTTCTTTTCTTGATAATGAGTTGCTGGAATATCAAAGTACAGTAAAAATATTACTGATGATTCCCAGAGAGCAACAGATGAACACAATTAAAAGTCACCGGAACTGGAGAGACCGCCCAGCAGGTAAGAACACATGCTCCTCCTGCAGAGGACCCGACTTCAGACAGCTTTCATGCTGGTTAGCTCACGATGGCTAACTGTGACTCCAGCTTCAGGGGACTCACTGTCTTCTCCTGGACCCCTCAGGCACCTATACACATGTGCCATGCACACACAGGCACGCATATGCACATAAATAACCCTCATCGAACAGAACAGGACATATTGCATCCATGAGAAGCTTACTAGGTGGCAGCCAGTGACAGGCTTGAGGGCACCCCACCTTATTAAAGTGTTGATACTCCGGCGGGGATCTGGTTACCTTCCACACCTGGCAGATTGTATCTGAAATTTTGAAAATTTCTACTTGTTTGTTTATTGCTGTTTCTTGAGACAGTGTCTTCCCGGGCTAGCCTTTAAGTCATGATCTTCCTGCTAGCAGAGCTGGGATTGCAGGTATGTTTTCTCATGCTTAAATTGGCTTTTATTATTTCTCATTCATTCATTCATTCACTCACATGTACGGCATGAAAATGTTTGTGTGTATATGCATATGGCAGCCAGAGGTCGATGGCAGGTGTTTTTTCTCTATGACTATCTACCTTAGATTTTTTTTTTTTTTTTTTTTTTTTTTGGTTTTTCAAGACAGGGTTTCTCTGTGTAGCTTTGTGCCTTTCCTGGAACTCACTTGGTAGCCCAGGCTGGCCTCAAACTCACAGAGATCCGCCTGGCTCTGCCTCCCAAGTGCTGGGATTAAAGGCGTGCGCCACCACCGCCCGGCTTTTTTTTTTTTTTTTTTCTTTCTTTTTTTTTTCTTCTTTAAAATGTGTAGCCCAGGCTGGCCTCGAACTTGTGATCCTCCTGCCTCCGCCTCCTTCAGCAAATCCTACCGGTGTGTGCCGCCGCCGCCACCGCTACCGGCTATCTACCTTAGATTTTAAGAAAGGGTCTTTCAATAAACTAGAATGTACCCACTAGGGTAGGCTGGCTTCCCAGTAAGCACTAGGAATCCTTCTGACTCTGTTTCTGTTTCATTTTATTTATTTACTTTGTCAACTGGGGTCATCTGAAAAGAGGAAACCTTCATTGAGAAAATACCTCCATATGATTGGCCTGTGGGCTTTCGGTTGGGTCATTTTCTTGATTAATGATCGATTTGGAAGAGCCCAGCCCATTGTGTGCGGAGCCACCCCCAGCGGGTAGGTGGTCTTAGAGTATATTAAAAAGGCAAGCTGAGCAAGTCATGGGGAGCAAGCCAGTGAGCATCACTCCTCCATGGCCTCTGCATCAGCTCCTGCCTCCAGGTTTCTGCCCTGTTCGAGTACCTGCTTTGACTTCCTTCGGTGGACTGTAATTGGGACATATGAGCCAAATAAACTCATTTTTATTCCCTAAGCTGCTTTTGGTTGTGTTCTTTGTCACAGCAATAGAAATCTAAGTGGGATGCTTTACCTCCCCAGTGCTGGGATTCCAGGCAAACACACCACTATGCCCAGCGTGGCGTGGGGGTGCCAGAGATCCAAACTTAGGTTCTTACGCTGGTGCAGCAAAGACTTACCAACAGGGCTTTAGCTCCAGCCTTATGTTTTTATGTTATATACACCAACTTGATAAAAAAAAAAAAAATGTCTGTTGAAACTGAGTGATTAAAATAATAGCATTCACTTGGAAAAATATAATTTATTAGAACAGTAGGTCATCTTCCTGACAATAATCATACCTCTATTGATTGTCTCCTATAGATACCTGTAAGTATCATGAAGGATGTAAAGGTGAAGAATGTCACAGCCTCTGGGCCACGGGCAAATCTCCATGCTTATTAGTTACCGTGACCTATTTGAGCAATCCCTGAAGATTTCCAACATCCAGCCCCGAGTCCTTTCATGGTACCGCGAGTTTCATTTCCTTCCCATAGTGGGTGCGATATTGTTTTTGCTGGAATTTTATTACCCAGGGATGTGCTTGCTGCATAGCTTGAATATTTGCTTGCTGGCTTACTCTTCTCTCTTTATATCCGGGAATAAGAGTCCCACTCTCTTATCATTTGTATGTATGAGTTCTACTCCTGGTCCTGGTTCTTGGGGAGTTTGATTTTTGCCTTTTTTGGTTTAGGGTAGCTTTTGCTTAAGGTCTGAGATGGAAGATGGGTGGCCTCTCGGTGGGGTTGTGCCGGGACACTTAGGCTGTGAAGTCAGCCTGTCTCTTCTGCATCTCACTCAAATCCCAGAGATTCCGAAATCACGCCTCTGACCATATCATCAGCATCGCCACCCGGCCTGCGCAGGGGCCTGCCGCTGGTGCTTCAAGGCTTGAGTTCGAGTTCTGTTCACTAAGTTGTTCTTAAGTTAGGTCCAATGTAGTACCTTTGGGTATGAAAGAAGGCGCTCACTATGGTTCCCCTACTTCATTAACTTCAGAATGAGTATGCAAAATTCTAGTCTGAAACAGCAAAGAAATGCTTGCAAATGAGTTTATACACCATAAACACACATATAAACTATGTGAAGTTTAAGGTAAAGTTAAGTTGTTGATTGATTAAAAAAAAAAAAACTTAAGAAATATATGAAAAAAATCAGCTGGTCCAGTTGGACTCATCTTAAATAATGGATGCAATGCAGTTTCAGGAATGGTATCAGACAAGCCTCCTTTTCATTTCTGAGAATGGCATTCAGGTGTGCTAGTTAACTATCCTGGCAAGTTATATGACTGAGGGCTTAAATTAAGAGATGTTATTTTAGTGGCAATTTAAAAAAAAATCAAGGCGTAAAGCAGTGAGCGCTTCCTAATTTACCCATCAAGCTTGTTTTCTGTATTCCTGGACAAGGAGAGGTCAGGGTATCGATTCATATTTCACAAATTCCTTAGCTTTGAGTCATAAATCTCAAGTTGCCTAATTGCTGGTGAGCAAAGACAGCTTTAGAGAGTCACTCTCCTAATGATGAAATTTTCTTTTCTGATAAATTAGGCGTCAGAGAAATTGCTCACAGATCCCGCGTTGTCAGCGGGAGGTCGGCAGGCCATGCCGGTACATGTGCTCACCGAGAAGGGCCTTCTTCGAGTGCTCTCTAGACTTCTGGGATGGATGAGTTGAGTCACAGCTCCATCCGTGAAGGAACGAGAGAGAACTTGCAAGTAAGCTCTTTTATTTTTAAACCTCGAACCCTGAAACTGCTTACACAAAGACACAGCAGGCCCCTTGTTGAATAAACACAACGAGAGGGAGCTGGGATTTTTTTTTTTTTTGAGAGAGAGTTGCCAATTGAAAAAGTATCATCATGTCTGTTTGCTTAACATTTATTCATTGCTAAAAGAGACACATAATTTATTACTTACTGCTTTGCATTCAGAATGCCTGATCTCCCCTAAAGAAGTATGCCTTATAAAAGAGGTTAGCCAAAACCCAGAGGAAAATATCATGCCTCTTTACTGCTACATTCTGCTATTATAAAAAAAAAAAAAAAAAAAAAAAAAAAACCAATTTGATACCTGCAAAGGACTGTCTGGTCTTCAAACGTCTCCAGGGGAATAAAAGACAATGGAGGTTACAGTGCGTCATCTACCAAAGAGAGCTGAGGGATGCTAATTTTTCACCACAGTACTTCCAATATCCCTTCATATTTTTGTTTTGTTTTGTTTTGGTGTCTTTTTTTTTTTTTTTTTTTTTTGGTTTTTTTGAGATACGGTTTCTCTATGTAGCTTTGGAGCCTTTTCTGGAACTCACTCTGTAGCCCAGGCTGGCCTTGAACTCACAGAGATCAGCCAGTCTCTGCCTCCCACATGCTGGGATTAAACGCGTGCGCCACCACCGCCAGGCTAATCTCCCTTCATCTTAACCTGTTCTTACTCACTGGCCCATCCTTGGGAGGACTCCCTCCACCTTCTCCAGTTGGCGATTGGATTCTTGTTTCATCAGGCACCCTCATCCATGACCCATTTCCTGGCTCTGGCTTTGCCTTTAGTGATCCCTGTGACCCATTGTGTGTGCCTGTCCTCACTGCCACTGTCCCTGCCCCTCCCGGTCACCTCCTCATACAACGCTGCCTTTGCAGAGACAAATGAATTTTCTGAGTGGAACTTCTAAACTTCTGAGTGGAACTTTAAAGAGAGATATTTTACAGTGGGTAAAACCACATTTTCTTTTTATGGAGAACATTTCCTTTTTCCTTGTTGAGGCACTACCTAGGTAGTTCAGGTGGGCCTGAAACTTCCTGTGTGGGTCAGGATGGCATTATTCCACTTGAGATTTCCCAGCCCCAGCCTTCTGAGAGCCCACAGTAAAAGCATGCGCCACCACACCTGGCGAACAATTCTTAAAACATGGGTCTCAAAAACATTTGTCTGCGGGCTTTCCTAAGAAAGAGTCCCCGTGAAGAACCACAGACGTACAGGACTTTAGCAAACTGATAACTTCTGCATTCAGCAGCTGAACAGCTGTTACAGGACACAGGGAAGAGAGCGGGTCAAACGGACGGTTACTACAGCCTGCCCCGAAGGAGAGTCTCGCTTCCCGTGCGGTTGTGTAAGACGGAGTTCTTGTTTCCTAGTTGTCAATATTTGCTAAGTTCCTATCGGGACAAAGTTGACTTAGACGCTTGACAAGATGCTGAACGTGATGGCATTGTGCTTCCTTGGTGGGGAGACAAGGTATAAGTCAGACACGCAACAACTTGGAAATAAAATCTAGGATTTAAATTCTGTGTAAGCGGTGGAAAACTTGTCATCCTGTGTTTAGGTTTTATTTCTAAGTCTGAGTAACACCTCTATTCATTCCTTCCTGTTCTGTCATAAAACCGAAGCGCTCGTTTTTTATTTTTGACTGTTGGGAGGGTAATAATTACAGTGTACGCAGGGTGTGTGTAGCTGATTTTTTTTTATAGACTTTAAGTCAGTACATTGCTTAATTCTTCTGTTTTCAGGCTAAGGATTTTTATGCGTGTCAAATGTGTCAACAACAAACATAGATACAAGTAAAGATATGTATATGTATGTGTGTGTGTGTGTGTGTGTGTAAAATTCTGTGCCTGTATGTGATGTGTGTCTATGTATATGTCATCATATGCGGGTACACATGTGTGGGGGTACACATTTGTGCACTGTGGGCTTGGGCCAGAGGTGGATGATGGGTGTCACCCCTGGTGGCTCCCCACTTTTATGCCTGTTGAACCAGGACCTTTCCTCTGACCACAGGACTTGCCTGTTTGGTTCTTCTCGTCAGCCAGCTCAATCCAGGGATCCCCAGCCTCTGCCTCCCGAGTGCTGGGGTTGCGGGAGGGCTGCATGCTTGTCTACATTGATGTGGGACCTGGGGTGTTTGGACTCAGTCCTCACGCTTGCATGGTAAGCCACCTCATCCACTGAGACCCATGAGTAGCTTTTAATAATACTTATCACATTACTTAACTTGTGTCATGTAATTAGCACAGGGAGACTCTGGAGATCATTTGTGATTGTGTGATTTCCAGGGAACGCCCAAGGAAGCGATGCTCAGGAGCTATGAGAGTCACAAAAGAGAAGGGCCTTATAGAGACAAGGATTCTTGGTCAGGAAAATGATACAATTGTAATTCCGAAAGTTAAGAAGTGGAGCGAGAGATTTTTCAAGGATATCAGCAACAAATTGATTTTGTAACCCTAAGGGAGAATGGAAGGGAGATTGAGATATGTCAGCAGGATGCGAGGGGAACTCGGGAGACCGGCATTGACACCCTGGGAGGCAGATGCCGGGCCTGCTCATCCCACTGCACATCATAGTGTGCACCTGTCATGAATAATAACACGGAGAACGAACTGACTTAGGAAATGACTCTTCATTTGCATACAGACAGACTGCAGAACTTCATCCACGGTAACATTCTAAATCGGTTACTTAGCATTACAATGTCATTGCCCTTAAGAAGCTCTTATTTATTAGAAATGTTTGTCTTGAAAACCCAAACATTCTAAGCCAAGAATTGACCCAGCTCGTCATTTCAGAACGCATAGTCCCAACTCTTTCTTCTTTTTATTTTAAAAATAAATTCACAGCCGTTCGAAGTGACAGGTTAGAAGATGTTTTGATCACCCCCCGCCCAATACTTCCTCACCTTTCAGTTCCTAGGAAATAAGAAAGACTTTATGTGGTAACACTAATATTCATTCATTTCACCTCATGTCAACGGCGTTCACAGGCCCTCGGCACAAAATAGCATACAAATTCCAAAGGAAATAGCATGCCTTCTCATTCTTATTCCTATCTTCAAATTCTGGTGATCATCACAAGTTTAAATGTAGAATTTGAGACTGAGTGGGACTATCCTGAGAGGAAGAACCTGAAGAGTGGGCTCGTCAAGGTTACCGGCATCAGCGACAGAGTCCTGACCAAGGGCTTCGGACTGTCCACTCAATTCTGTCTTCTCTTTTAAGGCAAAATCAAGAAACAGGAAACTTCTCCAGGCTGTCATGCAGAGCAGAGCTGTTTTCTTAGTTATTTTTCTTTGGCTACAAACACATTTGCAGCTTACAGTCACAACCTAATAGAAAACAACATTTGGGGATCTAGTGATGCTCGGCATTGGAGTATTTGCCTAACATGTGCAAGGCCTTTGGTTCAGTTCCCAGGAGCTCTCTCTCTCTCTCTCTCTCTCTCTCTCTCTCTCTCTCTCTCTCTCTCTCTCTCTCTCTCTCTCTCACACACACACATACACACACACACAGACATACACACATACATCTCTCCCCTAAGTAGTGCTAGAAAACTTGCTGTGTACTCCACAATTTCAAGTATCATTCTTTCTATTATTATACAAGAAGATAGCAACGGCTTAGAAGGAAATTCTGCATCTAACTATACAAAGATGTGACCTTCCACTGCTGAGTTCATAGCACCCTGTCACTATGGGATGTAGTCATAGACCCTAGACTTGAACAAAGACTCTGAGACACTTTGGTCCACATGTTTAGACATTTATAAGAAAGAGTGAGCTTCGGAGTTCTGAAGACTGATAGTAATGAGACAAACAGCCGAAGACTAGCTATTTGGGGTGAAGAGTATGTGTGGCCACGAAGCAGAACAGACACACTGCCTACCTGAGAATCCTGAGAATCCAGCCAATTTGTGGTTTTCATTAAAAGGTCAGACTTTCAAGAAGTCTTCTTACAAGAGACAGCGCAAGTCGGAAATGTAAAGAGATTCAAGGAGGATTCAAATATGCCTTGCATGTGTGTAGATGCCCATGTGCTAACGTGTGTGGACGCACATGTGTGCGGGCGAACGCACACATGTGTTCGTGTGCCTGTGGAGGCCAGAAACTGGCATCTGGTATCTGTCTCAGTCATTCTCTGGTGTATTTACTGAGTCAGGGCCTTTGGCTGAACCCAGAGCACATAGATTGGGCTAGGCTACTTAGATTGCTCTGCAGATCCCCTGCCACTGCCTTTTGAGCACTAAGAATACAGGAGGGCTTCATGTCTCACCAAGTGACTCTTCATCTGGTTTGATAATGGGATGCATCATGGCGCTCAACTGGCCTTCTCTCTAGCAAGGGAGATTTAGAGACTTTGTTGCTCCATCATTTCATGGTCTGTGTCCTATCCAAATGAGTGGCCTTGCTGTGACATATTCTTATGAGGGTCCCCGCTTTTCTTTAGCTGGCTCCACCTGCCACCTTCTGCACACCTTGTTTATACACTTGGGAGGTTACGGCTGATGCACAGAGAGGGGACGCAAGTGATGCTGCGGAAATCGCTTCGTGTTCTAGGGGCATCCAATTTATAGCTGCTGCAATTCATCATTCCCTTACTGGGTGCCATGGTTAGCACCTAAAGAAAATCCTAATGCTATCAATAACACGTGGATGCGTAAGCGGCTAATGAAGTTTCCAAGAAGAATGGGCCCGAGAAATGGTTCAGCTGTTCAGGTGGCTTGCAGCCAAGCCTGGGGGCCTGAGTTCAATCCCTAAGACTCGGATGGGGAGAGGAAAAACTGACTCCTGCAAGCGGTCATCTTGCCTCCAAAAACACACAGTGACACATACACCCACAAGTGCGCACACGCATGCACATGCACACACACACACACACACACACACACACACACACACACGTGCAAAAGAACAAGTCAATCTATCAATAAATGTAATAAGGATTCTTTAAAGCTTCCAAGATAAAGAGTGAGTTTTTAAATGTAGCACGGGGAACTCTATAAACTACTCTCAAGAGAGGAGAAAATCCACTGTGTGTAGAAAATCCACTGTTATAATTCCTCTTGTTTATGGATAATGAGGATCCTAATAAGATAGGCGATTGCAGAGATGTGAATGAGGCTTGAGGTTATTTAGTATCTATATAAACTGTATCATGTGATTATGAGGGAAAACCCCATGAAACTCCCACACAGACAGTAAGCGAGAAGCAAACTGAACGTCCTAAATTATTAAAGGGACTTGACATGGAGTTTGCTCCTAGCTAAGCTTGCAGAATATGCAAACAAACAAGCCAGATAAGAAAGTGTAAATGACCTAGTCATTCAAATATCAGATAGCATCGCCAAATGAAGAGAGCTGAGCATCCCTCAGAGAACGTATCCAGGCCACGGGGAAAGGTGCTTGAAGCTTTTTATGCACACCCAGCACATAGGCACTCCGAGATACACACACTTAACTGGTCTAGTAATTTCACTGCGCCTGACAGATTGCAAGCGTTATCAAAGGAAATAGGCCACTTAGAAAACTACCAACAAGAATAATAAGTGATGGCAAGTCAAGGTTTGGATCAGAGACTTGAGACTTCAGTGTGGGAAAGTGTTATCCTTTAAATCATAATTGAGAGAAAAATGAAAACTAGGTTGTAGAGATAGGATGTGAAGGTTTCTGTCAATATCATTGCGTTGGACTGCTGTTATCTTGTGTTGTAGCGAATGCATTACCAAGGCCGCAGCTTGAAACATTTATTACCAAGAGATTGGTTCATTAATTTGTTAAGAATCTCTGTGTACTTGGCAACCTAATGAACGTAGGGGAGACTGAGGTAAATAGATGGTCTTGCTTTAAAGAAGGTTGTAGCCGATTTGAGAGATAAAAATGAATGGGCAAACTCTAATACAATCCTGTAAGTGTTATTATATATGTAAGGGAAAGTTTTTTATTTCCCACTCAACTGTATCTCAATCAGGGCAAGGCAAAACTTGTATTATTTGAAGTAATACGAATACTTGCATATATATTAGTACAGATTTGATGAAGAAAGAAATGGAAGGGGGAAAGGGAGGGAGTGGGGGAAAGAGAGAGGGGGGGAGAGAGAGGGAAAGAGTGAGAGAGAGAGGGAGAGAGATCATGTTAGCATGGAATTAAAAAATTAGCTAATGGTGGCATTCTATGTTGGAAGACTAGAAGCTAAGTAGGTGGAGGCCCTGCCTGACATAGACATGCCTTTTCAACAGCGCATGCCTGCGTCTTGCTTCCTCCAGAGCAGATCCAGAGGAAGCCAGTCTCTCACCATTGGGCAGGTCCTGTTGGAAATACTCTGTGCTCAGCAGAGCCCACTTTCCTTCTTCTGCTGATTCTACCCATCGAATACCTCCGACATCAACATCTACACTACTGTAGGTGTCCCTACAGGCTTGTGCGTTTGAAGATTTTGTTCCCAGTTGATGGTGTTGTTTTGAGTGGTTGTGGAACCTTTGAGACTGCGGCATAGCCGGCAGAAATGAGTTGCTGGGTGTGTGTGTGTGTGTGTGTGTGTGTGTGTGTGTGTGTGTGTGGTGGGTCCCGAAGGTGACAGTCACTTCTGGCTCCCCTATTTCAGACTCCGGGCAGTTTGACTTGAGACATGACTATGGTCACCGCAACAGAGTGACTCTTAGAGTATGTCTGCACACACCACTTCAAAACTCCCTGTTGACCAGTGCTCCTGACAAGGTGACAGGGGCTGAGATACCGAAGGTGACATATCAAACATTCATTCTAGAAGGTGCGTTTCTGAAGAGCTCCTCGCAGGGAAGCTGTTGTGAGATAACAACCTTTGAAGCCAGGGAAAATGCAGAATAAGCAGATGTTGCTTCTGGGAGAGACTTTCCTATCACATTGACTGAACATAACTCTGTACTTAATGTGTGAGGAAACTCTTGGGGAAAAACATCACTTGGGAGGCACCATATGCTTGTCTGAGGGACTGGAATAGAAGGTGTTTGAAAGCTCTCTTTGCAGTTTGTTCAACGGATCCCAAAGTGAGTGGACATACTGGTTGTTATGGCTAATCATGGTTGTCAACCTGGTGCACTGGGAAGAACGAACTTCAGTTGAGAAATTGCCTCTATCAAATGGGCCTGTGGACATGTCTGTGGTGGAGGGGGGGGCATTTTCTTGATTGTTAATTGACGTAGGAGTTGTGGATGATATCATCCCTAGGCCAAGTGAGCCTGAGCGGTATAAGAAAGTTAGCTGAATGTGAGCTTGAAGCAAGACAGTAAGCAGTGTTCCTTTATGACCTCTGGTTCTCTCTAGGCCCCTGAATTGAGTTCCTGTCCTGGCTCCCTTCAATAATGGACTATAAACTGTAAGCTGAAATCAACTCTCCCCCTCACCCCGCCCCAAGTTGGCTTTGGTTTAGTGTTTTATCAGAGTAACAGAAAGCAAACTAGAACAGAAATTGATCCTCATACATGGCGGGTGTCGCTGTGATGGACCTGACCATGTGGCTTGCATGTCTTGGGCTATTTCCTGGGAGGAAGTGAAGGATTTGGAACTTTGGGCTAGAAAAACACTGGGTACCTAGAGCTTAATGGGTTGTTGGATAGGAACTTAGAAAATACTGCTGAGAGAAATTCAGACAGTGGAGTCCTCGCTTGTAAAGTTTCAGAAGGGAAGTTTGAATGACCCTTGACAGCTCTATGAGAACCATTCATGTGACATTATGAATTAAGAATCCGTGGTTTTGGTCAGATGGGGTCGAAAAAATAAGCCATGATTACTAAGAGATCAGCGTTATTGAGGTGAAAAATTCTGAGGCATATTTCCTCAGGGTCAGAACATGGATGCTGAGGTCCAGAGGGGGCCAAAGGGGTCCACATAAAACCGGCAGCAGAACTTGGAGAACAACATGTAACAGTCTCTTAGATGATACTGGTTTTGAAGGAGTGAAGGAATCATGGACAGCAGCCAAAGCTTGTCACTGTGAGAGGCCAGGAGAGGCCATTGTTTAAGTTACCTCTTTGGTTGTATTGGAGATCCCAGGATATGCCAGAAGAGTGGAATGGCCACCAGGGACAATTACATGTGTGGAGTGGAACTGACCTAAGTCTACAAGACAAGATGTGTGTGTTATGGATGGCAGAGTAGGTAGATGGGCTATCCAAGTCCTTTGGAGCCCAAAAGATCATGAGTGAGCTCCAGATGGCAAAAGTCAAGCTATTAGATTTGAAGTTATATTCTTGGACTTTGGTTTTGCTTAAGTGTGATTGTTTTTATGCCTAATCTTCTCTTTTGGAGCAAGAAATACTAACTTTTTTTTAAAAAAGTGGAATCCACAGTTAAGAGATTTTAAGTTATTTTAAACAAACATTGGACTTTTAAGTGATAGAATTTTTAAATACTGAGGGACGTTTAAAGTTGTATTATGTTTTATATTGTGATATTAATGTGAGATCTTGGGGACAAATGGAAAGGAACGATTATAGTTTAGCAATGATGTATTTGTGTCTTCTAGAGTCATGTGTTGGCTAGTCTTGGTTGCTAATTTGTCGCACCTGAGAAGAAGAAAGCCAAGTTGAGAAATTGTGGCCATCAGATTGGCTTGTGGGCATGTCTGTAGGACATTTTCCTGATTTTTAACAGATCTAGGAGGGCCCCACCCACTGTGAGTAATAGCATCTTTATATAGTAAACGTAGATGAATGTCCAACTATGATACTGCAGAGAACCAGTAAGCAGCATTCCTCCACAGTCTCTGTTTTAGTTTCTGCCTCTATGTTACTGCATTAAGCTCCCTGCCTCGAATTCCCTCATTGATGAACTGTCACTTAAGTTGAAATAAACTCTCTCCTCCATGTTGGTTTTGGTCAATGGTTTATCATGGCCAACAGAAAGCAAACCTTTGGCTGCATGTCGTAAAGAAGAAATATAAATAGCCTTTTCATTTTATCTACGAATACTTCTTTGAATATAGATGTCTGGGTTTGGAGAGATTTTGTCCTTAAATCCTAGAAGCTCTTGTCTATTCCCTATTCCATTTCCTTCCCTGCAAACACCATCCAGGATAGATTTTCCCCATGAATCACTTGTCTCATTTGTTTTAGGCACTGTTCCTAGTCTGCAGACTGCAGCAAATGCTGACTCAGTCATGTGTCAGTGGAGACCGAAACAGTGGGTCCCACCAGTCTGCTGATGCTCACCGGGGACCATATCTTGACTTAGTTCTACTTTGTAGGTCATGGGTCACTGATTTATGACTTCCTTCTCTACCTGCTAGGACTCATGACATTTATGAGCAGAATAAGGGCTCTATCTGAAATGTATGGGTGGGAGACATTTTATGTCATTATTTTGGCCCAGAATCTTTCATTCTGCCAATGTCCTGAGACACTGAATGAAACTGAACTTAAACATAATGGACTAGCTTTGGGGGCAGATGATGTTTCAATACAGGGAGCTTCCAGTCTGGTACTGGGAAAGCAGCTGTAATTGTTAAAGATACTAGCACCATGGAAATCTCCCACACTGCTGCACCAGGACAGTAGAGAAAGCACCCTGGGGCAAAATCCTATCCCTTAGAAACTCCATCTTCTGTAGACTCAAGTTCATTTAAACGAGGATATTCTAGCCTGAAGGGGTTCCCTGCTCCTAGAAATAACTTCCCAAAGAAGTGTTTTCCCCCGGGGGTCAGCACACAGAATTTGAGGCAGTGATAGCCAAAGGGGTCAGACTACATTGCAATCTGGCAGTGGAAGTTGCTACATCATCCATATGATACTGGTTTTGCACACAGGAAACGTTCACGATGGAGAGCAGCTAAGTCAGGCAATACACAGCAGGGTTAGAATCTGTGCAAAGAAGCCCCTTGAGGCCATGTTTGTGAAGTAGTGTGATGGCAAAGTTTCAGTAGAGGCCCCAGGATATTAGGGATGTCTGCCAAAGAGGGTTATAGATGTGGAGTGAAGCCAGCTTCCAATAGAAGCGGTGTGCTGCTGCGGGCACAAGAGCTTTCCAAGCCTTGTGGAGTCTCATTGATTACGTTGGTTACAGATGCCAGACATGGAACAGAAGGATCTGGTGTTTTTCCTGTTGGAGTATGTTTTTTTTTTCTGGTCATTTCTTCCTATATTCCAATTCTTCATTTTAAATAGGAATGTTTAGTTAGTGCTATTATATCCTGGGAATATGTAACCTATATACTTTGGGTTTCTAAAGTACTGTAATTGTTTAAGATGATAAGGATTTTTAGAGTTGTTTTGAATGCATTTTCTAGTATAGCATGGTCATGAGCCTATGGGACAAAGAGGGGGAAGATTATGGCTTAAAAATTATGTGTCTGAGTGGCAAGTTGCTAAGGGTAAAGGTGTGATGGTTGATGTTAATTGTCAGGTTGACAAAGTCTGGACTTACCTGGGGTACGACTCTGGACAGGTTTATTATCTTGACTGTGTTAATTGATATGTGGAGAGCCACCTTAAATGTGGGGAAGACCATTCCATGACTAGGATCCTGGTGTGTGTAAACGGAGAACTGAACACCAAGCATGCGTTCACTGCTCTCCGTTCCCGATGGTGGCTGTGGTGTGATCAGCTGTCTCAAGCTCCTCCTGCGACTTTTCAGGTCATCATGGGCTGTGACCTTGACTGGTGAGCTGAAATAAATAAAGCTTTTTCCCTGAAGTTCTTTTATTTTTTTCAGTTTTTAAAGTCGAAGCAACAGGAGAAGAATCTAAGCTTCTTAGAAAAAAGAAAGCCAGTTCTGCAAGTTAATGTGATCTTTTATGTTGAACAGGAAAGACTTACTGTTTTTCTCTCCTGGCCTGAGTCAAGAGGCAAAGCTTAGCGTGCTCACTGCCTTGGTCATCGTTATGGTTGCAGACCACACCACTACATTTTTATTAAAACAAACAAACAACCCAGAGAGACATATTTGCCAAATCCCATGTCAGGTTGATTTGGCCTCTTCTACAGAAAGAAGGCGAAGATGTATCTCCTTCTTCTAATGGAAACAAAATGATCTCCACTTAGGGTACACATTTTGGCATAATTTTTAGAAAAGAGATTTGTGGGAAACAACAGTGGGCAGAAAAGAGTCTTTTGAGTCTAGAAGTGGAGACTTTGGTCAGGAATGAAGACCATGGCCTACACCAAGACAGGAAGACCTCAAACCAAAATTAAGTCCTGTTCTAGGTGTGCTTGGTGGGGGTGGGGGTGGGGGTAGGGATTACAAATCCCTGGTGAAGATTTTCCGTCAAGTAATCCAGGCATAGCACCTATACAATTTATGGATAAATAATCATCTGAACACAAACATGGATATGTTTTCAATAAATAGTTTTCTAACTACATATTTCTCATGTTCCTATCGTTTTAGATCTTCTCAACTAATTTTCTTCTTCCGACCTCTCACTCTGCTCAGAATGTTTCTGTGAGTAGACAAACACAGATCTGGGAGGAGTTAGCTGACTCTGTGAAGGGTCGTTACTGTAGAGGTCAAGTAGACTGGACGTGCAGGCTGTGTGTGCCCTAAACTCATCAGCGTTGGGTGGAAACGCAAACTTTCCCTACGTGGGAAAAGAGCCAAAAAAGCAATATTAACACTTTTTAGAGCTCGTTTGTTGTTAAATCTATACTATTTTGCTTTACCAGATACATCGTAAAGGACACGTTTTGTACAGTTGATGTCACAAACTACAAAAGCATTTAGGGGTTGGAACATTATCTTTGTATGCTTCGTATCAAAGAAGAAGCAGAGTAATCACTTCCTAGGTTTCATTCAGGTGAACCCTGCGTAGTGTGGTATTAGCACAGCTGACGTCGGATTGGGCTCGTTGGTGCCAGGACACATTGCTTTTGCTCTTCTCATCTTCGAGGTGCAAAACGGCTCCACAGTGTTTGATACTGTTAGATGTGTTTCTCAGATGGTTATTTATTTATTTATTTATTTATTTATTTATTTATTTATTTATCAACAGCTCTACAGATCTCCTCTAAAAAAAGTAATCAGGTAAATAGTCAGCATTTTCTCCTTCTTTGGGTGGGGTCATACATGATGGATGTTTTCTGGAGGCTGCAGGAGTTGTGTGACTGTAGCAAACATTATAGAACCCAGTGGGGTTCATTTAATCAAGTCCGTAATGGTGGTATTGACTGTAAAATCTAATGAAGTGGTACTAAACATGGATGATTTGAGACTGGCATGGGTGGGTGTTTAGAGACATGTTCGATGCCATTTATAGCTTAAAAATATTGCTGAGGACATAGGCACAGAGAATTAGGACACTGGAATACCTCTTTGTTTTCATTTTGAAAATGGATTTCTACTATTTTTGATGAGCAAAACCAGTATCTAAAATATTCTGGCTTCTGATATAAGCAGGGAAATGAAAAAATGAAAATCAATCTGAATCAGGAGGAGCTTATGTGAGATTTGAAACACATGATCTTATAAACTCTATCTGCCATTTCTGGCCATTTAGTTACAAAAGGAAAAATAAATGGGATGTGGTTGCACGTTGAGATGAGCACAAGGCATCACATAGGGAGAACAGGAAGAAGAAATGCCTTTGAGGAATTGACGGGAAGGCTTAAGAGAGCAATCGGGATTTCTCTAGCAATAAGATTAAGAGCAAAACAAAACAAAACAAAACAAAACAAAATGCTTTTAAAAAGAAAAGAAAAAAGCAATCCAGGTTGGCTGGAGATGTAACTGAAGAAAGGGGAGGGTATTTGTTCAGGAGTCTAGTTGAAAGTCTCCAGTTTGCTTATGCTCGCGTGAACTTTCAGGAGTGAATGACCTTGCCAGAAATAGCAACGATTAAACCAGATCTCTGCAGAAAGAAAATGCTGAGAACAAAATCAAGGTAATAGGATGAGAGACACGGAACAAAATGATTCAGTACATTGAAGTATAAAGCAGTCGCCTGCAAATGCTAGCGTGCGAAATGGATACTTGGGAAATATCACTGGAGGGAAGAAGAAATTTGACATGTGGTATCAGCACAGATCGTGACGGTTTGTTTCTGTGCTTTTAAAGGATGCTTACAGCTTAATACCCAAGCCCATCCATGTAAATAAAAGTACATGAGTACTTACAGAAAAATAAAGAAAAAGGCTTAGGATATCAGAAATTACAATGGAGATGTACCTTTTTTTCTATTTTACCTATTTTTTGAAGTAGCCTGCCATCTAAAAATCATCCATCTAGCTCTCATATTTATATTTATATTCATAAAGATAATCCTGTTGAAGCAGAAGTAAGATCCCGTGTCTTCCTTAGGCTGACACTGAGTGTTCACACCAATGAGCCAGACAGAGCTTGTATATTTCAGGAGAACTAGAAAACTCAACTCCTGGAAATTTCCTTGATTTGCTTACTTCATTTTCTTGGTGCTTTTGGCTTTATTTGTTTGCTTGTTTGCTTTATTTATTTATTTATTTATTTATTTATTTATTTATTTATTTTTTTTTTTTCATATAGATCCAAAGGACACTGAAAAATGAAACAGTACTTCTCTGTTGGGGGAGAAGACACTCACAGTCTGCTTCAGTCCAAGGTTAAACATTTGCTAATATTGAGCAATACATAGCAGCACTACTTGAGTGGTTGTCTTTTAAGCTTAGTGATTTTTTTTAACATTTAATTTGCAGTCTCATCTATTTAATATTAAAAGTTGAAATCTTTGATCTTTTAAATTGTGGTTTGTATGTTTTGCACCTTTTTCTTCCTTTATATTTTAAGTGACTCTAAATATTTTTAATATATTGAAGAAATATTTTTTTTACTTCTATATGTTTTATATATTTTTATTAGTTTCTGATTTACTCTAGTGATGGTCAGAAAGATGTGTGGTCCAAGGGAGGTGGGAAAGAGAAAACTTTTATAAATTGGGGCGGGGGCATGTCTGGTAAGATGGAGAAGGCAGTATGCTGGTCTTCAGAGCTGAAGTGGATCTTAGATTATTCTACCAGTTGTTTTCCTGGATGCAGTGTGGTCAGACTTTCTTTAGAAATTATTTCCCAAATAATGACATGGAGACTTCTTATTAATTATGAATGCTTGGCCTTATGTTAGGCTTGTTTCTAATTAGCTCTTATAACTTAAAATAACCTGCTTATATTAATCTACATTCTGCCACATGGCTCGTTACCACTCTTCCATACGGTACATTGGACTCCTCCATGTCTGGCTGGTGAAATCCACGTGCCTCGGATTC
The DNA here is from genome assembly GCF_004664715.2 of Peromyscus leucopus. Taxonomy (NCBI): domain Eukaryota; kingdom Metazoa; phylum Chordata; class Mammalia; order Rodentia; family Cricetidae; genus Peromyscus; species Peromyscus leucopus. Next base: position 4,102,867 of record NC_051078.1, read on the forward strand.
TTCCCAAGTTCCTCTCTCTCCCCGGAAATCCTGCCTATCCTTTCTACCTAGCTATTGGCCCTTCAGTTCTTTATTAAACCAGTCAGAAGGTGCCTTAAGCAGAGGCACATCTTCACACTGTACAAAAAGATTACCCCACAACATTGAAGGGCTGCGCATCCCATTCCAGCAGCATCTCCAGGCCAAGGACGTGGCACTTTCCCACCGGATCCCAATGTTGGTCATGACATTTCTCTTTCCACTCTGTCTGATCTCCCTGGCCAAGTTTCTGAAGGAAGCTCTCAGAGCAAGCAAGCCTGGCCAGTCGCCAGCCGTGTCCCAACTTTGAAAGGTGTCCTGGGATACCAACATAACACATGATCAACACAAAGACCATGTCCAGATTTCTTCTACTTGTGTCTGAGCTGGGCTAGCCCATTCTGACTTGATGTGTGCACAGGAGATAGGGATGGAGGAGAGCTGGGAGAGTTTTCTTAGTGGCCACTAACTCAGGAAACCCACAGGGACTGAAACATCTGATTATCCCCCTTATAGCTAGAAATCAGAACCACCATAATTCCTCAGCCTGAGCCTTGAATGCCAGCAACTATTAGAGGAAAGAAAATGATCCCTGTCCAGGATCCTCACTGAACATTATTGTATTCTTTGCCGAGATCCTGCAATCTTGTATTAGTCACAAAACATCTTTACTGAAGAGTTGCCTTATTCTGGGAGCTCTGGTGCATCTGAGGTTCTTACTTCATGGGTGGCTCATCGTAACTGGATATGGTGTGTACAGTCATTCCCACCAACTTATCAATGGCTCATCATAACTGGATATGGTGTGTACAGTCATTCCCACCATCTTACCAATGGCTCATCATAACTGGATATGGTGTGTACAGTCATTCCCACCAACTTACCAATGGCTCATCATAACTGGATATGGTGTGTACAGTCATTTCCACCATCTAATCAGTGGCTCATCATAACTGGATATGGTGTGTACAGTCATTCCCACCAACTTATCAATGGCTCATCGTAACTGGATATGGTGTGTACAGTCATTCCCACCATCTAATCAGTGGCTCATCATAACTGGATATGGTGTGTACAGTCATTTCCACCATCTTACCAGTGGCTCATCGTAACTGGATATGGTGTGTACAATCATTCCCATCATTCCATTTACAGACGAGGAAACAGTGCAGAGAAGTAACCTGCCCAAAGTCATACACCATGTATTCTAAAAACATTCTCTGGCAGAATATTAACTCTGAGACTCAAAGTAAAGTCCTTCACTTTCCTTATTCTCTTATTTTCTCTTGCAGTCAAAGATTTACATCAGAAAAGGGCACAAAGGGGGTTGAACAGGCTCATGCTCCCCGACTTCCTATTTGGAGATGAGTGTCATGGTTTTCACTAGGGAGGAAAGTGAATATGATCACAGCATGTTGTATGAACTCTGAAAGAAGTAATAAAAAAATTCTTTTATAAAAAGTTATATACAACGAACAGGTCTTGCCTGTCTGGCTGCATTTGCTGGTCTGATGTTTCCCCTCCTTCTCTCTGGCAAGGAATGTCACTTGGCACCAGAAAGCTTGGGACTGATTGTCTTGGTGGTTTTGTGCCTTTATGTCGGCTGCTGTTTGCAGCTGTGTGGGTTAGAGCTGTTAGCTGGAATACCGTTCTCTGGCTGGGATCCTGGGATACGTCAAATAGAGAAGAGGAAGTGAGCAGAAGCATGCATCCGTTCTGGATGTGCTATGGTTAGGTCGTTGCTTCAACCTCCTGCTGCCTTCATTTCCCTGAGGGGATGGACCACACCTTGAACCTCGAGCTAAAATGAACCCTTTTTATCTCATAAACTGTTTCTCTCAGAGTATTTAATCACAACATCTGGAAACATGATTCAGACAAGCTATGATTGTACTGTCCTACACCTGTGACTACAGGCATCACCATGAAGATACACTGGTTGGGTTAACGACAGGCAGGATGTCCAACCATGTCTGCTACAGATGGTGCTGTCCCCTCGAGTGACATCTAATGCCACACAAATCAGGACAAAGGTAATCTCCCCACGGCACAGAAGAAGCCTGACAATTCTTATCATTCGGATATTTGGAAGCTGGATCTACTTCAGAGGAGAATAGATAAACAAACCTTTCCTAGTTGTACACCATGGGTAAGTTAAGAATTTCTGGCCTTTTCACCATTTCCAAAGAAAATGTAAGACACAGCCAGGCTAATTCTACCCCCACACGATTGTGCCTCTTTATTGCCCTTCACAAGGATCCCGAGAAACCAAGGGTCTTTACTGGGTGTCACTTGTCCTGGTGAGAAACAGAACATTCTCTTAGCAGATGAGTGGACCCTGCATCCTTGACTGGTATTTTAAGGTCTGGCATTTTTACATTTGCCTTTCATGTCACTCTTGTGGAGACCTTGTCACGAAGGAGATTTTTACAGGGCTCCAATTTGCTCTAGAAGTTAGAATTAATTACACAAACTCTAATTTCCATTTCTCCTGACTCAGGATCTTGAAATTCAGGCTGCTGCCAACTGGATCACTTTGGTCCTTTTTGCTTTCTGTGGTAACGATTCCATTGAGCTGCCGGTAAGAAAATGTCCAGTCTCCGCTAATTCCCCACCACTGTGCGCGTCTTATCAGGGTCCGCCTGGCGCTTCCGACCAGTTTGAACACGACGGTCAGCAACCGTTTGTTGAGTTGCTATGGGAAAAGTAAGAGAAGAAAACCCTCAGCAGAATAGGTTTCCTGCTCCGAGATTGCTGTTCCTACTTCATGTGTCTTTAATTGTAATCGTGAGCTTCATGCTTGAATTCAGTGTGGCGGCAGCAGCAGCAGAGGAAAAGTGCAGATTTTGTTGTTATGAATCCCTTTTCTCTCTCTCCTCCCCAGTGAGATACAAAGAGGAGCTGTAGGTCATCTTCATCACCGATTCTCAGGGCTCACAGCCACTCTTCTCTGTAGAGGGAGTCTACTTTGAATATAACCTCGTCTCACATAGACCTTTCTAGAACATTTCAAAAACACATTTCAATTCACTTTTTTCCTTCAGTAAAATCTGATGTTCCAGTTTTTAAAAATCGTGGGGGACTTGACCCTCTCTTTTACTGATCGGCCTCCCCCCCCCCCCGATACTTTTTAATGTTTTTCCTGGACTCCCTAAGGTCAGATGTCTAAAGCTTCATTTTAGAAGGACCACAAACCTACCCTCCCACCACCACAGCTACAATTCTTTTAAAAGAAACAAAACCTTTGTTATTATTTTAGTTTAATGTGTATGGGTGTTCTGCCTGCATATGTGTTTGTACACTACATGGATGCCTGGTGCCTACAGAGGTAAGAATAGGGCATTGGGTTCCCTGAACACGGAGTTATGAAAGTTCGTGAGCTTCCACGTGCATGCTGGGAACTGAGAACCCAAGCCCCCTAGAAGAGCAGCCAGTGCGCCTAACCCTGGAGCCTTCTCCCCAGCTCCTAGAGTGGTTCGTGTATGGTTTATGTAACCAGAATTGCGTTGTTTATATCCTTATAAAACCATTTGGTGTGCCGGGCGGTGGTGGCGCACGCCTTTAATCCCAGCACTTGGGAGGCAGAGCCAGGTGGATCTCTGTGAGTTCGAGACCAGCCTGGTCTCCAAAGCAAGTTCCAGGAAAGGTACCAAAGCTACACAGAGAAACCCTGTCTCGGAAAAAAACAAAAACAAAAACAAAAAAAACCCCCCAAAAAACAAAAAAAAAAACCCAAAAAACCATTCAGTGCTTCAAAATGGCTGGATTTGTAATCTTTTTCTCTTTTTGGATGTATATGAATGCACACATCACACACACACACACACACACACACACACACACACACACACACACACACACTCACACTCACCAGCAGCCATTGTCCCTCGGGGATACTCTTTTTCCTAAGCCATCTCAAGCACTGGCTGTTTTTAATCCTTAAGTGACTGGTTGTGGCCATGGGCAGAGCATCCCCCCTGCACTTCTCCCTCTCCATCCTCACCGCCCCACCCTGCACTTTGATGTTTCTTCCATCAGATCCTATTAACCACCATTCCCTCGGCGCTGTCATGTCCTGACATGGGTGTCCGTTTCCCTCATATTCAAACAACTTCTAGTCTGGCTCGCTGTCTTTTTTTTTTTTTTTGACGCTACTGTTCTTTTAATTCTTGCTTGCAAGGCTGGCTACACTGTCTGCAGGGCTCTGTGACTAATGAAAACGCAGAGTCCCGCTAACGGTTATGATGAAGACTTTCAGGATACCAGTGAAGATCGCTAAAGCTGACATGGGTCTCTCTGAGCATGAGTCCCCGAGAGACCACATAGGTGACACACCCAAGGTTGGTCCTGCTGTTGGAACTTATGGCTCATTTATATGATTTTCATTAGCGAGAGAGCTTCAAAACCTCTCTGGAAAAGTGCTGGGGTATTTCTGCCTTTCTCTCCACCTCTTGTCTTTCCTTTATCTTTCTTAGGAAGGGAGGAATAGCTCTGAGGGTTAGGGATAGTCTGTACCCCCAGGGCCACATTTCTTCAGTCCTAAGGTGAGAGTTCTTACCTCCTTTTCATTGTTTCTCTAGCCTGGGCTCAGGGAAATCACCTTCTGCATCCAGCTACCATGCCGTGAATCAGAGTTTTGCTTATCATCCCAATACCTCAAGTCAGCAATTTCGACCTGACATCCTTGATTCAGTGGAAATAGTGCATGGTGTCCTGGCTTTGTCTTTGGACCCAAAGCCTGTCTTCTCCACAGTTCACCCAACACCCCTGGACATTGACATCTACCCAGGACCACCAGCCTAGTGCACAAATAAGCTGCCACTTTGGTCTCCATGTGGTTCCTGTCTCTAAGTGCCATTTCTATCAATTATCATATCACATAAGACAGTGGTATGTTAGCCGGCTTAGGCTTCTTCCTGGTGAAACATCCTGAGATGCTATTAAATGATTCCTCTAGTCCTGTTTCTCCTCTCTGCCCTTGCTTAGTTAATAGTATTCTCCTTTAAGAGAATTGAATTTGAAAACAAACCAAAAACATGTCTGCCGACACTTCCAGCTTCAGACTTTCATATCTCCGACTGGCAGGGAAAACAATTTTGGCAGAGGTGACCATGAATTGACCCTCTTTGTTTCTGACAACCAGAGGGAAGGAAAAACATGACTGATAATAAGAAGTGGTGGCTTCGGGGCCAGCCTGGCTGACAGTCTCAGTCAGGAGATGTCTTCAGTCCCGGGTCTTTTTTGACAAGTAATATTCTGTGAGTTGCAGGGAGGACTACACCAGCAGTCTGTGTTTGTAGACAGTAAAGAAATGTCCTATGCTATTATCCCTCAATACCCCCATGCATCCCCTCTGTCTAGATTGAGGACGTTAAAGAATCTACCGGGTGAAGTGAGTTCTATTTACCCTCAGGCTGCGGTAGAGATTCATTTTCTCATGGATAGTTTTCACGTGGATACAGGTGATTAATTCTTTTCTGCTATTAAGATCAACAATTGTGTTCCCTATGAGCATCATGTTTTTTTTATTTTGGACACTGATAATTTCTTTGCATTTGCCACAAGCAAGGAAAAGCTCTACAATTTATATCCCAATCCTCACAAATGTTAAGTGTCCTCCACCGAGTAAATGAATTGAATCAGACTTCGTCATACCTTTTATTTTATTTTCCCTTTTATCTTCTAACATTTATTCTTTCATCTTAAATTTATTTTTTTTGTGTGTGTATAATTGTCTGCGTGTATATACGTGTACTACATACATGCATGGTGCCCCTTGCAGGCCAGAGGAGGTCATCCAATCCCCCTGGGACTGGAGTGACAGATAGTTGTGATCTTCCAGGTGGGTGATGGGACTTGAACCTGGGTCCCCTGTAAGAGCAGTCAGTGCTCTTAGCCACTGAGCACTTCCGCAGCCCTCGGAGCTCCTTATTTAGATTTCATACTATTTGCTATTGTAGCTCAAGAACAAGTCACGATGGGCTAGAATTTAATCCATACCAGAAAATAGGAGAGTTCATAAATGAAAGGAAAAGTTATTATAAAAACATAGCATCTTTATATAAACTGTGGTCACAGGATTGAAACCGCCGAGATTTGGGGCTGGAGAGATGGCCCAGCAGTTAAAAGCACTTGTAGTTCTTCTGAGGACTGGATTTTGATTCCCAGCACCCACGTGGTGGCTCACAACCTTTCATAACTCCAGTTCCAAGGATCTGAGCACTGGGTATGCACATGGTACACAGATATGCAAAAAAATATGCAAGCAGTATTTTTTTTTAATTGAATCACAGAGCTTTGAAACGGTGTAGAAACAGAATGAGATACAGGAAACTGAAATCCCTGATGCTAAGTTTCACCACTTGTCACTGCTGTGTGGCTTTGTCAATGTCTCATAAATATAGATTTATTCCGAAAAAAAAAAAATGCAGGGACTTGTGTGCTCAGAGGCAATGTGGAGACTAATTTGTTCATGTAGAAGTTTGACAGGCTAGCTTCACGGAGAGGAAGTTAGTAATGAGAGCTGTATCTTCGGGAGACAGGAGGGCGAGTATTCCATGCAGACCCACAAGCTGAATATTCAGCCTGCCCTCCTAAGAGTCCCCCAGTCACACACAGTTTACTTGCAGCTAAAAGCCACGGTAGAATTATTACTGATACCAGACCCAGGACTTTTCTGATCTAATTAAAAATTCACAACGTCTTTAAGGAAGCATATCATTTTCACTTTTACATCAGAGGCATTACCTAACAACACAGCCTTGATTCTGTGTACATCTCGATTCTAACTGCTCTGTTTTAACATACAGGTGGTGTTGAGTGACGTTTTGTCCGAAGCCACTTCTTTTAGATCACTGTTGACAAGGGACCATCTCTGTTCCAAGTGAAACTAAGTCCTTGTCATTGATGTGCTGACTCTTCTTTCATCTGTGTTCCTAGGCACTAGGGACATGGCTCTGTCTCCCTTCCGGCAGAAGAGAGTTGGTGAGGGGCCGGGGGAGGTGCTCTCTTTCAATTAACATTTAAATTTTGACTACATAAACTCTTTAGCCTGTTCAACTCCTGTCTCTTTACTTAGCAAAGGCAACATAGAGCTGTCTACATAAAATACATAGAAACCAAGACTTTAGGTGATCATTCATGTGGTAGGTTCCCTCCCGGTGGAAGCAATACCTACCTATTTATATTAATCCACTGTGTGTAAACGAACTTTCCTAAAAAGTGGGTTGAGGGCTGTGCTATGGACTGGATGTGTTGTGTTTCTCTCTTCCCACATTCAAATATTCAAGTCCTCATTTCTCTCCAGTGTGTTTGTATTTGAAGGTGGGGCTCTTGGGAGGTAATTAGGGTTATTGTCATAAGTTACAATGGGAATAGTGTCCTTATAAAAAGAGAGAGGCCGGGCAGTGGTGGCACACTCCTGTAATCCCAGCACTCGGGAGGCAGAGGCAGGTGGATCTCTGTGAGTTCGAGGACAGCCTGGTCTACAGAGCTAGTCCAGGACAGGCTCCAAAGCTACAGAGAAACCCTCTTTCGAAAAACCAAAAAAAAAAAAAAAAAAGAGAGAGAGAGAGAGAGAGAGAGAGAGAGAGAGAGAGAGAGAGAGAGAGAGAGAAAGAGATGCCAAAGCTCCATTTCTCCATACGTCAAGGAGAGGCCTTTTGAGGTCACCATGAGCATGAGGTCATCTCTAAACAAAGTGTCTTTATCAGATATCCAATGGCCTGGCACCCAAGTCTCAGATTTACCAACCTTCAGAATGATCAGAAATAAGTTTGTTGTTTAATCAATATGATAGATGTCATTTTGCTGAGGTAATCCAAGCAGAATGATATTGATTATATTTGCTCTTGTATTGGGGTTATCAAAAACTTATGTGAGCACGAGGGGGTCTTGAAAGGGTCCACGTCAGTAACTCTTTTTGACATGTGTGTGCACAGACCCTGCAGACCGAAGACAGCTTTGCCTGCAGCATGTGGCTTTCTAAGAGGGTGATCCCGTTGCTAGTGTTTACCCTGTTAATATTCCATTCGGGGCTGTACACATCTTTGTTAAGAGACCAGGCTTCTTACTTACTTGTTTGTATGTTTACCTTTGCTTTGGCTATCAGGGCTCTTCTGGACATCAGAGACCATGGGTTGTTGTAATATGCAAGAAGAAAATGCCATTTTAATCAGAATACCAGTTCAAAATGTGAGTTGTGAAATATTTCCTTGTCTTACAGTCTGGAAAAAAATATTGAAAACTGATCTGAGTTTTCCATGAAGTTGGGAAAACTGGAAAGTTGGAAAAATTGTTTGTTCTTTAGTTTTCTTACTACATATGCTACTTTTAGGATGCGGATTTTTTTCAAAAGATTTCTATTTTCATTTCCTATTTACAAATTTTTTACCTTCATGTATACATATGTTTCCTGTGTGTGACTGGTGTCCACAGAGGCCAGAAGAGAACACTGGATCTCCTGGAACTGGAGTTACAGATATCTGTGAGCTGCAATGTGGGTGCTGGAAACTGAACCCATGTCCCTTGCATGAGCAGCCAGTGCTCTTAACCACTGAGCCTTTTCTCCAATCCTGATACGCATTGTTTTAATTCTCAATATCTGCCAATTAAAGAAAGCAAAAGATCTGCAAAAATTACAGCAGGTGTATAATGCTTAAAGTAAAAAATGAGAGGGACTATTTCTGGAGCATGCTTATAAATATGCATGAGTATGCATATATAGTTTTTTATTAATTTACTCTATCAAGTTCAAGGACCTACTGTATTTGCAGGCTCTGAAGGATCTCTGGTGATTTTTTTTTTGTTTTGTCTCCTGTTTTGAGATAGGATCTCATTATGTAGCCCAGGCTAGCTTCAAACTCATGATCCTCCTGCCTCAGCCTCCTGAGACTTGGGATTACAGGTGTGTCACTACGCTTAGCCCTGTTTGGTGATTTTGATCAGCTGTGTTCTAACAGCTGCTTTGGTGGCGATGTGCCTGTCCAGACAATTAGAAGGGATGGAAATCGTAGGTAGGAAAACCGGTGGGAGTCTATGGACATAACTCAGGCAGAAGATATTGAGAACTTGACTTTGGATAAAGACTGTAGCGAAATTAGACGGAGTGAATGCTGGTAAAGGGAGAAGCAGCAGGGTTCGCTGTCTGAATGTCAAGGGTGAGGTAGCAGGAGGTCATCCTACCCAACAGGAAACTAAGTCCTGAATGGTAAGAATGATGTAGAAGAGTCTCCAAAAATGCTCCAGAGCTCTTCCATAGACCTCCTAACATCGACGATGTCTATTAAATTCTGCCCCCTAATTTTCCTTATATTTTAAAAATTCCAGTGCCTTGGTATTAGCCCTGGTGTTCCAATCTCAGAACCCGGGGTCACTGAAACACCCAGCAGTGAAAGTGCTTTTTAATCAGGAGCAGGTGGGCCAGCCTGTGTTCGAGGCAATTACCCTTTCAACTGTCATCCGCTCGGCTCGGCCAGTATTTAACTCTGAGCTTCACAGGCAGGAATCATTAATAGCTTATCTCCCTCACACGTCTGTGCAAAGGAAGGAAAACTGATAAAAATTTAAAACTGTGATGGGCTAATTATAGTAGCTAAGTTTGGGATAAGTAATTAAAATTCATATAACAGAACAAACATATTAAAATGTAATTGCAAATGGGGTGGCTATGTTCAACAGACATTTATTCATCTGGAACACAGTATGATTATGAGAAAGAATAATAAGGAAAAACTGATTTAGGTTACATTCAACACAAATGCATTAATTCAAAGCATAAAAATTGATCAGGGACAAACGTCTAAATTTTGCATTTCTCTGTATGCAAAGCATCTTGATATGAGCAGCTGAGCAAGCCACTGAAGGGCTTAAATGTCCTTTAGTATGATACAAAGATGTAAGGGGAAAAGTTTTGGAGGTTTTGTTCACCATTCATGTCTGAACAGTAATGAACATGGTCTGACTTGTGAGACACCACAGTCAGCCTCACACTGCACAAAGCTTCTGTGTGCTCCTGTTTTACATCACTGATTGCCGTACACACAACCCTATGCAGCAATTTCCTCTCGTTGTCATAGAGACTGGACTCTTTGGTTAAGGTGAGGCACAGGGAGCATCTCTTGCTTGCCCATGGTTCTGCATTGGAGCACAGCAGAGGAAAGACATATAAGGAGCCCTAAAGTCTGCATGCTTGCTATTGGTAGTGATGCCCAAGCCACTCTTCTGAATGGTTATTATTTTAAATTATCTTTTTTTTTTTAAAAAAAAAATCTTCATTCTGAGATTACAGGCTTCCTGAGGTTGAAACCATGTATAGAGGAGAGTTGTTGGTGTTTTTCGTATTAGAAAATTGTACCCAGGGTACAGGAGAGATGGCTCAGTGGTTAACAGCACTGGCTGCTCTTCCAGAGGACCCAGGTTTGATTCCCAGCACCCACACAGTGGCTCACAACCATCTGTAACTCCAATCCCAGGGAATCCAGAGCCCTCTTCTGGCTTCCATGGACACTGCATGTGTGTGTGTGTGTGTGTGTGTGTGTGTGTGTGTGTGTGTGTGTTTCACAGACATACTTGTAGACAAAACACCTATACATATAAAATGAAAAGAAACCATAACATTTTTTTAAAAGAAAAGAAAATTGTAACCCAGTGTGTCTAGCACCATGAGTGCAGACATGTCTGATGCATTTGGAGGATAAAAGACAGAGCACAAGAATGCCTGTGTCCAGGAAGGACTACTTTGAATATTCCAAGGGCTGTGTTAGTAGACTGCTTCTAAGTTCGTGTTGCTGAGGTCCAGTGCCTCTTCTGAGGAGAGATGATGTAACAAAGCTGAAAGCTGTGTCTGAATTTCTGGGACGTGTGGAGGTATAGGGCAACAATGACAAAAAAAACCCCACATCACTAATAAATTATTAGCATTTATTAATAGTACTTATTAATTTTACTACTTTATTAAGTGGTTTGATCCTAATTAAGGTTATACCCATATTTAGCAGACTTGTTCCATAGTAAATATTTAAATGTTACTTCTGGTTATTTATTAACTGCATTCAGTTTAGCAAACACTTCAGCCAGATGCTGTAGACTGAATGCTTGGCTCTTAGATTTATGTCTTGCAATCCCAGCACCAGATTCGAGGAGGTGGGGCCTTTGGGTCATGTGTATGGAGACAGTGGAGTCCTTGTGCATGGCTTGCATGCCCTTATAGGAAGTGACAGAGAGCTTACTCCTTTTCCTTCGTCACTGCCGTGTGATAAGAAAATGAACACCTGCAAAACTGGACCTGGTCCCTTACCAGTTCTCTGGCGCCTCTCTGGGGCTTCACAGCCTTCAGAACTGTGAGAAGGAAATGCTTGTCACTGAAGCCGCTATGGTATTCTGTCACCGCAGCCTGGGATGACTGTGCCGATGCACCGCTTTTAAACCTCAGCACCTCCCTGCAGAACATGGGTTTTGACTCTTGTTTTCTTCCTGGGTGAATTGAGGCTTGGATCGGGAAATACATCTCTCAGGACCTCGCCGGCAGTTGTACATACATCTCTTAAACACATCTTCTAAGATCTCACTGGCTTCGGCTGGTGGGCGCTTCCCTGCCTCTTGGCTGTTTTGACAAGATTTTTTGTTTCTGAGAACGGCTTTGTGATCTGCAGAGCAGTACAAGTGGGGGTGAGGAGCAGAGAGGAGGAGAAGCCACTTTGGGGGAGCAGCAGTCACAGTGCCACCTCATGCTTTATCTATGGTCTGCGTTAAGAATGGTAGGGTCACTGGGAGGAGAAAGCTGCCCATGGGAAAAAGACTTCTGGAAGAACAGGTGACATGTAACCTTGAGATCTCCTGGATTATGAGGGATCCCAGATTCTTCAGGTGGGATGGACTTGGAGACCTATTGGAATTTTCCCAGGGGCCTGCCTTGAAAAGATTCCTCCCACAATCCTTGGGAAGACACTATGTCTGGCGTGGGGTTATCTGAGGGAAAACAATCTATGTACACTAGTTTCTTATGTCCATGTACTTTATTTCTCTACAACAAACTTCTATCTACTTCTATCTTCTATCTAGCTCCTGTTCCGTCCTGACACTCACTTCCTCTCTGTCCCCCCTTTTTTTTTCTGCCTTCTCAGAGTTTTAGTAAGCTCCTATGCTTTCGATCTCATCTTTAGTTTTAGTTTTTGATCTCATCTAGTCTTTAGTTTATCCATCCATGCTGGATTTTTTCTCTTCCTACTCTTTTGACCTGACCCAATCCTTGTTTTTTTTTTTTTTTTTTTACAAAAGATTTGCCTTGTTCCTTTGTCTCTGGCCATGTGACTCTGCCCAACCATCTATAGAAACTCTGCCTTGTTCTCTTCTCCTCCGGCCATGAGACTCTGCTTGGCCCAGGAATTCTGCCCCAGCCTTAGCTGGCACACCTGGATATGCAAAAACCCCTTTTGTTCTGAGTCAAATGCTCTGGCATGCCATTTGGCCAGTCTGGGGAAGGAAAGTCTGAGCTTCACTTTCACAAGAAACAAAGCTATGCATCTACAGTCAGCCTGTCTCCTAGGCTCTGGAGAGGTGTTACCTAGTAGATTAGTAGTAGATCTGAGAAGTTTATGCTTGTGTTGTATGGCCTAGTAGTGTATGAGCGCACAAGAAATGCATAGCAAGAAACAGCTGAATATTAAAAGCTGAATAACACCAAACATTCCTTGATAAATGGCTTCCCTCTAGAAATGATTCCTTGACCTTTCTAGGTATACCTTCATTATATACAGCTGATCTCTATAATATATTCTTGTGGTTTGCAGCAGAGACCCCCCCCCTCTTTTGCACCATTGCACACCAGGGCATAACTTTGGGTGTAATCCAGAGCCTAGTATCTGCAGGTTCTCAGGAGGTTGTTTCTTATGGGATGACTGAAGGATCTCATTTATGTGGTGTGAGCCAAAGTCTTACCCTTTAGGCTTAGAACAGAAACCGAAACCACTTCAGATTTTTTCTTTTTGAGGATTATAATATAACGGCATCATTTCTCCCTTCCCTTTTCTTCTTTCAAGACTTCCCATATACCCCTCCTTGCTCTTTTTCACATTCACAGCCTCTTTTTTCATTACTTGCTGTTACATGCATATATTGTTACATGCACGTGCGCATGCACGCGCGTGTGCACGCACACAGACACACACAGACACACACACACACCCCTCCTTAAATATAACCCACTTAGTCTATACAATGTTACTTACACTGGTGTGCTCTTCTCTGGGGAAGACTGTTTCTCCCACCCTAACCTCAGCATTCCTTAGTTCTTTGTGTAGGGTTGAGGCCCTGTGGGCTGGCTTCTCCCATCCACTTTGGTGTGTCTGCTGCTGTCCTTGTTCAGCTCACGTGCCGGTAGTCATGTTGGTGGGACCTTATCTGTGTAGCTTTTGACACTTTTAAATATCTTATTGCAATCATGTGTATGCATATGTGTTTGCGTGGGGATGTGTGCATTTGAGTGAAAGTGCTCACACGGGCTAGAAGAAAGAGTGGGGCCCTTGGAAGCTAGTGTTACAGCTGGCTGTGAGCCCCTGGATGTGGGTGCTAAGCACTGAACTTAGCCTCTGGCAGAGGAGTGCTCACTTATAAACCACATAGCCCTCATTTCTTTAGGCACACTTCAGGCGTTATGTGAACACCAGGATTTAACATAGGGAATTAAAGGTGTATATACTTCAGGAAGGGCTGGAGGAGAATGCCATGGATTGAACTCAAGCTCTGATTCTCAGAACGATGCAGAAATGACTTACCATGGAAGAGGATCCTAGGTTATCCCAGAGGGTACTCTGGGACTATGCAGATTCCAACCCTTGAGGCTGGCTGAAGAACCCCAGACGTCAAAAAGCAGAAGGCTGGACACAGCCATGCTATTGGGTGTGCAAAGCCTGGTCAGGAGGAGTTGCTGCTGCTGATCTGAACAGCAGAGCTCTACACCCATAGAGCTGGGAAATGGATCCTGGAATGTCTCTACAGAGGTGCGTCATGTTTCCACAAACCATACCAGTGCAGATGCAGAGAAGAGGGCCTCCACCACACTTCTGTGTGGCAACCTCTAAACATGCCTTCTGCCCAGCTTGCAAAGAGGTCTGGGAAAGGTAACTTGATGAGGAGAAGGTGAGCCAGGCATCAAGAGATACAACTTTTCAAGCCTAGTGTGCTCACTGAAGCCAGAATAGTGACGACACATTTATCACCAAGAGTCATTGCCAGGAGACAGTGATGTGAGACACACATATAAATTATAAAACATCATACGACACTTAATATGTGATTCATCTGTGATCTGTTATTCAATAAATATTCACGTTTCAGGCATGGCTTGAGCCACATGGGATAGGTCAGTTTACAAATCAGGCAAAATATCTTCCTTGAGGAACTTAACTTTTAACAGGGAAAAACAGATAAAAAAATACCCAAATTTGTATCACTAGGTAAATTATTTAGTACTTTATAAAAATAAAGTGGAGAGGAAGGGCCCATGTGTGGAGTGCCAGAGTTTGGGAGAGTCAGATGGCTGAGTTAACCAGCAAGGTGGGCTAATTGGGAGGGCAGGATGTAAACTCATGACGAAACCAAGAGAATGCTGGGGAGGCAAAGGGAAGAGTTCCTGCAAAGGCCTTTATTGGGCAGTACTCCTGGATTGTTATAATAATATAATATAATATAATATCAAGAAAGAAGCATTGTGAAAATCAGTGTAATCTCAGAGGAGACCAGATGCTAGGACACGGAACAGTGGTCGCAGCAGCCGGGCTCCATGGGGCGTGTGGGCCACTACTGGTTACTTGAGTGAGATGTGACATTTGTGGAGACCTGTAATCAGAGGGGACAGGATCCCATTTCCGCTTGAAGGATCACTTGGGCTGTTGAGTTAACAGACCCACCCCTTACCACACTAATATGTAGTCACAGCTGTGGTCTGTTTAGCAGGTATATATTAAGTATTTATTACGTATCAGCCATACAACGATGTAGGGGGCATCTTGGCCAGCTAGACCACTGCCAGCTCCCTGGATAAGATTTGATTTATGACAAGAATACAGATTCCTGAAGATGTGAGACAGGAACCTAGAGCTATGATGGCTTTGAGAATGTGAGAGGAGATGGAGGGTGGGGGCGGTGGCGATCACGCTGGGAAACTCTATAGTAGAAAGTCAGATGTAGTCCCAAAGCTATTAAAAATTTCTGGAAAAATATCATATATATATATATATATATATATATATATATATATATATATATGATAATGAATACTTAAACTGTGAAGTGACAAATTTTAAATAGTGTCAAATTTGGATAATTGCTCCACTTAACAAGTCACTGATGTTCAGTGAAGAGAACTGGGAAACTTATGGACTTCTCCCATGATTATCATTAGGCAATTACGGCACAGAATAGAAATGACATGTTGTATTTGTTATCCCATCGGGTGGTACAGACGTTCGTCTACAGCATTGCCCATCTGCTATTATCATCGTGCAGGTTTACTCTGCAATTATCTAACTGTGTGATTTCTACTCTTTCGGTAATCTTCTCTTATTAAGATTTTTATCGTGAGCATTTACCCTGCCTGAGCCATTGAGATAATTGTTATGTTTCAGTATATGACTTGTGTAACGGCAGACACGCCATCAACCCTCCCCTCTCCTTTTGTGGTATTACTCCACAGATATGTCCTTTCCCACTTGATTCTACAGAAATCTATATTTTTTTTTAGTCACAAGAATAAAGGGCTTTATTACCTATTTTGTGTCCTATATCTTAACACAAAATTACTGTCTTCTCACAGAGACTTAATTTAGAACACCTAGGTATAAATAGCTTTTTAGACACAAAGACAATAATGGATGGTTATAAGACAATGCTGTCGTGACTGTTCTAATGGGAATTTAAAAGTTTGATTTGCTTTTGTCTTCTTCTCCTGCTATGGGTTCTTCTCATTGGGTTAGGCACAAGATTAGTCGTTGGGAGAAGTAAGGAAGCTAAGGATTGGGAGGCGCGTCAGTTGCCTTTATCATTTATGTTACAAAAGCAATGTGAGTAAAGAGGACTTGTCCATCTTGGCATGGAAGGCACAGAGGCATGAAGTGGCTGATCACATGGCACCCACAGTCAAAAACCAGAGAGAGAGAGAGAGAGGAATGCTTGCTCACTTTCTCCTTTGTGTTTGCCATGGGAAAATGCAGTTCACATTCAGGGTGTGTCTTCCCGCCACAGTGAAATCTTACCAGAAACACATTCACAGACACACCCAGAGCTGTGTCTCTAAGGTAATTCTAAACCTAGTCAGGTTGACAGTGAAAGCTCACCATTACGGCTGGCTCCCTCTTCTCACCCTCTTTATTAGGTGCGGGAACTTCACCCATGGGATGGTGCTGCCCACATTTGGCATGAGTCTTCCATACGTTTTAAACTTCTCAGGAAATAGCATAAGAGGCATGCTCAGATGCATGTTTCCTAATTAATTCCAAATGTAGCCAACTTGACAAATGAAGATTAGATGTTGTAAGTCTACCCACTGTCACCTCGACACATGAATTTATCACTTTTTAAAAACCATACCATTACACCCTATGTACTCAGCAACTCATAGCCATTTCGCAGGCAAAATGCATTTAGTTCATCTCTAACAGTACCTAATCTTAGCAGTTTTAACATTGATCAAAAATCCAAAGTCCGACGAGGTCTCTTCTAATATTCAAGGCGATCTTCTAACTATGAGCCTCTGCAAAATCAAAATACAATTACCTACTTCCAATGCATAATGGTACAGAATAAACATTCCTACCTGGTCCACAAGAAAAGACAGGAGCCTGGCAAGGAAAAGAGACCAGACCTAAGCAATACAAAACTCCACAGGACAAATGTGAAATCCTTCAGCACCGTGTCCAGTTTATGCTCGCATTAGATGGACTCAAATGGGCCTGGGCAGCCCTACTCCTCCAGTTCTACCTGCTTATGGTACATGTGGCGTTTCTGTTGGGACATGCCATTATATGGGACATGTGGCTTTCCACAGTGCACACCCCACAGTGTAGAGTTTCCAACATCTCGGAGTTTCTATTGTAACTTAGGTTTCACCCCTCATAGGTTAACTCAATGGCTTCTCACAGTCTCCTTTCAGGGAATCCCCATCCTTGGTGATTTTCTGGAGCCTTAATGATCCTAGAAACCCTTCATTTCACATTCCTAAAACCCCACAATGATACTGTGAATCAGTACTGTCTGTGGTTTGTCTCATTCTGCCTTTGGCTGTAGATGCTTTCATGCATCTCGATGGCTGAATCTTGGAAAATACTTCTCTAAAAGATTGGTTTCAAGCAAGGAACTTCAGCAGCATTCTTAGTGCAGGTGTTCTCAACTGTCAAATGAACTTGCATTTTTCACGAGTTGAAATCCTTTATGTGTGAGGTCTTGCATTCAGAACACCTTTCCTATTGTTCTGCTGAAGGACATCAAGTTTCTCTTGAATGACAAAACTCTCTAAGACTTTGGGTCTAAGCAGTTCCAGCTGCTTCCTCAACGTCTGCCTTGTCTGGATCTTGGAGCCTGCTCACCTTCCCTTCCTCACCACGTGGACATTTTTTCCTGTCTCTCTGTGTCACTGTAGATCTGACCAAGAGAAATGAGAAGTAACCATCATGCCACAGCCTGAATGTTAAGCTGTCTTGAAATATCCTACACCAACCAACTTTGTTACTTTTTAATTCTGTTTCGGTTACATTCTTAGGACAAGGGCCGGATGCAATCAGACTCTTTGTCGGAATGTAACACCCAGTCCTCATTTCCCTCTGAAACTTAATTGGCCAGATCTGCTGTGTATATTTCACTTGGTACTCTGGTCTTCCAAACTGCCACCTAAACGGCCCATTACATTCTGCCTTCAGTGTTCTAGGACTTCATTCTATTCTGAAGCTCCAAACTATTCTGTATCATTCAGGCAAACCACTTCCAAGGGCCTGCATCATCTTGTTCATTACAGCAACAGCCCTGCTCACGGTGCCGATTTTCTGTGTTACTGTTCTGCCCAGATTAGGACCCCCAAAGAGACCACTGGAGACCGAAGATGTCCAGAATGCAAAAGCAAGGTTTATTTGATTCAGCGCTCGTGCGTGTGTAGTTCAAGCTAGCAGGGAACTCTCGTCCACCACACCCGACGCAGCAAGGCAGGGAGGAGAATTCCTCTTTCGTGGGGAAGTTAGTTTTTTTTTTATAGGCAAAAACCATAAAATTCCTTAGAGGGGAGGGGATTAGTACAGGTCCATCCTTGATTGGTCCAGTTTTTCCCCTGGGGCTGGACTTTGTCTTATTTCAGCTTATCTGTTTGCCCTGTCAGGAGTTTTACAACCCATCTCTGGGGTCTAGTCATGTTCTCTTTCTTTTTCTTTCTCTTTCTCTTTTCTTTCTCTCTTTCTTTTTTTTCTTTTTCTCTTTCTATTTCTTTCTCTTTCTCTCTTTCTTTCTCTTCTCCTTCTCTTTCTCTTTCTCTTTTTCTTTATTTCTCTTTTTTTCTCTTTCTCCAGACTTCACCCTCTCCAGGAAGGGGGAACTGACTCAGTTCTGTTTATTTTAAGACATCTCTTTCCTCAGTTCTCTTGGGTTTCTGGGGGAACTGTGTCTGGGCCTTTGGTGGGGGGGTATCTTTCAGTTACTTTTCTTTTTGTTAAGACAAAATAACCAACGAAACAACTTAAGGAAGAATGTGTTTATTTCAGTTCACATTTTGTGAGATATATTTGGAACAGACGTTGTGGTGGAAGTGTGAAGCAATTAGTCACATGGTGTCTCAAGTCAAGAAGCAGAGAGAGATTGATGCTGGTGCTCAACTGATCCCCCCCACACACACCCCTTTTCATTAAGTCTGGGATCCTAGTCTGTGAGGTCATCCTGCCCACCTTCTGGGCAGTTCTTATCACTACATTCAACCTCTTTGGAAACACTCTCACAGACACGCACAGAGGCGTACCTCCTCATGATTTGAAACTAACAATCCAGTCAAATTAGTAATGAAGATTTGCCTTATTATTGGGGGACTTCATCTCCTCCATCTTAACATATAATAGGTGCATGGAAGCTGTAGGAATCCTCCATGACTGTACAGCCCTGTGAACATACCTAGACCTCTTTCAGCAGGACTAGAATGGGCTGAGAGGTGGCAAAGGGCACATGTTAAAGAGGGATATATTCCTAGGCTGCCCAGTGGGTACTGTCATGAGAGGTCTCTGGCCACACATGTACTCACAGTCCCCCCTTAAATGTCGTGGCTTTGCTGTCTGAATCACTTCACCTAAGTCTTAGCTTTTAATTGCCAACAAAGTATTATTGCATTAAAATTACGAAGCCTTCATGCTTTACTTACACCCCTTGGTCTAGAGAAGTTCTCAAGTAGATCCTGAACATGCCCAGTAGTATAGCCAGAAATTTCTCTGCTCCTGCCTTGCTCAGCAGTTTGTACGAATCTCTCCCACCCACGGTTCCACAGCTGCTTATAAAATAATCACTCAGAGGCTTAATACTAATTACAAACTGTATGGTATATGGTTCAAGCTTCTTCCTAGCTAGCTCTTTCATCTTAAATTAACCCATTTCTATAAGACTGTATGTTGCCACACGGTCATGGCGTTACCAATCTGCTGACATCTTGTTGCTCCTTCAGGGGTGGGCTCCTCGTCTCTCCCCACCCTTCTTGTCTCATCTTCAGTTTAGATGTATCACCTAACTTTATTCTGCCCTGTCATAGGCCAATGCAGCTTTATTTATTATCTAATGGGAGCTACACATATTCACACCATGCAGAAAGACATCCCCCAGCACTTCCTCTGCTCTGTCTAGTCAAAAAGGAAGTTTTTAATTTTAAGGCGCCAGATAAAGTGAGAAATCTGCGGGAGTGTGCAAAAGGAGTATTAGGGAATTTATTAGGATATGAACTGAAGAAATACACTCATGGATACAGAACCGAGTTGACAGCTGAAGTTGTCCTCTGATTTGGCCATGAGTGAACCCACCTAGCAGTTCCATCACACCAGGAAGCAGGAAACAAGAGAAGGGACTTCATGACCTCTTTGCCTTTTCTTTTAAGAAGTCAGATACAACGGCAAGAAGTACCGCCTCCTTCAGGCCATATAGTCCAAGGTCATGGGCGGAGCAAATGCCACTGTGCCGTAGGGATGTGCCCAGCACTTCCTTTCATGCTCATGAGTGTCCCCCTGAGTGCCTCCTTAGACATCTGTGTACCTGATGCCATCACCCTTCAAACTTCGAAGTCTCCGAGGAGAAGCAGGATTTCATACCTTTTGTGTGTGTGTGTGTTCCTAGCATCTATGCCTGGGGCCCTGTGCATAGCATGCCTTCCACAACTGTTTGGTGAATAAGTAAAGAACCACTGCAATGAAAAATAAAAAAATATCACTCTAGGTGTAAAAGCAGTCATTTTTTGAACCCAACCACATTTACAAAAAGCAAATCTTTCAGATGCAAATGAATCCTAATTATGTTCCACCCAGGGATGATTCGCCAAGACTGTCTGTTGACTGTGTAAGCAAAATGAAGAGTAAAAAAAAAAAAAAGATTTCTAGGAAAGAGATACCTCAGATGTCAGGGACATGATTATTCCAAGCGTCACCAGCTGCCAGCTAATTACCTTAGCCACAGGTTCTAAAGTAAACACAGATGTGGCAGGAGTCATGACGACCAAAAGCCAAAGCAAAAGCACTTCCCTTGCAGGTTGGAAGGCAGCCTTGGTGACTCTGGTGAGGGCTGTAGGAAGCCTAGAGAGAGTTATGTGGAAGGGTACAATCCAAGGAACAGGAGTTATTTGGTGGAAAAGCGATGGGCGAGTCACAGTGCATCTCCTTTCCCAGGCGGAAGGGCTGTTGTTTAGAGTCTGGGTTACTACCCAGACTTCTACCGGCAGTCATAAAACAAACAAACAAACAAAGGACAAAAACCCAATATTTACTGAACCTCTATGTATTATCTATGTAATTATATATTTCTTATTATATATTTTTTTTTTTGCCCAAGCAAATTACTATAAACCTGATAGTAAAAATGAAGAGATGGGAGCTGAAAATAATTAAGTTGCTCATTCAAGGATACTTGGAGTCACTGGAGACCTAGGATTTGGAGCGTTTGGGGACAGAGTCTATTCTTCATCCCCTGGTAACTCCGGTTGTTTTTACGGTCCACCGTTACATTGGTAGGTTAGCTTACGAGACCCTTTTGTGCCTATCACAATCCACTGAGACAGTCACAGAAGGGAACCGCACCCTTCTGTGTCGTTAGCTGTTCGGGGTCCCATGAGCAGCGGCCAGCCCAGCAGAACTTCCTCAGTTCCGCAGGAGGACTGTCCAGAGGGAAAGAGGACGTGGTGGAGGCTGCTCCTGTACCAGGAGGGAAGTTCTCTGACTGAAGCCAGCACCACTCCGATTCTGTGATCTCCTGTGTGTTTCTGGAACTATTCTTTGTATAGAACACTCATTCCAATAAAGTGAGAGAATAAAGCATCACTGTTTGAGGACCGGAGGCCAATGACAACATTGATTATAGGTTATATTTTAGATAAAGCAGTCGTGTGCAGGTACCACACAGAATCAACCCACCCCCTCCCAAATTAGAGCTAATTCAATGCAATTTTGTGTAAGAGTCAAACATAACTAAAATAACTAAAAATATGTAAAATAACTAAAAAGTATGAGAAATAACATTTCTGCCAAATGGAATTAAAGCCATGTTAGGGCTATGTATACAATTTAATGACTTTTTAAGGCCATAAGAATTTGGTGGTAGAAAGAATATTATCTAATATTAATGGAATTTAATTTCTAAATATGACTGATGGCTAAGATCAAAATAGTCCCGAGGAAACTCAGCTTTTCTGTTAAAAAAAATTTAAACAGACTGATTTAACTTACAGGTGGCCCTGAAGACTGATGCCTAACACCCAACACCAAGACTAACTGGCATTGGTAAACTCATTCATCAATGATGTGAGAAAATCAGAATGTAATATTCATGTCAATGTTAATGTATTTCCACCTCATTAAAGAAGTCAACACATGGAAGAAAAATGCATTTAGAAGATTGTTGGTTATATGGAATTTAAGCAAAATGATTGGGATGCTCATTCATCATAATTTAACTTTCTACTTGATTGTGTAGTTATTTGTTTAATTTTTCAACTCGTTTTTAGATTACTTTGCTCAGTATTCTCTCTCCAGTGTCTAACATATAGCCCAGACTGTAGCACAACCATGAACACTTCTTAAATGAATGGTTTTTATCAGATAATGATGTCACAAAGCAGTCCCTTTTCTGGGGACTAGAATTCTCTTGAAAATATTCTCCAGCCTGAGCAATGAGGAGATAGTTGATAGAAATGCTCTTTTAAAAAGTAGAGTCATCCTGACCTCATATAATTATTATTAGGCAACTGCTGTCATACAATTGTGTATATCACAGGTTGCATCACATCATTTCCATTCTAGATCTCTGGGATCCCTGTGGGTCGTAGCCGCATGTTCATTTCTCGCACGGACATTTTGGTGCTTAGCAACACAGCCAGTTGTATGATGAATATCTGTTGAATGAGTAAATGATTACCTTACCAAGAATACAGACAAGTTCAAGGATGGGAAATGAATGAGCTGCCACGGCTCTTTCTTATGTTGTGGCAGATGTCTCTAATAGATCCTGGGGATCTTTCCCACTGGGGTCAGATGGGAGCATGGCCTCCTTTTCCACCAAAGCTCCAGGGTGTATGAGTAATCTCCCGGAGTTTACAACCCCAAGTCTGTTTTCTATCCTGATCTTATTATCTTGGCTGAGCCAAGGGAATCGCTTGTTCAAAGGTGTAGCCTGCTTATCATCTGGCAATAAACATTTTTCAGCTCCATTGTTCAGTTCCTGCAGCATCAGCAACCAAACGTAGCTGACTTCCATCTCCATCCTCTTCTAGTTAATTCTGCAGGGGGTAAAGAGAGACTCCCCAGACTTCACAAGACAATGTAGCATGGTATTTGCTACAACAGAGGGACGTGGATGAGGTAAAGCACACTTAGGAAAGGTCAAATAGAGAGAAATAGACACTAAGGGAAGATTGTGTGTGAGAGAGTATGTCTTGTTGGGGGAACACATGGGAAGTTAAGGAACTGTGTGTAGGGTAAATAATATTTAATCTGGCCTTGCAATATAAGACAAACCATCTAGGCATACTATTTAAGACAAGAAAGGGCAAAAATAAAGACATTAAATACAGATGCATGTCATCTTCATATAATCACATTGGCACTGCGGTATGTTTATAGTGTGAGGCTGTTTGGAATAATAATGGGTCCACGCATGTTGGAATTTCAAAAGGTAGAGAAGGTGTTTGGGGCAGACCCCCTTTCTGGTCTGCCTGAGAAAATATCCATCAATACGATTGTCTAGCCATGCCCCTGAAGCAGCTTTGTGTCTCTGTGGCTAACGAATAAGATGATTTTGAACATATGATGGTGATGGCACCACTTTGTTTAGCCAACGAATAAATCCAAACAGCTATAACAATCAAAAGAACCACACTGTTCCACACCACGTAGATCTGGCCTGAGAGGTCATGGCCATTTTCCACCCACCATGGTCAGGATTTGAGGACCAGGGCTTACACATTCTTTCCACCCACACTGAGTGTGTACCCTCAGTCTGCCTTGTCCCCCCCACTTTACCAAAGCACTTCTTGAGTCAAGAGTAAAGGGGAAGAGTTGGACACGGGAGAGAGAGGTTTAGGGGTTAGAACAGTTCAAACCCAGAAGCTTGGGGGCATGAGGCTACTACCAAGCCTCCTGGAGTCAGAGGCCAACTCCTTAGGTACCTGAGTCTCCTGCCCTCCTCCATTGCCTGTGGCTGCCGCTCACTGCCATCCACTCTGAAAGCTTTGGGGGTTCTCTGTACCTTCCCTATTTATTCCACAGGCAACCTGTGTTTAGCTGGAAATTCTGTCAATTCTATTTCAAAAATGTGTCCCCAGACCAAATCTACATATAGGCTTTCTTTACCTCCCGCTCTTGTCCTGTTCAGATCCTTTGGAGATACCTTGTTTACCACTGCCATGGTCCTCTAACTGGTCTCTCTGTTCCCAGAAAACCCTCAATACCTACTCAGGGTTATGATCTAATAAAGTTGTGGCCCAGTAACATATACAGTAAAATCAGAGTTATGGTCCAATAAAATGTAGCAAACCCTCCCCACAGAGAAGATCACATGCACACTTCCTTTCATGTCATGCAGGGACCCTAAGCTTCCTCGACCTGGGCCCAAGACTGTTTATTCATCTAGTGCAGGACATACAGCAGGTCATCTGGAGGTGTTTATATTTTTAGAATGAATTGCTGTGTTTGAAGTCTTTCACAAGCTAGTATGACTACCCCTTTTCCCATCCCTACCCCTCACCTTGTTCTCTGAAGCTCTACCATTTTCGTCTTTCTCTGAATGGGCCAAGTCCACCCCCACCGTGATGCTGTGTCTTCTTCTCATCGACTCAATTCCCTTTTGTTTTCTCTTTATCTGGACAACCAAGACTGATTCTTCAGGAGAGTCACACAACATGCTAGTGTCCTTCCACTCCTGGGTGACTCTCTGTCATGCCCATGTGCCAAGTATTTACATGTTTGCTCCCCATGTCTTACACCCTGCCCTTCTCTCTGTTCCATACAAGATGAATTTGAAACAGTGAGAGTTCATGAGGAAACCCCGAGGCTTTAAGTCGCAACTGAAACCCAAAGGCCGCGCTGATGTTACTCCTCTCTTGACTTCCCAAACGTGAATCTTTGCTGGTAGACCAGAAAAGTGGTTGGAAACAGAAATTGAAGCCACTTTAACCTGTGGAAAGTTTTTTGGTTTTTGCATGGAAATTTGCTCAAACTGGAATGTTTGATAAAGCCACGAGGGATGGAATTTCGCAAATTTTTTTTTAAACATTAAAAAAAATGGAAGTTGTTTGCCTTACTAGTTGAAGAAGAGACAAATGACTCAACCACAGAACGTTTGGAGACTGTCACTCACCAAAGCCAGTCATTGCTTGTGTATTTTCCCTAACTCTGAGAAATCACTGTAGCTTGAGTTTTCCTGCCTTGCCCACAGTCAGGACAAATCTCTGTCACCCGCCAGTCCCACAGCTGCTCAGACCCAACCAAGTAAACACAGAGACTTATATTGCTTACAAACTGTATGGCCGTGGCAGGCTTCTTGCTAACTGTTCTTATAGCTTAAATTAATCCATTTCCATACATCTATACCTTGCCACGTGGCTGGTGGCTTACCGGCGTCTTCACATGCTGCTGGTCATGGCGGCGGCGGCTGGCAGTGTCTCTCTGCCTCAGCTTTCCGCTTCCCAGAATTCTCCTCTCTCCTTGTCCCACCTACTTCCTGCCTGGCCACTGGCCAATCAGTGTTTTATTTATTGACCAATCAGAACAATTTGACATACAGACCATCCCACAGCAAATCACCTCCAATCACTCCAGTGGACTAAAGAGTTCAGAGGACAAGCTTCCAATCAGAAGGTACAAGTGAGGAAGGCTCAGGCCTGCCTTGCATTTTTTTGTTCTGTTTTTTTTTTTTTTTTTTTTTTTTTTTTTTTTTTTTTGTTTGTTTGTTTTTTTTGAGACAAGGTTTCTCTGCCTAAACAGCTCTGACTGTCCTGGAACTTGTTTTGTAGAGCAGGCCAACCTCGAACTCACAGAGATTCTCTTGCCTCTGCCTCCTGAGTGCTGGGATTAAAGGCGTGCGCCACCACCGCCCGGTCTGCCTTGCGTATTTCCGCCATCTTTGTCTCTCTTTTGCTTTTATGGGAAATGGTAGTTGTTGATATTTGTAAGCCCTGTATTGCCAGTCACTCTCCCCTTCTTTTCCTCTGCGTTGTCAGCTGTCAACGATGAGAAACGGAGTGCTGAATGTCAGATTAGGAAGAGCAATGAAGAAATTCACATACAGAGGCAAAACCACACCACCACCACCACGCTACTGCAACTCTCTCACAGACACCAGAACGTCTCTGAAGAAGTAGATTGCAGCAGGTAGTGGGGGGCCATTGAGATTCTAAAAGATGCAGAAATATAGTGACGTACAAGATGAAGATGAACTCTGCTGGCCGGGGAGATACGAGCAAAACCCTAAGAGCTAACTTTAGGGGAACAGGGGCAGGAATACCACCTATGTGTTTCTGTTCTGTCACCATGATAGTCAGAGGAGAAGTAATGGAACAAAACGCTTTTGTGTCTCTAGAGTGAATTCGTATTTTGGAATTTATTCAGAAGGCATGGGAGCGCCATGGTCAGGTTGATATTTGGTGATTTTGCTTTCTATATCTTGCTACCTCTTGGCTGTTGTTTCCCCGAGCTTTTCCTTACAAGCTGCTTTTACTGACAGATTAACTCTTCCAAAAAGGAGAAGGTAAGGTTCCCTGGGGCAGCCATTACTGAAAGAAGGGCATAAATACGATGCATTGCGATTTCACTCTGGAGTTCCCATGTGCCAATCATGGCACTGGGGTTCAAAGACATGCAAAAGGTAAAAGACTGATGGTAGATGCTAGTGTCCTGGAGAAGTAGCACAAAAGACCACCATCCACGCATGCAACCAACGAGAGTGCTGTTTATGCCAGCATGCGGGGGTTGACTATCCCACACAAAGGCAAAATGGCGGTAACCCTGAGAGGAGCTCACAGGTGCCTTTTACGCACAGCCAAAGGGAGTTCGTAGGGCAGTTAGGTCACCTTAGATATGATTGGCTTCAGCAAATGGCAATCATATTAGTACATTCTAATTGGCCAGGGCTAGTTAGGGGTTGATTAAGGCTGTAGCTTTTCCATTTCTGGGCAGGCTTGGACAAGTCCTGGGCTTTTCCCTTATTTGGTTATCTGCTGAGTGTGGCTCAGGCCTGGCCTGGTCTGGTACTATGTGTACCAGGCTTCCTCGTCCTTGCTGTTGGGGGTGTTGGAGACTGATTATCCTTAATTTGTGGCTCTTTCAGAAACTGCTTGTTTAGTCTCAGGAAACTGAAATTGAGGCCCGATCTCTGAGAGATGACTGAGCAGCCTGTTATGGCATCTGCTCAGTCTTCTCAGTAGATATTATAACATGGTAAAAATAATCGGGAGTCAGATAAACAAAGCTATTATACATATGCACGAGCTACATTGTACGTGTCCTTAGGGTGTAGAGGAAGGACAGGTTAGTGTTAGTTGGAAGGGGAGAATAAAAACCTCGAGGAGGAGAGGGAAGGAAAGGACAGTTGAAAACTAATGAAAATGTGGAATTGCAGTGTGTTAGTTTGAAGGAAAATGGTCCCCAAAGGGAGTGGCACTCTTAGGAGGTATGACTTTGCTGGAGACGGTGTGGTCTTGTTGGAGGCTGTCTGTCACTGCAGAAGCAGGCTGTTGTTGTTTTGTTTTTTTCTCTTTTTTGTGGGGGGGCTGCCACCCAGCTCCCAAATAAATCACACACAGAGGCTTATTTTTAATTATAAATGCCTGGCCTTAGCTTGGCTTGTTTCTAAGCAGCTTTCTTTAACTTAAATTATCCCATTGACGTTTTGCCTTTGGGCTTTTATCTTTCTCTATTTCTATACATCTTTCTTTGTTTCTTACTCTTGCTGGTTGTATAGCTGGGTGGCTGGCCCCTGGAGTCCTCCTCCTTCTCTGGCTCCTTCTTTTTTACTCCCAGATTTCTCCTTCTATTAATTATTTCTGCCTGCCAGCCCTGCCTTTTCCTGTTTCCTGCCTTGCTATCAGCTGCTCAGTTCTTTATTAGACCATCAGGTATTTTAGACAGGCACAGTAACACAGCTTCACAGAGTTAAAAAAAAAAAGGCAACATAAACAAAAGTAATACATCTTAAAATCATATTCTACAATAGCAGGCTTTGAGGTCTCATGTATACTTAAGCCACACCCAGTGAGTCAGTTCATATCTTGTTGCCTGCAAGATGCAGAACTCTCAGCTACCTCTCCAGCACCATGTCTGTCTGCACACTACCATGTCCCACCATGATGATAATGGACTGGACCTCTGGACTATATGTGAGCCACCCCAATTAAATGTCTTCCTTTATAATAGTTGCCATGGACATGGTGTCTCTTCACAGCAATAGGAACCCTAAAATCACAGCAAAAATGTCATTAAATAAATTTCAATAAAGAAAGCATAGATGGGTAAGTGAAATAAAAAACAAAAACTAAAATATGAGTTGACACAAAAGGAAGATTGATTTTTTTTTTTTATCTTGGGGACCCAATTGTGATGACTATTTCATTTTTTTCTTCCTTGAATTTATTCAGAAGACTTAATTGCACATTTAGCTTGTGCTTGAGCATTGTAAGCAAAGATAAACGTGTTAGCCATTATTTCTGTTTTCTTACTAAACATCATAACTGGAAAAAGGAAAGACCAGGAGTAAAGTGACGGCAAAGTGGCCTTCAAGTTTCCGCTCACCAGAAGCCCTTGCAGAGCTTGTCCCCTTTCCTATAGCTTGCCGCATTCTGCCTGTCACCAGAACACTGGGAACAGCATGTCATTTATGCCTAGGGTGACACTCACTCGAGAAAAAAATAATGTTTTACTATACTAAAGGATAATACCTAGAGACACACACAGAAATCTATCTTGATTTAAAAGTCCACGAGCTACCAATTATGAACGTTTCATCCTGTAAATGAGCAAGACATTTATGAACAAAAATTTTATGATGATGGCAATGTGGACTTTACATGTCTGAGTAAATTATTTCCAACAGCAGGAGAAATCAACAACGCTTTATAATGCTAGGGCTTCTCTGGATTAGGAATATGGGGGAGGATGGGCAAGAGGATTCTGACTCTGGTCTCTGAGGACGATCTCAGTTACCAGGAACCTCAGCCTTTGCTGCAGCTGCCTGAGATCTCGGCTGAGGCCTGAAGATCTGCCGCTGCTGTGGTTCTTTCTCAGGTGGCTGTTGGGAAGAGGCCCCAGCACCTTGCTGGATGCAGGGTGTTCTTCGTGATGGATCATCTTCATAGAGCTGTTTGCGTCTTCTCAGGGTATAGTGGCTGGTTTCTTCCAGAAAGAGAAAGACGAGACACCCATCCAAGCCTTTGTGTTTGAGTCTCAGAAATTCTATGCCATCAATTCTGCCACATAATCTGCATCAGGGGAGTCATGCTGGCTTGTACTCCAGACCGAGAGGAATTACATTCTACGTCTTGCAGGAGGTAGTACCAAGGACTCTTGTGCATACTGTATCAATCTGAATGAATTTACTTAAGATCTGAATGACAAGCTTCCCTTCTGAATCAAACACTTAGGAGTGCTAGAAATTATGTCTGTTCATTTGTACGACTCAAAGAAGGCTTCCGGAGCCTCGTTACATCCACTCAGTGACAATGAGACAACTTCTGTGTCTCTACAATTTGAGTTAAGTGATTTCAAGGCGTACATAAATATTGAACTTGTGTTTTGACATTAGCGATACTATTTCTAGTCAGCAAGTTTTGTGCTTATATTTTAGAAACTAAGAAAGAATAATTTGAAAATCCAATTCAAAATGATGTACAGAGCCAGTAAATACGACCGTATCACATTCATCAAATGTAAATGGGCTTCACTGAACTAGGAACTTTTAATAGAGGAACCAAGGCATAGCTGCTTATTTTGCGCTTTAGTAAGCACTATGGTACTCTGAAAAACACACGTGGCTTTTCCTTTAGCTTTTAAATAAGTTACTAACAGATATGTTAAATAGTAGACGACACTCCCCAGTTTAGGTGACATGATTTGTGTCAACTTGATTGGACCACAGGATGCTCACATATTTGCACAAGCAGCATTTCAAGAATCTCCAAGGGAATGTCTAAACATTATCAACCTTGAACAACATTGAAAGTATAAACTGAATAAAAGAGAGTTAGTTGTCCACCTGATGTAGGTGGATCTGATGTGATCAGCTCAAGGCCTGAACATCATAGTGAGAGTGACTGCCTTAAGTAAAGGAGAGTTTTTCCTGGGCAGCATCCCTTGGATTGGAGTATTGATTTTCTTTTCCTGCCTTTTCATTGAAGCTGAAAATATTCCCTTCCTGGGTCTTGAGCCTTTTGGCTATTGGGATGGGACACTGTCACCGACTTCCTGAACACGCCCCCCCCTCCCCAGTGTTTCCCTCCATCCAAACATGCAGCCTCTGTATTGATAAGTCCTTATAGTAAAATGCCTTGTCTTCTTCTATAGTGTATGCGTGGATGCCCGTGTGCATGTTCATGTGTGTGTGTGTGTGTGTGTGTGTGTGTGCGCGCGCGCGCGCGTGCTGTATGGGTATATGTAAACACACACATATGTATAGTTGTTCCCTGGAGAACCTTGCCTAATACAGATAATATCATGCAGGTAAAAGTTGTATCTTCGTAACAACCATGCTGAGTTTCCAGACATTTGTGCTGTGGTCCTCACTCTAATTCTCACAAGACAAATATTTCCATCTGTGTCTTTCTGCCGGGAGGCAAACGTCAGTTTCCTTCCCTCTAATAGTCTTCTGGGAAGCCTAACCACCATGGGGCTGCCCCTTGGGAGGTGAGGCCTTTGCGAGATGTCTAGATCAGGAGGACAGGACTGATTCTCCTCTAGAAAAGGCAGCTTGGTACCCTCCTCTTCCCCCCACCCTCACCCCACCCCGCCCCCCACTCTTTGCCACACCAGAGTGCAGGAGGAGATGACCACCCATGAACCAGAAACCAAGCTTTTACCACCTACCTCATCTCCGACATCTTGCCTTCCAGCCTCTAGAATTGAGAAATCATTTCTGCTGTTCAAGTCACCCTGTCTGTGCTAGGACAACCCACACTGACCCTGACGGCTCACTTCCCCATTGCCTTTCAGTTCTGGAGGGAAACTTGCCAGGATTTTAGAAAGGCGCCCCCTCTCTGGGTCAGTCTGTCTCCTTCTGCTCACAGGCACCCAGGTAATGATGACTTCAGGGATCTACGGCTCATATTTGATCTTCACTCAAGAAGGCAAGAGTTCTTAAAAAAACAGACCCAGACACTTAATAGACCTTGACATAGTATATGTAGAAACTTCCCACGGGGCCAAACCCCAGAGTGCTTGGTTTCTCTCATCCATGCTCAGGGGGTTTGTCCTTAGTGTCCTGTAAAGCTAGTAATCTGTGTAGGTTCTGTCCTTTTGGATGCTTACTAATTCATCTAGGAAATGTATGCACTGGAGCTCAAATTTATATGTTCTCTTTAATTTGTTTGGCTTAGTTAAACTATATACAGTGGCTTCTTCAGAGCAAAGATGGTTAAAATATGAACAAGAGGTTGAAAAATATCTGTAGCATAACCAAACACACACACACACACACACACACACACACACACAGCACCGTATACACGGCAGTTCTTTATTCACTGAGCCATGTCAGATTTATCACACTTCTACCAGACTTACATGCTTGTGAGGAAAAGAATTACAAGCGACCAAATGGAAACAAGATTGCAGCCCACGCCTGGCGACACTCTGCACATGGAGCTGGGGGTCACTGAAACCTGGCTGTGAATCTCTGCTTTATTAGCTGCATGATCCTGGGCTGTAGACTCAGGGTCCCTTTAAGCCTTGGTGTCCTCAGCTATTTAGAACAAGAGGATAGAGAGAACAATAAAACTCCACCGTAGGTAGTAGCCCAAGCAGCATTTACTCAGTGAATGGTCACCACTGTGACGGCAAGCCAACATTTTCAAAAAGAATTCATCGGCCCCAGGTCATCTTGGGATTCAAAAGGAAAATTATTCTTGCTTTATCATTCTAATTTAGTTTACTCCACGGCTTTATTTATTTACCCACTGCACTGATTTCAGTAGGAGGTGCCCATGCAGATATGTAGCTGCATCTGCTGCAAATGTGAATTTGTGACTGCTAAGGATGGCCCATCTTTTTGATTTGGCAAAAACTGGCAGAAGGGGAGGTGGAGCCATGTCCCTTCCGTTTTCTCATGAGGGAAGCCCCAGAGATCCTCCAGACATGGGAAGATCTAAGAGGACATTGTCATGTGTGCATGGCTTCTCTCAGGTGGGACCGAGCCTTTGGGCTGTTCCGCAAAGCTGTGTGTTGTGCTCTGCAAACTTTCCTTGGAGACAATGCGTGCCGTTTGCTCTTCATTGCTTTACGTTGGTGGCTCAGGTCAGACCCACTGTTCTTGTGCGCTTGCGCATCGACAGACAAGGCGTAAGCGCGTTCTTTGGAAGGGGGCGCTTCTCATCCCAAATCATACAATCTAAGTGCCCTTAGGATGGGCACTAAAGCTATGGACTTTGCTTGATAGCTTGTAGGCATCGTGAATTTCGCTTTTCTTTAAGCTCCAAACTAATCTGCTAATGTTTGTTGATGTCATGCACACCAGTTTATCGATACTTGGAAGAGTTAATTTCCCTAGCAATCTGTCTTGGCAGCTCCTCTCACACGGGCCCAAGAGGAGGGGAAGACATTGCTTGTCTGGCATATGTAATGTGGAAGTATGTTGAAATGAAGCCCGGTTTTCCCTCTCCCCCACCTGACCGCGGCTGCCACATAGACGCCGCTGAACCACCTATTTTACCCACCTCAAAAAGCACATTATAAAATGGCACCAGGTCTCTTCTTCCTTGAGTCAAGGAATGCTCAGGGAATTAAAAACATCAAAAGCAGGAAAAGTTAAGTAGCTCCAACAGGTACAGATCTAAGGTAAAGAACTACACCTAGCTGCAGAATCTCAGATCAAATACGCCTGCTTTTTCCTCTCGCCCTTTGGGGTCGAACCTCTGATAAATAATTCACAGACTGCGGTGCAAAGTAGTTTGCATACTGACAAGATTAAAAAGAATGCTTTGTCTGGGTTAAATTTACAATCTGAAACCTTCCTTTAAAATGTCAAGAAGGTAATTAATTTAAGAAGGTTTGCCAAGCAGAGTCTCCGACCCTGTCAGAAACATTTCATTTCCTGAGGGTGAAGGGGGTGTTGCATTTTTCTTCCCCAGATGCCTGCTTTGCTTCCCATTTTAAGACCTTTCTTCTTCTTCCTAAAGTGCTTTTTATGGCTCTTTTCTTTTCAGCCCCTCCCCCCAAATTAACCTAGTATTCTTTCCCGATTTTTGCGGTTAATATCATCTAACGACGTCTGCGTCTGCAAATGAGCTTTGCCCAGGGACCAGAGCGCAGGTCAGACCTTTTGACACAAGCAGGCGCAGAGCATTTTCACAGAGACACTCTCCCCTGCCCGAACATTCAGGCAAGCCTTTTGAGTAGCAGCAGGAAATGCATAAATTTAACAGCATGGAAACTCGCTTTTGGCATAGCAAAACATCCCTTCCCACATGTGCTTGCTTGCATGCCTTCCTATGAATGAATGTCTGCAACAGTCGGTGGCGTTTGTTTGGCAGCTCTTGGAGCCAAGTTTATGGGTGTGAAATTTTATTAGTGATTATGTCCCCTTAACGAATCCCTGTAGATGTCAAGGGAGAGATTAAATGATGCGCTTCGGGTTTGGGAAACTAATCCCAAATTCATGGACCGCGGTCCGCATCCACATGCATCCACGGGGCAGAAATCGGTGTTAATTGGTGTACTAGAAGTGCATCCCACTCCCTCTTAAAGTTGGAGCTAGCGGATGCTGCAAAGTTAAATTTCCAAGATGCTAATCAGGAATAAATAATGTCTTCTCTAATTTACTTGAGGCAACAGAGGTCAGCCAGAATGTGTCACCGTGCTAAACGAGAAGGAAAATGTTTCAAAAATATGAAATTCTAAGTAAGAATCTCACGGTTTTAATGTGGTTCTAAGTCAGAAATGCGCTGGATAGGGGTGGTTTTGGAGGCTTCTCTGTCCTCCCCTGTTACGTTACCAGCTCTTGACATGTGAGTGGCGTTCATACCGCCCAAGTTCAGTTTCCTTCTATAACTGTGTCATCACGGTGGGGTCAGGACAAGCTGTATCATTCGACAGCTGGGTTCTCAGAGGCTTTGGAAAGACAGCCACTGGACAGATTATTTTGCAAATGGCTCTCTCGGCCCTGGATGCCTTGGGAAAGGAGGCATCTCATTAAGGGTTGTGTGGGTTTATCCTTCATGGAGTCGCTAGCCTACTAGGCTGACAGTCTGCATATTAGTCTCTGGTGCTTTCACTTAAATTATTCATTATCTTTTAAAAATATTTTTTAATTGGCATACAAAGTAGCACATTCCATTATGACATTTTCCTACAGACTCGGTTTGGTTAGTCCTCCCTGAACCCCTCCCAATCCACTTTGGTGTCTCATTTATCCAATTACTCTCCGCACGCTCTTTCCTTAAAAACTCTTCTTTACCCCCTCACAGTCCACGTTCTAGTTTTGTGGCCTCGACCCACATTGATCCTCACATAAAAATACATAGAGAAAAATGAAAAGCTAGGATTCACATGTGAACGAGAACGTGTGCTATTTGTCTTTCTGAGTCCGGGATACCTCACTCCCCTGCAGTGATTTCCAGACCTGCTTATTTCCCTGCAGGTTTCATAACTTCAATGTTCTTTATAAGAATAAAATCCCATCCTTGACATTTCACTTGTTTTGAGGTTTCTTTTGGAAAGCCCTGGCATTACACATTAACAAGAAGTAAGACCAGATCATAAATGAGATAATCTTTAGTTTTAATTAACATAAAAACAAACAAGCTTAGAACTAAGCAATGTGATTTAAGGGCTGGGGTCCAGCTCGGTTGGTAGAGTGCGTACCTGGCATTCCAGAAGCCCTGGGGTTGATCTCCAGTACTTAATAAACTACACATGGTGGTGTCCTCAGGAGATGGAAGGAGCAACATCAGAAGTTCAAGGCCAACCTCAGCTACATACAAGTTCAACCTCAGGCTGGCTGCATAAGACTGTCTTAAAAAAAAATTTTTTTTTCAGTCAGTCCCCAGCATCTTCAAGCAGCCTTGGTAGAGTTTTGCCGGGCGGCGGTGGCACAGGCCTTTAATCCCAGCGCTCATGAGGCAGAGGCAGGAGGATCTCTGTGAGTTTGAGGCCAGCCTGGGCTACAGAGTGAGTTCCAGGAAAGCCACAAGGCTACACAGAGAAACCCTGTCTTGAAAAACAAAACAAAAAAGTCAACTTAAATTTAATAAAAATGTATATTTCTTATTATCTAGCATTACTTTTGCAAAATCATGTGTATGGTGTGTGTGTGTGTGTGTGTGTGTGTGTGTGTGTGTGTGTGTGTGTGCACCAGGAGGCCCTAGGAAGACATTAGCTGCCTTACTTTGTCACCGTCCACGTTATTCCCGTGAGATGGAGACTCTCACTGAACTTGAAGCCTGCATTCTGGCTCAGGATCCTCAAGGTCCTGAGATCTGCCTGTTCTGACCCCAACTCTGGGGTTACAGGCAAGTGCAGCATGCCCAACGTTTTACATGGTGTCTTAATCGGTGTTCTGTTGCTGTGATGAAACACCTTGACCATAGCAACAGAAATCACTAAATTGGGGTTCAGAATTCAGAGGTTTAGTCTGTTGTCGTCATGGCTGGAAGCATGGCGGCACTCGGGCAGACACAGTGCTAGAGAAGGAGTCTACATCTGGATCTGCATGTAGCTGGAAGAGAGAGACACTAGGCTTGGCTTGAGCATTTGAAACCCCAAAGCCCACCCCCAGTGACATACTCCCAACAAGGGCACACCTCCTAATCCCTGTCAAGTAGTGCCACTGCCTAATGACCAGACATTCAAGTCTGTGAGCCTATGGGGGACATTCCTATCCAACCCACCATACATGGGTACTGGGGGATTCAAACTCAGCTCCTCACGCTTGAGCAGCTAGCATTCTTATCCACTGAGCCATCCTCTAGCCCTCAACATCAGCTTTTTAGTTCCCTGTGTCATAACTCTGTCATGGCTGTACCCTTTCTTGACCTTTGTTGCTGAATATCTTAGTTCCAAAATCATGACTTGGGGTTAAATTCTTGTATCCTAAATATCATTTAACTTTTCTAGATTCTGAGTGTTTTTTTCTCCCTGTTTCTTTCCAACTTCATTTCAGCTGATATATTTCTTCCTGGAGAGGCATTGATGTAATGAGAGGCTCTATAGATGTGTGTCTATGGCATAGTCAAGAGGCATCACCAGGGCTCCAAAGTACAGTACCCTTGAACTCAGTCCTGATGGGCAGCTGCGTGCCCCCACACCCTTTCCTGACCGGTGCTGGTATGTCTAGCAAAAGTAACTGGGATAAATTTGCATCCCTGGGTAGGGAGGGACGTGAATGAACAACAGTTTGAATGAATGGAGGTTGAGTATGGATCCAGATTTCAGGAAGCCCAAGGCTTACAAACTTTGGAGGGCCTCTCTAGTAAGACCCAAAGACATAGGTAAAAATTAATGCAGCAGTAAAAATTATTTTAGCATGAATAGAAACATTGCATCAAATTATAAATTTGAAAAAGTTAACAAATACCACAAAAGAATTAAAATCTTAAAAAGTCATATTTTTACTAAGGGATCGATATGCTTCTAAAATAGTTTCATCTTTACGACATCTGCTTTTTGATCTCAGCTTTCTACAAATAGTGGTCTTTGTGACATTATGTGGAGGGGAATACATAAGCTTTGATAAGCTTGCCTTTACTTCTGTTACTGTGATAAAATCCTGTGACAGAATCAGATGAGAAGGGATTTATTCTGGCTTACAATTCCAGGTTACAGTCTACTGTTCTGGGGAAGTTGAGGAAAGAACTTCAACAGCTGGTCACATCATACCCATAGTCAAGAGCAGAGAGAAATGAATGCATGCTTGCTCATCTGTGTGCTCTTTTGTGCTTAGCTTGATAGTTCCATTTTTATACAGTTCAGGACCTCTACTGAGGAAATGATGTCACCCACAGTAGACTGGGTCTTCCCACATCAAGTAACTTAATTAAGACAATCTCTCACAGAT
The DNA here is from genome assembly GCF_004664715.2 of Peromyscus leucopus. Taxonomy (NCBI): domain Eukaryota; kingdom Metazoa; phylum Chordata; class Mammalia; order Rodentia; family Cricetidae; genus Peromyscus; species Peromyscus leucopus. The sequence continues at coordinate 4,139,842 of NC_051078.1, forward strand.
AACTTGACAGGCCAACCTAGGGAACGATGTCACCCACAGTAGACTGGGTCTTCTCACATCAAGTAACTTAATTAAGACAACCTCTCATGGATATTGATAGGCCAACACAGTGTAGAAAATTTCCCATTGACATTCTCTTCTCAAGTGATTCTTTTTGTATCAGGTTAACACTTAAAACTAATCACCAGTTTTAAGTTAGTAGATGGAACTGATGAAGCATATGGCTTCACACACACTCGTTTTCATTGTCAGCAAAATAACCAAAATTATGTGTTTTATAAATTCTTAGAAATCTGTTTAGCTTTCAATGAAAAATAACAAACACTGTGTTTATAGTTACATGCACTAAATTATCACGAGCAACGGAAGAGAACTTCCAGTTTGGACAGCCATCAATGAAAGCCAAGTACAACTGGAGGAATTTTTGAAGATCAGCTTATAACACATGTAATATTTATTTTTCAATGGGAATTGAAATATCCTACTTGTCTAAATCAAGGTATTGGGAGGTCTATGTTGCCACCCCCCATAAGCTCCAAGGACAAGCCTATTTTTCCTTTGCAGCCCCACATGTTATCACTTGGCTCATTGTCCCCTTTCATATCCAAAGCCCACAGTGGCCAGTCCAGTCTTGCTCACACTGCATCACCCTGATCCCCGACTCTCGTGCCTCCCCTTACCCATTTAATGGTGTTTACGATTGCTTTACAAGTACCTTGATCATCAATGGAAATCTGCACATCTCAAGGAAAGATGTTCAGCAACCCAGTTTCATCTGCTACCCAGGTCCCTGTTGTCATGTAGCATGTCATTCATGGGTTTCAGAGACTCAAAACTAGCTCTCTTCGAAGAACCACTATTTTGAAGTCCAGGCTTGCAAAATCACGCTGTGCTGAAGAGATGAAGGCAGGGGGTTTCTGTTGTTTTGAAGCAAACATCAAGAGAACTCAGAGCAGAGCCAGAAAGGCAGTAGAACCCCTACAAGGATATATTATTTATGTTGATGATGGTGTTGATGATGATGATGATGGAACAGAATGGTTAGACCAGGGCAAAGGAGACAGCATATAGAAATATGAAAATAGAGAAAAGGGTTAAGTGGTGAATCAATACCTTTGAGGGAAAAGTGGGGCTAGAACTAAATAACAGAAGACAAAATGAAGCCAGACAGGTCTTCCCGGGAGCTAGAGGGAAGAGACGCATAGGAAGGGCCAGGCACAAGCAGAATGGGAAGGAGCGCATGTTAGTCAGAGGACCCTGCGTTTACCTGTAAGCTGTAAACCTTGTCATCTCAGGACAGTGGAGAAAACAGGTTAGATTCTAGAGGACAGGGGTTGGGGGGAGGTTTGTCACATGTCACCAGGAGCCCAGGTGACAGAGTAGAGGTGAGACAGCATGCCTTTAAAGTGACCCTGGCGCATTCGAGTGTTCAATGAATTCAGGTGTGCCTCGGGCTTCTAGACTCACTCTGAGGTGATCACAGACGGCAGCAGCAAGCTTACCGGTAGGAAAAGACAGAATTACATGGTGGAAAAAGAATGAGAACACAGGGGTCTCTTTCCCATTGCAGCCTGCTCCTGAGAGCACCCCCTGATGGCTGACCGCATCCGAATTGGGTGCAGAGGGATGCGACTGAGCATCAGATTGATGGACCGACTCAGCAAAGAGGAATAGGGCCTTGGAAGGAGCAGTAGGAAACCCAGGCTGCCGTGGAGAGAATGAGTAAGATGTTGAAGATGGGGCATGGTATGGTGAGGCTTGTGGGGACTAGCGTGGAGACTCCCTGACGTGACCCGACCCAGGAGTTGATATTGACAGTAGAGATGTCCAGAACCTGATATCTTAGGTGGTATTTCCTGTGTAGGGTTTGCTGGCTTGCTGGGCTAAGACTACAAAGAGCTGGGACAGAGGTGGGGTGAGTTAAATAATATTGGGAGGTGATAGAATAACAGGGAGATAGAGAGGAGACTGTTGTCCTGAGAAAGGGTTTAAGAGGCTGAAGTCATAGATCCCATTGATAAAGAAGATTTGGGATCGGGATGCAGGAATGGAAGACGATGGATGTGGTGAGGGAAGTCAACGAGAAGAGAGTCTGTGAGGAGAGCAGCGGCCTCAACAGAGGTGAGGGGTGAGCGCTGGGGATGGCGGCAGGGCCGGTGTGTGTGAGACCTGTGGTGGGAAGGAGATATGAGTACTTGGGGGTCAAAAGCAAGCCAGGGTGGCTGGCCAGGGAGAGCAGGGGGAGTACACAGAAGACAGTTTGGAGAGGCGGCGTCAGGAAGCAGGTGGTTCTAGAACTTGCTCAGGAAGCTAGCTTATGTTTTAAAAGAATTGTTCAGACTTTGAGTCACCATTGTCACCTACACCGGATGTAAACAAATATAACCAAGCAAGAGGATGCAGCTCCTGGTAGGAGTCCCATGTTCCAGTAGGTGGCCTCAAGCCTGCACACATGTGGACATGCATGTTGTAGACTTAGTAGGTTAGCAGAAGAAAAAAAAAAAAGACAAGAATTTGAGAAGAGAACATATTGAAGAAAATGTAAGGGGATGTGGTCGTTTGAATGAGAAAGCCCCCCCACCCCTAAGCTCATAGATTTCGATAGTTGGTCACCAGGGGTTGGCACTATTTGAAAGGAGTAGGAGGTGTGACCTTGTTGGAGGAAGTGTGTCACTGGGGGTGGGCTCTGAGGTTTCAAAAAGCCCACTCCAGGCCCAGAGTTGCTTTCTTCCTGCTGCCTGCAGATCCAGATGTAGACCTCTCAGCTCCTTCCCCAGCACCATGTCTGCCTGCCGCCATGCTTCCTGCCATGACCATCATGGACTGTCCCTTTGCCTAGTGTTTCAGACTCCTAAGTGTTTAAAGAGGCCATAGAGAGCGATGCCTACTGTGAAATGGCAAAGGATGTTAGTTAAGTGCTGAGCATCATGTCCGGCTCGTTCTGGATGTTCAAATACGCTGGTGTAACGAGTCTTTCTCTGTCCCACCTGCCAGCTCTCAAGCAATGGCACAGAGACTTCTTATTAGTTATGAATGCTCGGCCTCTAACTTAGGCTTGTCCCAGTAGCTCTTATAACTTAAATAAACCCATTTATGTTAATCTACATTTTGCCTCCTGGCTTTTGACCTTTCTTTCATCTTGCACCTCCTGTTTCCTTTCTGTGTGTCCTTCTATCTCCCTCTGAGTCCTCCAGGAAACTCTTTGGTCCATCCAGACCAGCCGAATGTGGACTCTGCTCTCCGAACTGAGGTTGGACTCTATTGGTGGTCAGTCTCAGATCGATCAACACAAACAGATCCCCCACAACATGCTGGTTCCCACATTTCTTTCTCCAGAATTTGCCTAGGATTCAAGGATGTAAATGTGTGAAAGGGATCTCAGATACAGGGCTGGCCCATGCCAGTACTTCCAGATTCAATCCATGTTCTCTGTTCAACGTGGAAACTCTCACACACTGAAGAACATCACATATACTTTCTTCCCCCACACTATCATTTCATATTTGTACATGACCTTAGAGGTCATTTATGATTTTTAAAAATAACACTGGGTGGGCAGCTTAAGTCCTGTGTGATCATACCTATCTGCCTCTAGCACTTGCCTGCTCCACTGAGTGTTTAAGCCTGTGGCTAGATGAATCAAGCCCTCCCCCTCCCCACTGAGCACACCCGAATCCCAATAGATAGCTAATGCTTTGCCTGACTTTGATCTTGTTTTGTTTAATATCTTTCTTTCTTTTACATAATGAAGGCAGATTGCCATTGTAAGAGGTAAGAGCTGCCTCAAGAAGCCAAGGGCTGGAGAGGAGAATAATGGGCTGTGGAGAATGAAGAAACTTTAAGGAAACTGCATAGCCATGCAGTAATTTTGGAATCTGACTTGTGAACTTACAGATGTCCCACTATGATGAGGTCACCCGTGGGACAGTGTCTATGGAACACGGTCACAGAAACAGTGACTCAAATAATGCCAAAGGAACTACTTCAAAAATGCCCGTGACAGTTTCAATTCTTTGCTTTACAACCTTGACTACACATGGAGAGTCTGAAGCCCAATGTGGTTTGGACAGTGCTGTGTACTCTGGGGAGACATTGTGAGGGCTGAAGGAGCTGTGTGGTACCTGACGTAGGCCCTGGCACACTGTGAGACTCAAGGCATGCTGTCAATCATTATCCCAGCTGTTCCCATGCTTCTGCGGAGATCCGCGTGGCAGACTTTTACTCACCCCCATTTCAATGTCCTGTTACTATTCTTCCTTCCCCAACAGCCATGTAAAATTCATTTTCAGAGCTATTTGTTGATCTTGTATTACAAGTTCTGGAAGGGAGAATTTGATGTAATAGATGATACAAAGTAGGTCATAAACACAATTACTAATTTAAAAAATTAAAGGAAAACAGAAGCCATCATACTCATTTCATTAGAAGTATTACCTCAACAATTACTGGGATGTGTAGACGAATTTCTAAACAGTCTTAGTAAATAAAAAACCCAGAGCCAAATACAGAGGAAATAGCCAAGGAGATCAGAGCAAGAGCCATGACTAGCTCTAGCTTACCACCAGGAGTAGCTTCCCCAGAGAGAGCTTTTTCTGGTGTGACTTGTGTTTTTATTGTTTTCCTGTTCTGCCCTCTCATTGGCTCTAAGCCCAGCCACATGACTTCTTCATCATTGCCTGTCTATACAGACCTCCAGGTCTCTATGGTTGGTATTGGGATTAAAGATTTGTGTCACCATGCTTGGCTGTGTCCTTGACCACGCAGAGACTCTGCCTGCCATGTGATTGGATTAAGGGCATGGGCTACCACTGCTTAACTCTGCTTACGGCTGGCTATATGACCTTGTTATGTGACCTCTGATCTCCAGGTAAACTTTATTTATTAACATACAAATAAAATCACATTTCAGCACAATTAAAATATCACCACAGGGAAGAGTCACCTGGAAACCACCAATGAGATACTGTACTTGAGTCACAGTCAACTCTATGACTCTTGTAGTCCAAACTAATCTAGGCCTTCAGTTGTGCACATAGTTAACATTTGGTCAAGTAGTGTGTGTTCATGTTCATTCACTTTTCATTCTGAAAGTCTTACTGATTGCCTTTCATGGGACAAGCACAGATCTAGTCAACATTGACTGAACAGGAAAAGAACTCTGGAGAAGAAGACACTGTTGTTTGCAAAGCATGCATTTCAAAAGCTGTGATACTCAAGATAAAATATCTTGTTATCAAGGGGAAAAGAGAAGTGTGGGATGGAGGCAGTTGATGAGAATTTACAGTTGCCTGCAGTTAACTACATCAGCTGCTTCTTCCCAAGGGCTACCAAGCTCTTGTCTCACTGGTTGCTTGTGACCACGTAGGTGAGTCCAAAGCCCTGCTGTGTGTGCTGCTCCCATACAGCCTCTCTGTGTAGGTGGAGCTCTTCTGTATCCCAGCAGTCACTGACAAATAACCACAGAGACTTAATATTAATTATAAATGCTTGGTCGATAGCTTAGGCTTGTCTCCAGCCAGCTCTTACAACTTAAATTAACCCACTTCTATTAATCTTTGTGCTGTCCCAAGGCTGGTTTACCTCATCTATGAACTTCCCACATTGCTTCTTCTGCATCTGGCTCGAGACCTCCCAGACTCTGCTCTTATTCTTCTCAGCATTATCTCTGCCCCCCAAATCCTGCCTAGCTATTAGCCAATCAGCTTTTTTACTAACAGTGAGAGCAACACATTTTCACAGTGTGCAGAAGGATTATTCCACAGCATCTATGCTGTTTACTTCCCCTTGCCTCCCCTTTCCTGCTCTTGTTCCTCCCCTCTACCCTTTGGTACCAGATTGTTACCCAGCCATTGGCGCATGCACCCCCATCTAAAGTGTGTCCTGCATCACTTAGTCAAAGGAGGAAAGTTAAACCCTCAGAATCGCTCTTTTGGCAGGGTTCTGCCAAAGGAAAAAACACTACACGAGATTTGGGCGACAGAAGGAAGAAGAAGAAGCTACTCATCTGTGGAGACAGCTGCATGCAAGAATTTTTGTCAGCACACTGGTATTTATAGCTGCTTCCAGACAATTCCTGCAAGACACCTGCTTCGAAGATGCAGCAGAGAGAGCCACAGGGGCTCCTGAAACCCCATCATTCAACCACCCCAAAGGTCATTGGTGATTCTTTTCTTGGTACCATAGCTATTTGAGTGATTCTGTGAATACCTAATCATCAACACTCGATGACAACTTGAATTACCACTTTCTAAGTTCATCGTGTAAGGATAACTTGAACAAAAACACAGTGACTTACATAGTAAGTGCATTTTAAAATTGTGTATTAGTTTTATTAGAGGTACATGTGTATGTATGTGTATGTGTCTCTGTGTGTGTTGCATGGTGTGTGTGTGTGTGTGTGTGTGTGTGTGTGTGTTTGTGTGTTGGAAGGTGTTTTTGTTTTGTCTTTTGGTAGCTGTGACAGATACCTTGGAGAAATAATTTGAAAGGACCAAAGACTTATTTGGGCTCAAGGTTTTAATCCACAATTGGCTAGCTCATGGTAGAAGGGTGTGGGAGGATTGATGGGTTGATTCATGTGAGTCAGAAAGGAGAAGACAGAGAGAAAAAGAAGAGGAAGAGGAGGAAGAGAAAGCAAGGCATCCTTCAAGAACAACCCCTGCTGTCCAACCAGGCCTCTTGTCCTGATGATCTATGAAGCAGTCAATAAATAAATCCATGAATAAATTCAGCATCCCCATGATTCAATCACCTCCTAATGATTGGGTCTAGTAGCTGGGGACTAAGCCTGTATGTAACATACGAATCTTCATTCACAAGCTGACATGGGAGAAGATGAGAGGCTTTGCTTCAATGAACCATTCAGACACATGAATGGATGGAGACGCCACCTCTCTGATGTTACTTCAAGTAGCCTTGGGCTTTGATGACCAGCAGGGAAACATTGTTGAATGATGTGATTTGGTGGAATACCATGCTTCCTCCTGTATGCCACCAAGCAACAGCAAGTCAGCTTCATTTCAAGAGTGACTCCTTTTTTTCCCACTTATTTATTCAATGTGTGTGTGTGTGTGTGTGTGTGTGTGTGTGTGTGTATGTGTGTGTGTGACAGAGAGAGAGAAAGAGAGAGAGAGAGAAAGAGAGAGAGAGAGAGAGAGAGAGAGAGAGAGAGAGAGAGAGAGAGAGAGAGATGGTTCTCTCTTTATGCTAAGTTATGTCTTGGGGATCAAATGCATGTTGTCAGGCTTGGCAGCAAGAGCCTTTACCCACTGAGGCATTGTACCAACCCAGGGTGTTTCTCATACTTGGTTCAAACCAGAGATGATGTCTTGTCTCATGAATTCTTTTCTATTTTTTGGTTTTTCAAGACAGGGTTTCTCTGTGTAGTTTTGGTTCCTGTCCTGGATCTTGCTCTGTAGACCAGGCTGGACTCAAACCCACAGAGATCTGCCTGTCTCTGACTCCCCTCCCGAGTGCTGGGATTAAAGGCGTGTGCCACCACCACCTTGATTTGTCTCATAATTCTAAAGTTGGGTCTCTTCTTTATTTCTGCCCACCCATTCCAGAACTCTTACTGACTTTTATTTTTCAACTCCTATACGTGCATCTGTTTTTCTCCTGGAATGCCCTTCCATTGTTTGTCCATCTGGTGAGTATCCTCCAAGGGATGCAAGATATTGCTTTGAGATGGTTCCAATGCATCCATGGACACCTCCCCCCAAGCTCTTTAGCTATGAAACCCTAACCTGGGCCTGGAGAGGTAGCTCATTGGTTAAGAACAAGACGGTTTACACAGACGATCTTAGTTCAGTTCTCAGCACCCACACTGTGTAGCTCACAGATGCTCTCAACTAAGCTCCAGGGGATCTAGTGCCCCTTTCTGGACTCCATAGGTACCTGCAGTCATTCCTACACACACACACACACACACACACAAAATTGTTATATACACTTATTTATTTATGCATTTATTTCTGTTTTAACATGCATTCTTTGAAAACAAGGGAGTCCTGTATCTTGAGCTGTCTATATTCGTTTCTCAGTATATATACATACATATATATATATTTTAATATATGTTATATATAAAATTTAATATATGCATTAAATGCTTGTTAGATATTGCTAAAATTAATTGATGGCAGAAATACAGATAAATTTATGTAAGTGAACAATAATCCTAGACATTGGCTGAAACATAATTAGTTCTCATTAATATAAGTTAAAATTCTGTCAGAAATTTTCATGATGGATAATTAACACACTTATAAAATGAATGGTTTAAAATAACTGTGGCTTATATAGTGAATTTGTGTACATAGGATACTTAACTTTCCTGGGTTTGTTGTCTACAGTCTGTAAGAACCTCATATAAGCTCTCAGTACAGGTGGTTTGCATGACTCTGGGTCATTGACAGGGTGCACATTCAATGCAGATCTTCCTGACTCATGATTTCCTCCTGTATGCATGTGTTCTCACCTGGATTCATCTTCTTCCCATCTCCTGTCCTCCAAAGTTTCCTTCTGCCAACCCCCTCTCTAATTTATTTCCACCTTTATCGAGTTTCCAAGACTGTGACTGCATGAAGAGAGAAAGAAACAGGAAATCCATGAAAGGACAGGCATTTTCTTTCCATAAATTTTAATTCTTGAGCCCTCTTATCTACCCCAGGCTGTGATTTTTTTTAACAGATTTTTTTAAAGTATTGGTTTATTTCATGAGGACAACACCAAGAAATATAATTGTGACACAAACCATGTCTATACTTTGTCTAGGGGCTATTATCTTTTCTGTGAATTAGGACTGAATCAATACCTAGTAAGATGTCAGGGGCATTGCATTCAAGTGATTTCTCTGCAAACAAATAAACTTATGTGTGATCCAGCTCCACCATGTTGGCAATGGAGAAGAAGCACACAGAGGGATATACACAAGTTCTTCACTTTCATTAACTGATCTACCAATAGTTTTAAGATGATCTTCATTGAGCTTATAGGCAAATTAATAGAGCTTCATTTATAAAATTCTAAATCTCCAGTTAGGGTCAGTTTCATATCAGACTCTATTAAATTCTTTCTTTTTCATCTTTATTTTTTCTCTGGTTTAAGTGGTATCTCATCTTTAGATTCTTTTTTGGTTGCTATGCTTCTATTTGTATATCTAGTCACTCATTCTCCAGGTGTTTAATGAGTACTTACTAAGTGTGGGACCTTATTGCTTTGGGGCATCCAGCATAGTACAAAGTCCAAGCTTTCCAAAAATCTTACATTCCAGTGAAGAGAGGTGATGGGTAAATGAAATTTAAAAAAAATGTGGGCATCGAGTGCTGTTGAGAAAACAGTAAAGCAGATTAAAATCACAGATGACCTAGGGGCTATTTTTGTGAGAATGGCTGAGAGATTCTCTCCAAGGAGGTGATTTTTGAGTAAAGGCTTGAGTCAGTAGGAATTAGCCATGGGTGGAATCAATAGACAGCATTCTAGGCTGAAAGAGCAGTGAATGAGCCTGGTGGGGGAAGGAACTTGGTGGGACAGATGCAGAGTCTATGTGGCTGGAGCTTTGTTAACATACATGGACTGACATGTGCACACCCTTTTTCTCTTAGGAGATAATGATGTCACTATGTAGTCTAGGTTGGCCTTGAACTCATGAAGCTCTTGCTGTAGCCTTCCCAGTGCTCGGGTTTTGGGCATACGGCACTACCCCATACTATGTGAAGAATTTTTTGTTTCCTCTCTTCTTCCCTTTCGTTTGCTTTATTTGCACTCCACAGCAAAATAGTTATTATTGTTTCTACTTGGTAGATAAGAAGATGGCAGTCTCTAAACTCAGCCAATGACTTTTCCAGTAGTGGGGGGGGTAGGGGGAGGAGAGAGAGAGAGAGAGAGAGAGAGAGAGAGAGAGAGAGAGAGAGAGAGAGAGAGAACTAGCTTAGCTTATACTCCTAGTCAAGTGTTCTTCCCTTTCTTCGGGGAATGATGAGATGCTTGGTTGGCTCCAGGCTCGCTTTAGTATACAAAACCTTCTGTAAAACTACTTTGTGGGAAAAGAAAGCACAGACAGACCAGGAGCCCAGAAGAAAGCCATAAGGAGTTGTCAGGGAATCCTAGGTTTGGGTGCAGGGTAGAGGCCTTTGGTGTCTTGCAAGTGTTTCTTTTCCCACTGGGATAGTCTCTAAGGATGCAATTCTATGAAGGGAAGATGCTTCCCATCAGCTGGATAGACGGTGGTGATCTATAGTACTTACACTGGTACTTCCCACGTGCCTGGCCTGGAAAGGAAATCCACGGAAAACCGCCTTGATCCCCTTGACTCCCACACTGATGTCCAGTGATTTTAGGAGCCAGGTGAATACTCAGAAATCATTGGATGTAGACCTTTCCACATGTTTTTGTTAATAAATCCAGAAATGTAAGCAATAATGTAACACGTGGAGAGACAGGTAGACTTGGGGTTAGGTTAAGTCCTTTCCTTTATGACCTATTTATTGAGTACCTACTGTCAAATTCTGTGACTAGTGCTAGGGAGGGACAGACTTAGCCCCTCCATCATTGAAGGTTGGAGACTGCAGCAAAATTGAATGTATCAACAGGTAGTGATAGCAAAACTAGTACATAGGAGATATCCACAGAACAGTGTAGGGGAAAACAGAAGGAGAAACTTACCTTTGATTCTCTCCTTCTCTTTTGAGAAAGTCTTGCATTCCCATTTTCTGCTGAATAAAATACTCATTTGGTAGATAAAGCCTCGATTGATAGTTCTCAGGTGACCTAGCAAAAATTGAATAATTTCTGACTGTTCTTCAGATATCTGTATGTAATAAAGATGGTGTTCTATCATTACTGACATAAATTTAAGGGTTAGAGACTTATTGTGATAAGACTTGGAGATGAGCTACTTAAGCTGAAAGTGGAGAGTCTGAAGTTTCCCCTTATGGTAGCATTTAATTATAAAATAAACACAGATATGGAGACTGGTTGGGAAGACGAAGGCTGGATGGATAGTTTGGGGGGCATCTGTTTTATCTGTGTGACATGCTATCATTGTGGTGAGTCTTGGAGACAAGGTGCATATAGTATGTCCTAAAGTCATTATTGAGGACTGGATACTGCTAAATAAAATTTCACTTCAGTTTTGTGTGAGTGTAAGTGAGTTTTCTGACCATGGACCTCACATACCAATGACAGAGAGAATAGCCCTCTTCAGAGTTAAGTACAGTTCCCTTAAAGCTCCTTTAGTCTTGAAGATTCATGTTCTCCTCTCAGCTCCTCCCAAATCTCATTTTAAACTCCTTATTTTTCCATTGTGTCCCTTGACATGGTCATTAAAATGACCCAGAACCCTTTTGTGTCCAGATACAAATTCTGTCAGCCCAAGTTGGGATGTGTTCCTCCAAGAAGCTGTCCCCACAAAGAATGGCAGATAGTCTATTCAGGTTCCTCTTGCCTGTCAGGCCATTTTCAAGTGTCTCCATGTTAAAAAAAAAGAAAGTAGAGTTCTTTTACTTAACATCTTCTGGGGACAGTGGGGAGACAGCATTGTGATTTATCTCTCACAAACAGGAAGAATTTCTCACTGTGTTCTCACCACTCTTTACTGGTGAGAAATGTCTCCAGAATGGCTCCATGAGTATGGATCCAGCTGATTCTCATCATCGCATGGTCTGTATTATGAGTTCCTACTTGTTGAAGTGTGTGTATAGCCTCAGGATCGTCACTTTGGTGCTTTTGTGGTCATTTGAGGACAGGGACAGAGCAGTGAACAGTTTGAGACACCTGCTGAGCTTGTCCTCGAGGTGATGTCTGTCTCCTTATTTCAGCAGACAAGAGAATGGTTTGTCTTCTTGCTGGACACCTCACCACAGACAGGTGTCGCTCGCCTGGTCTACTCAATGCATTTGTTTTCACATTTGTGCTTATTTGTTAGTGAGTTTGTGTTTAAGGTGATCTCAAATGCACTGTCAAGATGCTGCCTATTGTTCTTAACCACAAGAAGGCTGGCTATGACGTGTCTCACAGAGAAAATGTATGTGTTGAACTGCATTTGGAATCAAATTCACAGTGCTGTGGGCTGCGAGTTCAATACTGACGAGCTTACACTTGGTATTGAATAAGGTGTACTTACACAGAGACACACCTAAAATAAGCTTGATTAAAAACATGAGAACTAACCCAATCCTGCATCTCCCCTAGGAGCAACGGTTTAATATTTGCTAGTTCAGTGTTTTTGGTGACTTTATGGAAACGACAAAAATGAATAATGAAAATTGACTGTTCTGTACCAGCACCTCAAAGGGGCAATTTGTAAGGCCATTCCCAAACACAGCAAGTGCATTCTGGGAAGAAAACTGGAGTTCATACAATCTTCCCTACTGAGTAAAATGAACAAAGACAGTCACACATTGTCTACTGATACCTATGATGTCACTAAGTGGTGTAACTTTATTGGGCCATTGTCATGTATGCAGTCTGTGACTGATCAAAAAGTCGTTATGTGGCACATGATTTTGGTGAGGAAAAATCATCATTCATAGTTAACTAGAGTCTCCTTACCCTCATTCAAATTTATTCTCTCTTGTTTGCACACAGCGTTAAATTTCAATGCACGGAGACAAAGGAATTCCACCTGCTAATCAGCCCTGGATTTGTGCAGAACAAGGCTGTCCTACTTAGAGAGAGCCTTGTGGAGCATTCATAATTCATAGAAGGGGCTCTGAAGGCGTTTCCCAGAATTGTCCCAGAACTCTGTCAGTTCCCGCTGTGATGAAAAGCACAGTCCTGTGAATATGATTCAGGTGCATCGGTACATGAGGAAACTGTCCGTTGCCACTTGGGCTCTCTTCATGCTCTAGGGTTATTCCCTCCAGAAGAAAGTCATGTGACAGATGATTTCATGGTATTTTACTCAGCGTGGGATGTGTTTTAGAAGCAACACTTCAAAACCTTGACCTTTGCCTCATTTTCCCCTTCATTGTTGATTTAGAAGATTAGAGGTACGACACAATCTTTTTCTGAATGTCTTCTCATATACACAGTCGGAAGACTTCAGAAAGAATTTCTGGCACACTACTGAAGTGTAAATCAGCCAAGAAGAGGCGATTTGCAAATTGCTCTCCCCTTTATAATTTTGTTTCATTAGAGAAGGGACAGGAGGGTATGTGAGCAGCCACAGGGCATGGGTTGCATTTTCTTCCTAGATGAGTGAATATCGTCCAACAGGAAACCCCATTCTGAGGAAACTAGGTAGATTTTACTGTGCATAAAATCCTCCTCTGGTGAGCTTTTGCAGTTGACAGAAATGTGTAAACCAAAATTAGAATTTGCTTAGCTTTTACACTTTATTGACATCTTATCGAGTATGAACAAAGTGAAGAGATTCATAAGACTTTTTAAAAAATCTTAATAGATGAACATACATAGGACCTGAGGCAGATCAGTGAAACCCACACACTTAGTCGTCACTGACATGCCGTTTCTGTGAGTGACCAAAGATGAAGGCTTCATCGCAAGGACGAGGAATCATTGTATAAACCCACGGTTCACAAGCCTTCCCTACAAGTGCAGATATCTTGTGTTCTATCTGTGTCTGCCGATGTGGAAGGTAAGGATATGTTCAGAATATGCAGTGGTTACTGAAATAACATCTGCAGTCAGTCCCCACCTAAGTCCTGTGAGAAATGCCCTGCGTAGATATGAGTAAACCAGTGTTCAGCCATTGCATTGTTTGATATATTGTCTTTAAAATGCTGTCCAGTGGGTTAAAACATACATAGCATAAAGTCTACCACTATTTGAAGTGTGTAGTGGTATTAATCATGCAGTGGTGTGTACCACCGCTACCATCACTTCTAGAACACTTTGTCCTTCCCCATAGAAACTCAGAATTGATTAGGCCAAACTCGATTTCCTTGCACTCTCACACCTAGGAACTTCCATTCTGCTTCATCCTACCCGAGTATGCCTGCTCTAAGTTTCTCATGTGAGCGGAACCATAAAGTATTTCATAATTTCTGACCGGCTTATTTTGCCCGCATGATGTTTCTAGGGTTCATCCATGTTGTAGTGTGTGCCCAAATGTCATTCATTTTTAAGGCTGAATGAACAATAATGGTCTAGGACTTAGTGTTCCACATAGCATCAGAGACCGGAAGTTCTCACTGGGAAGTGTGAATGTTTGCATCTTCATGGTGGCCTCCACACCCTGGGAGATGGGTCATTTCCCTTTGATGCTTGTCTTCCAGGCAGAGCAATAGCCTTCCCCCTTTAAAGCCCAAACTTTGAACTTGCAATTCAAACTATTTCTTTTTTCAGTAATACTATGAATACATAATCACTAATAATCTACGCTGATCACTATAGCATCCAGCATTGGACAGGGTCACGTAACAGGGTAACAATGAGACCCTTAAGCTAGTACATCCAAGAGGGGTGTTTATGTCACATCAAAGGAGGTGCCGCCCACCATACTCCTTCTGGGAACAGTCACTTTTAGTTTATACTCAGAAGGTTGTTATTTTTCTGTCAAATGGTGTAAATCAAACTCTTTCTCTCTAAAATCAGAGTTTACCAAAGGAAACAAAAAAGGTTATCCCTGTGATTAGCAAAAGGGTCAAGAGCCCTTAGAGCACATTAGGAGGACAAATATTTATGGTATCAAGAAATGAAGCCTATATACCTGAACAAATTAAGAAGCAGACCTCAGAAAATGAAACTGGAGCCATACATGGTGGCACATGTCGATAATCTCAGGACTCGAAGGGCTGAGGCAGAAGAGTTTGGAGTGTGAGGCCAGTCTGGTCATCATAGCAAGACTCTGCTCATTAATAATAATAATAATAATAATAATAATAATAATAATAATATAACAAAACAAATTAACAAAAACTTACATTGGACATAGGATGCAACCATCCTATGCAAAATGTCATAGACCAATAACAACAAACCAATCAAACAAAAACGAAACAGAAGCATATGGACAAAACCATGACGTGGCAGGACCCAAAGAGGCTTCCTTTGATCATAGTGGCTAAGTTTTCATGCAAGCTCCCAGAATGCAGCAATAAGAATTTAATTTTAAAGCACTAACATTCTCAGTGTGTGGCTGAACTAACCCAGGTTTTATTGCCTATACAGTAAAAGTATTTTACTTGTGTAGGACTGACGCAGAGAAACTCTCTATATATTTGTGATGTTTAGAAAGCCCCAAGTTACTTAATTCCTCAAAGTCAATGGCTTTGCAGCTTTAGCATGCATCAGAAATCCCACGGAGGGTTTGTCAAAGTCTGCATTACGGGGCTGCAGAGTTTCATGCTCTGTCGTTGGCAAAGCTGTCTGGAGGCCATATTTGAGGAACTGCTGGGTGTGTCTAGGTATCTATGACGCCTGGACCAGAGGAGTTCTATTTCAGATAGGATGCTGATAAGGAGACGGTCTTTCACGTGTGCCTACTTTTCTATCATCATTGTTAGTGCAGATATTCAAACCACTCTCAGTCTGAGCTGAAATGCAGCAGCCTTCCGTGGATACCCAATTTTTAATCTTGTCTCCCCGCAATCTGTGATACACAAAGCAGGCAGGGTTATCTTCAAAAGGCTAAGCCAGATTATCCTATTCTTCTGGTTAAAGCTCTTTAATCTTATTTATTTAGTAGAGGCGCTCCCTAGCACCCAGTCTTGGCAACCTGGCTCTCTGAGGGGTCCTGCCATCAGGTCCTTGCTCGTTTCCCCATTCTCACTGTACTCTAGACTGCCCCGCTCTGGTTCACTGAACTGCAGTCATGCTATCAACCTTCTATCTCTGTCTAGCACAGAAATGTTCTTCCTTGGCAACTCTATGCCCTGCTCCCCACCTCAACCATGCACGAAGCCTTTGCTATGGTGACCTTCCCCCCCTTTCTTGGTCTGGCTAGTGCCTTCTTTTGCAGTCTTCCCAGAAGACTTCCTGACCGTTCACATTTAAATTAGCTCCCTCCATTTATCCTGATTAAAAAAAAAAAAAAAAAACACGTTGTTATTGTCCTTCATAGTTTTAATCCTTATTCTGGCACACTTCTCTCTCCAGTGACTGGTGGAGCATCCTCAGGCTCCAGGATGCTTGAGTATGGGGCCATGTCAGCAGGCACCCTGGGCCGTAGCAGCTGTTCAATTTTTTGAATTGCTGGAGGCACAGGAGCAGGCAGGCTATTTTGGAGTGTAATGCTTATTCTCTGGATTCTGTTAGAATAAAGAATCTAACACTCGGGGCCCTACTATTTCAGTTAATGCTACTAGTTGCCTAAAGTCCCTGCATTCTGTCTTTAATTGCTGGAAATTTCCATGGCCTGCTTCAGCACGGTTAGTAACTGTCAGCTTGGGCATAATTATTTTTCTTCTCACATTTTTTTTTCATTTTAAATTTATTAAGCTAGCATACTCTCTTAGTTAAGGTTTCTTTGGCTGTGAAGAGACACTGTGATCACCGCAACTTTTATAAAGGAAAACTGCTGTGGGATGGTCTGTATGTCAAATTACTCTGATTGGTCAATAAATAAAACACTGATTGGCCAGTGGCTAGGCAGGAAGTATAGGTGGGACTGACAGAGAGGAGATAAGAAAGAACAGGAAGGCAGAGGGAGTCACTGCCAGCCCCCACCATGACAAGCAGCATGTGAAGATGCTGGTAAGCCACGAGCCACGTGGCAAGGTATAGATTTATAGAAATGGATTAATTTAAGATATAAGAACAGTTAGCAAGAAGCCTGCCACGGCCATACAGTTTGTAAGCAATATAAGTCTCTGTGTTTACTTGGTTGGGTCTGAGCGGCTGTGGGACTGGCGGGTGACAGAGATTTGTCCTGACTGTGGGCCAGGCAGGAAAACTCTAGCTACAGAAAACATTTAATTGAGGCTGGCTTACAGTTTCAGAGGTTTAGTCCATTGTCATCATGGTAGGAAGCATGCCAGCGTGCAGGCAGACATGGAGTTGGAGAAGGAGCTGAGAGTTCTACACTGGAACTGCAGGAAGCAGGAATTGAACTGTCTTATACTGGCTGTAGCTTTAACATATATGAGATCTCAAAGCCCGCCCCAACAAGGCCACACCTACTAATATTGCCACGCCCTATGGACCAAGCATTCAAACATAGGCCAGAGTCTATGTGGGCCATACCTGTTCCAACCACCATACATAGCAAGTAAAGGTTTTTATTATGGCATATATATATATGGTGTGTGTGTCTGTGTCTGTGTTTTTATACCTTGTTTTAATTCATTCTCTTCCCCCACTACCCTCCCTCATGGCCCCTCCCTGTCCAGTTCTCTTGTTGTATTCAGGTCACATGTGTTCCAGTATTCAGCCTCAAGGTCTCCCCCCACCCTTATGAAGATTCTCTTTCAGGTTTTATCTCTGTCTCTCTGCCTCTGCCTATTTGTCTGTCTGTCTGTCTGTCTGTCTGTCTGTCTCTCTCTCTCTCTCTCACACACACGCACACAAACACAATTTTAAATCCCGACTCAATTTATATGGGGAAAAGTGTGTTATTTGTCTCCTGGTAAGGCTTTTTTCACTTAACAATGATTTCTGGTTCTATCCATTTTTCTGAAAATGCCATATCATTTCTACAGCTGAACAAAAACTCTGTTGTGAAACTCTGAAGCTTCCATTTCAAATGCCAGTTCTAACTCTATTGAGTTGTATAGACTTTGGATCTGGTTCATTTTTATGTGTGGTATTGTATTTGTTTGTAAGATTTTTTAAAATAAGTTTGTGAAATACTTTTTTTTAATTCCATTGTGTGTATATATATCATATTTTTCTTTACCCAGTCACCTAGATGTTGATAGCCTTCTAGGCTAGTTGTATGTCCCTGGCTGTTGTGAACAGGGCAGCAATGAGTATGGATGTCCATGCATCACTGGTGTACATTGTCTTAGGAAGGGTGTACCTGAGTCATATAGTAGTTGTATTTTTAGTTTTCTGAGGGATTCTGTACTGATTCCAATGGCGGCTTCACCAGTTCATATTCCTCCCAACAGTGCACAAGGGGTTCCCTTTCCCCCGGTCCTGGCCAGTATTTGTTGTTATCTGGTGTCTTAGTGGTAGACATTCTAACTAGGGTGAGCTGGACTCTCAAAGAACTTTTAATTTGAATTCTCCCTACTGGGTAGAGGCACTGAACACTTTAAAAAGCATTTATTGAACGTTTGTATTTCTTCTTTGGAGAATCATCTGTTCAGACCATTAGTCTGTTTATTGATTGGATGAATGATTTTTAGGTATTTAATTTTTTCAGCTATTTATGTTTTATGGATATTCACTCCTCATCTGCTGGATAGTTGGTAAAGATTATTTCCTATTTTGTCATCTTTTCCACTATTGTTTCTTTTATAATACAGAAATATTTAAATTTCATATGCCCCATGTGTCAAGTTTGGGATAGCCATTGTGTGCTAGAGTCCCTTTCTGAAAGACTTTCCCATGCCTGGATCTTGATGTGCTGTAGCTGCTTCCTGTAACAGCTCCAGGCTCCCCATAGCTCTTAGATCACTTTGAATTGAGTTTTCCACAAAGGACAGAGAATATAGAACTCATTTCTTCCTTCTACTCATGGAGATCCAGATTTCCCGGGTACACTTGTTGAAGAGGCTGTTTTTTCTTCATAGTATGTTTTGACAGCTTTGTAAAAAATAAAGTGGCTATAACTACGTGAGCTCATTTCTGAGTCTTGTATTTCATTTTATTCCATTGGTTTACATTTCTGTGTTTTGCCACGACTGTGCTGTCTTTTATTGCTATGGATTTGTAGTATAATTTGAGGTGTAATATCATGTGTGATGCTTCCACATTGATCTGGCTGCCTAGGATTGCTTTGGCTATTCAGGGTCTTTTGTGCCTCCATATGAATTTTTGGATTTTTTTTTCTGGTTCTATGAAGAATGTCTTTGGGATTTTGACAGGGATTGCATTAAATCTTTAGGCTGTGTTTGGTAATTGTGGTAGTTTAAATAAGAACTGCTCCCCATAGAATCATGGGTTTGAATGCTTAGTCACCAGGGAGTGGCACTATTTGAAAAGCTTAGGAAGTGTGACCTTGTTGGAGGAGGAATGCAGGGTGGGCTTTGAGGTCTCAAAATGCCCATTCCAAGATTGGCATCTCTGTCTTCCTGCTTCCTGCAGATCCAGATGTAGAACTCTCAGCTCCTTCTCCAGCACCATGTCTGCCTGCGTGCCACCATGCTTCCCACCACGATGACAATGGACTAAACTTCTGAAAGTGTAAGCCAGCCTCAAAGAAATGTTTTCCTTTATAAGAGTTGCTGTGGTCATGATGCCTCTTTCCAGCAACAGACCACTGACTAATACAGTATTATAACCGTTTTCAAAACATTAATTCTGCTAACCCATGGGCATAGGAAATCTTTCCATTTTCTAGTGTCCTCTTTAATTTCAGCGTCTTAATGTTTTCATGTTAGAGGCCTGCCATCTTGGTGGCTTACTCTTGGGTATTTTTATTTAGTTTATGAGCCTATTGTGTATTGGAGGTTTTCCTGTGATTTTTTTTCTTAGCAGGTTATTACTGATATCTAGAAAAGCTAGTGATTTTTGTGTGCTGAAGTTTGATCTTGTTAATCTGCAGAAGGTGTTTATCAGATCTAAGAGTTTTATGGTAGATTCTTTAGGGTCTTTTATAAGAAACATAGCAATCACAGATAGGGATGTTTTGAGTTCTTCAATTTCTGTTGATTCTCTGGATTTCACTGGAATCTCTAGTAACTTCCCCCGTTTCATCTCTGATATTAATTTAGTCCTTCTCTTTTCATTAGTTTGGTTAGGAGTTTGTCAATCTTGTAAATTTTCCAAAGACTTAACTTTTTTATAGCTTCTGCCCTGGTTTTTATTGTTTCCCCTTCCTGAACTGGGGAGCTCTGTGGCTGAAGCTGTGTTCAGTTTACATCTAACCAGTGCACCACTGACTTTTTCTCTGCACTATTCCGGTATCCTTTCATTGTATTAACAGGTTTCCAAAGCTGGAAAGCTGCCCGAGAGGCCTACCCAAAGAACTCCGGAAATAGAAAGACACGGGTTAAAAAGATAGTATCCTTCCTTTATCGGCAACTCCCGTAACTAACAATTAAATATTATCCAGAAATGGAGGATTCAAGAAGTGAATAATAGGTATTTAACATCATATTATTCTGAGTGACATGGTGAAATGTCATGCCGCGCCATAGCATCCTGGTGGGATGTGACTTGTTCCCTTGGGTACCATATCTATGCTGTATATATCGCCCACCATTCAGTTGGTTATTAGCAGTGTCTGTTAGGACTAACTTAGTTCCACAAAGCTTGCATTTACGTGGCCTTTATTTGGCTTAATAATGGCCTGGAAGTAGAAAAGTAATGCTCCTGGGAACACAGATGTGCTGAAGAAAAGCCATAGAGTGTGTTTCCTTCAATTGAAAGATGAAATTTCTAAATTTAATGAGGAAAAAGAGATTGTATGTTAAGGTTATTGAGATCTGTGTTAAGAATGGATCATCTATCTGTGCAATTGTAAAAGAGGGGAAAAATGTGTGCTGGTTTTGCTATAGCACCTTTAACTACAAAAGTTATGGCCACAGTGCATGGCCATTATAGAGAAGAACAGTATACACAGTATTCAGTACAATTGTGATGTCAGGGATCCACTGGGCACCTTGAAATGTTTCTTCATAGACAAGTGGGCACTACTATAATGAGACTATTTTCAGGATAATAGAAAACAGGGTTGTTGACAATCTACACACCACCAAAAAATACCTGTGGAGATTGCATTTAGTTTGGTGTAAGGGGGATTTGGAGACTATTCAGCAGAGGGCATCTAGAATAGACCAGAATTTGGGAAGTCAGTCATGGCAAGAACCTAGATTGAAATGAGGAGAAACCATGAAAGAAGAAGCTGCCATCTTGGAAAAAGAATGGCCCTTAATGTGTCCTGCAGGGAGTGCTGAACCTCAGATAGAAGTAGGCAACTAGATTCCAAGCCAACAGGAAGCAAAACTTTGTGATCAATAGAGCTGCTGAGAACAGAATGGTTTCACATCATCATGGAGTGAACCCCTCTCTCTCCCTGTGTTCAGATGGAAACTGGGGAGGGTGAGAGGAAATAAGGAATTAGCATCCATTCTCAACTAGTCACTTCACCTATGGAGTCATGTGGTGTTTTCATGGCAACAGTTTTCCAAATCTTTACCATCTTTCTAGGTGAGAAGCTATTTTGAGAACTAATTGGGGTAGTGTTGAGGTGTTCACAAGACACGTTGGGAGGACCGCAGATGGCCAGGATTCAACTGGTGGGGGTGTATTTATGTTGCTGGGCTCTTTTCAAACCAAGGAGAGAGATCAACGTTTCAGGACAGTGGAGGGGTTTTGAGGACAATTTTTAGGGAGACTGATTTAGAGAAGAAAGCGATGTGAAATTGCACAGCAGTTGGGGTAGAGAAGTTCTGAGGGAAGAATGGAGGTGCTTAGTTGAGGAACTTGATGACATTTCTGTTGCCTATAGGGTTGACTGAGTTGACAGTGTGAAACCTACCTCTTCCTCTCTGTCTATAGTTTCTAAAAAAAAATTACAGATTTATTTATTAATGAACTATGGCTTTGGCTATGATATTTTTGGAAACAAGAATGTGATCAAGTGTGATCCTAAAATTAGCTCAGAGAAAGCACAGTGGACCATGGGAAAGGAGCAAAGGCAAGTTGCACGCTCCGTCAATTGTCATAGCAACAGGATGCCGTGGACAGCATTGTCTCTTTACTGATGAGAGAAAATGGGGTAGGGGGAAGTCTGAGTCACTCTTGTTTAGTCATGGGTGATTTGTTTGATTTCTACTGTTTCTGAGAAAATTGGAAGAAATTCCTCCTTTTAGACACAAAGTGAGGCTATCTATGTAAGGCTACAAGGCCACCCCATATTTTCACAGAGCAAGGGAACATTTGCAAATCAATCCCCCAACAGCACAAGGACAAGGAGCTGGGGTAGAGTTGCCAATGGATGTGATAGGGGAGGTAACGCCTGGCAGTGGGTACTACAGATGTGGCCGCCTTTGTTGGTGTGTGACCAGTGCCACACAGCGCTCTGGGCTTCTGAGGATGCTACATACAATTCAACTCTCTGCTATTGCTATTTTGAAAATCTTACTAATTTCTTTTGAATGAATCCTGTGATTTTTACTCTTATGAACCCCACAAATTTCATGTACTGGATCTGGTTAAATCAAAGAACTTTTAGTTATTTGGTATAGATATATAGTAAAGTCTGGGCCTATTTTAGAGACTACACTATCTTGGTCTTGGAAAGGACCCAGACATGCCACTTAACTGACTGTTTCTCACTGCTTTCAACACTTGGAATCACTTGGAAATTTTTTTTTGAAAAGTAGTTATAGTTGTATTCCAACCCCAGACATGGAAGGTTTAATTGCTTTGGGCATTCCATTTTTAGAATGTTCTTCAAATGACTCTAAGAACCACTGGCCTAATTCATTGGTACCTGCTGTTATACAATTGAGCCCAACTTGTCATACCTCATTTATTCACTTAACAAACACCCAGTAAAGTTCTACCCTGTGTAGATCATTGTATAAGGTTTGTAGAGCGTAGCCACAGAGATACACCAAGGCGATTGCCATCAGGAATCTGGTAATAGAATGGAGCTTTCAATCCATCCATCAATCTATCTATGGGCTCACTGAGGCTGTCTCTGGTGTTTTCCCTTTCTTTCTCTGCCCTGAACTTTTAGAGTCATCCCAGACCTTCCTGCACCTGGACAATGCGAAGACTTTAAGCAACAAAGCATTTTTTTTTCTCTTATAGAAACATTGGAGGTTTTAATGGACTCCACGCCTCTGTCTTCAGGTTCTACCTATCACAGCATTACATATACAGATGGCCCACTGCAGAAATGCCTTTCATACTGCAATAGGCGGTCCCAATGTCTATAGACAGACATGTCTAGAAGCAAAGCCTGCACATTCCACCTTCCAGAACATTCCATTCTCACTCTTGTATGGGTTCTTATTTGCATTTCCGGTGTTCTGTACAATCTTGTTTTCCTGGGAATGAAGCCAACAGAATACATCCCTCTGTCACCAGAGTGAGCTGTGTGGGTGTGGCTCACCCCTTCTTAAAGCTCAAAGGGCATGCTTCTTGTTAATGTTCCGAAGGATGGGCAACAGGACTTTGTTCTTAATGTTTCTCTTTCCTGGGGATTTTCTTGGCTACAGGATCCGTGGACAAATCTTGTTACGACAAACCAAACAAAATCTAGGGGGCAAATCTTTTTAGGAATCCATCATTCCTTCAATCGTGTCTCCCTGCCCCAAGACACCGAAGTCCCCACTAGCTCAAGAGCAGCTCTTGCCCTTCCTAGGGTCACTGGTAAGTGGTGGAAAGCTCGCAGAGTCTTTGGGAAGAAGAGTTAGCACTGGAAGCAGATTCTTGCTTTACTCTTGTTCCGTGCAAGGAGAGGAGCACAGGACACAGGCTTTGAATGAAGGGAGTGCCAAGTGGCTGTTGTCCCCCTGCATTACCGCCTTCTTTCTACTTAGCATCTTTTTCAGATCCTTTGTGCCAGGGTTGCTCCACACCCTCAGCACTGAGTAAACTCCACCACACCTGGCAGCAGAGGACAGTGCCCCACCCTGCCTCACCCTTCAGCCTCCAGCAGGAGGCTGGTGCTTTTCACTGGGGAATGAAAGCCAGCAGCATGCCCAGCTTTGGTGGGGTATGCAGCATATGCAATTTTAAACTCCCCCCTTTTTTTCTTTTTGGACATACGATGGAAGTTTTAAATTAAAAATTAGATGAGTTATTGAATGAGAAAATATTCACAATGGCTAGTCTTGGGGATCTAGTACTCGATTACATCTTTGTAAGAAATTTATTAGGCCCGCTTGCTCACCAGCTTCCTGGCTTTTCCTCGCCAGCTAGCTTACTCTGTTTGCTTGGAACTCCAGTGCTCATGGAACCTAGCTCGAGGCTAGGATTGGGGGCTGATGCTTCCATAACTTCAGGGCAAGAGTTCTAAACCCACTCTATTCTCATTAGCTGGTGCCCAGGGATGGGCTCAGTGTGTTTTATTTAGAAGTCAGTACTTCTCAGGAGGAAGGATCACTCCTCGCTAGAGACTACATGACCATCTCTCCGGTAAAAAAAGACTATTTTTAATGGAACTCCCGATCTTCTGGTTTTAAGTGCCAGTATTATCCTGCTCCGGATGGATGCAGGAACAGATTACAAGAAATTTGATTAACTTTAAATGACTCTTCCACTGCTGTATAGATGGGGGAATCAAACCCTTGTTTCCAAATTTGGCTCTCAAAAAACAATGTTTTGCCTTTTTTCTGACATACGTGCACCCCTGTTCAGAAAACAAGAGTGTAGGAGAGAGAGAGAAAGAGAGATTTATTGGTGAAATTATTAAGTCCACACTCCACGTAGTTAAAAGGGAGGTTTATTTAGTGGCATAACTTACAAATGAAGGGATAGGTAGGTTGCAGGGTCTGGGAAAGACGCAGCACAGTCCGGCAGTGTTCTCTGGAGAACTCTGCTCGGTCTACCTCCAGCGTCCAGGGTCCAGGAACCAAGAGAGCTGGCACATCTGGCTCTCGGGTCTTCAGGGCCCTCTCTTGGCCTCGCCTTGTAGGCGTGACTGTTAGCGAAGCCTCAGTGGGGGTTGAACTTCCAGATCAGGCTTGGAATGGCTATTTACTTCAGAGATTGCGTTTACAGAAGTCCTCTGAATGGCTCTTATACCCTAGATAACATGTACCAGCACACACATGTCATCTGTGTGCTCTGAAATGGCTCATGAGAATGGACAGACATTGCTTGTGGGCTGAGTGAGGGACGCTTACCCTGCCTAGGTGAATCCTGTGGCACGAACTCTCAAGACAGGAAACACGTGCTGTAAAAAGTCCTACAGCTTCAGCTGTGACCAAACCTTAGTAAGTCCAGAGCTTGCTCTTCTTCAGCGAGGCAAGAGCGAGGCACCAAGAGTCACCAGACTCCAAATTTACCAGGATCCTGAGCGATGGTACCAAGAGCTGGAGGTGTCCATAGAGTAATCTCTGATGTTTCTGTCGGTGGTGGTTCCACGGGAGCCCACGGTAGTGTCATAAGATAACACGGCCCTTCATTGTTCGTGATCTGCCTTTTCACGTTAGCCCTGACACGTCTCACACGTTCAGCTCTCACAAGCTTCCCTGGGCTGGATGGGGTCTGAAACAAATGCTTTTAGCTTTAGTAAGGTGCTAGTCACCCACCCTTCCGGTAGCTCACCATCGTTACTCCACAAATGTCCAGGGGCTCATGAAGATCCTCATCGTCCTTTGAGAAGTAATCTGCTCAGTATTCGTGTGCACACTATCTTGATTTTTTTTTTTTTTAACTTTTGGAAAAGGAAAAAAGGAGGGGGGGGATATCCAAAATACACCAAAAAGTATTCATTAAAATGAAATACATTACAACAAACAAACAAGGACACTCTGAATGAAGAAATGAAAGCGTAATTTGTAAAAAAAAAAAAAAAAAATTATTTGTGCGTGCGTGCGTGCGTGCGTGCGTGTGTATGTGTGTGTGTGTGTGTGTGTGTGTGTACTTGCGTGTGTACCTGCGCAGGTCAGTCAGAAGGCCCTAGTATCCCCTGGAGCTGTAGTGACTAACTGTTGTGAGTTGTCCAATGTGGATGCTGGAGCAGAACTGAGGACCTCTACAAGAACAGGGTGCGCTCGTTTTAGCCGCCACGCTTTCTCTTCAGACCCATCGTTTGTCTTTGGTAAGAACTGTCGTTAAATCCATGCTCCGTGTATGGCACGGTGAGTCCCGTGTGCCCATCACAACAGGTCTCCGAAGCAGGTCGGTGATGGTTCTCCTGACATCCATGACTGGCTGGTACTTCATCACGTGACCTCTGCAGACTAAGTGGTGTCTCCGCAGAGGTGCCAAGTTCACGACGAGGCCATGCTGTGCTGTGCTGGACCCCGGTCCAATAAGAAGATGGGGATTTTGGACTTGAAGACAGCAAGGAGAGTGAAAGGAGGAGAACGCCAGCCACTCAGAGGTGGAGGCAGGTTGGGCTGGTGCACGTGCATGTTTATCCGTAGCACGAATCTTAAAAGGTCTTATTCATAAAAACAACCCGAAGCCAGGTATTGGGATGAATGCTGGAATAATCAGAGAAGCAGAACCAGCCACAGCTAACCTCACCTCACCAGTTCCTCAGCTGATCCTGTTTCCTCAAACTGGAGGCCTCTGTGTCCTCATCCGAGTGGATCTCAGCTGAACTGCTATTAAAAGTCTAAAAGCTTAGCCAGGCTCTAGTTTCTGGTCCTCACGCCTTAAATACCTTTCTGCTTCCTGCCATCACTTCCTGGGATTAAAGGTGTGAGTCACCAGGCCTGACTGTTTCCCCTGTGACTTTGAACTCAGAGATCCAGGCAAATCTTTGCCTCTGGAATGCTAGGATTAAAGGTGTGTGCGCCACCATTTTCTGGCTTCTATATCTAGTGGCTGTTCTGTTCTCTGACCCCAGATAAGTTTATTAGGGTGCTCAATATTTTGGGGAACACAATATTACCACATTTATCAATTAAGATGGCCGGCCCAGGGTTGCCCGCAGAAGCCCGAAGAGGCAAGGAAGGACCCTTCCCTGTACACTTTTGTGATTATGGCTCTGGAAATGCGTTGATTTCCATTTTGACTCCCGGCCTCTAGAATCTTGGCGGAGTAAATTGAGTTTTGCCCGATACATTTCTGCATTAACTGGCTAGGTTATCCGGAGTAGGCATGGCACTGGAAGAAACCGTGCTCTGGAGGGAGGCCTTGCTGAAGTTTCCTGTGCAGGGGCCACGCTGAGCAGGTGACGGGTATGAATATTCTCCCAAGCCAGGAAGAGGCAGGCACACAGCGCCAGTCAGTCACTCATATTGATGGGCTGGGGTTTGTCTCTCTAGATAAACCTGTAGGATTCCAGAGAGAGATTAAGAGTAAAAAGTATAAAGAAGGACCATAAAGCACAAGAGAAAAATTTATATACCTATTTATTTTTTTATTCCCACTTCATCCTGAAGAGGATTTAGAGTTCCTTTCATGGAAGCATACAACAGAAGAAGGGGAAATAAATTAAGAAATGAGAAAGAAGAAACAAAGGGGAGGAGAAAAAATCATGGTAGGAAACGCCTGTAATAAACCTACATGACGCCACCATGGCCTTCTCATCCCAGGCTGACAGACCCCCCTCTTGCTACACCCCCCACCCTCAGTTATGAGCAAGACATTTCAGAATGAGATAATGCCAAATCTGAATTTTTCGATAATTTGTGTAAATTCAATGGAAATTTCAGGCTGTTGCTCCGAGTAGAAATGAGCTCTAATTATCTCTCCAAATTTCATATCATTTTCAATAAGTCAGCATTGCTACTGCAGTTGATGAACTGGAAAGCTTGAATTCTCTGTGCCCTCTGCATCCTTTGAAATGTTTCAAAATCCCCCATCTTTGGAGAATTTGTTTGTGCAGAGAGAAAGAATAGGAGAGGAGGCGAGACGGTTTCATAGACTGTTGTGTCTGATCCATTCAACCCCGCGTGCAGGCTTGCCGTCAGGGCTGAGACAATGCCACCGAGCCAGCGCGGGAGTTCCCATCTGGTCTGATCGTGAGCTTCCTGGGGCTGGCTGGACGTCTTTGGCCTCACCTGAGGAATATATCCTCATCCGAGGGAGAGACAATGTGAATGCACGCAGAGAATGCCTTTGTAAGGCAATCTTCTCTAAATGTTCTCTGCTTGGGGGAACAACACCCGGTGAATACAGACATCATCTGGGAATCAGCTCTATGCAAAATACTTCGTAATAACCTGTTCTGTGGAGATAGGAACCTCTAATCATATTTCAACAGAGAGATACACCACTGTATTTTATTTTTTCATGTTAAGGGAATTCGATTTACACAGTTCTGCATGTTCTTGGAAGAACACTAACTATTTGGAAACGGTTTTAGAAACTAACGTCAAGGAAAAATTTCCCCTCTTAGACAAGTGTCCTTTCGTATCATTGTGCCTCGAAAGCAATGAACGATATAGCGCACGATTTAATGATTTGGGTATTTATTAATTCATTTTTTTTAAAGGAATCTTTACGGGGGCGGGGGGTGTTTAAAAGCAAATTTCCTATGGCAACGAAACGAACCCCTTAAGGTTATTTAGTTCATTTGTCGTTGGAGTTAATTAAACACTGACCTGGACTTTTCACACAGTAATTACTCTCGATGAAAAATTAACTACAGTCTTCAGTGAAGAAAACACACACACAGCAAGTTGTTAGAGGCCAGTGGGGCCTGGCCCGAGACCGGCTCGGCAGTGACAGCTCCTTCCTGTAGGTGGCAGTACCGCACTGCCGCAAGCCTCCGTCTGGTCCAGGCTGCGGGAAGGCGGGCGGCATCTGCCCTCCAGCCAGCCATTTAGCTAAGTCACTGGTTCGCTGCTCAGTTTCATAGCCGCCCTCTAAACGAATCTTTTCTGAACTCAACGGAAGTACAAACTGTTCCTTTTATACCCCACGTCATCCATCCGATGAAGCTGGTTTCTGGGTTTTTTGTTTGTTTGTTTTTAAATGTGCCCCCCCCCTTTTTTTAAATTCCAGCGTTATCTGGAGGGAGAGATCTGTGTTAACCTCCCCTTGAAGAGCAAAAGCAATGAGCTTTGCCGCCCAGCCCGCTTCAGAACCTAGAGGATCCCAAACCTGATTTATCACAGGAGTCACCACCACACAAATGGCATCCCCCCGCCCCCCATCTGTCTCTAAGACTATGGAATGTGTGCTGGAATTTACCTACTGTAAATGCAAGTAGAATTTTCCTCTTGTAACCTATACCCTATGCACAGATATCTCTAGAATGATTCATGGGACTCTACTGTTGATATACTTTGCACTAAAAAATTTTACAAGCGAGATCCAG
Organism: Peromyscus leucopus; assembly: GCF_004664715.2. Taxonomy (NCBI): domain Eukaryota; kingdom Metazoa; phylum Chordata; class Mammalia; order Rodentia; family Cricetidae; genus Peromyscus; species Peromyscus leucopus. The sequence goes on from NC_051078.1 coordinate 4,168,814, forward strand.
CAGAAAATAGAGGGTTTTTATTGGCCAAGTAAGAGCTAAATTGAAAGTAAAATTGAAGTTTAAAGAAACCATGGGAAGAAAAGACGATGGTCTAAACAGCTCAGGAGTGTATCAGAAGGATTTAAGAAAGATAAATTTTGATATCTTGGGGCTGGAGTAGGTAGAAAGGGGAGGGCAACTGATGGTACAGGGCTAATGCCTCTAAGAATTGGAAGAAGGCTTGATCAAATCGAAGATTCTGGGAACATGAAGGAGGGGTCTGCCATTATGTTCCGGGGAGATTAGCTGAGCGGATGGCTGGTGCCATTGTGAGTGGTAAAAGAAAGATTAGGGAATCTGGAAATGATGGCGGACTGGATACAATTACAGGGTTGACAAACGGGCTGAGAAGTGAGAGGAGTTGAGAGATGTGAGGGGGGGGCATCTTACAGATCTTCCACGGCAAAGCCAAAGCTTTTGTTTTCTCCAAGGCATTGGAGATAAAGGGGCATTTATACCGAGTCAGAGCCCATAAGAGGAAACGCTAAGTTACGAAATGTAGTATTAAGAAATGCAGTATGATAATAATAATAAAAAAAGCTCAATTCTCAGTGGCTCACATCTATTAAATAGACGATAGCTCTATGAGTCAAAGACCTGATAAAATTAACAGCCTAGAACTTCTACTGACCAAGAGGAAGTTAGCTAAAAATGTCAGGGCTTAACTCAAACCATAGTGCAAGACAGTATGAGTTCCCTTTGTTTGACTTTAGTGATAGAAATATGAACAACAACCAAATGTAAACATACACTAGACAGCAAGAGCCTTTCCAAGCACATGCGTGTTCGTAGGACTCAGTCAACTTAATGCTGCCATCTTGAAGAAGAATCATTCTGCTGCAAACTTCATTTAGATATTTTTTAGGACTGCCCATCAACTTAACTTTAAAGTATTTGAACTTCTAAACGATGGATTCAATGGACATTCCAGCTCTAGGGGACCACCTCAATGTTTACCCGAGGATCAGAGATGAGGTGACTCTTGAGAACTGAAGGAGCTTTAAGCATGGGGTGAGTGGGACCCGAAGAAGGGGGGCGGGTGAGAGAGAGAGAAAAGCAAGAGAGTGAGGGATAGGATGAGAGAAAGGAATCGGTTGAAGCTCGGGGATGGAAGGGACCAGAAATGCTTATTGTATTCACCGACGGAGATGTGAAATATGACCAACTCAGGACCGTACCTCAATATCTTGCTTTGATTCTAGATTAATATGAGATTGCACACACAGGGCAAATGGTGTGTGTGTGCCAGGGCATTTTATACTTGACTTTTAGATATAAGATCAATACATTCAGGTTGGATGTCTTTGTCATTTTATATGATACAAATTTTCTTTTTTCTTTCTTTCCTTTTCCTTTCCACCTTCCTTTCTGTGTCCTTCCTTCTTCTTTTATCCCTCCCTCCCTCCCTCCCTCCCTCCTTTAGTTATTTCCTTCTGTTTAATGTTATTTAGCCACACAGTGTGCTCAGCAGTTGATCACACTCCATGTGCTAAGAGCACTTTGTTAAAAGCACCTAAGAAAAATTTACATACTCTGTGAAATAAAAAAAAATGGGGAATTTTTAAAAGATGGTTCACATAATTCAATTCCAACCCATCAAATACTGGTGTTTTTTTTTTTTTTTTTTTTTTTTTTTTTTTTTTTTTTTTTTTTTTTTTTTTAACACATTAAAGAAATGGCAATCATCATTTAACATATCCACACAAGTTTTTCCACTTATAGAAATAGAACAAATGTTTGCATTTAGTAGTATAAAACCTTGGGCTCTCTCATCCCTTTGTCCCCCAAGGGCTCAATGTCAGTGAGAAACAATGAAATAGAAAGTCACTAGTAAAAAGAATTCCCCTGGGAGCATTTGTGCTTGACTTGGTGGCTTAAGGCAGAACAATGGGCTGATAGAAGCACATATTTGCCCAGAAGCTAATCCCATCGCAGCTTTGGAAGTCAGATTCATTATGCAACCTGAACACAACACAGCTCAAACATGAAAGCTAATTCCCAGACATTTCATGACCATCACAGTATTTGAAGAGGGATATCTGATTCCTTCTTATCCCATTAGCTAAACCAAACTGCTCTCAGAGCATGTATGTCCACTAGAAAAGAATGCAGCCACCGTACACATAGTCCTACGTGAAGGTCTCTCTAGCAGGTTAATCATTTAATATCTAAAAGCCATCTTGCCAAGTCATGATGTGAGAATCACTACAGACAGTTTGTGTTAACAACCCAAAGCTCACACAGGGGAGGCCAAGGGGAGGGGCCTTAACCACGGATCTGCTTTAGTTCAGTGTGGTATTTTCAAATGGGACTCTTGCCCACTGCCAGCTTGAATGATTCACTGGTATTCAACACATTACAAAACTATGCTGATTTGGTCCCCCGCCCCACACCACTCCTGTTTAGTATTAAGGTCCATCTTGGGAACCATAATTATCAATAGTCTCAGACATCCATCAATAGTCTTAGATAATTAGACTTTTCCCCTGGACCAGTGAGATGGAGTCATTTTCAATTTCTGCTTCTGAGTCTCCCATTACTTATCTCACTTTCTCACCACTTGAAGACTGTATGAGGTCCTGTTACGCCATTTTTGTTAGTGTATGTAGGTAGTAGCAATATACAAATACAAGATGATCATCTTCCATCTGTCCTCAAGAGGATCAATAAGAGTAGAAACTAATTCTGAAGACATTCAAACCCGATCTGGAGGGAAGGGTCAAATCTCAGGGCTGGATGGTGAAGGGTTCTGATTTCTTCTTCAGCTCAGTATTTCTAAATAATCACTTTGAGTACTTTCCCCCAGCCATATAAAAGTTACTCAGTTTAACTACCTACTCTTAAGAGGATCCTATAAATACTGAAGGGAGACTTAGACCAATGAACTATTTCAGCTACTTTCACAGAATACTAATTAGCCATTTTTTGCCTGGCAAAATTCCCCATCCTAAGACATAACCATAAAATACCTTTTAAGCAAATTTTAGTGAAAATTTTCATCTAGAGCCTTTAGCACCCATGGGCTCCCCTATCTATTAAGAATCAGCTTATTTGTGAATATAATAATACATGAACATTAAAATTCATCTCCCCCTCATGAGATATGTTTTGCATCTATACACAGATCATAAAATTAATTTTGCTGTGTAGCTCCAATAATTTTCTCATTTATTAAATAACTGCTATCTGCTTACTAGGTGCAGGGTTCCAGGTTACACCTTGGGCATGGAGATGAGCCACATCACCTCTTCCTTCTAGGAGTTCATCGTTTCATAGAGAGGGCCTGGATGATTAGGGGAAAAGGGTACAAACTGGAAGACTTTGATGAAATGGTTCGTAATAACCTCCATGTTGGGGGATGGCTGTCTACAGAGCTCTCTTAGACATGTCTTACTAGTTTTAGAGAATGGCCTTGGAAGATGGGGATAATATTCCATGATGGAGCAGGGAGCAGCTTTGTGATGCTGACAATCTTTCTGAGGAAAAAGTCAGGTTGGTTGGCTGGCAGGGCATCATAAAAATCACAGTTTGTAATAAACCTGGGATTCCATAGCTATGTGTGATATGAACCCACTCATAGTCAGCATCTCCCTCAGCACTTCCACCCGGCGTCTACACAGTGAGGCTGAGCTACAGTTGCAGTCTGACATGGAGCTCACAGGGTCATGTTGTGAATATCTGGTTTCCATCCGGTGGCACTATTGTGGGAAGTGGGCCTCACCGGAGGATACGTGTCTTTAGGAGCCGGTCCCTGTGGGTCTGTGATCTCAGTGGTTGCCAGTCTCTCTCTCTGCTTTCCATTCACCAAGAAGTGAGGAATGGCTTTGGCCCACACAAACCCTAAGCATAAGCAGCCTGCTGCACTGAATTAGCAAGTCTTTTGTCTCTGACCCAGAGATCTCACCTCTTCTGCCAGAGTCTACGAAACTGCGGTAAGCCAACTTGCTGTCGGAATGCATAGGGAATGGTTTTGGACCTTTTACAGGTCTTGGCTCTTCAGAACCTGTGTTTGCCGTGCCTGTGAACGCTGCACTGTCATGTGAAGGACCTGCTTGAGAATTACATCTTCTATTTGTTTGTCATTGGGGGTCTTGAGTATTTTCCTTTTGCCTGTATAAAATTCAGGGCTTCCATGCAACTGAACATATCTAAATGGCCTCAGTGCCCTTTCCCCAAAGGGCTGGGTTATAAAGCAAACATTTGGAGAGAGAAATAGAATCCCATTATAGTGAAATAACTGCAATGTTCTTGCTTGCTAATGTTCCCATTCATTTGTAATTTCATCTGCGGCACCATGAGAAAGATTTGCCTTTATTCTGCTTGGAGGTGGATGCTGACAAATTTAGTAAATTAAATATGGGTTTGCAAAAGCAAAGGTACAAACAAAACATCAACATATTGCTTTTTTGCCCTATTCCTAATGTCCAACTAAGGAAAATAAAAGTGGGTTGTTGAAAAGCAAGAATCGGGATGGATCAGATTCTAGAAAGCAGCATCCAGTGACTCTGGGCCTCTGTTCTTCATTTGAAGCTCACTGAGAATATTGGTCTTCAATTGCTTTTCCTCTTGAGACAATATTTTGTGCAGCATTTTGAGTGTCTTGGTGCAGACCACAGAAGAAGATACAGAGAATTTTGCAGGTTGATGAAAACTGCAGTCTACAGAGACTTAGGGCAAAAAAAAATTTTTTTTAAAAATGCGACACACGTACTTAGGATAGCCCACTGAGCAGGATGGGCTTGGTCATAGAGACAATACATGAAATGTAGGAGAGTGAGTGATTCCAACATTATTCCCGTAAGCCTAACATTCAAGAGGCTGAGGCTAGAGCAAACCTGGGCTACACAATTAATTCCAGACCAGCTAGCCTCACTACATAGTGAAGACCCTGTCTCATGAAAACTGGGAGAGAGAGACAGAGACAGAGAGAGATCCAGAGAGAGACACAGAGAGACAGAGAGATATAGACTAGGCCAATGAAGTGTTGGTGAAAGCAGAGGGTACAACATAGCTTGTGTATTTGCCAACTAGAACTCCCCAGTAAAGAGCGAGAAATGTGACCAAAATTCCAACGTGCGTTTCCGATCAGTGCAGAAGACAATTGTTTTCTACAACCGATGGATCCTGGAGACTGTCCAACCACTCTAGTTTCCTCAAATGGTGATTGTGTTCTCAAATGTAGTTGAGATGGACCGGATGAAACAGGAGTCTCAAAGACTGCCTTGATACATCTAGCCAAAGACCCTCAACCGGAAGCAGACCCTAAGACTCTAGATCCCTGCGCCCACACCTAAATCTGCACACTCACTCCAGTTTCCCTGTCTCCTGGGCGAGTCTAAGAAGTGAACTCTCGTGACATCCTGCCGTGAGGCAGTCTCAGGTCCCTTACTCTGATCTTCCTTTCCTCTCTTCTTCCTTGAATTCCAAGGACTCGAGAATTAGAAGAGAACCCAGTTCCGTCTGGAGAAGCTGTACGGTTGGCTCTTAGCTCAAGAGAAGAGGAGAGAAAAGCAACAGAACCAAACCAAATGGAAAGAGCAAGAACACAAGAGAGAGAACGGAGAGAGAAAAACGGAAAGAGAGAGATGCGTCGGTCTGCTCACTCCACTGCCCACTCCATTCCCTAGTACTGTGACTCAACTGGGTGTCCTTGACTTCCACACAACACTCTGGACTTTGTGTGTAACAGTTGAAATTTCAGTGCCTTCCACAAGCCATTACTTCGTCCAATGATACACCCGAGAGTTTTCTGTCCTGCCTGAAGGAACATACAGTCAGCCATCAAAGGAGAAGATGGTCATGGTTGACATGTCTTGTATGTCTTAAATGCTTTTAGGAAACCCCTCCAGTGTTTCTCATAAATAATACATAAATAAATAAATAAATAAATAAATAAATAAATAAATAAATACATCTATTTACACCAAGGAATTGAGCAGTTCATATTCTCAAGGAGTTTGACAAATCCTATTTGCTTATTTTCCTCAGAAACTTCCAAAGTATGTAATAATAACCCCTTAATTTGATCTGCATTTGCTCAAGATTCCATCTTCATTATGTGACCAGGCACACACCTAGCTCCTTGTGACACAATTACAGAATGGCCAGTCCTAGTCTGTTTTCATGGAGAGTCAGCCTTTGCCCCACAATGAATCTCTTTCCTCATGCTCTCTTACAGAAATTAGTGACTAGAGGTCTACATGAAATAATGTCCTCCTCTTCTTCTTCCTTCTCTTGTCTCTTGTCTCCCCTCTTCTTCTTCTTCTTCTTCTTCTTCTTCTTCTTCTTCTTCTTCTTCTTCTTCTTCTTCTTCTTCTTCTTCTTCTCCTCCTCCTCCTCCTCCTCCTCCTCCTCCTCCTCCTCCTTCTTCTTTTCTTCTTCTTCCTTCTTTCTCTTTTTTTTCTTCTTTTTCTTCTTCCTCAATGCAAGTCAGAGAGATTTCTCTCAGTGGCCTGATACAAAAGTAATTCTCCCTGCTGGCAGCTTCTGCCTGTGGCATCCCTCGGAATATATGAACTTTCATCTGAATCATAAATGGATCAGTTTTTCTCCAACTCTTGTAATTTTCCAAAGTTTCACGAACATAACAGGATACAGAAGAATATGTCCCCTAAAGGTCCATACCTGCAGTAGTGGAGTACTGGAGAACATTTCTTAAAGACATGTGACCATGCAACAGTTTATAATCATTACTTCCATAAATGATAACATTTTCCCCAAAAGGCTAATTTTTCCAGTATCCATTACACTTTAGCAGGGCTATCTAAGTTCTTGACATTGTGACACTTTTATCTATAAGTGTGTTGGGCTTCACTCATATCTGTCCTGAGATACATGTGGCCCATGGGCTGCAGGCTAGACATGTCTGTAATTCCTAACCTTGACCACATATTACAGTTACCAGGGAAGCCTCAGAACTGGATTTCTTCTTACGTCTCAGCCTCTAACAGCTACATAATCTAGGGATGGGACTAAAATATTGATAATTTTCCAGAGTCTACCTAATCACTGATAGAACCATAATCTGTTGCAGTTTTAAATGATGCCAGGATTAAATTACCTGTTGGAGAGTCTGGACTGAGAAAGGGAAGAGAGAAGCGGGCAGAGGACTCTCAATGGCAGCTCCTTTGGGGTCCCATGCGTGTACATCAGTTCCCCATTATCCACCATTCACTAAATTAGGAACTAGATCTTATTTGGAATAAATCTTAAACAAAGGGGATGATTGTGCCTTAAGCTTTTCATATTTCAAGCATAGGAGCCCTCAAGAGCCCCAGACACAAAGGAGTCCCAGCCCCGTGAGGGCCATCCAGACCTCATTGTGTCTTCCCTTACCATAGAAAGAGAAAACAAAACAAAACAAACAAATAAACAAACAAAAAACAAATGGGGTGGGATTCAATGAAATGTGCAGTCAATGAAATGTGTTAGAGATTTTTCTGAGAACAAAAGACTACCATTTTACCTTCCCTAAAAAGTTTACCTTTAAAGTTAAGAAAATGTCCGTGTTTAAAGGAAATGGCTGTATCATCCCATACATTGAAAAAACTAACACATAAACCTGCTGAATGTTCACTTCGGGACCTCAAGCCCTCCCTTCGAGGAGCAGCAATATGGGTTGGATCAGAAACCGGACCTTGTTCTCTTTCTTACCAACAGAACAATCTTCTGGTGGGCTTCATTCCCCTCCTGCGTTGGGATGAAAACAACTGCAAACCTCTTTCTGCCTCTCAGGTCTCCTATGCCGGGTCCCTGCCCATCACAAACCCTGTGCACAGATTTCAAGTGATTTGCAGTGACTCTGTCAACACGACCCTTTCATAAGTGAGAAGCCCCACCTGCAGAAAAGATGCAATCATTTCTCACCCTTCCCTTCCAAAAGAAATAGCCTCGTGGCTGCAGAACTCCAGCCTGCACCACCGCTGGCCTGCAATGCTCCTGAGTAGCCTAGCAAGCAGACTTAGCTGCTAGAGGCCATAATTGAGGAAAACATTGATTAATTGATCTGTGACTAGCTTGTAAGGCACTCTGTGGCAACGGGGAATATGTGCTGTGCAGACCAGCTTTTAATTATTGTTATTTAGGTCCCTGTCAGATGGAATAAGTGACGAGGCAGTATTATCATTGATCTGCGACATAAAAGGAAACAGTTCACATTTCATGCTGCAGATTTATAAATAGTTAAAACGTTCACGCTAGAGGCTTGGAATGAATCTCTGCCCGGTGAGGCGTTGACCTATGCACAATGCAAATCACGCTAATAGCTTGAATTTGTGCAAAGCATTGCAGTTTACTAGCCATTTCTTATGCATTGTCTCATTTGACCCTTATAACAAATCAGGAAGGCTGGGATGTGTTATGATTCCCCCTTTTCAAGCAATAAGGCTAAGAGGTTTTTTTTTTTTTTTTTCCCCTCTACGAGTAATATGCTCGATTCTAGCCTGTAGAGTATGGAAAACAAAGGAGACTTCGAAATTATTTAGTGAATTCTGGCTGGTCAAGCATATTTAAGGCATTAATCACTACCCTGAGCCACATCGTACTCCATCAGCATTGGTTCTTACCGTTAAATGTGCTGAAATAGAACCTGCTATTATAATGGGGAATACTACAAGGATTTCAGTGTGCTAAAGGCCTTATCACCTTCAGTTTGATTATTGTGTACAGGAAAAGCTCAAGGTAATAACCCATTAACCAGAGTTATTAAGGTTTTCCCACTGTATTTACAAAACTCAGGGAAAAAAATATTGCTGTTGACACAGAACCAGGACAAAATTAGTGCACATTCTTGACACGCAGGGAAATAGAGGTCGCATACAGAATATTAATATTGAAACAATGTAGGCTATGCAATCAAGGAAGAATTCCTGAGCCTATCGGTGTGACCGGAAGTGTGTCAAGTGCTGTGGGAGTTCAAGACAAGTGCCACGCCCTCACTTTATAATCCAATTAGGTTGTTCACAGCTGAAGAGTCTGTGAAGCCCCCGATCCTCAGTGAGGGACGAGGAATAGCTGCCCTTGCTAATGGCAAAGACGATGGACAATAGGAATCAAGGCAGTCTTTTCCTGTCCTGTCTTCCCTGGTTAATGTGTCAGGGTGTCTTAGCCCGAACAAAAGCTACGCCAACGGGAAGGAGTGCTCAGAAAGCAATATTTTCATCCTTTTTAATGTCACTCTGTTAGCCAAAATGACAACTGCCATCCTTCAATGAAAGGTCAGAGAGAAAAGCATGCAGCTGGATTTGTTTGGGGCTTTACCTTATCTTTCTCTGATAAACGAGACAATTGACCTATGTCTCACAACCCGAGGCGCTTCGCAGCTTACTAAATTGCAGCCGTAGCATTGAAGATGATTATAATGATTTGTTTCTGTCTGGGCCCTTCCCACTGAAGTAGCTGCAGCATCTCACAGTCAAGCTCACTTTAGGAAGGGGGAATCGGTGTCTTCTACATTAGGAAGTGTGTGGGTTGCTTTTTGTAGAAATTGAAAAAGATGATTGGTCGGGTCATTTCAAAGTAAGAGTTACTGTTAAGAGAGGAGAAGAGACGAAAGCATCTGAGGCAGGGAGTGAGGGTCCACAGGACTGGGATATCCAGGCTGCCCAGTGAGCAAGGGCTGGGAGCAGGGTAATTACAGTTTGGATTCCCCTGGGGAAATTGAGAAATTAGTGGTCCCAGGGAGGATAGAATGTGTCAATAGAGTGGTAAAACTCGGTCAATGTCAATAGGCATTGACGAATAGCTCTCATCTAAAACACAAGATTCTGATTTATTTTGAACGTTTGCACCCCTCTGCCCAGGACCTCTTCCTCATTCACCCAAGGAAAGTTTGACATTGTAACCAGAAATTTTTGGGAGTCTGGCCAGAAATACTACATATTACCAGGGAAATCAGGCCTCCTGTTGGATTCTTAGTCCCATTAATAAAAACAAAAATCAAGGATGGACTCCAGTGGAAGCTTGAGGACAATTTTATTAGTGTTGAAAAGGAAAAACCCCAGGGCAGGCAAGCGCTAAATCCCCAAAGTTCCTGACAGGCAGAGAATGGGGACTGGAAGGAGAAAGCTGTTTGGAGTCAAGCTGGTATGGAGGTTGGCTATATTGTGGACAGCAGCCATGGGGTGAGGAGAGGGACTTACAGGAAGGGTGAAAGCCAAGAAAAGAAGAGTGAAGGCCACAGTGTAAAGTGTGCTTAACACACACACACACACACACACACACACACACACACGAGGGGGGGAGGGAGGGGAGAGAAGCTTGCTGGAATGATTTGGAAAAGCAGCTGACATATAAAACAGCCTATCTGTGCCCTGTATCTGACGTCAGGGTGTGGGGATTCTGAGAGGGACAGGTACATTATCTAATTAAAGAGACCAATATTCATCCTGTCTCTTTAGCAGGATGTCTTATGGTAGGCTTGTCTTTCAAGGGGTGCCCTTGCTTTTCTGATAGATGGCCCCCTTAGTCAGGTTATTTAACTGCCCAATGGGTCTTCACCCAAGCCTGAGGTATCTTTTTTTTTTTTTTTCTTCACCTGAGGACAATAGCTTTCCTTTAAGGGTCCTTTACCATCTCTGTAATGGTAGGTGTGGCTGAGAGTCCTTCTCTCTTTTCCTAACGCCTGGGGTCTTCCATCTTTCTTCTGGGTGTCTGAAGGTTTTTCCTGTTCTTACCTCTCTACTCCTGTTTGTGCTAAATGATGTGTGTAGTGTAGTCCCAGACAGGGACTAGATAGTCAGCAAGGAATACAATGATGTCCCAGAGTGGTTGGTGCATTAGAGATAGAGTTGGGGGGCACCTTGTCTTGTGACAGGTGGGAAGAATATGAAAACCTGTGGGACCAACAGAGAATGGTACCTATATCATTCCAACAGGAAGCACTGGGTTGGAGTCATGGGACTCATTACTGTAGATCTGAAATCCATGGTGGAAAAACCAGTGTAAACGATAAAGCTCCCACTATGGTCCAACACTTTCCTACTGGTAACCATTATAGATGGCTGGCAAGGGCTCAAGGATGAGGTGGGGTGGGTGGTGGGTCAACCTTGTAAGAGGAAAAAAGTGCTGACATCCACACAGGAGGCTGTCCTCCACAACTTGTATTCTGTCTTCATTACACATTGGGACAAAGTTTAGGATTCTGGGTAGCTGGAAAGTCCAGGTGAAATATCTCCCCAAAGAGGAAGTCAACGACTTTAAACCCTCTTATTTGATTTTAAAACTTTCCATTTAACCACATCAATTAAGATAGGTAGTATTTGCATATAGAGAGAGTAAAAGAGAATTGAAAGAGGATATGTATATAATGTATATTTCACTATATGTAATTCAAGTATTGCATGTCAGTTAAGTATATGCTTGTAAAATTGATTTTTCAACAAGTTAATTTAATAGAGAGAAGAGAAGCTACTTTTTCTGAATAAGCATACTAGAAAACCCAGATAAACATATGGGATAAATCTCCTTGATCTTTACTATATATTCTAAAAATGAATTTGAGGTGGGTTGTAGCTCAAAATATAAATTCTCAGACTCTAATACTTTTAGGAGAAAAGGTATAAGAATATATTTGTAAACTCAAGAACAAATAAAGATGGATGGATCATTTATTTATCCATCAACACTGATATCCATATATTTATTTTTACCCAATGATTCAGAGTTCCTTAGTTTTATACTTGACTTGGTGCTCAATGCATAGACTTGACTAGTACAGACAGCCCTCTTAACCTGGGTCTTGTGTTCTTTTGATCGTGAGTGTTTCTTCATTTTCTGAAAGGGGAAGTTGTTCCAGATTCATTTCCTGCTTGCCTTCTTTAGGCTGCCCTTTCCTAGGGAGCTCTACTTCCTTTCAGTAGAGAAATTAAATAGAAAGAAGAGTTCCGGGGTTCTTAGTTGGCCCAGAATAAACAGCTTTACTCGACTTTGTGTTCTGTGAACCCAGGGATGATAAATGCAGAGTGGGGGTCCACTGGACAATGTTCTGCCATCTCCAAGGACATTCAGAACAGGACCCTCTCCCCTGAAGGAACGGATAGCTAAAAGAGGGGTAAAGGAATCAGAAAACCAGAAAAGAACTACAGAATAAATATCATCTCAGCACTTGATGTGCAAGCTTCGAGTTGCCATGTGATTGTAGAGCTGTAGGGGGCGCTGTGGTCAAGGAGTGAAAACGCTGAGACCGGAAGGCAGGTTGTGGTTCAAGGTTGGCAGAGCGCGATGCCCTCTGGAGACACTGGGGAGACCAGGCTGGTGGACAAATGCTACCGGAGGTGAGACAGGGTGGTGAGAGGACCTTTAACAGGAAGCTGTGAGCGTTTTTTGTCATTGTTGAGCAACCAACTCACCTTCTCCCTGATCAGCCCGATCATCTTGTCCTACCGTCCTGTCTTTCACTCAGAGGAAGGCCATTGAAAAGAGTAGCTGAGGCCGGGCGGTGGTGGCACACGCCTTTAATCCCAGCACTCAGGAGGCAGAGGCAGTCAGATCTCTGTGAGTTCGAGGCCAGCCTGGGCTACAGAGTGAGTTCCAGGAAAGGAGCAAAGCTACACAGGGAAACCCTGTCTCGAAAAAACCAAAAATAAGTAAATAAATAAATAAATAAAAGAGTAGCTGATAGAGGGTTAGGAGGTTCTGGACCTCATCCCTGAGGAACAATGAGAAGGAAGGAGGGATCTCTCTACTTCATTTCCTTTCAAAGACAAGTTCATGGCTTCCTGATTAGGAATGCTGCTGGAAATTGGACATTTCTTTTCTTGAGCTCAAGAGCTGATTCCTAAGTTCCCGTTTCAAATGAAGGAGAGTTGAAGAGACACAGGAGGTAAGAAAAGTGAAAATGGGCTCCATGGGATGGCATCTTTAATATATATATTTCATATATATTTAATATATATTTCATTTAAATAACTTTTTTTATTTATTTTACACACCAACCTCAGTTTCCCCTCCTTCCTGTCTTCCCAATACCCACCTCCTGCTTCCCATCCATTCCCCTCCCCTTCCACTCCCCCTCCATCTCCATTCAGAATGGTACAGGCCTCCCATGGGCTTGAACAAAGCATGGCACATCAAGTTGAGGTAGCACGGAGCTCCTTCCCCTGCATCGAGGCTGGGCAAGGTAATCCAGCATGGGGAACAGGTTCCCAAAAGCAAGATAAGCACCAGTGACTCCTGATCTCACTGCCAGGAGTCTTACAAAGAGACCAAGCTACACAACTGTCACACACATGCAGAGGGCCTAGGTCGGTCCCATAGAGGCTCCCTAACTGTTGGTCCAGAGTCCATGTGTTCTCATGAGCTCAGGTCAGCTGCCCTGGTGTGTTCCCTGTCAGGACCCCACCCTGGCATGTACAATCCCTCCTCCCTTTTTTCAGCAAGACTCCCAGAGCTCAGTCCAGTGATTGGCTGTGGACCTCTGCATCTGCTTCCATCAGTTACTAGATAGTCATCTCTGATGACAGTTAGGGTAGTCACCAATCTGATTACAATAGAAAGTCAGTTCAGGCACCCTCTCCACTAATGCTAAGAGTCTTGGCTGAGGTCATCCTTATGGATCCCTAGTGCCAGGTTTCTCCCTAACCCTGAAATGCACCCCCCAATCAAGATGTCATTTTTGTTACTCTCCCCATCTGTGTCCCGCCCCAACCTGCCTCCAGCACCCAGCCTGCCCAGCCCGCTCCCTCAAGTTCCTATCCCTCCATGTCCACCCCTTTCCTCTGCCCCCAGTTTACCCAGGAGATCTCTTCTATTTCCCCTTCCCAGGGAAATCCATGCATCCCTCTTTGGGCCCTCCTTGTTATCTAGCCTCTCTGGGGCTGTGGACTGCAGGTTGGTTATGCTATACTTTACTCCTAATATCCACTTATGAGTGAGTACATACCATATTTGTCTTTCTGGGTCTGGGTTACCTCACCCAGAATGATTTTTTTCTAATTTTATCCATTTGCCTGCAAATTTCATGAGGTCATTGTTGTTTACAGCTGAGTAGTACTCCATTGTGTATATGTGCCACATTTTCTTTATCCATTCTTTGGTTGAGGGGCATCTAGGTTGTTTTCAGGTTCTGGCTAGTACAAATAATGCTGCTATGAACATAGTTGAGTGGGTGTCCTTGTGGTATGGTTGAGCGTCCTTTGGGTATATGCCCAAGATTGGTACAGCTGGGTCTTGAGGTAGATTGATTCCCAATTTTCTGAGAAACCACCATATTTGTTTCCAAAGTGGCTGTATAAGTTTGCACTCCCACCAACAGTGGAGGAGTGTTCCCCTTACTCCACATCCTCTCCAACATAAGCTGTCATCAGTGTTTTTGATCTTAGCCATTCTGACAGGTATAAGATGATATTTCAGAGTCATTTTGATTTTCATTTCCCTGATGACTGAGGATGTTGAGCAGTTCTTTAAATGTCTTTTGTCCATTTGAGATCCTTTTGTTGAGAATTCTGTTATTATTTGGTATTTTGATATCTAGTTTCTTGAGTTCTTTATGTGAGATGGAAACTTTTGGTCTGAGAAGACCTTGTGAGGAGAACCAGCAGGAAGGCATGGTAGATTTCTAAACAGGACCAATGAGGAAAGGGGAGGACCCAGGTGCCCCATGAGATACCCAAGCCAGAGTCCATTCAGTGATTCTCAGCCTTAGGGCCACTCCCATCCATCTCTTTCTTCACAGCTCATTCTTCTGTCTTCTTCAGACAGACATTCATTCTTTTTCCATCCCAGGGAACCCAGGGGAATAGCTTGGCAATCCCCTAGACAACCACCAGCACTCCCGTTGCAAAAGTACCTGCCTGGAAAAACCTCTGATACATACCTTCTCCATTCACGCCTCACTCTAGAGTTTTTGCTACTTGGCTTATGCCTCTGCTGGCTCATGTGGCTTACCTGGCAAGACGATCCAGTTCTTCGTCTCTGAGCATTCGATGAGCCTTTGGCCACCTTACCTTTCTCAAAGTCATGTTACCATTCTCCATTTTCCATCCAAACTGTGCTGAACAGGAGCCAGAGATGCCCAGTGCGTAATCTGGGTGCCAGCCATCTTTTTCCCTCCCCTCCATGAGTAAGAGCAGCCTTTATGGTCAAGATCATATCAACCCAAGGACCCTTTTCCTTTCCTGTTGGTCTCTTGACACGAAGGACTTAAAGAGACTGAACGGCAGCACATCCTGAGACAGAGACATCCTCTTTCTGGGAAACAACTTCCAGATGTAGAGCCCAAAAACGCCGGGTGGGGAGGCACAGGTAAACCGAGTCTCTGAGAGTGACATCAAGGAGGCCATTTCCCCTTTGCTCCGTGAACCGATATGTTTTTACCCATTAGAACACAGCGCCCTCCAGTGGTCGTCATTTGGAGGTATACGCAGCATCTTGGAAGCATCCCCCTTCTTAAGGAGTATCATGTCCAAGGCGGTGTCTAAGCAGTGTTTCCAGGAAGCCATGCATCGTCCTCTTCAGATCTGTAGCGTCTGGAAAGTGCACCCCTCATTTTGAAGTCACGTTTGCAGTATCCTGTGGCAACAGGATAAACAGTTAAAAGCCCTCCGCGGTGCTTGGCAAGACCCCGTGGTGGTCACAGTCAGAAAAAGCAAGCCTACGATCTGAAGGGGCACTGGGTCCAGGATGCCAGGGAGTCATTTTACTCACTCAGTGAGGGCGTAGAACTGTGGCGGGAGAGATGATGGGATGGCAAGCTGACTGCCAGCAGCAGTCAGGTCGCAAAACATCCTGAGGTAGTCTGGAGCAGCTGCCGCAGAAGTAGTAGGGACACCTTGGATGCTACCACTGCTCAGACTCAGACTGAGTGCCGCGTTCCCAAGAACACCAAGCAAGGAGAGGAATTTGAGAATCCCATCCGCCTTGGAAAGAGGGAGGATCCAGCTGGACACCACCCCGCTACCCCCCACTCCCCCCACCCTCCCCCCACCCCCGCAGCCAGAGAAAGCCTATTTCTGGTAGTGCGTTTTATTGGTGTTAGTCATATCCTTGATTTTCTTTTTCCTCACAGCTTTGGAAATATTGGTCACATAAGGTTTACTGCACAAGGCATAGCCTTGGTGGTAGTGGTGGGGGTAGGGTTGAAGAAAGGGCAGGTCTTTTTGGGTCTGGGCTGTGATTCACAGACACGCGGTTCATTTCACTTGCAGCTCAGTTTCCAGAGTTTGGAAACTCACACAGAAAGCAATCCAAGGCTGTACGGGATGTTGAAAGGTCCGATTCTTGTACAAATATTTCCTGAAAGAACATGGGAAATGTCAAAAATTGTCAGCTCAGGGAATATCTTCGGGCGATAATGCTTTGTCGCCGCCGTGACTTCCCACTGGTCCGCTCTCCCTGTCAGCCGAACAAAGCGCCTGCACGCTTTGCTGGTTTCTAACTAATGAGTTGGCTCTGCTCTCTTAAAACAGCAATGTATAATCGTGAGTGTCTATAGTCAATAAACCTTTAATCAGCGGTGTCCCGATGACAAACAGCACAGCATCCCATGAAGGAAGGTCGGAGGTTTGTAAATTGAATCATACTTCCACGGGCGTACAATAATAACAAAAGGAAGCATGTCATATTTGTTGTGCCTGAGGAAGTACACAGATATTTGTTCAGCATTTTCTTCTTTTTAGAATGCTAAAGTAAAATGACTTAAAATTCTCTCTCTGTGTGTGTATGTGTGTGTGTGTATGTGTGTGAGGGTGTGTGAGGGTGTGTGTGTGTGCGTGCAATAAAAGCATCGAATAGTACAGTTGGATCAAAGTACATTGATCAAACAATGGGATCAAAGTGCAAATATTTTTTTAAAAAAACCCTGACCATTAAACTAATTCTTGTCTTCTTGTATGGACTCTTTTATTTCTTCTTATTTAATTTTTATTATTTGAGAATTTAATATATGCATATAATGTGTTTTGGTCAACCCACCCCATTTAGCCCCTCTAATTCTCCCTCACTATTTTCTCCTCATTTCATAATTTTTTTTTTAAACCCACAGGATCCATTTGTGCATGAGGGTAGAGCCAGCTGCGGGAGCACCTGCAGCCTCTCAGGGTGGCGTCCTTGAAGAATGCTGATCCTTCCCTCTTAGCAGCTATCAATTGCCAATAGATTCTCTGTTAGGGGTGGGACTTGAGGATCACCTCCCTCTTCCAAGCTTTTGAGACAGGGTCTCACTACTTAGTCTTTGCTGATCTGGAACTCTCTCTGTAGGTCAGGCTCACCTTGAACTCACAGTGATCCATCAGATTCTGCCTCTCGAGTGCTGGGATTAAAGGTGTGTGACATCATGCCCAGCCCATGTTGGGACTTTGGGCTAGCTTGATCTTGCAAAGGTCTTGTGCACGCTGTCATAACTGCTGTGAGTTGATGTGTGCATAAGAACACCGACATCTCGTGCAACGTTAAGTTTTTATTTAGATTCTGAAGCACTTTCTATTTTCATAAATGTTTGATATTGCTAAGCAAAGTGTTTTACCTTCCTTAGTCGAGTCTTCATTCCATGGGGATATGCAGCGGGTTTTTAAAAGCCTGCTGTATGGAGTGGCATTCTACTGTCGTGAGCCACCTGGAGATTTGATATTTTGCATGATGTTTAGTTAAAGCGTTAACATCAAAGCTCCATGTTGTCATATCCCCCCTGTGGCACCCCTTTTCCATCTTTCCCAGACAGATATTACCTTTTAGGAGTCTATACCTGTCTAAACCAACTTGCTGATTCATTTCCTTTGTGTGTGGGAAAGCTGCCCAAATAGAGCAGCAAACGGAGCAGAGGCCTCGCTGACCGCCCCCTCTTCTCCAATTTCCCCTCAGTTCATAATGTTTCTTCTAACCTTGAAATGGCTCTGGGGCCCGTCTCTTCTCTCACTTCCCTCCCATCCTTTATTCTCCACATTTGCTACTCGAAGATCCAGCTTTCCAAAACGCAAGTCTAATGCCAAATCTTTAATGCCTCTGAGAAAAGTGTTTTTACCGTGGCTGCATTTTCCAAATGCATTTTGACGCTGTTTGCACGGTGCTTCCCCGGGAGAGGGCTCATTGGGACAATACAAACAAGCAGAGGACGCAGTCTTGACAGACGTCAACTTGTCATATTCCAGCTTCTTCTATTCCAACAAGGAGGCGGCATCTCAGAAATTCAAGGGCATGAACAATGTTTCATGTGTTTTTGAAACACCAGTATGTGATAAACTAGTTTGGGGAAGAACTGCAGTAGGAGGCCCTGTGGGGAGCCGGTCTGTGGGTTGTCCTCGATCGGCATGTGAGGGCGCTGAGCCTCTTGGGAAGGGTGGAATGAGTTTCGGTTCCTTGGTGCATTTGCCTCAAATAAAGCTGATAGAGGAAGAGGGGTCATGACTAGACACCAGCTTCCCTGGGCAGAGCCGGAAATCACTATCAGTGATGAAGGAAGACTCTAGAGGAGGCTACTGTGATGGCAAAGGACCTACCTGTTGCTGGAGAATTTCTCTCCAGCTCCCGCCGCCAAGTCCAGCCAGTCCCAGAGCCCACTTATAAAATAAACACACAGGCGCTTACATTATTTAAACTGCTTGGCCATTAGCTCAGGCCCAGCATTGTCTAGCTCTTACTCTTATATTCAGCCCATTTCTATTAATCTTTGCTTTGCCACATGGCTCGTGGCTTACCGGTACTTTACATCTTCCTTGTCCTGGCGGCGGCTCCAGGCGGTCTCTCTTTCCTCCCTCCTTCCTCAATTCTCCTCTCTCCTTGTCCCGCCTATACTTCCTGCCTGGTCACTGGCCAATCAGTGCTTTATTTATATAGAGCGATATCCACACCACCTACCTGTCCTTGGAGCCAGAATAGGTGCGCCTCCCCCACAGCACAGGGGAAGCAGGGCTGAGCGGGCCAGGGCTGCAGCAGAGCCACACTCTAGATTTGTCTTAGATCTCAGCCTAAAGCCTGAATGGGATGGAAGTGATACTGAGATCTCCAGAACGTGACTATTCGGAATTAGGGTCTTTTAAGGTATAATTAAGAGCCATACTAGACCAGAGTGAGTCCCGAGGCCCTCTTTACAGAGGATGCTCAAACATGCAGAGAGCAAGGCACACAAGCAGAAGTCACGTGGGAACAGAGGTAAACACTGGAGTGAGGGATAATGGGCACCAGGAAGAGTCAACAAACACCAGAGGCGTAAAAGGTGCCAGTGTGGACTTCTCCTTAGAGTCTAAAGAGAGTGTGGTCCTCACCCTCTCCTTCATTTTGAATTCTGGTCTCTTGAATTGTGGAAGGACAAAGCTGTGATTAAAAAAAAAAAAAAAAACCATTTAACATAGTGTATCCTTTCCATAATTTGAAAGCATTGTTTTATTTATTATTATTATTATTATTATTATTATTATTATTATTATTGTTATTATTGTGTGTGAGTGCACGTGTGTGTGTGTGTGTGTGTGTGTGTGTGTGTGTGTGTGTGTGAACACATATATTTATAAATATAACCTGCTCTGTTATATGCATGTATGTCTTCAAGGGCTGACCATTTGGTATTGGATAGTCGTTTGCTGTGCTCTGCCCTGGAGAGGACTGTTTCTCCCACTCCCAACCTTCCTTCGTTTCCTGCAGTTCTTTGTGTAGTGCTGAGGCCTTTGGGTGTTTCACGTTCACTTTGACACGCCTGTTGCTCTTGTTCAGCTTATGTTTAGGCAGCCATGTTGGGGAGATGTCATGGGTGAAGCTTCTCGGACGTTACCAGCAGACACAATCTCACTACAAACTCCCTGATCTTCTGGCTCTTACAGTCTTTCTGCTCTTCTTCTACAAGGATCCCTGAGCCTTGGGTTCAGGAATTGTTTTGTACACATATCCGCTGCAAGGGCTCCACAACTCTGCATTTTGATTGGTTGTGGTTTTCTCTAGCAGCCCCCATCTGTTGCAAAGAGAAGTTTGCTGAGGGGTGCGGACTACTCACATCTGTGGGTATCAAGATAGATATTTAGAGTGCAGTGAGGGATTGTCTTGGTGTAGTAAAGGGGAGTTGCAGGTTCTTCTTCAAGATCTGTGACTTCACTCGTCCTGGACATTTGGCTGCCTTTTCCCGACATTATTTCCCTCTTGTTGTATGGATCTTAAGTCTCTTTAGAGAAGGGCTGGCCACTGCTAAGGTGTGCATGCCACTACCACACCCTTAGGCCATGTACTCTTCACGTGTATGTTCATTATCATTTAGGTAATGTGGCAACAGACATGTATAAGGAGAGTCAGCACACTCCAGAAGCTAAGGAGATACCAGCAAAGAACTCTCCTTGGAGCCTTCAGAGAGTGTGGTCCTAACCTCACCTTCACTTTGAATTGAGTAAGTGCAAACCAGATTTAATATCAACTCTTTTAGGTAGGTACATGTATGCGGTGATATTGTGTTCCCCCAAATATTGTGCACCCTAATAAACTTCTTTGGGGTCAGAGAAGAGAACAGCCACTGGATAGACATAGAGGCCAGAAAATGGTGGCACACACGCCTTTAATCCTATCACTTGGGAGGCAGAGATCTATCTGGATCTCTGTGAGTTTAAAGCCACACTGGAAACAGCCAGGCATGGTGACACATGCCTTTAATCCCGGGAAGTGATGGCAGAAAGCAGAAAGGTAGATAAGGAGTAAATACCAGGAACTAGAGCCTGGTTAAGCTTTCAGGCTTCTAGCAGCACAGTTCAGCTGAGATTCATTCTGGATGAGGACTCAGAGGCTTCCTGACTGAGGAAACAGGATCAGCTGAGGAACTGGCAAGGTGAGGTAGCTGTGGCTTGTTCTGCTTCTCTGATCTTCCAGCGTTGACCCCAGTACCTGGCTCCAGGTTTGTTTTTATTAATAAGACCTGCTAAGATTCCTGCTACACATGTAAGTGAGATTTATAAATTATATGGTAGTTCTGTTATGTACATTTTCAGAAAATGCTACTCTTCTTGTCAGTGGCTGTACTCTCTCGGGGGTTCCACATTCTTCCCACCCTTGCCAACACGTATTCTCTGAACTTTGATAATGGCACCTGTCCTACTTTCATTTCCATTTTTATGGTAAGACAAAAGAAAAAAAAAGCAACTTTAAGAGAGAAAGGGCTTCTTGGGCTTACAAGTCCAGGCCACAGTCCATCATGGTGGGGAAGCTGAGGCAGGAGCTTGAAGCAGCTAGTTACATCCCCATCCAAGGGCAAACAGAAATGAGTGTGTGCATACTTGCTACCATACAGCCCACTCTCTACATTTACATGGTCCAGAGCTCAGTCCATGAAATGATGCTACCCACATTCAGGGTGGGCCTTCCCAGTTCAATCAGCCCAGCTGAAAACAATCTCTCACAGGCATGCCCAGAGGCCAGCCGAATCGAGATAATTCCTCATTCTCAGGTGATTCTAGGTTGTGTCAAGTTGACAGGTAAAGCCAAACACCACTACATTCCAGCAGAGGTCTCATAATGGGTTTAATTTTAATTTTTCTGATGATGAGTGATGTTGGATACCTCTGCGTTGGCTGTTTGTATGCTGTCTTTGAAGAAAAGTAGTCAAAACATTGCTCATTCTCACTGGGCTATTTGAGCTTGGTTCTATTGAGTTACAGGAATTCCTTCCATATTTTAAATCCTGATCTTTAAAAAGATGTGGGGTTTGCAAATATTTTTTCCCCTGTTCCATAGGTTGAGAGCGTCTGTTGTTTGAAGTCTTTGAGACAGGGTTTCTCTGTGTAGCTTTGCGCCTTTCCTGGAGCTCACTTGGTAGCCCAGGCTGGCCTCGAACTCACAGAGATCCGCCTGGCTCTGCCTCCCGAGTGCTAGGATTAAAGGTGTGCGCCACCAACGCCCGGCTTCCTTTACATCTTTCAAGTTGCCTAATTCATTCTTTAAAACTTGATAAAGGCGTTCAAAGGTGTTTGGAAGCCAATCGTTTAGCGAGTATTCACGGACAGCCCTTCCCTATTTGGGGTGCTGTTGGATTGGCTGGAAATGCCCTGCACTCAAGCAGTTTACTGTCACATTTGGGGGGACAGACAACATGGAGTGGAGCAGATAGATAAATAGAATAATGACCGGGCTGCGTGAGAACTGAGGAAAAAGATCAATGAGGCGGTGTGAAAAGGAGGACGTGGAGGGGTCAAGGAGACACTCCCACTCCGCAGGACTTGTGATAGTCTTCAAGCTCTCAAGGTGGGGAGGGAGGCGAGGGTGCGAAGTTGTGGGGAAACAGAAGGGGAGGAGCAAGTGCCGAGCTCCTGAGATGGGAAGGAGCCGGGCATGTCCGAGTCTGAGGGAAAGAGGTCAGTAGGCTGGCGAGGCGTGACTGACAAGCAGGGAGGAGGGAGTAAAAGCAGGCTAACTT
This sequence comes from Peromyscus leucopus, assembly GCF_004664715.2. Taxonomy (NCBI): domain Eukaryota; kingdom Metazoa; phylum Chordata; class Mammalia; order Rodentia; family Cricetidae; genus Peromyscus; species Peromyscus leucopus. Next base: position 4,191,165 of record NC_051078.1, read on the forward strand.
TGCTGCGCACCAAGGGCTCTCTGCTGTGAAGGAGTGGCGTGCAGTGAGAAGGTGCTCCGAAGGGTCCTGATGAAGGGGCTGCCATGTCAAGGTGTTTGCATCAGCAGGATCACTCTGGCTACTGTGTAGATAGTGCACTTCGTGCAGGGCTCGCTCGGCTGAGGTTTTCCCTGAGGCCCCAGCATATAGCAGGGGACGCCGCTCCTTCTCTAAGGATGGGGACATGCTTGTCAGAGCTGGTGATGGCCTGGGACCAGGGCCTTGAGGGAGCTGTAGCCTTGGATCCTGAGAACCCAGCTTTCCCCATCCGAAGGGATTATGATTATCAGCCCCCAAGCCACTGGGTGCATAGTCTCTGACATCCTTGAGGTATCTTATGTTCTTCATGGGCAATATTGTTTGATTCATCCTCCCATTGACTTTGTCTTATTGTATGATAGTCCTTTTTGCTGACATTGTCCCATTTCTCCTTCCAGAGAACTGTATATAAGATGCTGTACTTCTTTTTTTTTAAATTAATTTTTTTTTTATTTTACAATACTATTCAGTTCTACATAACAGCCACAGATTCCCTTGTTCTCCCCCTTCCTGCCCCCTCCCCTTCCCCCCAGTCCATCCCCCATTCCCACCACCTCCAGATCAAGGCCACCCCTGAGGACTGAGATCGACCTGATAGACTCAGTCCGGGCAGGTCCAGTCCCCTCCTCCCAGATTGAGCCAAGCGTCCCTGTATAAGTCCCAGGTTTCAAACAGCTATCTCATGCAGCGAGCCCAGGACCTGGTACCACTGCTTAGATGCCTCCCAAACAGATCAAGCCAATCAACTGTCTCACCTCTTCAGAGGGCCTGATCCAGTTGGGGGCCCCTCAGCCTTTGGTTCATAGTTCATGTGTTTCCATTCGTTTGGCCATTGGAAGAGAAGATGCTGAACTTCTTAATAAAGTTGCTCAGCATAGCCATAGCTTGTGAAAGACTTCCCGACCCCAGACTTTATTTTCTCTGTCTCCTACTTCCCCTTCTGATGTCTGGGTCTTCTCTCTCTCAGGACCCTGTCACTGAAGAGTTACCTGCGTGTCCAGACTAATTCTCTCTGCAGCTATTCAAAGACTAAGGTAGAGAAGTTTACACAGAATGCAGTAAAAGAGGTGTAGTAATGAAACCCAGGGAGCCCATCAAAATTCTAGGGGGACCAGAAAGTTAGATATAAAGGCTAAACAGTGACTGTGCCAGGGGGTCTCCCATTGGATCTCAGGGCACCCAGGTCCCAGAGTTTACACCCAGACTCTATGCTAAGACTTGAAAAGTAATATATGTTTATCCTTAAAAAAAAACGACCAAAGACACCGGGAGGCAGTGGTGCACACTAATCCCAGCACTCGGGAAGCAGAGCCAGGCGGATCTCTGTGAGTTCGAGGCCAGCCTGGTCTACAGAGCAAGATCCAGAACAGGCACCAAAACTACACAGAGAAACCCTGTCTCAAAAAAAAAAAAAACCCAAAGACATAGATTATGATTAATAAAGACATTCACATCATTGAAGATTACTTCTGCTAGTTTAAAAAAAAATCTGGAGTAAACTATTTTTAATTCATAAGGAAACTTGTTTTAGATAATTCTTTTCAGTTGCTCCAATTGTTTTCTCATAAGCATTTATAGGTGCTTTCATTTATAACTCTAATTTTGAAGCATTTGGCATTTTTCAGAGCACCTGCTTTTGGATGGCATTTAGGAAGATAGAGTATGTGAGTTTCCTTCTGGATTTATATTTCTCAACAAAAATCTTCAGACAAAACTTAGTTTTGATTTCAAAAAGTCTCTAGAAGTAATCTAACATAGTTATTAATACTCAGATCAACCAATCTACCACTTCGGGATATGTGTAGAGTTACATTTCTAAAAATACATACATGAAGTATCAAGTAATGCCACTGTAATGTTTGACCTCTGGCGTAAGAAGGTACACATGCCATATGTTGAATACAAAAGTACCTGAACAACCCCTCCACTTCATGCATATATGCATACATACATACATACATACATACATGCATACATATGTAAATAACTGCCTAACATTGGCTCAGTGCTATGGAAAGACTGTAGGGTTCAGAATGTCTCACTCTACCGCCTGCCTCTCTAACACGGCCTTGGATGGGGGTATTTGCATCTTTACAAACCAATGCTTATGTTTTGAGCTCCATGCTTTATTGAAAGGCGAGTTATACCATGAATTAAAAAATGTGTTTTTGTGATGCTTGGGGTGGAACCCAAAGTCTGACACATGCTGGCAAGTTCCCTGTCACTACACTACATCCCATTCCCTTACAAGTGATTGCTGACTGAGATGTCTTTCTTTGTTGAACTATGGGCTCCTGGTAGTTCTCCACAGCATGCCCTGTATCTACCCACCTGTCATGTGACTTTCCTGGTGAGACATGAACAAGCATTTATGCACCCCAGTTGGGCACTGATGACAGCTTGCAACTAAGTCTAGCTTGCGACTCTATTGTGGTTGTCTACAGGGGTGTGGTTGGCTCAAGGGCACAGGAAATGTGATGCTCCCAGCATGGTCTACAGCTCACAAAAGCTGCATCTCTGGAGCTCTCTGCATGGCTTGCACGCAGCAGGCAGCTTGGCTGCTTGGGTGGTGGGAGCATGCTCACAGCAATTGTCACTGTTCACATAACCTCGGAGAAGAGCTTTGCGAAGTTTATGGGATTTCCTGAAACTTGTGAGTTGCTTTTGTCCTGATCCTTGTAAGTTTCATTTACTTTCTGAGTATTACTGGACCCCTCTCGAGGACAGAATGTTTCAAGTGGGAGGAAATTGCTACCAACACCACCAGCCTCGTCAGATACTGGAGTCCCACGACCCTTGTGCACAGAGTACTGTGGGATGTTCTGTATGCTGTGAAAATGTGTTGCTATGATTGATAAGTAAAGCACTGATTGGCCAGTAGCCAGGCAGGAAGTATAGTATAGGTGGGACAAACAGAGAGGAGAATTCTGGGAAGAGGGAGGCTGAGTCAGGAGCCACCACCATGAGAAGCTGATGTTAGGATACTGGTAAGGCAAGAGCCACGTGGCAAGGTATAGATTTATAGAAATGGGTTAATTTAAGATATAAGAACTAGATAGCAAGAAGCCTGCCACGGCCATACAGTTTATAAGTAATATAAGCATCTGAGTGATTATTTTATAAGTGGGCTGTGGGACTGCAGGGGTCTGGCGGGACCCGGTGAGAAAACTCTCCAGCTACAACAGAGTTGCCTTCTTGGAGGACCTGGAAGCTTTGTGGGCATCTTACTATGCACTGAGTTCTTCATCAGTTCAAGGGATGCTTATTACGTGAGTCCCAGAGGCTCCGTTGGCCAAGGTACTGTTTTGCAATCTTTTGAAATGGTCCAAGGACCTGACTGTCCGCTTCGCGTCCGTATTGTCCCGTATGATGGACTGATGAGGTGTGGTTTGTGAGACTCAATTAGAAGCGGTCTAGCAACCCCGCGAGAAACATTTGCCTTGGGAGGAAGTGCTTCCTGGCAGTTAGTGGGAGAATGAAGTTGGAACAAAGTTTGAATCCACCACCATGTTTTTTTGCTATTCACTCTCAAGTCCCCCAGATTATCTGAGTGCGTTGAGTATTTAATGCGGCCGCATCGCATACGTAACTCGAGCTATCTGCTTTTAATCTTCGTGCAAGTTTTATAATCTTAATAAAAATGTAATTAAAAATAAACGAACTGAATGTGCCAACAGGAAATGTTCAGCGCAGACTACGTCAGGCTAGCCAAACTTGGCTGGAACTGCAAACAGAACTAACACAGCCTTCTGCCGAGAGAGCATCACATTTCAAAGGATCTAAAACGGCGACAGCTGTTCTTGACTCTTAGGCGGACAGATCCAGACCTCCTTCTGGCTCGGTTTGGGAGGACTGTGACTCCAGTGCACAGAGCCTCCTGTGTCTCTCCGGCAGTCGCTCTCTGGGGTTAACTGCTCATGGGACTTTCCCTCTGTCCTGCACAGCTCCGTGAGGCAGTAGACACAGACTCACGCTTTTCTCTGACACCCATGAACGACTCAGTTCCAATGATCTTATTTGACCGAGTTCATATCAGTGGCAGTGATGGCTCATGCCTTTTAGAGGAGTCAAAAATACTGCGGTTTCAAGAACACATCTAATGAAATGTCAGGGGGTATTAGGAGGCAAAGTATAAAATTTGAGCACTGTGAATAGAAGTATTTCTAGAGTTATGAGCAGACAGCCTAGATTTCCCAGAGGGGAATTATGATTTCAAATAGGTCATGCCTATGTCCACAGAACGTCCAAAAAAGTGTTCAAAGCCCTATATGTCATAGTTTTTAAAATAAAGTTTAAAATTACTCTATTATGAATGGGGGATGTAGCTCAGTTGATAGAGAGCTTTCCTAGCGTGCACAGAGCCTCGAGTCCAATCCCAGCTCTGTTTAAACTAGGCACAGTGGTGCGCACCTACTAGAGATGTAAAGGCAGGGAGATCAGATGTTTATCCTTGGCTATGTAGTGAGTTCAAGGCTGGCCTGGGCTACACGAGACCTAGTTTCAAACAAAAGTGCTGTGGGATGTTCTGTATGTCCTGTGGGAGCCCTTCTTGGGTTCCTCGGGGCTTTACCCAGCAGGTCTGCATAAAGGATGATTAGGACCATGGGCCTGAGTGCAGGTGTCTGAGATGGTCTGCACTTGGCTGTGCTGGGGGATGGTCTGTATGTCAAGTTGTTCTGATTGATCAATAAATAAAACCTGATCGGCTGTGGCTAGGCAGGAAGGATAGGCGGGACTAACAGAGAGGAGAAATAAAAAGGACAGGAAAGCAGAAGGTAGAGGCAGAGAGACACTGCAGCCGCCGCCATGACCAGCAGCATGTGAAGTCGCCGGTAGGCCACCAGCCACGTGGCAAGGAATAGATTTATGGAAATGGTTAATTTAAGATAAAAGGAAATGGTTAATTTAAGATAAAAGGAAATGGTTAATTTAAGATAAAAGAACAGTTAGCGGGAAGCCTGCCACGGCCATACAGTTTGCAAACAAAATAAGTCTCTGTGTTTACTTGGTTGGGTCTGAGCGGCTGTGGGACTGGCGGGTGACAGAGATTTGTCCTAACTGTGGGCAAGGCAGAAAAACTCTAGCTACACAAAAGGAAAGCACACAAGCAAACATATGACAAAATTGTCCAGTTGTATATATTTTGAAGAAATAATATCAAATTCCTGGATCTCATTTGCAACGGACTTGTGGTTTGCTTATCTGTTATTCCTTTGGACTTTTATTTATTTAATTTATTTTTTAAAGATTTATTTATAATGTATATAGTGTTCTGCCTACATTCCAGAAGAGGGTACCAGATTGAATTATAGATGATTGTGAGTCACCGTATGGTTGCTGGGAATTGAACTCAGGACATCTGGAAGAGCAGTCAATGCTTTTAACCTCTGAGCCATCTCTCCAGCCCCGATTTGTATTTTATTGGAAAATTTCAAGCATGAAGAAACAAATACTGCCAAACCAAGGTAAAACCAAAGCTGCATTTACTACGTGCCTGGTGATGGAAATCCTGCCGGTCAGCCAGGGAGCCAGTGGGCCCTTATAAACAGAAATTAGAGGAAATGAAATGAAGACACATGCCAGATAGACAAGAATCTAGGCTCAGGGCTTTGTGTGCCTTAACCTGGCAGAAACGCTGGTCACTTGCGGGATCACAGAGCTGAAGCATCCAGGTTGGTTATGTCAGACTTCAGGGGGCCCGGGTCTTTGGGCACGCTTCTGTACGCCCGTGAAGCTCCATGTGGTCACATTTCTTCTCTCCTCTTTTCCTCCCTTTCTTCTTTCTCTTTGACTATTTTTTTTATGTACTCAATAAAATGTATTACGATAAGATAAGAAGTTATTATGCTACCGACATTCAAATACCCGGTCTCTTTGGGTTTCAATTAGACAATATTGGGGTGTCAGTTCTCACCACATGTTTATGTCTTTATTTATCCCCTTTTCCTACATGTTTATGAAAGTGCCACTGTATATCCGACCTGGCTGAAATGTTCGGGATAACAGATGTAACTCGGACGTCACAGGAGATTAAATTCCTTTCCTTTAACGTCTGAGGAATCTTGTGTGTCTCCTATCAGTGATGCAGATCTAAAGCCTATATAGCCCTGTCTGTTCCTGTACACTTCGCATTCAAAACTGCATTGACCTGGCTGGTTTTCTAGAGCATTCTTAACGGGGAGGTTGTGTGTGCCATGAACTTTCTGGAATTTACTTATTCTGACAGTAGGCTGTTCAACCAGACCACATCAAGGTAAACAGCTCCTTTCCCAGAACAATAAACTATTGAACAGAATTTATTTAAGGATCATTTACTTTCCAAAGCTGTTTTCAAAACCCTTTCCCCACTCCGTCTGCCGATTCTGAACTACTGAATGACACACTGTGCCCGGTTGTAAACAGCCTTCCACACTGGGAGACTCACTTAAATCCAGATCTTTGTCTTCTGTACTCTCTTTTGAGACTTCCAAGACTCTCGCCAAGATGGTCATTTTCCTTACGGCAGTGAGCAATCAACATGGCTTTCCTTCATTCAGGTCTGGGGAATCAGCATCTAAAGAGATTCTTTTCTTCAGGGCATTCTGGCCCAAGCTCTTGATCTTGCTGAACTTTTGTTCGTGGTTTCCATTGATCATGATGCAAACCTTACTCATCTCTTATGTCTCGGCTCCTCAACCCCAGCAGCTACCGATACAAAGTCCATTCTCACAAAGCGTTTTCATTCCAACCACAATTTAACATTTTGGTAGTATAAGGGTGTAGGGGTTTGTGCAATAACACAATTTTAATTTCCCTCCCAGTACAAGACAGAGGAGATGCCCACCTCTTCCTCAGGACTAGGGCATGGATAAAGCATTGTTAGAACATTGCATTGCTGATATTCATGCTAAGCCTTTACTACAAGTGCTCTTTTAATGTTTGTTTGTCTTTTAAATAAGAGAAGATGGCAAGGGTCTGAGTCAGTTGACTCCTTAGCCCTGGCTACTGGGAGTCAAGGACTGTCAGGGGAGTAGCCAATGAGCCTACTTATAGTCGATCACTGATGATTAGAAATAAAACAGCACCTCCCCAAACAAAACAACAAACGACAAAACGTGACCCTTTCCCATACCTATTTTGAGATCATTTAATCTTTATGAGTATTATGAAGACTTCCAGGTCTTCAGTTTGCATGGACTCTCATCCCACATACAGGCTTAGAAAAATCAGCCTCCTGAGTGTCAAGCACAGAGCTCCGTACTCTGTGAGTTGGCTTGAGGTGGAGAAGACACACAACACACTTGGGTCTTCCGCTGAACAGCAGGGGGTGTGTTCTGGCTTTCACCATACAGCTGCATGGAAATGTGGGAAGAGGGCTGGCAATTCCCATCTTTTCTCTCTCTCCCTGTGAGGTCACTGTAGCGAGAAGGCAGGACATTGAAGTCTGGTTTGCTTAATAGTACTCTGGCATTACTTTTCTAACTAGGTAAAAGATGGTACAGCCAGCTTTGTCTTTAAATAATATTCCTGTTTCACTACCACATAATGAATTAGATATTGTCCGTGACCTTAAATAACTCATTGTGTGAGGAAGTCAGTGTGTATGTATTCCATGGCAACACGGTAATGTGATTGCACATAGGGAGAGCCCCCGGGGGCCAGAAGAACGCTGAGGGAGGGACTGGAGAGAGTCCAGAAATGTGGGGAATCTGTTGCTTCGTGTCCTTGAGTCAAGGTTGGAGACGTGAAATGAAGCAGGTGGAATTCAGAGTGTAACCTTGTCATGGCATCTATAACACACAAGTCATGCTTCTACCACCTGTGGGTGGCTGTAGTTTATTCTCCTCCGGTGGTGCCAGCATGTGAGGAGCCTGGAGTAATGGCAGGCTCGTGGTTACAGAGACAACACGTTTAATTGGATTCTTAAAAGATGGCTGATAAATTTGTTAGCTTTCACAATGAATTAATTCCTAGGTTGGATCGTTATCAAATAGTTCTAACCAGTCTCCTGCTAAAGATTGAACACTCTTATCTGCACCAATTCCGTTATGCCCTGGCTCAATTTCACGATTAACATGGCATAAAAGTAACAATTTCTTGATTATTAAAACTCTATTTGCTGCCACCCAACAAATACAATCTATCTCAAAGCCATTATTAAATAAACACTTCATAATAACAAACCAACTTTGAATAGCCTTTTTATAAAATCTTAACCACAAGTTTATTAGTTTATAAGTAAGAACTAAGTAATTTTAGTTCAAAATAGTAAAACAAAAACAAACTTAGATACTGTTTTTTTTTTTTTTTAACTCTAAATCAAAGAACTTTTCAAGGAGAAATCACACCATATGTCAGTAACAGTTAGGGACATGTTCCCCCAAACAGGCATAACACTTGTGAGAACAAGGGGCTTTTGAGCCACAAAAATGGCCCAGCCAGGCAGAGCTCAGCAAGCTATCAACGTCTCCCATCACCCAACAGCAGGGCTGGTCCTTACTTTATGTTTTTGTCTGGGGACATACATTTTGAAAGTTAAATGTGAGATACTTGACTGTATCTCAACTTCCAAAAAAAAAAAAAAGAAAGGGGGAAAAAAAAAAAAGATCCCAAGGGAAGTGGCTGTGGAAAGAGCACAGGCAGGTGACATCCAGTCCTACCAATAGCTATAGTCACAGATTGAAAAGTCACTCAAGTCTTTTATTTCCTTGCATATTGAAGACACTAGGAGTCAATAATCAATAATATCATAGCTCATACATGGCCACAGTAATTTTGGTGTATGTGATTCCAGAAATGTCTACAACTCTGTGTTTGTCCCAAAATTACATACATAACTACCAGGGAAGTGATGCAAATGTTTAGATGTGGATTACCATGTGGAAATCTTAATATCTTAACTTGGGAGGGAATGAAAACTATTCTGTTATTACAGGTTGGGTTAGCTCAGAACACATAGCTTGGTCTTACACTCAGAAGTATCCTACCAAATTCCTGACCTGAAAATAAATGATCCCAAGGGTAGAGGTCACATAGCACACACAAGAAGGGAAAATAAAACAAAACCAAGTTCACTGTGGGTTGTGCTATAGTCTTTTTATCTCCCTCACCCCAATACTTAAACCCGCCCCCCTCCCCCCCACTTTCTCCTTCATATCACTTGCATCCTGCTATCCCTATCTCTACTGCTCCCCTCCCTAAAACGGCCCCCATTTCCTTCCCTGACTTCTGAAGTTACTCCAGGTCATGGATTCACATGTGAAAATTTGGAGCTAGGAATCTCAAATTAAAGAGAACAATGTTTTCCCGTTGTGGGTCTGAGTTACCTCACTCAGTATGATCGTGTCTAGTTCCAAACATTTATCTGCTCTCCTAGTTAGGGTTACTATTGCTGTGATGAAACATCATGACCAAGGCAACTTATAGAAAGAAAACATTTAATTGGGGGGCTTGTTTGTAGTTCCAGAGGGTTAGGCTATGACCTTCATGATGGGGAGCATGGTGGTGGGCAGCTGGAGTGGTAGGTGAGAGTTCACATCTGCTCTGTGAGTTGCAGGCAGAGATAGTAGGCTGGGCCTGTCAAAGACTTCAGAAACCCCCACCCCCAGTGACACACTTCCTCCAGCAAGGCTACACTCATCCCAGGAAGGCCACACCTCCTAATCCTCCCAAACAGCTCCGCTAATATACCCTTCACTGTAGCTGGAGGGCTTCTCTCCAGGTTCCCCAAGCCCCGCAGTCCCACAATCCACTTATAAAATAATCACTCAGACGCTTATATCACTTATAAACTGTATGGCCGTGGCAGGCTTCTTGTTAACTGTTCTTTTATCTTATATTAACCCATTTCTATAAATCTATACCTTGCCACGTGGCTGGTGGCTTACCAGAGTCTCTACATGCTGCTTGTCCTGGCGGTGGCTGCAGTGTCTCTCCTCCAGCCTTCCGCCTCCCAGAATTCTCCTCTCTCCTTGTCCCACCTACCTCCTGCCTGGTCATTGGCCATCAGTGTTTTATTTACATAGAGTGATATCCACAGCACTTCCCCTTTTTTCTTTTTTTTTTTAAAAAGGAAGGTTTTAACTTTAACATGGTAAAATTACATATAACAAAACAATTACCGAGCAAGAATTATAGTTACAATATTAAAGAAGATGTACTATCTATCTTATATTTGTGAGTTTAAGGTTTTATATCTAACTTATCTTTTATCATAACTGAGGAAATTACAACTATCTAGTTTTCAACCACATCAAAGACCTGAGAAGGAACATAATGGTACCTGAGAAATGGTAGACGGATGCAAGCAACTTCGGGAATCTTGCAAGAGTAGACCAAGACAGCTGGCAGCCTGGACAGTCACCTGATGTTTCTCAGCATTGTTGGTGCATTCAAATTGGCTACAGGCCTAGAGTATCTGACAGACCATTTTCAGAAGCAGGATTTCTGAAAGACCATCTTACCCTGTCTTGGCAGAGTACAGTGGTCGCTTTCCTTGTGTCCCGCTTGTCCAGAAAGGACAGCATTGCATTTGTACTGTCAGCCATCAAGGCAAGGGCAGTTCTTTGCCCCGTAGGCCATTTTGTGCCAAAAAGACAAACTTCCAAATGGAAATGTCTTAGAAGCCCAACATTCTCTCGGGATCAATTGGTGCAGCCAGGAGCAATTGTGTCTCACGTCAACAGAATTCTAAGTTATTTAAATGTCATATTTTCTAGGTCTATGAAGTGTTTGAAGATTACCTATCTATCTGAAATATATCTATGTATACCTAGAAGACTTAACTAACATGGCTACAAATATGATTATCATAGATGACTAATTATTAATCTATTTTTTAATTATCCATTACAATTTTAAATGAGTTATATAAACATAATACCTCAAACAAGAATAGAAATATATATATATATATATATATATATATACAGTATAACAAAATTAACTTCAAGTTTGTATCAATGAACTAAAATTTATACCAATGTAAAACATTTTAAACATAAACTAAAATCTATACCAATGTAAAACATTTTAAACATAAACTAAAATCTATACCAATGTAAAACATTTTAAACAAGTTGTTCTTTAAAAGTAGGTTCATTAATCTACCCTTTTATCTTATCATCTCCATATCCTATATATCTATATCATATCCCCTTTTCTTTTTTAGAAAGAGATCACATTTATAATCAACCTGTTTTAAATAAAAATATTGGTTTTTCTCTGTCCCACACCAGAGGGCTCTTGTGATTTGGGACACAAGAATCACTTAACCATTTTTTTTTTAAAGCAATATGTCTGGGTTTAGAGGGGGAGTGAGCCAATTCCACCTCTAAAGCCAGCTTGGTATATTTGGGAATTTGGGCGTAGCATCTCTTACTACTTCCTGCTGGAGGGGGGCGCTGTATCTTATGGGGATGCAAAGAAAATTTTAGACCTATGGGGTAGTCCGTGAGGCTGTATTGTGTGAACCAGTTGCCTTGAAACCGATTTGGATGTTGGATCATCTGGGCCATGGTGTCATCGGAGTCCTTTCAGGGGGTCTTGGCTGGTGAAACCTGATGTATCTTAATCTGGAACAAGTCCACAGCCTCTGGCTTTCTGTGGAAACAAAAGCAGAACCTCTTTTCCAAAGTAACATATCCTTATATCCAAATTTTGAAGTCAAGGTACCTTTAAAATATACATTTTGGCATAACTCAATATGTTTTGTAATCAAATGTTTTTCTTTAGTTATGAATATCAAAGAGAACATAATCCAGATTCTCTGTGTGGTAGCCATCTTTATGTGGCTTATGTTTTATATTACCTTGAGCCTTGAGCCTATTGCTTTAAACTGTACCATTGTAAGCCTGAAACGGCGCTGTGGCTGCTGGCTCCGCCCACTTTAGCTTCCCAACATGGCAGTGGTACGTTTTCCGCCAGCTCTGGGAGTCATCAAGTCTCAGAAATAGTGGGTCTAAGCTTTTATCAAAGCAGCGTGTAGCCCAGAAACCTCTTTTTTTTTTTTTTTTTTTTTAAATACTAGTAAAGACTAAATCTACCACACAGCTTAATTTGCCGCTGGCAGATGCCTCATTTCCACCATACTGCCGGTCAAACGCACCCGCCAGGAACCCGCCAGTGTCCAAACTTGTGTTTTGCCTCATCTAGCTGCCCGTATGAGACAAGAAGCAGGAACCTGGTTTTGGCTCTGTTTAGAATTGGTTATTAAATATTTTTAGGTTTAAGGTGAAAACTCGAGCCGTTGGGCGCCATTTGTAGCTGGAGGGCTTCTCTCCAGGTTCCCCAAGCCCCGCAGTCCCACAATCCACTTATAAAATAATCACTCAGAAGCTTATATCACTTATAAACTGTATGGCCGTGGCAGGCTTCTTGCTAACTGTTCTTTTATCTTAAATTAACCCATTTCTATAAATCTATACCTTGCCACGTGGCTGGTGGCTTACCAGAGTCTCTACATGCTGCTTGTCCTGGCAGTGGCTGCAGTGTCTCTCCCTCAGCCTTCCGCTTCCCAGAATTCTCCTCTCTCCTTGTCCCACCTACCTCCTGCCTGGTCATTGGCCATCAGTGTTTTATTTACATAGAGTGATATCCACAGCACTTCACATATCCCAAACAGATACCTGAGCCCATGGCAGCCATTCTCATTGAAACCGCACCTGCAAAGTTTATGATTTCAGTTTTCTTTACAGCTGAATAGTACTCCGGGGTATGTCTGTTCCATGTTTTCATCATCCATTTGTCAGCTGAAAGATTTTTTAGGTTGTTTCCATTTCCTAGCAATTGTGAATAGGGAGGCAACGAATCAGGCTGATTATTTATGGAGTAGGATTGAGCCCTTTGGGCCTGTGCCAAAGACTAGTATAGCTGGGTCATATAGTAGATTTATTATTTTAGCTTTTTGAGGATTCTCCACACTGATTTCCAGGGTGGCTGGGCCGGTTTGCAGTCCCACCAACAATGAATGAGGTTTCCCTTTTCCCAACATCTGTTGTCTGTTGTTTTATCGATCTCTTCTAACTGGTATATGATGAAATCTCAAAGTTATTTTGATCGAAAGCTTCCCCTCTGAGGACCAGCTTTCACAGGACCAGAAGGGGCTATGCAAGCTTCCAAAGGAGGAAGCACAAGGATGAGCGTGGCAAGGAAGCCAGTATCCCTGGGTCTTGGCGTCTGAGCCATCTCTCCACCCCTAGAAGATTTTAAATGAATGCATCTATTTACTGTTATGGGTTGAATACAAAATGGTCTCCCCATACCTATACATGGTGGCTTGGTTGGTCCACACTGCTGGAGAAGTAATTGAATACTGGGGGCTCTGCCTTAATCCACTGATGGATTTATAATATGATGGATTTATTGGGAGGTGCTGAAGAGTAGAATGTGGAGCTCAGTTGGTGTGTCTGTCCCTGGTCTCTTCCTGTATTTCTTTTTTCTTTCTGCTTCTACCATGTGAGTGACTTCTTCTGCCTCAAGCGTCCATGTCCATTCTTCCTCCCCTACTGGTCCAGAATGAACAAAATGAGGATGATGGACTGACAGTGTGAACCGGACTAAATCCATCCTCTCTTCAGTTGTTTATGCCTCGGAGTGTGTCACGGCAATGAAAGGGTCTAAATGCGGAGGCTGGAGCGATGCCTTAAGGGTTAAAAGCGTGTGCTGCTCTTGCAGAGGTCCTGATCCGGATCTCAGCACCTGTGCCAGCAACTCAGAGCCTCCATGACTCCAGATCCAGGGCAACCTGACACCTCTGGCCTCAGCCCACTCATGTGCACATCCTACATACAGGCACACACATGCACATCATTACCAAAAGAAGAACATGGCTAACACGCTAACCTTTTCCCTATGGGTTACCTGTCTAGCCTCGGCCTCACTGTGCTCAGGGAGCCATTGGCTGTTTTGACAGTGAAGTTGAAAACACACGTGAGTACAGTAGTGGTTCTACTCCAAAGTATATTTCTGAGAGAAATTATTGGAACCAGATAGAGTTTTATTATGAAAACTTAGTTCAAAATAGAAAAAAAAAAAAGAAAGAAAGAAAAAAGAAACAAAAAAAATGTACGTGTGTGTGGTGTGTGTGTGTTTGTTTGTTTGTTAGTAGTATTTTTCTTGACAGCCATAAATGGGGGACAACTCAAATATCTATGAAGAAAGGAGTAGATGTTTCAGACATCGTGAAACCAGACAGCAGTAAAAAATAAATTAATTAATAAATTAATAAATGAAATGCAGCATCAACTCTTCCTTGGGTTGGTAGTCTCCAGGTCAGCCTAGTAGACGTGGGGCTTGATAGCGTCTACAATTGCACATGCCCATTTGTGTAAATCTCTCTCTCTCTCTCTCTCTCTCTCTCTCTCTCTCTCTCTGTCACTTTCTCTATTATTTGTATGTGTTTGTATACATGTGTAAATGTATGCACTCTCCCTCTGCATTCCCTTTCTATTAGTTCTGTTTTTCTAGAAAACGCTGACTAATAGATGGGTTCCCCTTAAGGAAGCTGTTTGCTCCCACTCAGTTTTATCTCTGTATCTTCTTCTATTTTCATTCTCACTCTGTTCCTGCTGTGCTCAAAGCCAGGCACAGTGCCCGCCCCCATCCTCCGTTCATTCTGGGCCAAATGCATTGGTAAAGACACTTTCTAGGCCCATGCTCCTTTAATTTGTGTTTTAACATTTAGGTTTACCAATGTTATACCTGGTTGTTTCTTTCTTTACAGCAGCCATAAGGAATGGCCTATTCTCTTTAGAATTAGAGATGCCATTTGCTGTTTGCTCATTATTAACCTGTTCGTTTCATGTAGGGAGATCACAGTTTGTGTTTGAATCAGAAATCCATTGTTAGAGACTTGTCGAATCATCAGATCCAAAGATAATCTGAGACCAGCTAGGGAAACTTGAATAACTAATCAGTTTTAAATGATCCACTCAAAATGAGGTCCGTCTTAGTTAGGATTTCTATTGCTGCTGTGAAGAAAGACCATGATCAAAAGGCAAGTCGGGAGGAAAGGGTTTGTTTGGCTTCCACTTCCACATCACTGTTCATTACTGAAGGAAGTCAGGACAGGAACTCAAACAAGGCAGGAGCCCAGAGGCAGGAGCTGATGCAGAGGCCATGGAGGGGTGCTGCTTACTGCCTTGCTCCTCATGGCTTGCTCAGCTTGTTTCTTTCATAGAACCCAGGACCACCAGCCCAGGGATGACCTCACCTCCCCCATCAATCACTAATTAAGAAAATGCTCTGCAAGCTTGCCTACAGCCCAGTCTCATGGAGGCGTTTTCTCAATTGAGGTCCCCTCCTCTCAGAGGACGTTAGTTTGTGTCACATTAACAAAAGACTAGCCAGCACAGGCTCCAACAGCTTTAGAGGATTTTACTAGAGGCTTTTAGCACATGTGACTTTTTTGGGTGGCTTCCAGTTTAAAAGCATAGTTGATAATCATAATAAATTAAGAAAGCTACTGATGACTAATGCATAGTAACATGATCGTTCACGTTTATAACTTTTTAAACTTGATTATTGTGTGTTCATGGGTGCATGCCTATGTGCATGTGCAGAGGGCAGAGGTTGACGGTGTCTTCCTTCATCCCTCTCCTGCTTCAGTTTGGAGTCAGCAGCACCAGTTCTTCCCTGGTTGGTAGTCTCCAGGTCAGCCCAGTGCATGTGGGGCTTGTTAGCTTCTACAACTGCACATGCCCATATTCAAATATCTCTTCACTGGACCTGAAGCTCACTGATTAGGCTAAACTGACTTGTGGTGATATTTTGCTTGTGCTCTAACAAATAAAGCTTACCTGGAGATCAGAGTGTGGAGCTAGCCACTAGTTAACCATAAAGGCCAGGCAGTGGTGGCACACATCTTTAATCCCAGCAGTTGGAAGGAGGAAGCAGGAAGATCAGGAGTTCAAGGCCACCCTGGGCTACACGGGATTGATCCAGTCTAAAAGAGAAACAGAGGCAGGTAGTGGAGGCACACACCTTTGATCCCAGTTCTAGGGAGGCACACACCTTTAATCTCAGCACAAGGAAGATGGAGACAGGAAGGGATATGGTTGGGTAAAGAGAGGACTAGAAATCCTTTGAGTCTGAGGATTAGGTAGAGGTAAGAAGTCTTTCTAGTGGCTGCTCCTTTACTTGTCTGATCTTTCAGCATCTACTCTGATATCTGACCCCAGGTTTTTATTATTAAGGCCAATTAGAATTCGGACTACACTGACTGGTCAGGGAACCTCAGTGTGGGGATCCCATAGGCAGGCCTCGCCATCCCTCCTTTTACATGTATGCTGGGATCGGAACTCCGGTTCTCACGCTTGTTCGGTATGTGCTCAACCCAAGGAGTCACCTTCCCTCCTCCCCCCCTTCCGGAGTCGCTGTCCTCTAACGATGGAAAATAGGTACCGTCCCAGCCGATGACATGAGTGTGGAAGATAGCTGATGGAAATCTCTAAATTACCTGTCACTGTCTCCCGCAGGTTTGCCTGGAGGGTGGATGTGATGTTCTGATGAGAGGAAGAAGCCAAACTCTGGTGTTGGTGTGTTGACAGGAGAGAGAGAGGACTCAGTCTCTAACAGCGCTGCTAAGACTCGGCCTGACTGCTGCCTGTTTTCCTTATGAAGACATACTTTTTATTTGTGTGTGTGTGTGTGTGTGTGTGTGTGTGTGTGTGTTAATAAATAAATAAATAAATAAAGTTGCCTGGGGGTCAGAGCTAATAGCAAGCCATAGCAGAAGCTGGGCAGTGGTGGTGGCGCACGCCTTTAATTCAGATCACATGACAGGCAGGTCTCTGTGTGTTCAAGGATACAGCCAGCATGGAGACACACGCCTTTAATCTCAATACCAACCATAGGAGACCTGGAGGTCTGTACAGACAGGCAGTGACGAGGAGGTCATATGGCTGGGTTTACAACCAATGAGAAGGCAGAACAGAAAGTCAATAAAAAGACAGACACACAGGAAGTAGTTCTTTTTCTGAGGGAAGGACAACAGCGGCAGTGAGGGGTAAGAAAGGGTTTTTAGTATCAGCTCTTAGCTACTGCTCTGACCTCTTGGGTTTTTAACTCTGCATTTGGCTCTGTGCTTCTTATTTAATAAGACCGTTCATCTACAGCTATGTGTGTGTAGGGGCCAGAAGAGGCCTTCAGACCGTGTGGAGCTGGAGCCACAGGCAGTTGTAAGCCTCTGGAAGAACTGGAAGAGCTCTTAGCTGCCGAGCCATCTCTCCACTTTCATTTTTTTTTCTTTTTTATTATTTGACAACAGTAAATATTTTTCCATTTGAGTCCTTTTAGTTTAAGCTTTCTGTGGTGTGCAGCCCAGCAAAATCCTAGCTGGCATAAATGGAGATTCGGAATGAAGATTAAGATAATGAAGGAGCCGGGCAGTGGTGGCACACGCCTTTAATCCCAGCACTTGGGAGGCATATGCAGGTGGATCTCTGTGAGTTCGAGGCCAGCCTGGGCTACCAAGTGAGTTCCAGGAAAGGCGCAAAACTACACAGAGAAACCCTGTCTCGAAAAACCAAAAAAAAAAAAAAAAAAAAGATAATGAAGGAGAATCTAACGTGAGCATTCCAGTAGCCTTGATGCACACATTTCAGAAAGTGTGTGAGCATCCCAGGAGCCTTGATGCACACATTTCAGAAAGTGTGTAAGCATTCACATGGTCTCACCTATATGCATTTGGAGATCTTTAACAATCCTGGCAAGGAAAACAGTATTTATTACCTTCATGAGGAGTAGGGGGCATAAAATCAGGATTCATACCTTTTTAAACGTGCAAGAGTTCAGAGCGTTGGCCTCTCAGAAAGGATTTCTTTGTTTGTTTGTCTTGAGACAGGTTCTTGCTATGTGACCCAGTCCATCTTACAACTTGGGATCCTCCTGCCTCTGTTTCCCAAGTGCTGGGATGACAGGCCTGGCTTTAGACATATAGTTGACTGTTGTTTTGATGGCCAATGAATAAATGAATGATGTACACACGATCATCAAGGTTCAGATCCTTGCATACACTTTATTAAATAAACGTGAGTTAATCACAATAATGGGAGCAGCATGTAAGAGCTTTGCTTCACTGGGCGGTGGTGGTGCACGCCTTTGATCCCAGCACTTGGGAGGCAGAGGCAGGCGGGTCTCTGTGAGTTCGAGGCCAGCCAGGGCTACCAAGTGAGTTCCAGGAAAGGCGCAAAGCTACACAGAGAAACCCTGTCTCGAAAAAACAAAAAACAAACAAACAAAAAAGAGCTTTGCTTCAGGAGCCACAGAACCCTGTGAATTTAGGGGTTGTGCGGTGCAGACCCAAAGCTAGCATTTACACAAAAGTGGTAACTTACTAAGTGCAAAAGAAATGATTTCACTATTCTAAAGGAGTCATTAACAAATGTTCAAAGCATAGGTTTTAAAAGTTCAAAGGGGCTGGAGAAGGGGCTTCACCGTTAAGAGAGCTTACTGCTCTGGCAGGTGACCAGAGGCTGTGTCCCTGCCCCTCTGACAGGCGACTCCTAACCACCTGTAGCCTGACCGTCGGGAATCTGACGTCATCTTCTCTTCTCTGTGGGCATCCGCTCTCACGTGCACATACACATACGTTATAATTAAGAATAATAAAATCTTTTTTAAAATTTATTTTTATTTTATTTGCGTTGGTGCTTTTGACTGCATGTATGTCTATGTGAAGGCGTCAGATCTTGGAGTTACAGACAGTTATCAGCTGCCACGTGGGTGCTGGGAATTGAACGCGTGTTCCTCTGGAGGAGCAGTCAGTGCTCTTAACCGCTGAGCCATCTCTCCAGCCCAAATAACAAAATCTTTAAAACCGTCTGAAGACGGTTTCCTTTAATGAACACGTGTTAGTGGAGTGTTGATTTCACTGCTTTAGTCTCCTCCCCAAACCTGTTGCAGAAATGCCTGTGGGCAGGCCGAGCGGAAGTCACTGTAGCTGTGGGCGTGGCTGGGCTGGTGGCAGCTCTATGCTAAGGGACAGGTGCCCGCTCGCCTGTGATTTCCTTGCAGGAACGTCTCTATTGCAGTAACTATCATTTATTGTGTCAACTGCTACCTTGTAAACAGTCCCACTAATCTCACATGGCAACGGCTGTCACTCTTCGCAGCTAGGAACGCTCCCGGAGCGTGACACAGGCGCACCTCCTGCTCTACCCTGGCGTTCAGCAGGGTGGTAAGACAACAGAAACCGGCCCAAACCAGCCCAGTGAATTTGACCCCAGATGCTGTTGGGGCTGTTCATGGCTCATCACCCTCTGCAGCTGGCCACTCAGCCTTGGTGTCTTAGTCGTTTATGCTGGGGGAAGGTACTGCTCACAGAGTAGACCGTGAGCAGACTCCTCCACTCCCTGAAGACATCAGTCGGACTCAGTTTCACCCACAGAACCAGCAATGTGGCTCTGTCAGTCAGGGTCTTCGCTTCTTGGCGGACAGACTCTGGCTCTCCCTCCTGACTTTTCCCATTTGCCATAGCTACGCTTTTTGATAGTGAAGTGGGAAATACATCAAGTACTTGGGAAAACTTCAGTAGCTTTCTAGAACTTTCTTTAATTTTTCTATGCATGTTTGTGTGTGTTTGTGGGGGGGTGCACATGAGTATGTGTGGTGTGGGTGAGTGCACATGTGTGTGAAGGGCAGAGATCAACCTCAGATATCCCTTCAGGTGTCATTCTTGTTGTTTTTTGTTTGTTTGTTTGTTTTTGTTTTTTTTTTTTCCCTCAATGGTTTGGGACTCAGTAGGTAAGGCTGATTGGTGATTAGCTAGTAAACCCCAGGGAATTCTGGGATCACCACCATGCCCATCTTTGTTTAAATGGTCCATGTGGTCCCCATGGTTGTATGGCAAGGGCTTTATTGACTGGCCCCTTCCCTGAGGTCTCTATGTTGCTAATATTGTCTCACATTTGTCTGAGGCTTTGCAAAATGCTTGAATGACTTCAAGGTAACCGGTGTAGCTGGAAATGTCTTTCTCTAACAACCAACAGAAGTAACAAACGATCACAGTTAGAGGTTAGGTTGCCAGAAGAGGGTGTAGTCCAGATGCCGTGTGGTCCAGCCCTGTACAAGAGACTGGGCAAGATGTCCAGGCTTGTCTGTGTGTTTCTGTGTCGGGGGAAGGTTAGGCTGGCAAGCACTGCCAGGCCCTGCTGTGGTTCCCAACCAGCTGCCATGATGGGGAAATATGTCACGGAAGCGTCACAGACACATGGCACACGAACCTGCTATCTGGTGTCCCTAGCCCATGATGACGGTACTATGGCTTAGTCACCCAGGTGACCAGAGTAAATGATTCTCAAAGCTGACGAAGCTCCCATTTACAGTATTTAAGACTAGGCATAAGCTAGAAGTGGTTCTCAACCTGTGGGTCGTGACCCCTTGGGGTAGCACATCAGATCTGCTGCATATCAGATATTTACATTATGATTCATAATAGTAGCAGAATTACAGTTATGAAGTAGCAATGAAATAATTTTATCATTGGAGGTCACCACAACATGAGGGACTGTATTAAATGGTCATGGCATTAGGAAGGTTGAGAACCACTGAGCTCAGGGACTGGGAGTTAGATAAGTAAAATGATTCACCTAAGACTATACTAAAGGAAAGATCTATGATTTAATATCAGACTGTTCACTTTAAAGAACTGAACAGTTATCCAGTCAACAGTACAGTTTCAGAAAGCAGGTTCTCAGTGTCTCCATACCAACTACTGTCCCCTGATGATCAGAGAATGCCAGAGATTTCAGATGCCTTTCACAACTTTTCTAGATTATAGAAGAATTCAGAACCCTTAGGGAGCTAGGCCAAGTGTGGGTTATGAAACATCCCCCCAACCTCAGCTGGGAGCCGTCTTTAGAAAATCTCAGCTGATGTGCATGTTGAGGTGGGCCATGCCCTTGATGGGTGTGACTGAGGAGGAGGGAGTCAATGTCTCTCGTTAGAACACATGAAACTGAATGGAAACAAATGGATATTATTTAGGACCCAGGGAAATGACATCATGCCCACTGTGAAGAGCAGGTTTGGCTCTTTTCTTTTTTCTTTTTTCTTTTTCTTTTTTCTTTTTTTTTTTGGTTTTTCGAGACAGGGTTTCTCTTGTGTAGCTTTGCGCCTTTCCTGGCACTCACTTGGTAGTCCAGGCTGGCCTCATACTCACAGAGATCTGCCTGCCTCTGCCTCCCGAGTGCTGGGATTAAAGGCGTGCGCCACCACCGCCACTGCCCGGCTTTGGCTCTTTTCTTCTCTGAAACAATGAGCAAAGGCTTAAAAGGAGCCAAGAGGAAAACCATTCGTTGCCAAGCTTATAAATCAACATGTCTCGAAAAACCAAAAAAAAAAAAAAAAAAAAAAAAAAAAATCAACATGCCTAACATCTAAACAATTAACACAATATTTAAAAGAGACGTTGTAGCTTTGCAAGAGGTGATATATTATCTAAACAGGTTCTGGGGCAATTTGAAAAGGGAAAAGGTAACAATTGTCATATATGAAGGTCTTGTTTTTTTCTTTGAAAATTTCATACATGTACATATCTTTTAAAAAAGTATCTATTCCCATTTCCTCTCCAACACTCTAGGTTCCCTACACATCTCCCTCCCAAAGTCATGTCCTCTTTATTGTTTCTTTTATTTTTGAGATCATAATGCATTTACATCATTTCTCCTATCCCTTTCATTTCTCCAAATCCACCCATATACTCTTTATGGCCTCTTTTTTCATTCATTGCTATTATATATAGATATAGATGATAGATATAGATAGATATATAGATATAGATACAATTTAATTCTGATATATATATATTGTTAAGTAACCTGTTCAGTCTGCATAGTGTTACTTGTGTCTTGTATGTATGTTTTCAGGGCCGACCATCTGGTATTAGACAGCCCATTGCTGCGCTCTCCCCCAAGGAAGACCGTTTCTCCCGCTCTCAGCCTTCCATAGTTGTCTTTAGTTGTTTTAGAAGGCATGCTTGATGGTAGTCCAGAATGAGTCCGGCTGCCTCATATCCCGGACAGAAAGCCATGTTAGCCAGCCCAGCCCCTGCCACCCAGCAAGATAAAGCAGGGCCTCTTGTTTCCTTTGGCTGTGTCCTCAGATCCCAACCCAGACCCCTACACCCACTTAGCTTTTCCAGGGAGAGACACCAGAAATAGGTCCCTGTGAATCCAGAGCTATGGATGGTCACCTTCATCTCCGTTCAGCCTCTGGCTTAGAGCTGCAGCAGCTGCATTCTTTACCCTGGCCCAGCTGACCTGTCCGCCCTAACTTTCATCCAAGAAGAAAGAGAAACGTCAGGACGTGGGCCAGGCATTTGCTGCAAAGACTCAAAGAACGGCTGGGAGAAGCAGGCGGCGTCCTCAGGAAGGACTCATCCTTCCAAGAAGAGTACGTGCTGGGAGGATCTGGAGAGCTGAGCTGCCACAGGGCAGCTGTGTGTGTCCCGAAGGCAGCTAGAAGAACGAAGGGCCATTCTTGGCTAAGGTGCTGTTGTTAGCAGCCTAGAACTTTAAACTAAAGTTCGGTACTATTCCTGCTTTTTGTCACTGGAGGAATCAAGGTCCTGGAAAGAGAAGCAAGTTTCCCAGGTTCTGGGCTTGTGAGGCAGACATCAACATCCTGCCTCTACCTCTGCTTGCAAAGACTTGAGTTATCAAGGCAAGAAACCTCAGCCCTCACTCCATCTCCGCCCACTCCCTTTCTTCCTCCCTCCATTCTGCTTACTTATTAATTGTGCTTTTGGTGCCAGGCACTCTCCTGTGTTCCAGACACACCGTCCTGTATGCAAGGTTTCCTTTCTCCTGGTCTTCACTCCCCCGTGCCTAGCCCTCGATAATGACCTGTCAAGAATGAGTGGACCACTAGCCCGCTCACAAGGGTGAGAGCATCTGTCAGGTTAAAGGTTTCTTTGAAATTAACCAACGAAATGTGTGCAGGCCAAGTCTAATTCTACTGGACACTAAATAGGATTAAATTAGATTTTTGTAGGTAACTTCTGTTTTAGAATACAAAGAGAAATGCTATATGCACCATTCTGAGGGAATTTTTATCATTTACATTTACATTTAGAGAAATTGGTTTAATTGTCAAAATGCTTGCCAAATGTAGAGTCCGATATTCATAGAGTTTCTGGCTTTCCAGCAAAGCTCAAATGGACGTTAACTTATTGGGTACATGTTAACCAAAGTAACTGTTGAGACCAGAAAAGCAGTTGGCGGCCAATTTAGACCTCATTGCAATTCACAGTAGTCACTGATGCAGGCCGCATTTTTCCTGTAACGGCACAGTCTGGAGGCTTTTTTCAGAGATGCTATGGTGTCTGTGTAGGACAGATGGTCCATGCAGATCAATCAGTAACTGAGATTGAAGGCAGTGTTAGCCCTACCGTCATTTACAGCCAGCATGGGCAGACAGGCTTGGTACAGAAATGCCTTGCTTGAATACATATGATGAGCCCCAAGGGGAATGCCAGCACAATTTTCACGTTTCAAATGAAGAAGACCTTGGGATTTTCAGAACAGTGTCTGTATTTGACCGTCAGCTATCAATCACGACGTTCCCTTGGCAGCTTCCCACGCCACACCCTCAGCTCTTTCCTTTTTTAGCTCATGGAGCAAAACATTCTCTTCCTGTTCACCCAAGGCACATATCCATGTAGTAGTTTTAATTTTGTTGTACCACAATGATGCAGGTAAAAGCATTTGATGTGTAAAGCTTGAGGATCTGAGTTCAAATTTGAAGAGCCCATGTAAAAGGCCAGGTGTGATCAAGGGCCATCCTGTCACCTCTAGCTCTGGAGTTAGTGAGAGACCCTGTCTCAAGGACATAAGAGGCAGAGAGCGGGAGAAGAAGAGGATGCCTGAATAATATCCTTCTTTGGCTTCCACATGCAGATGTATAACTGTGTGTGCATCCCTGCATACAACACACACACACACACACACACACACACACACACACACAGAGAGAGAGAGAGAGAGAGAGAGAGAGAGAGAGAGAGAGAGAGAGACAGACAGAGAGAGAGAGACAGAGAGACAGAGAGAATAAACAATTCTATAAAAGAAAAAAATGTAATAAAATAAGTGACCATTAAGCTTAATCACTGAGCCAGACTCATGTAAATGATTTAGTCCAAACAATTTAATTGTGGAAAACAATTCAGGTAACAATCAGCAAAAAAAAAGTGTATGTCAAAAACAAGTACTTGAAGCTCTTACTTTGAGGTAGTTTTCTATTGCTGTGATGAGAAACTATGGCCGAAGCAACTTACAGGTGAAAGTTTATTTGCACTCACAGTTTCAGAAAATAGAGTCGGTGGCCATCACAGTGGAGAACATGGCAGCAGGCAGCCAGGCATGGCGCTGGAGCAGGAGCTGAGTGTTTACATCCTGAGACAAAACCCTGAAGTAGAGCAAAAGAGACAAACTGGAAAGGATGAACATCTTTTGAAACCCCAAAGCCCACCCCCAGGGACACACCTCCTCCAACAACGATCCACACCTCCTAATCCTTCCCAAATAGTTCCACCAAACGGGGACCATGGATTGAAATAGTTGAACCTATGGGGGGGCCATATTCCCGTTCAATCCATCACAAAGCTGTACTGGTTTCCCCTCCACAGAAAAACAATGGCAACTTGTACGTGAGGGTTTTGTGATGTTTTATGATTCTCTAAGCAGTTTTGTAGTTTTACAAGATATTTTTATGTGTGTATTGTGTGTATGTGGTGGTGGTGGTGGGGTGAGGGGGGGCGTTTGGGTGGGTGGGGATGCCCAGCCATGGTACTCACATGTCATGGTGCGTGCAGAGGTCAAACGACAACCTGTGTATCACTTCTTGCTTCTGCATTTTTATTTTTAATTTTTTTTTGTTTTGAGACAAGGTCTCCTTTCTACTGTTCACTACTGCCTACTTATGTGGCAGCCCTTTTCCTGGCAAGATGCAACACACGTCTACTCAATCCAAATAGGAAGCCCACGATAAACCAAAGTACAGATACCGCCGAAGTCCAACTTGGTGAGCCTATGAGTTTTATTGAGGTCACTTACAGGAGTATGGGTAAGGGGTCACTTACAGGAGCAAAAGTGACTCAAATCAGCTGCCCACCTCAGCGTGAGTGACAGCTCACAGAAGCTGGGAACCTGGAGCACACTGCACAGCCTGCAGGTGGCTCAACAGGCTGAAGAGTGTCCTTTCTGGGTGACTGAGTTCCTCTTCCAAGCAGCTCGGCTGGTTTCTGCTTCTTTCAGGCAGCTCACTTGAACCCTGAATCTTCCTTAAAGCTTTATCCTCTACTCTTTTTTTTTTCTGTTTATTTTTATTTTTCTGTGAATGTATGTGTATTTATGTAACCATGTTATAGCACATCTGTAGTTAGAGGGCAATTGAAGGCATCACTTCTCTCCTTCTACTGTGTGGTATCTGAGGGTTAAATTCAGGTTGTCAGGTTTGGCGACAATGGCCTCTATTCTCTGAGCCATGTCACTGGCCCAAGGTCATTTTTTATGAATCTAGAGAAAAGGAAAACACAGTTTAGTAAAACACAGTTCATTCTATATTCTGTATATATGGGCAAATTATTCCCTACTCTTGAGGTCTGTGTGTGTGTGGAGTGTCTGGTGAATGGTCAGTTTCAGGAACTTCCTTTTTTGGAAGGAAGGAAAAAACCTTTCCTATTTTGAGTTGTTTACCTTCCTGCTTAAGGAATGCCCCTGCAGTATAGAATGTTTCAATCTCAGAAGGAAACTGTTACACAGTACTCCAGGGTAGCTGGCCTATGTATTCCTAAGAGGCTTCTTTTCTTTTCCTCTCATGGTTTCCATGGCAACACTGGATAACCTTTGTGCGATGCTGGGCTGGGCATTTACATGAGTTCCGGGAATTCAAGCTCTGCTCTCCATGTTTGACTGGCAAAGGCTTTACACACCAAACCGTCTCCTTAGCCTGGACTTAACAGATTAAAAAATATCGTTGGTAGTCTGACAGCTTTATGCTAATTCATTTTCTAAGTCATGATGCCCATTCTGTCTTATTCCCTGCCAAGGTAACAATGACTTACCTGCACAAGCTAGGCAAGTGGCTAAAGAAAATATTTGTTTATGTAACGGAATATTATTTGGCTATTAAGAAATACGATTAGGAAATGACATTAAAAATTATGATATGTTGTCAGGCTTCACGAGCAGGTTACATGGTACTTTATAAGGTACAGTTCGGCCGAGAATGACACATAAGACAAGGTGTATATATATTCGGAACAGGGAAGGTCTATAATGGTTTCTATGCAGATAATACCATGGCCATCCAGCATTATGATGCATATATTCTTCTGTTTGTATTTCTGATTTTTTTAAAACAGTTTTTTATTTTTAGTTCAGTTTTGAATTCACAGAAAAGCTGGATAGGAGTTATCGCTGACATCCATATCTTCCTGTATAAATTTAATACATGATATTTGTGGCAGAAGATAATGTAACCCACAAAGTGTGTGGATATTGCAATGTTAATTTAAAAAGCACAAAAATAAAGCATTTACCCTTTCTGAGACATCAAGCTTCCATTAAGACATTATGTTTTAGTACATTTTTATGAGTAGTAACTGTTTTCACATAATAAGCCAAGAGAAACACATTTTTCAAGAAAATCAAAAGGAAAATATGTTTTAGAATTGTTTCTTTTAAATTCTGTTTTCCCAAACAGTTTACATATTTCATTCAATTGCCAGTGTTTTCTAATTTTGAAAATTTGGTTGAGAAGAATTTTCCACCCTTAGTTGATATTTTATAATGTACCTTCACTGAGTAAATGGTGTGATGGGGCATGGGAATTGATTTTTTTTTTATGACAGGCAATTAGTTTTCTTCCAATATTATTTATTTGTTTTTATTATGAATGGTTCAGAATGTACACCAAATAATGAAAAACATTTTTAAAAGGAAAACAATTATGAAAACCTGAGCCATTTCTTATATAACACACAAAAGACTTCCATAACCATGTTACAGTGTACTCAGGGTAGCCATTAAGACAGTGGCTGGGAACACTCATTTTCAGCCTAGTGGTTGCTTTGGCAAGTGCATCTTTTGACCAATGTGTGTTCAGGATGTCTATGCATTCATCATCCTCTGAGGGAAAAGTCTTCTTGCAGCTGAGCAGCATCTCATCTGCATTGCTTGATTCTGGATAAACCTCACAGATGTGCTTGTATAACAGCTTACATTTCCCCACAAAACACAAGCAGAAATGCTGATGAAGTCTATGGCTGACCTTATCAAGTGAAAGAGCTTTGGCAGTGTCTGGAACTGTGCTTGAGGTGAGAGGTGCTTATGAACATAGCCGCTGTAGAAATGGATGGATTATATGGATGCTAGTGTTGGGTTGGTAACAATTTCTCTTAGCTTTTCTAACCAGCAACTTAAAGGTCAAAGTTCATCCTCACAGAGCTGTGAGGATAGGTTGAGATCAGAAAATGAGTTAGGCAGAAGAATGACTCCCAAAGATCTCCCTTCACACTCCTGGGACCTGTGAATACGATTGTGGCAAGAGGGAGCTGAAGTGGCTTGACAGCATGAGATGAGGTGATCTGAGTGGATCCCAGGTAACCACGGGGACTTTAAATGAGAAGGAAGAGGCAGGAAAGTCAAATGAAAGTGTTATCATGAGAGAAAGACTGGACTGGACACTGCCAGGTTTAAAGATGGAAGAAGCCACAGGGCAGGATGTGAGGCAGATGCAAAAAGCTGAAAGAAAAAAAAAAAGATTTCCGGCTAGAACTTTGCAGGAAAAAAAAAAACATAACCTTCCCAACACCTTGGTTTGAGCCTAGGGAAAACCATTTCCCGCTCTGTCCTCTAAAACTATAAGATGATAATTTCATGCTCAAAGCCATTAACTATTGCTCTGACTTGGGCAGTGGTAGATGGGAAGCACCCACTTGCTTTAGTGTCTAAATCTACAGTGCCCCTGAGACCATGGGCGTGGCTTTGAAAGCAGGGAATGAAAAGACACTTTGTAGAATGTGTTAAAAACATAGAATGATGCCAATCAAATGCTAGTAGAAACGTCGACGTTCACTACTCAGATGAGGACTCAGAAATAAGTAAATAGCACAGGGGAGAATCCTAAACCACTGTGGAGAATCCTAACTGCCACCTCCAGCTGCCTAGGAAGTATGGGGCGTGGAAGACTCTGTCCGGAGAGGGCTCAGATGGAAACACACTCGAGGAGTGGGATTCTTGTTTCATCTTGGCAGAAAAACTAACCTGAATTGTGCCTTGTTGGGTGTAAATAAAACATACAGAAAACAAAAACAATTTTGATAGTTTGCTTCAACACTTTATTGAGGAGTTGAAGGCTCAGCCCCTTACTGCTGGTAGCAAAATGTGAACACTTTCTGATTGTTGCTTATACTGAGTAGCAGGGACTAAAGGAGAATGAAGGACTTGAAGGAGCAGTCCTTGAGCAAAGAGCTACAAGTAACTGTCCATACACAAATGATGCTAAAATCAGAAGACTCAATTTTCAGGAAAGGATGCTCTCAGAGGAAGCCAAAGTTGTACCAGGACTACCTCCTGCTAATGTGTTCAGAAGATCATAATGTCAGAAAATTAGATTAGATTAATGTTTTCATGAGGAAACTCAGATGCTAAAAATTAGGGAAGGATGATGGAAGTCTGTGGAGCATCCTTTTGGATGATGGAGTGGTTTCCCCAGTGGCATACATGGTTCTGGAGATGTGGAATATTTATTCCTTTACACTGTGTAAAGATGTGTCATTGTGATTGATTTAATAAAAAGCTAAATGGCCAATAGCTATGTGGGAGATACAGGTGGGACTTCTGGACAGAGAGAGTTCTGGGAGGAAGAAAGGCAGAGTCACCAGCCGGATGGAGAGGAAGCAGGATGGGGAGGATAGAGTAAAGGTGACTGAGCACATCCTGTTTATAGTTGTATATGTTAGAGTTAAAAACCTCTCCTCTTTATTTAGACAAAAGGGGGGAGATGTTGTGGAATGATCTTTTTGAACACCATGAAGATGTGTCACTTTGATTGGTTTAATAAAAAGCTGAAGAGCCAATAGCTAGGATTTCTAGGCAGAGAGGACGCTGGAGAGAAAAGGACAGAGATGCCAGGAGACACAGAGCAAGCAGGGTGGGCAGTATAGAGATGAGGTAATCAAGCCAGGAGGCAGAAAGTAAATTAATAGACATGTTAATTTAGTTATAAGAGCTAATTAAAAATATGCCTAAGCTATTGGTTGAGCTTTTATAAGTCTCCAGGTCATTATTGGGAAGCTAACGGTCCTGACGAAAAACACCGATTACATGGAGAAGTTTATTTTTCCAGTCCCATATTTTTTGGAAGGGATGGAGCATGTAAGATGAAAGGTTGTTGGTCCTCTAACACCCTATAACCGAGAGACAGGCTTAGAATCTGTTCAGCTGCAAACTGATAAGCTACCTTCCGCAGAAAGGGAAGGCTGACTCTGAGGTGGAGCCGGTGGTCCCAGAGTGAAGAGCCTTGAGTCACAGTCAGTGTTCACAGATTTCAGCGCCAAATGGAGTTTGCCTGGATTTCAAAATGCTTGGGACAGGTGACTTTTGTGTCCAATTACACTGCATTTTGGAACTGAGTCCTTTTTTTTTTTTTCAGAGCTGAGGACCGAACCCAGGGCCTTGGGCTTAGCGCTCTACCACTGAGCTAAATCCCCAGCCTCTGGAACTGAGTCCTTAACCGGCATTCTGCGTGTCTCACCTCTGTGTCTTACTATTACATTTTGTTCTTTTGCCAGTTTCACACATACGGGTAGCACGTTCTGGTTATTTTCACCCCCACACTCTTATTTCCCTTCTACCCCTGACGCCAGCCCCTCAGCCTCATCCCTTTCTCACAGTCATGTCTTTGTGTTTGGTTTTGGGACTGAGTTTAACCAGGGCTGCCTTTGCGTCCCTGGATTTGCTGCCTTTCGATGGAGCAAG
This sequence comes from Peromyscus leucopus, assembly GCF_004664715.2. NCBI lineage: Eukaryota > Metazoa > Chordata > Mammalia > Rodentia > Cricetidae > Peromyscus > Peromyscus leucopus. The sequence goes on from NC_051078.1 coordinate 4,221,203, forward strand.
GTGAGCTTCTCGGGGGTGGGGGCGGGGTGGGGGTGGGGGTAATACAACCAATGACAATATCTGCCCCTCCCCCAATCCAAATTCATCAATTCCTCCCAGGTTCAAGAAGGAAGGGCAGGACCGCATCTGTGATACTGAAAGACAGCAGGCAGCCGCTGATGCTGTGAAACCCTGCTGCACTGGCTGGGTCATACCCACAGGCCAGCGTTTGTTTCACAGTTCTTTCCCCTATTTTACATTCTTCTTGTCCACGCTTCCCTATTGTTCTCTGGCTCTTAAGGGGGGTGGGGGTGGGAATCACCACTGTATTTTTGAAACAGATAACTTGGTTTTTTAGTTTTACAGTTACCTAGATCAGGAGGACTTAACACTCCTGAGGGTTACTTAGTCCTGATTTAATATATAGCTTAGCCCTTGGCTGATAGAAAGCATGCTATGATCATATCTGCTACGAACGTCTAGACTCTTTGGCATGATAAAATTCAGCCACTAATTACTTGGCTATAGGATGATTCTGGTAAAAGATGGGTTAAAGTTATTATTGAAAAAAAATTCCACCTCTTGATTATTGCTGGAAGTTCTCAGAATTAAAACAGTCCTTCTTGCTTTGTCTCAAAGTTGGAAGCCAAATATGCTAAACTGTTGGAATCTACAGAAGAATTCCTCAAGGGCCTGGGAGCTTCCAGGCATAGAAGGGAACATTATCTGCCACCAGAAACAAAAATAAGCGTGTAAAGTCACAGTCTTAGCTAGGGTTTCTATTGCTATGAAGAGACACCATGTCCATGGCAACTCTTATAAAGGAAAACATTTCTTTGAGAGGGGGATTATAGTTTCAAAGGTTTAGTCCATTGTTGTCATGGCAGGTTATGGCGGCATGCAGACAGATGTGGTGATGGTGAAGGAGCTGAGAGAGGAGAAGGAGCTATATCTTGATCCCACAGGGAACAGGAAGTGAGCTGAGTCATTGGGCTTGGCTTGAGCATGTATTTGTCCTCAAAACCCGGCCCCACAATGACACACTTCCTCATCAACAAGGCCACATCCACTCCAACAAAACCACACCTCCTAATAGTGCCGTTCCTTATGAGCTTATGGTGACCAATTACATTCAAATTGCCAAAAATCACGTGTTTAATTCTCTTTCTAACAGTCCCCAGTGGCTGCACAGGAAGAAAATTACACTGTTCTAGAAGCAACAATGAGTCTGAAAGCTTCTCGTGCTCCAAAAATCTACTTCTAGTAAGAGTTCTGGGTTCTGTGAAGAAAGTCCACTCATCCCTCATCGACTTGCTACTTGTGGTTCTTCTCTTGAACTGTTGCAAGTGCACAGTGAAGCTTCTAAACAACTTGTGTAAATAAATAAAGAGGGTTGGGTACTGAGCCGTATGGGAGAGCTTCATTTGGAAGTGCTGAAGTGTCTGTGACAGTTTGGTTAACCACTGAGAAGTCACTCTAATGATGTAGTCACCCCAGTTGCTTTAGAAATCAAAAGCTGGAGCCAGAAAAACTCAATGACCAAATGCAGCTTGGAAACAGAATACACAGCCAACAGATGGGTGTAAAATTTTGTGAAAACACCTCCAGGAGTGATAAGAGGTGAAGTCACTGTCCCAAGCCTTCAGGAAGATAAAAAATAAAGGAACACTGCTACAAGAAAATGGCAGAAACATGAGTCTCTGTTAGTTCTGTGTCCCAACAATGTATGTCAAGCACTCTTATGTACCAGGCACTGAGCTTCCACCAGTTTATAAAGTCATTAAGATACATCTCTCAAATGTTAGAGAACAACCCATCTGGAGTGGATAAGAGAAATAAAATGGCTGTGGAGCTCCAGGAGTCCAGTTGGTGAGAAAGAGGAGGGTTTATATGAGCGAGAATTGTTGAGACCAAGATTGGAAAAAGCACAGGGACAAATAGCCAAACTAATGGAAACACATGAACTATGAACCAATAGCTGAGGAGCCCCCAGCTGGATCAGGCCCCCTGGATAAGTGAGACAGTTGATTGGCTTGATCTGTGTGGGAGGCATCCAGGCAGTGGGACCGAGTCCTGTGCTCATTGCATGAGTTGGCTGTTTGGAACCTGGGGCTTACTCAGGGACACTTCTCTCAGCCTGGGAGGAGGGGACTGGACCTGTCTGGACTGAATCTACCAGGTTGAACTGAATCCCCAGGGGAGTCTTTGCCCTGGAGGAGATGGGAATGGGGGGTGGGCTGGGGGGAAGGCGGGGGTGGGTGGAAGGAGGGAGGACAGGGGAATCCATGGCTGATATCTAAAATTAAATTAAATTATAAAATAAAAAAATTTAAAAAAGAGAAATAAAATGGAAAACTATCGTGGTTTGACTAGAAGGTGTTTCCCACAAAAGCTTGTGTATTGAAAACTGAGTCCTCAATGCAGCTGTGTCCAGAAGTGGGAGCTTTGAGGAAGTGATTGGGTCATGAGAATACTGACCTATTCAATAGATTAACCCACTGATGGATTAATGACTGAATGGGTCATTGAGAGGTGGTATAAACGGAGGAAGGTGGATCTTGATTGAAGAAAATTGGTTGCCATGGAAATCTGACTCCATTAGCCACCATAACAGGGCCAGCTTCCTCTACCATATGCCATGATGCTCCTTCACCAGTGGCCCAGTGCAGTGGAGACTGAAGGCTCTGTGACCATGAGCCGGAAATACATCCTTTCTCATTTTCAATTGTCTGGCTTAGGCATTTTTGTCTTGGAGATGGAAGTTTGACTAAAATAAGAAACTAAACTAGAATTTGTGTCCTGTCAAGAGAATGGTAAGAGAAAATATCTTCACACAGATCTCATTCTGAGGCAGAGTTAAAAAGTTGTTAATTGTGTTGGTTTGAATGAAAATGGTCTGCACAGGCTCATAGAGAGTGGTACTATTAGGAGGTGTGGCCTTGTTGGAGGAAGTGTGTCACTGGGGGTGCACTTTGAGGTTTCAGATGTTCATACCAGGCCCAGGATCACTCTTTCTTCTTGCTACCTTCGGATCTGTATGTAGAACTCTCAGCTCCTTCTCCAGCACCATGTCTGCCAGCATGCTGCCATGCTTCCTACCATGATGACCGTGGAGCAAACCTCTGAACTGTAAGTCAGCCCCAATTAAATATTTTCCTTTATAAGAGTTACCATGGTCATGGTGTCTCTTCATAGCAATAGAAACTCTAAGACATTCATCTTTAAAAAATACACACACACACACACACAAATACAAACTCTGATGTTATTTCGTGGGGCACTTTTTAAATTCAGGATAAAGTTTTTAAATTCAGGATAGTACACAAGAATATAGATGGATGAAGCTTGGCGACAAGAAAAGGCCATGCTGGGCCAATCAGAAGAATGAGTAGAGTGGTTTAATGGACTTCTACTTTCTACTGCTCCTCAGTCTCCTTGGAGGTCAGCTTCTGTGGTCCTTGTTCACCGAACTTTGACAACTACATTGTCAATGGCGACTACTTAAACTAAGTCATCCAAACCAGCTTCTGTTCTTGCGCAATCAGAATGAGTGGAATGAAGAGTCAGGTTTCTATTTGTGCTGACATCTTTTGAACCCCGAGCATGCACTTCTAACAAATGTCCCCAGAGGATGGCTCCTTTATATTTATTTGCTATTTGATTAATTAAAAGTAAATGGCAGAGATTTTCCTCTAACTGTACCATTTGATCTAAAGCTCCTGGGTAATTTTAGTTAGATACTTTATGGAAGAGAGGAAAGTGAAAAGGAATGGAAGAAAGGATGGAAGAAAAAGAAAAGAAAAGAAACATTTAAGGGTAAAGAAGAGAGAAGGACCATTCAGCAGTATATTCATTTCTCACTTATTTTAATTCATAATTACAAGTTCGAAATCATCTTGATTGGATTTTATGTCTTTCTTATCCAATCTTCCATCTAAATAAGATATTTCACCCAAAGCTAATAGTATTTCTTTTTTTTTTCCCCTCTTAAAACCCATATTTTCTGATACATTGAACAGAATTCAACGGGACCCTTCTTTTGTACAATATTAGATGTGGTTTGACAGTATTATAACTTAAAGCCCTTTTGAGTCTTTCATCCAACTTCAGGGAGACCTGGGCTGGGAAAATTCCTTTACCTTCCCAAGCTTCATCTTCTTAAAGTGTGGCCAGAATGCTCCCTGCTCTAGAATTGGGTGCTGTCTATGTCTGGGTGGGTAAGTATCACCTGCTCTCCTTTGTGCTTCCTATGACTGTAAGCCTTTGTTTACACGTGGTCATTTCTTACAAGTCTCAACAACATTTCTTATTGCCACAACATAAAACTGTAAAGCTAAAGTCATACACTTCACAGCTGAGGTAGAGCATTTATTGATCACAAGGCTAATCCCTAGCTAGTGTCTGGTGGAGGTCTGTAAGTTGGACTTGACCAAAATGAATTTAGAAGGTTGTGGGAAAATATTTTTTTTCTCGCTGTTTACTCAGGCATGCTTTGATACGGCCCAATGCTCTCCCACGAACTGAGGCCTGCTTTGTTCAAATTCTGCACCGCTTGTAGTCTGATAGACTAAGCCCCCAAACAAAAGCAAGGAGGCAAAGCATGCTCAGACAAAGGCCTGGGGTGGCATGAGCAGAGATGTAAGCAACAGCGTGCCAAGGACAAATTCCAGTGGGAACATCTGGGGGATTGGTACTTCAGAGAAAAGCTGGTTCATTTTTTTTTAAATCTAATCAAAAATAAATCTTTAGAAATTACATCATCTCTCTCTCTCTCTCTCTCTCTCTATATATATATATATATATATATATATATATATATATTACTTAGAAAAGAGTAAAGTAAAATTGAGAGCATACAAGGCATCAATACAGCTCCCGTCTCCAGTGACAATTATGGATGGGTACACAAAGCATCCTCTAGGGTGGATTCCAGGAACGAGCACAGTCCAGGAGGATTCTAAGCTCCCAATTAATTATTTAGAAAATGCTCCCCTTGCTGCTAAGTAAGCACATAATGTTCTCTGGCACAGGAATTAGTTTCAGTTCTCAGCCCTGAAGCCAAGGTGTCAGGCAGGGCTGAGGCATGAGGTTCTCACTGCAAAATGAAGAGAATCCTAAGGGAGGAGCCCTGGCTTAGCAGCATGACCCTGCTCTCAGGATTTCAGCCCGAGGAAATGAAAGATGGTTGGGTCTTCAAGGTTGATGGGAAAAGGGGTGATTAAAAAGAATCGATTAGCAACCTTAATTGAAGGGAAAGTGGAAGATATAAAAATGGTGTGATGGCTGAACTTTCTCACTCTTAAGGGAGTGTTATTATCAGGAAGAACAGGAACTGGGCTAGGTTTGGGAGACGTTTCTTCTGATAGAGGACCAGGATGCAAAGGATCCAACTGTAGCTCGAAGTTTTTCTGTGTCCCGGTAGGCCGGTGGTCAGGACAAATCTTTCCCACTCATGTCCCCCAAGTAAACACACAGAGGCTTATATTAATTATAACTGCCTGGCCATTAGCTTAGGCTTATTACAGACTAGCTCTTACACTTAAATTAACCCATAATTCTTATCTATGTTTAGCCACATGGCTTGGTACCTTTTCTCAGTTCTGCCTGGTCGTCTTGCTTCCTTTGTGTCTGGCTGGCGACTCCCGACTCAGCCTTCCTCTTCCCAGAATTCTTTTCATCTGCTTGCCCTGCCTATACTTCCTGCCTGGCTACTGGCCAATCAGCATTTTATTAATCAACCAATCAGAGCAACACATTCACAGCATACAGAATGACATCCCATAGCACAACACCAGGCAATGATGGAGTCTAATGCATTTGGTTGGCTTCAGACACAATCTGACACAGTGTGGCATTGTGATACAATTGGAGCAAGCACTCACTGAGAAGCCTGAAGCTCTGAGTTCAAGTTCTGCATATAAACTGGATCCCCAGCTGCCAGCTGCAGGTTAATCACCCAGTTCCAATGGTTTCTTATTTTCCTGCTGACCGAGGCTTTGTACTTTCCGGTCACCTTATCAAGAGTTTGTACAGTGGCTGGAGAGATGCCTCAGTGGCTAAGAACACTGGCTGCTCTTGAGGAGAATCCAGGTTCGATTCCCAGCACCCACAAGGCAGCTCACAACCAGCTGTAAATCCAGTTCTAGGGGATTTGGGGTTCTCATTTGACTTCTGTGGGCACCAGATGTGCAAGTGGCGTTCAGATGTACATGCCGGCCAAATACCCATACATATAAATACATTAAAATGTAATTTATACAGTGTCAGGGACCAGCTCAAACCCATCGAAGGGTCCTTGGGGAGAGGTGTGGGGAATGAGGAAGTATTAGATAGAAATATAGATGGAGACAGCAAGAAAGACAGACACAGGATAGCTTCAGGAGGGCCCTGGGTTAATACCCAGTCTCCCCAACTTTATTCATAATCGGCCTTTTATCCTCCCCCTTCCAAGGTTGAGGTATAAAGTATCAACAAGTGTAGACTCTTCAAAACACCTGGTAAACACGCCCATGGCTAAATCGCCCCATTATGTAGCCCTGCTGGTCAAAGCAAGCTCAGACTTTCTGACCTTGAGTGAGGCCTTGCTAGGGAGCCTCTGTGGGCCCCTACAATACAGATATTCACTTATCTCCACAATAAACCTGGCTTCAAAGATGTTTATTTAGATTTAAATCATAATAATATATAGATCATTTCCCCCTGGCTTCATAGTAAACCTTTTCCTGTCCCTTCTAATTTAGCTTTTCTGAAATATTTTTTTTCTCACTGAGTGACCATGAACACATGCTTTCCTTGTTAATGGCCTGCCTCTCTCAAGACTGTGTGAACTCCCCCAAAGAGAAGCTCTTGTCATTTTATATATACCACACCCACAGCACATATAACAAATACATAGTCATGATTTTCTCAGTGAAAACCTGTAGCCAGCATATAATATTCATATGTCTAAGTTCAATGAATATACATATATTTTAGAGGGTATATACAAGTCTGCATGAAGATGTGTGTCTATGTGTGATTAATAGTGCTGAGTTCATTTTTCTTACTCAGAGTTTAACAAAGGAACTGGCAGTATTAATATGGCCCCATCGTAACTACGGGAATGGAATCCTTTATCAAGGAACCAAGCAGGGTTTTCTTGCTATTTTCCTTTGTAAGTCCATGGAGGGTTGACATTTTGGAAGCTTGGTTCTTTCTTTCAGGCCCGTCGTTCAGGTTAAGTCCCTGGTTGTCCACTGGCTATTTTCTGTGTTTTTTTCCCCAAGATAATCTCTCCATCATCCTTAAGAGAGTCACCGAGTCACTATGAGTCCTGAGCTATCTCTGGGATCTGAGAAGCTACAACACTCTCACTTGAATCTTTTGCTACCATTGAAAATCATGAGGTCTCTAACTCTCAGATGACACCATGGGGTCATTTGTAAAGCTCACACCTGAGAACCATAGAGTCGAATTGCCAAAAAAATTTAAAATTGCAAAAAAACTATTTCCCATAATGACTTCCATATATTTATGATTCAGAGCTGGGCTGCACTGGTCACTGACCTCAGCTCTGTGCAGCCTGTGGGTGGAGGGGATCTTTGTTGAGCAAACCAAGGCACTAGGGATGAGGTAACCCGGAGCAAGGAATAGCAACCAGCTCTTGGGTTTATATGTCAGAGAATGGTTCCCAACCTGTGGGTCACAGCCCCTCTAGGGTGGAACAATCCTCCCACAGGGTCACATATCGGATCTCCTGCATCTCAGATATTCACATTATGGTTCATAACAGTAGCAAAATTACAGTTATGAAGCAGCCACGAAACTAATTTTATGGTTGAGGGGATCACCACCACACGAGGAACTGTATTAAAGGGTCTCAGCGCTAGGAAGGTGAGAAGCTCTGCTTCAGAATATGGTATCAGCCACCATTTTTAACCTGATATGCAAGAGCAGCAGCCTAGCAGCTTTATGTGGTGTAAAAGGGATCTTGTCTCCAGACCCTCTGTCTTAGTTTGTGTGGAGTGGGCCCCAAGTTACTGACATTATTTCAGGAGCCAAGCAAGGGTTCAGGATGTGATGCATGGAGGCTCACCCTCGGTGTGTTATCTCATTTGTGCCCATTTCTGCATCCGTTGTGATAAAGTGATGTATAGACTGTTGGGAGAGAGAATGACAACGGATGTATCTTTTAAAATATGGTTGGTTTTCAATGCTCTTATCAACCAAGAGGACGGTCAAGTTCCTTGTCAACTGGAGCGGCACTAGGTTGTCAGTCCTTCCGCGACTTACTACATTATATTTTTAAAATTTCTGAAAGGATTCAGTGTGTGTGTGTGTGTGTGTGTGTGTGTGTGTGTGTGTGTGTGTGTGTGTATGTGTGTGTGTCTCATCCCATGAGACATAAAAAAAGGATCCATAAAAGGCACAGCATCAGGGGAGTTGATTGGTAGTTGTGGGAAGTCATTACTGTGGACAGACTATACCTGGAAAAAAAAATCTATTGTAATATGGAATCCCCACGTAACTGTGATTTTTCTTGTGCTTGTCTAACTTCATATAATAAAAGAGGCATGCAGTCAGTAGAAACCACATTTTCAGTTCTGTATTGGGATCCTTTCTTTCTGTAGCAATACACAGTCCACTAGTATCTCTTTTCTGGGCCACGGCAGCAAAAGGACACTCCCTGTCATGCCTACAGGATGACGAAGGTAAACAGCCAACACTCCAGCGTCCTGTGTCGCTAAGCCAGGGTGCTCAGTGGGTTCAGTGCATTGGATGCACTTTCGGCTTAAGACATTTCCAGCTTAGGATGGATTTATCACCGTGTAATCACTTCATGATTACTGAGGGACGTCTGTGTATCAGAAGCCTTTTTACCTACTCTCCTCTGAGATGGAAGACCTTTTAAAGCTTCCTGAACATAATGATTATGGCACATTCAAGATTCAGCTTCCTTGTTTGGTCAAAGAAAGATCTGAAATCTATTTTTAGAGGAATTTCAAATAAGCTGGGTAGCAGGAAATCTTTTGAACCAGAATCAAGAAACAGCAGCTATTACCAAGGCTCTCAGAGCAAGACTCGTTGAAAGAAATGCTAGTTAAATGCTGAGCTTGCCTGGGAACTCCATGCTTGTGCTTAGCACATAAAGAATGCTTGCTGTTTCTCTTAATACAGTGAAGAGAGTTTCTGCTGACCACTGCATTTCTGGTTTCAGCCCTTCAAGCTAACTATTGGCCACTTCCCTCACTGGCTGACTTGCATCCTGACATCATCCCTTGTCCTCTCTTTGCCTGTTGAATGATACCCAAAGGTCTGTATGCTCAAGGGTTGTTCCATACTATGATGTTAGCGGAAGGTGGTAGCATCTCGGATAGATGAGTCTTGGTGGGAGGTTTCTAGGCCACTGGGGGATCATACCTGCAAAGGGGATTGTGGGATGCCAGCTTGCCTTTCCTGCTCTGCTTGCTGGCTGATGAGGTCAGCGGGTTACTTATCACATAATCTCAGCATGATGTGCTGTTCTCCTTAGAGGCCCGAAGAAACACATCTTGGACTAAAACTTCTAGAACTGTGAGTGGAAAATCGGTCTTTTTTTCCGGGAATTTTATAGGAAATATTTTAACTTACAGCACTGATGAGTATTACACCTCAGTCAGTCTCATATTATTGCAGATTTCCAGGGGTGGCCCTTGCAATGGCTTAACCTGATCATCAACTTTATTAGATTGTGAAATGCCCAGGTGAATCTTGTAACTTTTGTGAGGGCCTCTCCAGAGATGATGAGATCAAGAGGGCTCTGACCGAGATCAATCCCTTGATAGATTCAAGACAGAGCAACATGGTTGGGAGGTGAAGGAAGGTAGAATGTGGGGACTCTTGGAGAAAATGGGTCACTGGGGGTGTCCTTAAAGTCTGTCTTTTGTCCTTGGCTCTTCCTGTTTTCTCTCCTTTTTTTTTTTTTTTCTGCCTCCCACCCATGAGAAGTCAAGAACAACCTCTGCTTCCTGTTCCTGTTACCACAATATTTTGTCTTAGGGCTGGGGGATGGGACAAGCAAGTGACCAGTGTAGCTGGAAGTTTCTCTGGTCGTACCCAGGCCCACGGTGGGGATGAATCTCTTCCACCCATGTCTTGCAACCGCTTGGTCCCAACTAAACACATAGAGGCTTATGTTATTTACAACCTGTATGGCCCTCGACTCAAGCTTCTGGCTAGCTAGCTCTTTCATCTTAAATTAACCCATTCCTATTAATCTGTACATTGCCCCATGGCTGTGGTTTTACTGGTCTTCTGGCATCTTGTTGCTCCTTTGTTGGCAGGCTGGTGTCTCCTCCACCTCTCCTTTCTTCTTCCTGTTTCTCTCTTGGATTCCTTGCCTGGCTATAACCTCACTTGCTATAGGCCAGAGCAGCTTCTTTATTAACCAGTCATAGCAACAGATAGTCACAGAGTACAGAAAGACATCCCACAGCAGACCAGAGACTGAATCCTCTATATAATGAGCAAAATAAATCTTTCCTCTGTCCAATTGTGTCCTGCCAGGTAATTTTTAAAAGCAAGGAGAAATGCCAACTGCTCCATGACTCAGAGGCAGACCTCAGCAATTAAGATGGCATCGCTAACTTCAGACAACATGAACAAAAGACTCATTATGAAATGCATCCAAACCAATAGTAAATACTCTGGGTTAAGTTCCAAGGATCTGTCTCCATTCAAAGCAAGCCAGTTGACTTTTAGAAGTTGCTCCCTCAACTTAAGTTAGAGGTACCAGTAAGCACCTACCAAAAACCTCGACCCCTTGGGAAGTTGTTCACAAAGCTTTCCAAAGCTCTGGTATTTTGCTCCTGGGCATCAGTCCGGGAGACTCCGGGTCAATGTGTCCTTCTGCACACTCGCTGTAAAGCAAGACCATCTTCCGTGGGAGAGACATTTTCTTTGAGTCATCGCTGTGTCTTCCTGGATGAAGAGCTTTTGTCATGGACACATGTCCCCACACGAGGCTTTGAGGGAAAGCCATTTTGATGACACCACAGAGATGTTGGTACCCAGAGTTCAAGGAGAAAATGCAGATCTGTTGATATAAGCTGAGATGTTATCTACCTCCTGGCTTGTTGAGTTTTGAATCCAACCTTCCTTTGACCTGTAGTAGCCTCCTCCTTCCACAGCCAGAGTCTTCGAGAACTGACTGCCTGGGTCCTTCTCTACCGCGGGAACATTTGTGTCTTGCTTTCATTGACTTTCACTTCTGCTGTTGGGCTTTGCAAACTCTCTCTTGTAAATGAGCAGTGCTCTTTAAGATCCTCGTAGTCTGGCATGGTGCTTCACACGCAGTAGGGGTTTAATGAATGTTTCCATCCAGCAGATGTTTGGGCTGATTCACTAACTTACCGGAAGCTACCCATGACCTCTCAGCCGATGCGTTTTTTTTGTTTTGCTGATTTTCTGAGAGAGGCTACGTGGTCACTTCACTTTCTGGAAGCCATCTTAGCCTCCCTGGCATGTGGAGTCACAGGGACAAAACACTTTGAAGCCAACTGATATGAGAAATACTTGGCCCAGCTTTTAAAATCTGTGTGTGACTTTCGTGAAACGATTTAAAATCTGTCAGATTCCCAGGTCTTTCTGGATAAATCTCCCACCTGACAAAATGGGATGAGGATCAAATGGACTCATCTTAAAATACTTTGTAAAGGGGGCTGGAGAGATGGCTCAGGGGTTAAGAGCACTGGCTGCTCTTCCTGAGGACCCACCTTCAATTCCCAGCATCCACGTGGCAGCTCCCAATGGTCTGTAACTCCAGTTCCAGGGGATCCGACACCCTTACGCAGACATACATCCAGGGAAAACACCAATGCACATTAAATAAATAAATAAATAAATAAATAAATAAATAAATAAATAAATAAATTAGAGAGGTATCCAGGAAGACACTCAACATCAGCCTGTGGCCTACACACACACACACACACACACACACACACACACACACACACACACGAGCACACATACGTTGTAAAAGTGTGAAAGTATCTATCTGCATATGCCTCTACATGTATATTCTGGATTTTGTTGACATCTTCTCACTGTGTCCATCTTCTTGTGCTGGGGGGGGATAATATTAATACTACATTTATATGAATGAATCTGGCACATCCGCGGCCTGGATAGCAAGGCTGACCATGCCTGCATGGAAGGACGTGTTGAATAGGGGGCACAGCCAATGCAATAGGACTGTGTAGGGGAAAAGGGTGTCTACGTGTAAGCGAGAGACAACAAAGGGTTTTAAGTGCAGGGAGCAAGGCCAGAGGGAGACACAAGGACACTGTAAAGATAGGCAGGGATCAGGCAAGAGAGAAACTTGGAGGTGTTTAGTTTTATTCTAAGTGTGATGAGTGCCATTTGGAGGCATGGGCAGGCGGTGGAATGACCTGTCAAAGTCTTAGAAAAAATTGCAATGGTCACTATGTGGGGAGCACGTGACAGTGGGATGTGAAGAGGAGAACTGTGTCGTTGAGAGACTGGGAGAGACGTCTGTTAGATCAATAATTGTGGAGGACACAGCCGAGGACCTCTGGGGACACATTCTTGAGGATCAGTCATCAGATGGGAATACTTTCAAGGGCATTTCATAATTTATCTGTCATCCTCTAGCCTAACTTTTCTGTATCCGTTGCTCCTAATGCCCCTTTAGTGCCAGCCCAGCTCGGGTATAAACTGTGCCCTTTGTCTGCTCCCACACTCACGCTGTGCTCATATCTCTTCTTTAATATGCTCTCCCTCTGTAAGTAAGCTGCAAAGCTATTGATGGGGGGCTGGCGTCTGTCATACACTCACATTTGTCTTATAAATTATATATAGAAATAGTACCCAAGTAATAAGATGGTAAATAATGATTCTTTAAGACTTAGAAATGAAAGTTCTGATCATTTCTTCCACCACTTCAGCAGACGTCATGTGCTCTTCACCCCCCTCAATGTGAGCGCTTGGTGAACACGGTACTAGGCTATCAGGGTCTACTTACTCTTTCAAGTTAAAATCAAGATACTTTGCCAGTTAACTTCTCCTGAATCCCCTTTGGCTCTGATGTCTTCTAAGGACGTGGATCCTGCTGTTGGGACTGTATTTAGCACGCACCATTTGCCACGTGTAGTGCTTCATCGTAGCCTGTATTTCTCCTCCTAGAGCACTGGTTCCTTGACAGCATTGACTAACATCTTACACTTGTTTTAGCCACATCGATATTTGTTAGCTGGAGAAGGAGTCTAACAAGTTGTGAGAATTTCTGCTGGCCATAGACATCACAGTTCATTCATTAACTCAACGAGAATTACCCCGGGTCTGATGTCGACCGAGAGTTCAAGCAGCTGAGATCCAAGACGTGACAGGACCAGCCAAGGTCATTTTTATGGACAGGGGTTGGGAGAAAAAAAATAAATGATGGATCATGATAACTGAAGATGGTGAGTAAGGAACCCATGGAGACGCAGCCCAGGCAGATGTGTGGCATGGGCACCAATAGGCAAAGGCAGTAATTCTCTCTCACCTGTGAGACAGAAGACTCAGAACAGTTAAGCTCATCAGTGACACATTATAGACACTTCCCTGTCTAGGTATATTACTCATTTGTCATCTGCACTTAGAAAGCTCTGTCTTTAGCACTGTGAATATTAAGATCAGTTGAAACTATTTCTTCATAGTGACCATTACTCATTTTGAAAGGCTAGCCAAGAACTTTTTTTTTTGAGACAGGGTTTCTCTGTGTAGTTTTGGTGCCTGTCCTGGATCTTGCTCTGTAGACCAGGCTGGCCACGAACTCACAGAGATCCGCCTGGCTCTGCCTCCCAAGTGCTGGGATTAAAGGTGTGAGCCACCGCCACTCAGCAAGCCAAGAACTTATAAGGTGGTGTAACATCAGTTAGGCTGAAACTCACGACTTGACATGTTAGAAATGTATTTCTTGTATGCATAGCAACTGAGTACAAGTGTTCTCTGTTAGCAGATGATTGTGTGTGTGTGTGTTGTATGTGTATACATGTCTCTATGTGTGTTGTATGTGTTTCTATGTGTATTATATGTATGTACATGTTTCTGCGTGTGTATGTGTCTGTGTGTTGCATGTGTGTATGTGTCCGTGTGTGTATTGTATGTGTGTATGTGTCCATATGTGTGTATTGTATATGTGTAAATGTCTGTTTGTGTTGTATATGTGTACATGTTCATGTGTGTGCATGCCAGTGAAGGCCAAAAGTCAACATTAGGTTGTCTTCTCCAACCCTTTTCTGGGACCAGATCTCTCAGATTCTGTTCCACTGGCTGGTTAACGAGGTAGATCCAAACATTCACAGTGCTGGGATTCCAGATGGCCTGGCTTTTTAAAACATGGATGCTGAGGATCCAAACCCAGATCCTCACACGTGTGTGGTAAGCATTTTACAAATCCAGACATCTTGGCAGCTCTGGCAGCTGACATTTGAGACACAGAACCTCCCCATCTTCTGGCCTCATTCTCTAGACCTCAGAATTCTGTACAATGAGTGAGAGGCTATGGAAAGAAAGGGAGGATCCCACATAGGCAGATTCAGTGGGCTTAAAACGAACATGGTGGCGCGTCTACAGCGGAGCCAAGAGGCTGCATCGCACCGCAAAAGTGGCTGGAAGTGTCGTCTCACCATGGTCCTGGAGCGTGATGAGAAGTTTTCCTGAAAGCCTGGCCAGTTCTGCCAGAGTCTGCTTCTCCAGAATTGCTTTTTCTTAAATCTGAAAAAGAAAAAAAATCCCCCAAAAAAGCTTCAGTTGTGGGCCACCACAAAGCCAGGAAAGTGTGTGTTATATAAAACATGCCCTTGAGCGAATTTCTCTCCGGTGCTCATTCCCTCCACCTGTTTTACCTCCCTGCAGTTAATTTCACACATTCTCCTCGTCCCCACAAAAACTGGCCCATTTTCACAATGGTAAAGAGTGGATGAGGAGTCTGTGCTGGATTACAAATGTAATACTCCAGCGCAGAGCTTCTGCCATGAGTAGAAAATTCACGGCGTACACGTTCCAGTTCATTAAACCCCCAAAGAAGCACCCCCCCCCCACACACACACACCCTTCAGATGAAGAAACGGTTGGCTGCACCAGCGGCTAGAGTGACGGACAATGCAATGTGTAAACGTATTCAGTCACGCATTCTTTGCCTGGTGGTGGTGATACGTTGCTTGGTGCTCTGTGGTCGTATGTGATTTTCAAAACCAGACTCAATTATTTTGGTGTGGCAGCACACAGAGCCCTTTACTCTTTAATTGGGGATGGTGTGAGTCAAGTGACTAGAAGCTAGAGAAACCCCATTGCTTTGACTCTTGTTTACTCAGCCTTCTCTCCTCTCCGTTGCCATGGATCTTGCATACTGGACATTGCTTATATTTCATGGAGGCTCTGAAAACACATTAGGATACTAAAGCCTTACTGTTATTCCTGAAATGAGGAGGAGAAAAGCTATCATATTGATTGTATCTGGGTTGCATAGGAAACAAAGAGAATTTAGGCAAAAATATGCACAGAATTTTGTGGCTCTCTTTGGCTTGACTGGGATGAGTTGGTTGTGAGATGGGTTAGGAACGGGAGTGACAATGAGTGGATTCTGGGGACTTCGAGATGAGATGAGGTGTATGTGACTGAGGGACCCCAAGTCAGGTTTCTGGAGAGAGGAAACCAGATAAATGAAGCTAAGCACGGGGTGCAGAGAAGAGGAGAAATGACCTAATGTGGACGCCATAAGACAAGGCTGGAATTGCTTATGAATTCACACTAATCACAGGGATCAAGAATCGACTCTTCTGGGGCTGAGGAGATGTGTGGTGTTTCAGGGCACTTGCTCCTTCCTCAAAGGATCTCAGTTCTGTTCTCACCAGCCACGTGAGGCAACTCACAACTGCCTGTTGTCACTCCAGCTCCAAGATATGGAATCTCTTCTCTTGAGCTCTGCATGAAAGTGTGCACACAACACACATGGCACGCCACACGCACACACACACACACACACACACACACACACACACACACACCCCACATACACGAAAATAAATAAATAAATCTTGAAAAAAGAATAAATTTTTCTGACAGTTGATTACTCTCTAGAACCTATAAAAACCCAATAATTAAAAAAAGAAAAAAGATAATCCAGTGAACAAATATTGGGACATAAACAGTTGCCAAACATGATGCCAGAATGGCCCACAAATAAATGAAGAAAATATTCGACATCTTTGGCTGTCAGGGAAATGCAAATCAAAACCACACTGAGAATATATCGTCGCATAGAGTCGGAATGGCTGTCGTTAAGAAAACAACACCACACTGCCCGGGGGGGAGTGGCAATCAACGCTCCTACCAGCTGTAAAGATTATGAATCACCGCCAAGCCTGGGAAGAATCCCCAAGGGTGCAATAGTGACATTTACGCCTTGGGGGCAGCAAATAGCTGTCTATTTGGACTTGGGGCCCACCCCATAGGAGGAAATTCATTCAGGGTACAGTAAACGTAGTCAATCACCGTAGCTGGTGAGCTCTCGGAGCCCGGAGGAGAACCTACCACCGTCACCCTCCCAAACCAGTGTGATGTCTAACTATGTATTTCTAAACACTTATCCTTACACCCACAGATAAGTGTAGCTTCCACTCCTCATCAAAGAAGTTTCTTTCTTTCTTCCTTCCTTCCTTCCTTCCTTCCTTCCTTCCTTCCTTCCTTCCTTCCTTCCTTCCTTCCTTCCTTCCCTCCCTCCCTCCCTCCCTCCCTCCCTCCCTCCCTCCCTCCCTCCCTCCCTCTTTCTTTCTTTCTTTCTTTCTTTCTTTCTTTCTTTCTTTCTTTCTTTCTTTCTTTCTTTCTTTCTTTCTTTCTTTCTTTCTTTTGCAGTTGGAGGCCAATAGAGAAATCCACAAATGGCCAAAATGCAGAGAACCGCTGACCGCGGTTGTCCCACACCAGCTGATACAACTACAGCGCGACTCCTACACCCAAGGCTCTGGGGAGATTGTAGAGCAGTGGGAGAAAAGTTACAGACACCAGAGGACCGGGATGTCTGCCGTGAGGTTGTGCCTTCTGCCTATGACAGGGAAATTACCCTTGACATTATAATAAATGGTTGTCTAAACAAAACCTGGACAGTGATAACACCAGAAGCCAACCGAACATGGATGGGGGACTATCACAAGACCCTACCCCTAGGTGAAGAGCTAGAGGCAGTTAATGGCTACCAAGAGGGGGAGAATTGGACTTCTCCAGGGATAGGTCCCCTATGGGTTATCCACTCCCATGTGGGCAGCCGTAAATACAGACAGGGAACACTAAACGAAATCAACAGGTAGTAATTATATGTATATAAATGTGCATGTGTGTAGCAATAATTAAAGAAGAGGTCATGGATTTTGAGAGGGAGCAGGGGAACCTGGGGAGAATAGTGGGGGGGGGGCTGGGGAAGGAGAAGTGGAAATTATGTAAATACAGTACTCGGGCATAAAATTCTCAGAATAAAATAGACAACGAATCCTAGCGTTGACTCATGGAAAAGGAAGATGCTGTTGGCAGTAATGTAAGTCAGCCTGGAAGTTTCTCAAGTAACTAAAAACAGAATGACCACATGACCCAGGAGTTTAACTCTCTGGAATACCCCTCCCAAAAAAAAAATCTAAGTTAGTATTACTGCAGAAATACTTGGCTGTCTATGTTTACTGTGGAACCATTCACAACAGCGAGGTATCGAGTCAACCTAAACGCCTACTAGTGGATAAGTAAAAAAAAAATTCAGGATATAATAGGAAATGGAGAGTTATTCAACCATAAAAAGAAAAAAACTTTGAGAATGGAGAGATGACTCAGTGGTTAAGAGCCCTTCAGAGGATCTGGTTCAGCTCCCAGCACACACATAGCAGCTCACCATCATCAGTAACTCCAGTTCCAAGCATCCAGTCCCCGATTCTGGCCTCTGTAGACACCAGACATGCAAGTGGCATATGTTCAAGCAAAACACCAGACCCATAAACTTAAAAAAAAAAAAAAGAACAAAAGTATGTCATTTGAAGAAACATGTGTGGCTCTAATTAGTTTGATTCAGAAATACAAATATCATAGGTTTTCTTCCATATGGGGAACTTAAAGTTGTGTGTGTGTGTGTGTGTGTGTGTGTGTGTGTGTGTGTGTATAACAAGAAAGCAGAAGGGGGACTAGTGAGAGGGAGAGGGGACACAAGAGAGGTTATGAGAATTGAGTACAGTCAAAATACACCATATACTTGAATGAAAATGTCCTTGAAAGTAATAACTTTGAGCACTGAATGTATTCTGCTAAAAGTTTTTTAAAGCACATGTGACCAAAAAATGAATCAATTCTTCTTTAATTTTTTTCTTTGCAGCTTTCCAAAGCCCATAAAATGTAATGCTCTTTATGAAGCTCTCCTCTCTGTAGGAGCCACGAAGAGGCAGGGGTAAAGGTTCAAACCTGTCACTCTCTGTCAAGTCCAAGAGAAGATTGTTTGCTGTTACTCATTAATGCACAGTTAATGTCATAAAGTATTTATTTATAGCCAAGCTGCCCAGTGTCATCAATTATTCATCACGCAAACCTCTATTTTGCATCTTCTCAGTGTCAGGGCCATGTATATAAAAATAAAGGAATACAAACATCTTGGCATTGAGGGCTTTATAATCAGATGAGAACAGAGAGGTAAATGATCAAACAGGCATAATTCAAGTCTTTTGAAGCTCAAGACATCTGACTAAGAAAATTCATTTTTTTAATCCTTCCCTGATCCCGCTGAAATATAAAAGTGAGAATAAGCCCATAGTAAAATGTGAACTTCAAGAAGGGCAGGACCACTGCATACCATTGGGAGGTGATAAAACAAACAGACAGACAGACAGACAGACAGACAGACAAAATCTCACCAGCTTGTTTCTGCTGGCTCTACTAGAGGACACCATCAAAAGAACATGGAGAACATTTTGGAAGACACAGCGAAGAGGACCTTACC
Organism: Peromyscus leucopus; assembly: GCF_004664715.2. Classification (NCBI taxonomy): domain Eukaryota; kingdom Metazoa; phylum Chordata; class Mammalia; order Rodentia; family Cricetidae; genus Peromyscus; species Peromyscus leucopus. The sequence continues at coordinate 4,240,173 of NC_051078.1, forward strand.
TAGACAAAGGAATTCTGTGGGTGTCGTTCAAGTGCAGATTTCCTGGTAAATGGAGGAACGAAGCCCCAAACCAGAGACTCAAGACTCGAAAAGTAGAAAGAAGTTGAAATTTAGCCCGTTGACGGTTATTAAAGTTCTGGCGGGGCTCATTGCTTCAATCTCCTCTGAGCTGGCAGTTGCTGAAGTCTACAGACCAGAAGTGGTGCTTAAAACCAACGGGGCAAGCTATTTATGGAAAACCCCACCCTGGATGTGAATTCTGGGGAAGAAAGTGGGATAGGTAGCAGGCAAGAGTGTCTAGGCTTTGAGGAGGATAAGTTCCCTGCTCACTGTTCACCCAAGTTGGGGTTTCTCTGAGGGTGAGAGGCCAGTCTTTCACTACAGAGGGAAAACATTAGCTGGCTGTTGAGCTATAGGAGAAAAGCCTTCCTAGACATTGCCAGTATCTTCCCAATGACACCAAATAGGGGAGAGAGCAGGGAAAACGATAAAAATTTTATCTATTATAAATTATTTAAGATGAATGAAGCATTGATGGACAAATCCCCGAGTAATACAAATTAAATGGTATACAAATTAGAAATGTGTTTGTGAAATTTCTGGAAAAAAAAAAAACAACAACAACAGAAAATTCGATCAGCTAAAGGAGACAACACAAGTCACTTAAAAATGGCAAGAATCAGATGAGATGAAGGTATTCAGACACCCTGTATGAGAGAGAACCTGGCATGTGTCTTTCTAAGTCTGGCTGATGTCACTTATGTCACAGTGTCATACCTTCTCAACCTTCCTAACGCTGCGGCCCTTGAACACAGCTCCTCATGCTGTGCTGACCCCCCCCATCATAAAATGACTTTCATTGCTACTTCATGACTGTAATGTCACTGCTGCTGTGAATCATAATGTAAATATCTGTGGTTTTCCATGGTCTTAGGTGACCCCTGTGAAAGGGTCATTTGACTCCCCCCAAGGGTCGTGACCCACAGGTTGAGAACCACTGCTCCAGGGGCCCATTTCCAGTTCTGTCTCCTACAATTGGTGTAATGTTGTTCTTGAATGTGGTTTTTAAATATTTTTATATCTACACACATCCACATTCATGTATACACACACACACACACACACACACACACACACACACACACACACACATTGATGAACCAATAAACATTCTGTTTAACTTTGACTATCAACATGACCCAGCCTAGTGTTACCTGAGAAGGGACCCACAATGAGGGATTACCCAGAGTAGATTGGCCTGTGGGTGAGTCTATGGGGGATTGTCTTGATTCTTCTTTAATGTAGGATAATCCAGTCCACTGTGGGCAGTGCCATCCCTATGTAGGTGGTCTTCTGCTATACAAAAGCTCTAGCTAAGCATGGTTAAACCTTGAACCAGCAAGCGATATTCTACTACGGTTTCTGCTTGAGTTTCTACCTTGACTTCCCTGACTGTTGTCCCGTGACCTGTCAGCTCAGGTAAACTCAATCTTTTCCTAAGATGCCTTTGCCCAGAGTGCTTTGTTACAGCAGAGGCAGGAAACTAATACATGGAGAATATATATTATCACTGTATGTGTGTAATTAGAAATATATACATATTTTACATAATTCAAATTTATCACACGCGTGTGCACACACAAACACACAATCCAAAGAGAAATGAGACTATTTAGCACAAAAAAGGGAACCAGGGAGAGTAGGGGAGAGGATGAGAAGAGAGAATGATGGGTGAACAAAATGTATAATACACCTGCAAGAAGATGTCATAATAAGAGCCATGATTTTATAGTGTGGTTATATGCCAATAATGAAAAAAATGAATGCTAGCAGGTGGGGCTTAAAATGTAAGAGTCCAACTGGAAGAGAAAGTGAAAAATAGGAGATAGAGCAAATGCAGAACATTAAAGTCATGAGAGATAGACTTCCAAGCGGGGAGTAAGAAATGAGCCAATTTCTACTTTTAATGAGAAGAAATCTGGATTCATGAGGCAGCCATGACTCTGAGCTTTTGTGCTTATAAGAAACAGTAATGAAACTTGAAAAGCAAAGCCTTTTGGAAATAAAGGAATAACGATAAGCTGGTAGACTTCGCCCATGTCTGTCTCAGAAATACATGAAGCAAATAAAACCAAAATACGCTAAAGAGTTTTAGGATATGGATACAGGAAGTTTTAGTATAGAAGATGCCAATAAATTTTTATATGAAGGCCCCGTGGAGCCAGACGTATAATTTACCACAGAGAAACCACATGTTTTAATTTAGCCTGCCTTTTGAACTGTAAGATCCTTTCTGTAATAATCTTCTTGATGCTCTAGTGTCTTAGAGGATGGCAGCACAATGCTTCACCAGGCAATTCGCTCCTGTGAGGAGACCTGTGGCATGAATTCTCTCACGTGCTGTGCTTATTTGGGAGGTTGTCCTGCGCTGCGTCCCAGGACACGTCGACTCTGCATTGATGTGTGCTGCCTCCCGGTGATGAAGATCATACTGATGCTTCTTCTCAGCCGGTGGAGAGACTTCGATAAAATAAACCTAATAGGCTTAAAAAGGACAGTGTTCTAGCATCTCAGAAAGTGAACGTCAAGTGGCGAATGCAGGCGGAACTGTTACACAGGGAAGGAGTAACAGGAATAAAGGGAGTAATGAGCGTGGAATGAATTACCCGGGGAAGAAATGGGACGAGACTGTAAATAAGTTTGAGTCATTTAGATTTCTTTTTCAAGATGAGTGAGGCATTAGTGGGATCAGAAAATGGTAAAATTGAGGTCAATTGACAAGACATGGCCTGTGGTACTTCTGCATTTCAGGTTCACATAAAAATCCAGTACAGATTAGATCCTTCAGCAAACGGAGAGTGTACATGTACAGAAAGTGATGAGGGAAATCAACAGGTTTAGGGAGACGATTGTGCTTCATCTATAGCTAGAAGTGTCCACAGCAAAGCAGGGGTGTGATAGTTTGAATGGAACTGGCCCCCATCATCTCACCGGGAGTGGCACTATTAGGAGGTCATACTCCCAGTCACCTTGTTCCTTGCCATGATGATAATGGACTGAACCTCTGAACTGTAAGCCACCTCAGTTAAATGCTTTCTTTTATAAGAGTGGCTGTGGTCATGGTCTCTCTTCACAGCAATAGAAACCCGGAGTAAGACAAGGAGTCACCCTGACTTCTGTTTTTCTCTTACACTCTGCCGTCAGGCCATGGATGGAATCCACTGGGTTCTCCTCTTAATGTCGGCCTAAACCCCACTTCTGGGAGCAACTTCAGCTGTCCTTACACTGGCCAGGACACTGTCACCTCTTGCCTGACCTTTGGTAATAGTCTCCTAGCCCTGACTGTGTGCTTCCCCATGCTATAGTGGCTTCGTGGTAGGCGGGATAATGTCAGTGTGTAGCTGGAGAGCTTCTCTCTGGGTCCCACTGAGCCCCGGCAATCCAACAGCCCAATTATAAAATAAACACACAGACGCTTATATTATTTACAAACTGTATGGCTGTGGCAGGCTTCTTGCTAACTGTTCTTATATCTTAAATTAATCCATTTCTATAAACCTACACCTTGCCACGTGGCTCATGGCTTACCGGCGTCTTCACATGCTGCTTGTCATGGCGACAGCTGGCAGTGTCTCCTTCACTCAGCCTTCCACTTCCCAGAATTCTCCTCTCCTTGTCCCGCCTATTTCCTGCCTGGCCACTGGCCAATCAGTGTTTTATTTATACAGAACAATATCCACAGCATCATTGTGTGCCTCTGTCTCCTTCAAACTCTCTCTGCTCTTTAAATCTTCCAAGCTAGGCCCAGGCCTTTTTGTGAAGTGTCTTTGCTTGGAACAATCCTCTGGCAGGTAACATCAACCCCTCTCCTCCTCCTCCTCCTCCTCTTCCTCAGCTCCCCTTCCTTACCTCCCTGTTTTCTTCTTATCCTGCTCCGGGTGAGGGTTTCAACCCTTCTTCATCCTGTTTGAAAACTCCAAACCCTGCCTGGAACTCTTCATTTCCACCCATGCCTTAATTCCCTCCACGTCCCTGTCCCTTTCTAATATATGACACAATTTATTGTATTTACCTTTCATTCTTTCTAGTAAAATATAAGCTGTTTTTTTGGTTTGAGTTGTTTATAGCTACATATCCTTAGAAGAGCTCTTAGAACCTAGTAATGAGCAAAAAAAAAAAAAAAAATCATCTAGGGATAATGCTTATGAAAAGTACACATAACAAGTTAATTTAAATGGCATTTGCAAAAATATTTGTTCTTTTATTTCATTTTACAGAAAAAACTGGGTACATTCTATAGTTGGATGGTGACGTTTGTCTTGGTGCTCAGGATTCTAAAATAGGTTATTTTCACATTAATTAAGACATGAAGAGATGCCATTGGCTATTAAGGAAAAAGGTTTTATTTTCTTACTGTCTTTCAAGAAATCTGACTTAATAGTTCACGGACTTGTGCCCATATAAAACCAGAAAGTTAACTGAAAGGAATTAATTTAGGAAGAAAAATCCTGACTGCATAGGAGCGAAGTATGTATGACCTTTTGACGCTGTGACATAAATCTGCAATGTTCATAATGATAGACCCCAGACTCAGGGTACGACCTTCTCGGGTGGGCGCCCCAAGACCCCAGACTCCGGTCCAGTTGATGCAACAGCAAGAGGTTTATTGATGAGGCTGTACAGTCGGGCTAACTCAGCTCCAGAGAGCAAGAGTCACATCACATGGGTACTTTTAAAGGAAAAAGCCATAAGATTACAATTCCCGTACAGTTTCATTTCAATTGATTATGTCTAGAGGCTAATTTCATAAGATCATGGCCTGATCACAGGGTGGGTACAGTCACATCCGCATGCACATTTTTCCCAAAACCTCAAGGGGGATATTAGGGCGGGAGTGGAGTTTACACAAAGGTCACAGTGGTCCTTCCTGGAACACTTGCAACTATCCCAGTCACAGTTGAGCACATCTCTTAACAGAGATCTCTTTACATTGTTACATTGTGGCAGGGGTGGTTGAATAATGGCTGAGTCAGGTTGCCCTTGGAACTAGTTTTCTTTTTAGTTCCTTATTCTCCTGGGGTTTGGGGGGTGTAAGCTTGAAAAGTTAGGGTCTTTCAATACAACCTAGTTCCAAAAATATTGCCAAAAACAAAACAGCAACAACAACAATAATAATATCAAACCTAACAACTCATGCTTTAAGGAAGTCTACAATTTTGTACCAGGCAGAATTCATAGCTGTTCTTGGCCACATGTAGCCTGTGGGACACAGCTCGGACACTCATAGGTCAAGAGCTATTTTTCTATTATACTGCACTTTGATTTTCAAATAAAGTGTCACCATTTTAAACACTCATGAACATGGAACGGAAGAGGCATCAGAACAGCACAAAGCTGGAATTTCAAGAGATGCGAAACCTTAGTTCAAAGTCAGCAAAAAGGTCCGGCTCTCCCTGGGCCTTTCCAGTTCTCCCCCAGTGCTTCCCTGTTTGAGGACCTTTGCTTAGTCCAAAAATTGGAATCAACTATTTTCAGGTGTTCTGTTTCAGGGAGCCCATGGGTTTTGGGTTCTTATCTGTGTTAACTGCTGCAATGAAATAATGTCAGATCTAAAAAGTATTATTTGGTGAGAATTCAAGCAGGCCCATTTTCTGGAGCAATTTGTAAAAGGCTTGCTCCATTCCAATTCTTCTGAGACAGTGTTCTCCTGTGTTGTTTTGGTGCCTGTCCTGGATCTTACTCTATAGCCCAGGCTGGCCTCGAACTCAGAAAGATCCGCCTGCCTCTGCCTCCTGAGTGTGAGTGCTGGGATTAAAGGCGTGCGCCACCACCGCCCAGTCCAATTCTTACTTCACAGATTCTCCCCCACGTCTGGGTCTGTTATGTGCCCTTGCTTCCTGCCCTCAGCTGGGCTTCTTCCTCAGTTCCTGCTTTCTGCAGACCTGGCCCCGGTCTTCCCCACACTCCTCACACCGGAGCTCCTGAACTTCCATTATCCTTTTTTAAAAACTCTGTTCCCAGGGGTGGATATAAATGGCTATGAAGGAAGAAGTCAGTGGTGTTGTTTATGGGTGGATACTGGTGCCTGGCACACAGTTGACCGCAGTTCATGATTAAATAAAATAAATAAATAAAGGAAGGAAGGAAGGAAGGAAGGAAGGAAGGAAGGAAGGAAGGAAGGAAGGAAACTTGAGTAATTAATGTGTTAGTTAGTTGATGCCTCCTTGTGGTGGTTGTGACATGTGACAGTGAGGTGATGGGGGCCAGCTCATCAGGATAGTAGAAATAAAGAAAGGAGACCCTAAAATACGAAGTTACACACTGTTTAAAAATTTAAAAGTGGTATTGTGAAAAACAGCCTCTTTCTGCCACTGGGATCAGAATAATAAGTTTCTTTTTCCTTGCCCTTGAACACACAGAACCAATTCCCAAGGGAATTTATTGAAGAAGAAAAAAAAAAAAAAGAGCTTTTTTTTTTTCCCCTTGTAAGCTTCTGGCCTTACGTTTTTAGATATAAAATGGAATTAAAGTTTCTCATTTTGGCGTTCTCGCCTATCTATCCTGCCTACTGCTGATATCAGAGATGGTATCGGGTGTTTGGGTTTGATTTCACCTACAGATATCCTCTCCCGAATGCCCGAAGGCTGTTTTCTTTTTTCCCCGGTTAGTGTGGCTCTTCAGTTTGCTGTGGCTGAAATGAACTCCTACACAAAAGCAGGCATGGGGAGAGAGGGAGGGGGCGAGAATTCAAAGCAATGTCTCCCTGGAGTGCACTCGATTCTCAGTGGTTTGCTGTTAAACCTTTAAATAATTAAATAGAAGAGCAAACATCCACACGCAACATTAAAGAGTTCCAACCATATGTTGAAAATAGAAACGGGGAGGGGGGAAGGACAGGTGTGGAGGTGGCTGCAGAATAAACATCGGCCTCCTTAACCTTGCCCCGCGGTGTCTGTGCGGGCCATTGCAATGCATGGCCCACGCACTCGCAGGATCCTCCGCTGTACCTACAAGCAGGGGAAGCGGGGAGTCGGGTGGAAATGACGAGTGGATCATCAAAGGGTCCTTCGAACAAATTGTTCCTTTTTAGATGTCCAGGCTGATCCTAAGGTAACCTATCTCCTTGCTTTGCAGGGCTCACAGCATGAGCTGGGATGTGACATCCACAGTGGTGGGAACCCAGAAAGCGGTGGTGGGCGACTTCTGGGTGCGCAGTAAATACTGACGGGAAAACTGAACCCAAGGGAGAGAAAGTCAGGGTCTTAGCTGTGAAAACGCACCCCGAGTGACACAGAGTGACAGTGTTAAGGGTTTAATTGGTTACCCTCAAGCTTAGAAAGTCCTAGTCGCCTGCATCTGGAAATGTGACCCTTTAAGGAAAGCAGCGTCTCAGAAGTAATTAGGTAAGAGGAGGTCATCCTGGAGTACTGTCAACTTCTCATCATCCTGTGTGACCATTGTCTCCCTTAAACAAAGGGAGAGATTGGCTGACGTTTTTATAAGCCAGGGAATGTCAAATACTCCCAGGAAGACACTGGGAACTGAAAGAGAAACAGAACAGATTCTTCCTCAGGGTCCTCACAAGGAGATGACCGTGTTGACACCTTGAACTCAGACTTCGTTTAGCTTCTAGCGCTGTGAGATAAGAGACTTCTCTTGTTTAAGGCATTTAGTTTTTGGCACTCTGCTATGGCAAATCTTCTAAACTAATAATGAGATGCTGTGAGGATCTCCTTTGTTATTCAGGTAACATTCCACCCATGGCTGCCTGTCAGTCAGGAAGATGTCACCACGTCACTCCTGTATGCTCATTAGCAAATACTCCATACACACGGCCATGTGTCAAGCCACGAATGGATCTGCCACCCCCAACTGAGATTCCACACAGTGCCCGGCACTCGGGGAATGTGAAGAATCTGAAAATGATCCTACCCTGGTTTGAACTTGAAATGTCAGCGAGGTGCTCATGTGTTTGGACACCTGGTCCCTAGCTGGTGGCACCATTTGGGGGGGGGGGTGAGCAGAGTGTCATGGCACCTTTAGGAGGTGGAGTTTTGCCTTGTGGTTTCATGGCTTCATCTCCTTGGCTTCTAGATGCCAGCCACTAGACCACCACCTGTTACATGGTGTGGTAGGAGAGAAGGAACTAAACATGTTACAAGTTTAGCAGATGAAAGGATGCCAGTTATATATAGAGAGAGACTGGGAGCCCCCCTTACCTTGTCATCACCTAAGGAACAGAGCTTGAGGGAATGAAAGCTCCGGAAATACAGATGGAAGACAGGCAGGCTCCAAAAGACCACACCACACGTGGGTGGACAATTTCTTGGTGTCTTTTATCATCTCTCTAGTCTACTTCTTGTCTTCGAAGGGTTTTTCCTTTCTTAATTTGATGTCGATTTCATGCCTAAAAGCTACGGTATTTTCCTGTCTTTTTCGGAGGACTTTTGGGATTTTCACTTAGCTGGTATTATGTTTTCCCTTAAACTCTAATAAAATTGGCCTGGAGGTTCCCTTTGAGTCCATTTCTGAATTCTTATATTAATGAGACTAGGAACTCCCAAAGAAACCTCAGTTCAGTTGTCAACATGTGTTTACTGAGTGAGTGAGTGTAACTCAGTGATTCTTCTTCTGTGAAGATTATCCTGCTTTATGTTTAGAGGGTGGCATTTCAAGGTGTTTTCATGTACAGTAATCCATAGGACTCTCAGGAGCTCCTTGAGTCCAGGTTGTATTGTTAAGTGTGGTGCTGGGCTTAAAAATAAGGCTTTGCTGTGGGATAACCCTCTTGTACACTGGTTTAATAAAATGCTGATTGGCCAGTAGCCAGGCAGGAAGTATATAGGCGGAGCGCGAGCCGACGAGAATTCTGGGAAGAGGAAGGGCTGAGTCAGGAGTCGCCAGCCAGACACAGAGGAAGCAAGATGACAAGGCAAAACTGAGAAAAGGTACCAAGCCACGTGGCTAAACAAATGTAAGAATTATGGGTTAATTTAAGTGTAAGAGCTAGTCAGTAATAAGCCTGAGCTAATGGCCCAGCAGTTCATAATTAATATAAGCCTCTGTGTTAAGTTTACTGGGGTCTGAGAAACACAGGAAAACTCCAGCTACAAGGCTTGCTATTTACTTTGAACTGTGCAATACCTTTAAGTTCTGACAAACCTCAGAGTGATGGGTTTGTGTGTGTCATCTTGTTAGTAGATGACTTGACATATGGGTTTGCAACCGTAGCGTGCTTTGAGGATTTGGCCTGGGACCAGTGTCAAGCACAGTGTTCTTCAGGATTGAATGCTGGGCTTGCATTTTTGCTGGCAGTGCTGGAGGGAGAGAGAGTACTTGGGGCTCTTACAGACAGCCACTCTCAGAAATCTGTGTGCCTGAATATTGGTAAGCATGCCAACCCTCAGGGAATCATTCTGATCCTTCCATTAAATTTCTCTTTAGTTGATAATCTATCTTACTTACTTCATTTATTGGACATAGTTACATAAGTCCATTTTGATGACAGTTTATAATGTATAAAGTTTAGTGTGTTCTCCTTGTACCCCATTACTCTACCCTCTCTCCAGTCCATTTGTTCTCCAACATTTTGCCCAAGAGTTTAAGTATTTGGGAAAAATTAAAATAAGAAATTTCACTGTTAGTCATTCTAAAAGGTAATAAAGATAAAGTGACCTTCCTTCCTTCCTTCCTTCCTTCCTTCCTTCCTTCCTTCCTTCCTTCCTTCCTTCCTTCCTTCCTCCCTCCCTCCCCCCTTCCTTCCTTTTCTTCTTCTTCTTCTTCTTCTTCTTCTTCTTCTTCTTCTTCTTCTTCTTCTTCTTCTTCTTCTTCTTCTTCTTCTTCTTCTCCCTCTTCTCTTTTTAAATTCCTTTCAGGGAGTTTTTGAGGAGCAACCGCAAAGTCTCAGGCTTACCGTGCTGGGGGAATTGGGTCAGCAGAAGGAAAAGTGAGCCCACTGTGAGGAGAAAGGATGCTGACCTGCAGGTTCCATCATCCAGTGGGTGCAGTCCCGCCTGCATGCTCTCAGTGGCCAAGTGCAGGAATATGCCTTTTGGGAGAAGCTGGACCCAGGAGGAGTAGGAGCTTCCCAGGAAGCCTTGCCTTGGGCCCCAGGGGAGGAACATGAAGTATTTCTCCTGTGGCTTCTGTGTTTATCATGTACGCTTACAACATGTTCTTCTCTGTTTCTCACTCCCAGTTAGCAATCATGCACTGAGCATGCCCAGAAGTTCCTAGGCTTTGTGATGAATTCATGGTGTTTGACTTGTATGTTGTTAGAGGCTTTCCCCCCTCCCTTTTTTTAAAGGTTTATTTATTTATTATGTATACAGTGTTCTGCCTGCATGCCAGAAGAGGGCACCAGATCTCATTACAGACGGTTGTAAGCCACCATGTGGTTGCTGGGAATTGAACTCAGGACCTCTAGAAAATCAGCCAGTGCTCTTAACCTCTGAGCCATCTCTGCAGCAACCCCTAAGAGGCTTATAATTGCTCGTGAGATGTGATTTTTTTCCTACAGATTATAAACTTAGCAATATACATTGGTTTCCTCTTTTGTTTGTTTTTGAGACAGAGTTTTGCTATGCAGCTCATGTTGGCCTCAGCCTCCCGGGAGCTGAGATTTTAGGCATGTACCACATCACACCTGGCCCTTCAGGGCCTTTTTTCCCCAAACCCTATCACTTGGATACTCCATGGATCAGCTCTGGGTTCATTGGGCATCGCTCATTATCTGGCACAGCCCTTGGACATTCCAATAGTGAGAGGATGTTCATGCCGCATGTGCTTGCCAGCTGATGTCTATTGAGCAGCATTGACCCTGTCTGTCAGTGTTCATTGAACAAGCCACAGTATGCCTACCACCGGACTGGTTCAGATGCATGGTACAGGCAGGCATTTCTTCACAGCCACAGAGGCCCCTCAGGGTTTCCCTGCCCTGTATTTCCTGCTTGCTGCCCATAGTCCTACTTTTCTGCCTTTTGTGAACACAGGAAGATCACCAGATACCCAACTCCTTGAGCTATAACTGTTTGACAAGCAGCCCGGGAGCTGAGAAACAGACCTGTCCAGCAGCCCCCATACAGTAGAGAAATTTATTACTATTTCCTGTTTGCTCCACGGAGGGAAAAAAAGAAGTCTAGCCCATATTTTGACATGTTAGGAAGACGTACTGGAGTTCTGCCACATCAAATGCGGGGACTCCATGACATGCTGACAGTTAATGTTCAACAAAGCGCATTTATTGCAGAATTGAGAGGCAAGTCACATACCTCCAAGGCTCTCTTTTATTACTATTATTTCTTCTTGGGCCTGCCTACCTGAGGGTTTCGGGAAAGGCGACCGTTAGGCTTTATTTCCGAAAATTCAGCTGACGCGGTATACCTTGCGCATATCCTCTTAGCTCAGGTTTGCCATGACTTGGGGAGCCTCCTCTGAAGGGTAATTCAAAGTACTCTACTTTCAGACCCGCATACTGAGGGCGCTTTGAAGAAAACACAATTTATCCTTAGAAATCCAACCACATTTTGCTTGCTTTGCCCTGCCTCGGTATCCATAAAGCAGGTTTTTTTTTTTTTTTTTTTTTTTTTTTTTTTTTTTTTTTTTTTTTTTTTTTTTATTACAGAGAATGATCTGCAGCTGCTGAAGTGCCTAATGTCAATCAATGTGGAGCCTCTCCTTTGCGTCCATCCCTGTGGAGGAATTCAATTCAGTCCAATACACTTTGATGAGCACCAGTCATGTGTACAACCCCCAGGCAGTTGCTGCAGGGCATGTATGGATGAACTTACTGTCTACCAGAGGACAGAGGGGTTGCACACAAATAACTGCTCTACAAAGTCAGGGTCATAAGAAAGGCATGGACCAAGTTCTTCAAGGTTCTAAGGGCAAAAATCCACTAAACAGCAAGACCCATTTTTATGATCCCCTGCATCACTAAGAGCCTTCCTCACCGCCAGGGCTTACTATTTCTTGGTAAGTACTTTCTGATTGACTGTATGAATATTTCATCTGGGGATAAAGGAGAAGGATCAAGGTCAGCTGAGAGACTCTGATGTCTAGTCTGAGTTGTTGACTCTTAAGAGATGAGGAGGTTTTATCTAGAGCTGGTACAGATAGTAGGAGGGTAGCCAGGGTGGCAGACACCCTGGTAAGTGGAGGAGATTAGAAAGACTATAGAGTGTCCTTGGCAGGATTTGACATGTGTGTGTGTGTGTGTGTGTGTGTGTGTGTGTGTGTGTGTGTGTGTGATACCCAAGTGGTGCATGGGAGTCATGAAAAGAAAAGCCAGAAATGCCTGTTGGGAGCAAGTTATGACGACTCTGCATACCAAGTTGAAAATAGCCGTTAGAGAAACACCAAACTATTATTTTTTTCTGTCTCCTTTCTATCATTTCAGTTTTTATTTAATTTTTGAGATTTTCATACATGTATACAATGTATCCCGATCATAACTACCCCTACCTTCCCCCAATTCCCTCCAGGATCTCATGTCTCTTCCCCAACTTCATATCCTCATTCCATAGTTTTATTTGTGTATTCATTTTTTAACTCACTGGGTCAAATTAGTGCCGCCCGTGTGGGACATGGGCAAACTACAAGTGGCCACTACACTCCCAGAGGAAAGGAGTTACCAACTGCCAGTAATTCCTCAGTTAGGGTGGGACCTTATGAGTCTCCTCTCCACCTGACTCTTGACTTTGTGATCTACAGGGTTATACAGACAATCATGGCTATGAGTTCACATGTACAACAGTCATACCATGTCCAGAGTGCTGTGGGATGTTGTTCTGCCTGCTGTGAATATGTGTTGCTCTGATTGGTTGATACATAAAATGCTGATTGGCCAGTAGCCAGGCAGGAAGTATTGTGTGTGTGTGTGTGTGTGGTGGGGGCAAGCAGATGAGGAGAATTCTGGGAAGAGGGAGTCTGAGTTGGGAGTCACCAGCCAGACACAGAGGAAGCAAGATGACAAGGTAGAACTGAGAAAAGGTACCAAGCCATGTGGCTAAACATAGATGAGAATTATGGGTTAATTTAAGTGTAAGAGCTAGTCAGTAATAAGCCTGAGCTAATGGCTGAGCAGTTATAAGTACTATAAGCTTTTGAATGATTATTTTATAAGCCAGCCGCAGGACTGTGGGGTCTTGGTGGGACCGGAGAAACTTTCTGACTACACCAGAGGACAGAGTTTCACAGCATCTCTCCCCGTCATCTGGATCTTTCATTTTTCTGCACCCTCTTCCGTGGCATTCCTTGAGCCTTGAGTGGCAGTGACATGGTTGGTGTCCATGACCAATCTGTGGCCGGGGACTCCAAGTCACTTACCTTCAGCACTTTGAACAGTAGTACTTCTCTTCATTAACCACTATCCTCTGAGTTAAGAGACTTCTCCGATCAAAGCTTGGAGAAGCACAAATCTATAGCTAGAAACACAAATCTCTATAAGGCAACATGACCGTTTAGGAAAGAACAAAATGAATAGGTTCTCCCTTGGGGCCTGTGGCTTCTCAAGTGATGGAGTTTTGAGCATATTTACAGCACCAGACATAAATCCCTCCTGTGGAATAGGCTTCAAATCTAATCAAGTGAGTAGCTGGTTACCTCTGTCAATAGTCTTGCCATAATGGCCCAGTGGCTACATCTTGCCGGCAGGTCAGCATTATAAGCATGCATGGCCCAACACTGGGTAAGACAACCGTTGATACGGATGTCTTTTCTCTCCCAGTATTATGAAAGCTAGACAGCAGGGAGAGTTTCCTGGTCAGTTCAAGAGTGAATAAACAAAAGCATATGGTATCTTTTGCAACTTGATTATTTTTATAATCTAGTAATGATGGGAAATTAAGAGCAATGGCACTAATCTACTGCTGTGGGATGGTCTGTATGTCAAATGTGTTGCTCTGACTGGTCAACAAATAAAACACTGATTGGCCAGTGGCCAGGCAGGAAGTATAGGTGGAACTAACAGAGAGGAGAATTGAGAGAACAGGAAGGTGGAGGGAGACACTGCCAGCCACCGCCGCCATGTCAAGCAGCATGTGAAGATCCTGGTAAGCCACGAGCCACGTGGCAAGGTATAGATGTATAGAAATGGATTAATTTAAGATATAAGAACAGTTAGCAAGAAGCCTGCCACGGCCATACCGTTTGTAAATAATATAAGCATCTGTGTGTTTATTTTATAATAAACATGGGACTATGGGACTGCTGGGGCTTGGTGGGATCTGGAGAGAAAACTCCAGCTACAGTCTATGTTGGTTTTGGGGTCTTTGATGCCTCTCCGACCAATAACTCATAGGGAGGTAAGCCATGACTGGCCCTGAGATTTCCATTTAATAACTCATGTCTAGTTTGTGGGTATAGGGATGGAACTGGAAAACAAATATACTGAATGAGGCCATCCAGACTCAAAAAGACAAATGTCACATCCCCTCTCATGCAAGAGATGCCAGCTGCTGCCTCGTGGTATTTAACATGGAGCACGTGTGGAAACCGAGAGCTTGGCCCATGGGCAGGAGGATGCGTTTATGGATAGAAGATAATGGAGTGTGTGTGAACTGAAAGAAGACAGGGAAGATCCTAGGGACAGAATGACAGGCAGAAAGTGTAGTGATGATGGGGGGGGGGGAGCAAGGGAAAGCCTTCACACAACGAAATGTATATCAGGAAGCTACTTGGGACATACGATAGTGTAACCCAAGGGAAAAAAGTACAGCAATAGTAATACAGGACAAAACATCTGTGACCTGAAGTAACTTGGGGAGAATACTGGGATCTAAATGTTCAAGTAGAGATGGGGACAGGCACTCAAGAAGGAAGACTATGGGCGGATTAACAAAACTAAGAGTATATGAAGAAGCCTTATGAAACCTCACTAACATGTAAACTAATTAAAAATACATTTTCATTAAGAAATGGAATTTGAACAAAGTATCCCACATTAGTAAACAATGTTTCTCCTGGAAGATATGGGTAATTAAACATTTATTTTGAAAAACACCTTATATGTTATGAACCATGATTTAGGAAAACGGATTTGCTAGTTTTATATTGAATACAGCTTCCATATGTAAACAGATGTCAAGATTTCTATATTCTACCCAAGATCTTAGGAATCCAAATATCTACTATCTGTATTTATAGCAAATTCTTACAAATTGGTCACAGCCAGTCCCACCATTCATAAAATTCCGGGATCAGTAATTGGGAAGGAGCTGTGTAGAGAACAGGGCTGGGGTTGTATCTGTCTCCTTGCATGAAGTATCTGTGAGCGAAGGTAGAGCGGGAGTGTAGAGAAGAAAAGAAAGAAAAATAGGGAAGGAGAGAGAGAAAGGACTGAGGTCAGAATCTACTGAGGACCACAGCAGAGACATAGTGAAAACTCTTGAGTCGCTGTTCGAAGTAATAATCCTTGAGTGGAGAGTTAAGTGAGGAGTCTCCAGACGAGTGTTCAACACCAGGAGCAGGGTCAGGAAGAGCAGACGTGTGAGGCGGGAGCTCAACACATCATCATCACCCCCATCTCAGCATGCCAGGCAAGGGCTTCCCAGCCAGGGACTGAGTGGATCCGTCATTAATTCACCCTTTTAGATCACTCGCTTGTACATGACACTGGAGTGGAGATTTTGTGTGATAATTAGAATGAACCCAGACAAAGTATCAATAAGAGGTGGTGCTGAGGGTTTTGTAGCTTTTTGAGGGTTTTGATTTTTTTTTTCTAACAAGAGAAGCCTGGTATAATCACAGAACAGAAACAGTTTAACCTTATTTTCAGAGCAACTGAAGGACTGCAGAACTCACAGCAGCGCTATTCTGAAGTCACAGCATAATTTTCTCCACCTAATAAAAGAAACATGAATGATGACTAGAAAAAAAAAAAACAAAGGTTTCCGAGATTTATTAACTGTTCAAATGCTAGTCTAAGCAGTACGTTTAAAAGTCTACCCTGGGGGGGGGGGGAGGGCAGGCTAGGGACATTTAAATTGGTGGAGGGTCATACTTGAGATTTTAAATTGTATTTCCTTTAAAGGAGCAAGGATTTATTTTGGCACTATTGACCAAGGAGGTTAGTTTTGGGGGGGGGGGGGAGAAAAAGAAGCCTGAATAATGTAAATGGATGATGTCATCAATAACAATGGCGACCATCACAGTGATGCCGTACTGTGGTGACTCCTAAGTACCAGCCACCTTGTTAAATGCTTTTCATATATAGTTCCTTGTGCCACTGGCTCCATCTCACGGGGAGTCACCGTGGTTCAGGGACAACAGATAGAAATCACACGCTCAAACAGGTCCCCAGGGGCCTGTGGCAGAACACTTGAATCTAAATGCAAATTGGTGACCAGCTAAGTTACATTGCTCTAAAAGATTAATTACTATGTGAATCCTAATGCCAACCCTAGGAGTCAGGCACTATTATGACTATATTCCCATTTTTATATTATTTACCTTTTATAGATGAAATCAGTGAGACGCAGGAATCTTGCTTCATGTTTCCCAAATCACACAGTTAAGACTCACAAAAGGAGATTGGAAGGGGCTGGAGTGAGGACTCAGCTGCTATTCCAGTGTAATCTCAAGTAGAAGACCTGGGTTCATTCCCCAGCATCTAAGTGGGTGATTTAGAACTGCTTGCAACTCCAGTTCCAGGGGATTGACTGCTCTTCTGAACTCCTTGGACAGCTGAACACATGTACACACATCTACAGGTGCGCGCACGCGCAAACACACACACACACACACACACATTCACATAATTACCAATAAATCTCTGAAAAGTATTCAGATTCAAAGTTTGCCTTCTAGCCCGGTTGACATAACAACAAAGGGGTGTTTCCTACAGGTTGACATCAATTTCTGTCACTCTTGTTCATCAGTGTTGAAGTCAACAGTGTAGAATTGTGCAATTGCCTTGTGAAATCACACACACACACACACACACACACACACATAGAATCTAACTTTGGGTCATAGATTCACTCACAGTCATTTCGAATACTTGACGTCTGAAGTTCTCATTCTTCTCATATGAACCAATCAATTCTCCAGAAGTTTCCTCAGTGGATAACTGCTGGCTGTCTGTTGATTTACTTCTGACTCTACTTACTCAGGTAGAACATCAGATCAAATCCACTTCGATTTCCACCATAAACAGGTAAGGTGGAAATGTACGATTCTGACCCTGGCTGTAACTCAGAGTTTTCAGGACCCCTACCCTAGGATTGGATTATTTTGTTAGAGCAGTTCACTTTTGAGTTCCCAGCAGTACTCACCTTTGTTGGTTTATTATAGAAGAGCTGGAAGGATACAGATAATAAAGGTAAAGGACGCATAGGGTGAGATGTGAGGGAAAGGGTATCTATGATCAACTTTACCCATCATTCTCATCTTCTCCCTCGAGGTTGAGAGTGGATCAAAACGCCAAACATCCTGATCATAGTTTTGTCTCTGCTCTGAAACTCCGTGCGAACCAGCCACCTGCCTCATCCTCCAGGAACATTATGCGAAAGTTGGTCTTATTCTCTGGATTCCAAGGGTTTTGGGAGCTTGTTACCGGAAAATGGAGACAAACATAAAACAAACAGAAGTTCAAATGATACATATTTCCAGTACTGCACATCATGTGATTAGTTATGGATCGGGACAGATGGTAAAACAGAAATTAACAAAATGATAAGTGAAATAAATATCAGATCTTACACATCAAGAAGCACAGATAAGACCAGCTCAGCAAGGAAGGGTGCTTGTCACCAAACTTGATGACCTGAGTTGTCTCAGGACCTGTTGTGATTTGAATGAGGTAGAGAATACTTGGACTTTGAACTCTCAAACTGTGCTGCAACTGTAAAAGACTATGGGACTTTGACGTTGGACTAAATGCATTTTCACTATGATGTGGTCACAAGCCTATTGACCAGTTTGTTTTCTCACATAACGCAGGACAATCTCTCCAGAGACGGCACTGCCCACAGTGGGCTGGGCCGGGGTCTCCCACAACAATCATCAACCAAGAAAATGCCTCCTCCAGAGTTGCCTGTAATTAATCTGATGGGAACAGTTTCTCAACTGAGGTCCCCTCTTCTCAGATGTCTCTAGCTTGTGTCAGGCAGGATAATTATGATAGTGGAGTTTACAAAGATACCTCTGAGGCACCAGATAGCCAGATCCTGGTGTGTTGAAGGGTGTTTTGGGCAGATGATGAAGGCACAGAGGTATGGAAAAGCAAACACCCCAGGTCAATAACATTATCACTGGAAACAGAGGACTAGGAAATGAGACAGAGTTGAAAAATACAGCTGAGGGGAAAGGTTTACAAGAGGCATCTCTGACATTTTCTTTATTTGAGTAGAAATGCTTTTCTAAAGTTCTAAGACCTGAAGTCTGGTCTGAGCAAGAGGGAGGCGGTCTTCTCTCAGATTGAGCAATTCAAGGAGAAAAGATTATAGCTCTTCAAGGGGCGGGCAGGATGGTGTGAACATGGAGGCCAGTCAACTCAGACTCACAGGCTTCTGGTGTGCCTTGCCAGGCTAGAGCAAGTTTCTCTCACAAAGCTGTGTCATGTGGTCATTTGGACGGCCTGTGGTGAACTGGGCTGCTCTATGTTCATTAACAATACTTCATACATGTGGCCACAGACCAATCAGATTGAGGCAATTCTTTAGCTGAAGTTCTCTCTTCCTGGGGTGATTTTAGGTATGTGTCAAGACAGCTGAAGTTTACTATGACAAACCGTAGAGGAAATGGAGGAAGGAGGGACAGCTGAGGTTTGAAAATTCCTTAAAGAGTCATGGCGTTTTATATTTAACTAAAATTACATGTAATACACAAAGTATGTGTGTATACATACATCTCTATCTATATCTATAATCTATATCTATATCTTGGGGGCTGACAATGCTTCCCCCAACAGTCATATACCATTTAACAAAAACCCCAGCCCCAGGAATGAGTTGTTGGTCAAGGAAGTCAAAGACATCTCCAAAACAATGTAGGCTATTGTTGTTGTCCTTGGTCGGCTCCCAGAGGTGGAAGGCAAGTCCCTCTTGATGAAGACACCATGTACTTCAGACACAGGACTTGGAAGACTCATGCTGGATCTGACTTGAAAGCCATCTCTCTGAGGACTAGGTTTCATAGTTCAAGAAGGTGCTATGCACACTTCCAAAGGGGGAGGCAATCAGTGGTCCTACCCAGCTGTGATATCTTTGCACAACAATCAGCATGATGTGTAGATATCCCAAAGTTCACAGCAGTGGCACTTGCATATTGGTGCTAACTATCAGCTGTCTAATTGGGCTTAAGGCATGCTCAATAGGACAAAAATCATTCCCGGTACTGGGAGCTGGCCAACTGTTTGGGGCTAGTGAGGCCATGGATCTATGAGGAGAATCTACTACCACCATTTTACTAAGCCTGCATCATTCCTAATTGCATCATACATACTTATCCACATACACACAGATAAGTATAGTCCTCACCCCTCATCAAAGAAACTTCTCTTTGCAGCAGACGGAGAACATTACAGAAAACCACAACTGGTCAAAATGCAGAGAACAATGACCTTGGGATGCCCAGGGTCAATGGATGTATCTACATACAGCATGACTACCTAACGGCTCAGAAAACACCACAGAAGTGGGGTCAGAAAGAGCCTGACACATAGAGGACCAGGGAGTCTGCTGTGAGCTCACGTCTCTCAGAAACAGCAGGGAAGTTACACCCATGATACCTCAACAATATGGCTGCCTAAACAAGACGTGAACAGTGACACCACCCATAGACATGCTGATGTGGTATGGGGGAAATCTCATGGTTCCTCATCCCTAGACAAAGAACTAAAGATGACTAATGCTGCCGACAGAGGAAGAATTAGTGTTTCCCAGGGCTGAGCCCCTAATTAGTTATCCTATACCAGTTGATCAGCCTAGAGATCATATATGTACAAGTAACACCAAATGGACTTAGCCGCTTATATATTTATGCATTTATATATAATATATGTACATAACAGTAACAATCAAAGAAAAAGATACCAAGAATTTGAGAGGAAGTGATGTAGAGAACATAGGACCGGTTGGAGAGAGGGTATGGGAAGGGGAAAGGGTTTAATGATGTTTTAGTTTTAAAATGAAAAAAATATATTTTAAGAGTCAATAAATGGCACTACACTATCAAAATATCACTGGCTAGAGAGTGGTTCAGAGGTTGAGTGTTTCCTGGTCTTGTAGAGGACCTGAGTTCAGTTCTCAGCACCTACATGTGACAGCTTATATCTACCTGTAACTCCAGCTCCAGGGGATCCGGCCCCTCTCCTGGCCACCAAGGGCATGCACACAAGTAGCATACATTAACACACACATACATAAACACTCACATTTAAAAAGAAATAAAAACTTTAAAAAGTTTCTGAGTAATAAAAGTGACAATTTTAAGTTGAGGAAAAGATGGAGGATCATTCAGTAAATGATTTGGGGCCAAGTCAATAAAAGTTTCCATCCAATTATATGGAGAAAAATATTGTTTTTCTTCACATTTTATACAAAAATATTTTAAAATTAGCATGACATCAAATAAAATATAGCAACCTGAAAAACCAATGCAAGGATAGATTTAAAAAGAAAAATCTAAAAACAAAACAAAAAAAAGGAAAGGATATCATCAAAACATATTTCATACAAACATTTTAAATAAAATTTAAATAAAACATTAAGGATCAGAATCAAAATTAATTTTAAAATACATTAATGGGGCTGGAGAGCCGGCTCAGTGGGTTCAGAGCACTCGCTGCTCTTGGAGAGCAGGTCAAGGTCCTAGCACCTGGGTGGGGCAGCCAATTGTCCCTAGCTCCCATTCCATGAGATCTGATACCATCTTTTGGTTCCCAAGGGCGCGCGCGCACGCACGCACACACACACACACACACACACACACACACACACACACACACACACACACTACACACATACACACACACACACACACACACACACACTACACACACACACACCATATAGTCACAGAAATGCATAAGTGCATATGATTAAATGATAAATAAATATTCTAAAATGTTTTTCAATGTGTTGAAAGAAGAATGCAAGCTTTCTGGTAGTAATAGACACTATAGGCAAAAATACCAGAAAGAAACTGGGCAAAATATATATGATTTATACTCCTTCCAATTGTATTCTTAACATATTATTATTATTAATTTGGGGGGGGGGGTTGTGAGACAGGGTTTCTCTGCATAATTTTGGTGCCTGTCCTGGATCTTGCTCTGTAGACCAGGCTGGTCTCAAACTCACAGAGGTCCGCCTAGCTCTGCCTCCCTAATGCTGGGATTAAAGGCGTGTGCCACCACCGCCTGGCATTGTTTTCCTAACATATTATACATTAAACTAAATGCTACAAATGACCACAAATTTTTTTAAAGGGCAAAACATAAAAATGGGTCATTTGTGAATTCCTACCACAGTGGGAAAGCACAAATACTAAATACTAATACTAAAAGAAGAAGGGAATTTTCCATTAGAATTTCTAATTTTCTATTAGAAGAGGCAAATTTTGTACAGTTTGGAAGGAATTACTTAGCAATACCCTGCAACAATTAAAATGTCTTTACCACTTGATAAATAATTTCTTGTGTATGTGGAAGTTTAGAAGGTGTTTGGGTCATGAATTGTCCGACTGAACATGTGTGGTTGATATTAATGGCCATTAATGAAGAACTTACTTTAAACAGCTGTGGTTCCTTTATGCTTTGGAGCACTATGGAGCTTTTATTTACTAGTTTAAGAGTTTCATACAATGATTTTGATCACGTTCATCTGCCCTCCCCACCACTCTTTCCAGGAACTGGAATTTATAAAGCTTTTAAAAAGATAGATGTTTTAGACTATGGTGAAATATTGTAGATGATATATGCTTCAATAATAAGACAATTTGCAAAGTATGTACAACTTGTTTGGAAAATAGAAAACATATACTGCATATAAATGTGTATTTATATACATGTTATATGATGCTGCTAAATGCACAGAAAACTTTATGGTCTTTTTCCATTATAGCATGAATGTGGGTATGATTTTAGTTTGTTTGATCAATGTGCATACTAATACATTTTGAAGAATATTCAAACCAATGATTTTCCTTAACTTAAAAGTTTTACAAGTACAATCAATCTTTGTTTTATCTGAATGCTTTCCTTGATGTTTGTAGTCATAAATGCTTTATATTTACTGAGAACTTCACATGTATGTTGCATAATCATGTAATAGGAATGTAAGGGGCATTCTCTTTAAGCATGTAACAGAAGTAAAAGGTTTGAGGCTCAGAGTTTCATCAGAATGTAGCATTTCCCCCTTTTAAGTAAGGAAGCTGTTGGAAACGTTTAGCTTCATAAGGAGAAAGGAAATCATGGAATCATTACACGCTAATGTCTCTGCCTCTGCCCACCAGAGACTGTCATCCAAGTGTCTCATGGAGCTCTGAAGATGGGAAGTTACACAACATCAGTATTCATTAAGACAGGTCACTCACTACAAAATGGGCTCATTTTACCAATATACATTTGCAGGGATTGAACGAAGAGAAATCAAAGTGGAAGGAAACCCAGAGTGTGACCTTGAGCCATTGCCTGTGGGCATAGTCTTGTTTCATCAGTGTCAAAGAAACAGAGACAACTTGAAAGTTATTTTGGAGCATCCGTGCATGCAAATTACCTTAGAGCTCCGTCCCCCAATGAGAAATCAAGCTAATACGTGCCTGTCCACCTCACACAGAAGCATCATTTCTTACTTCACATAATGACAGAGAAGCCCGATGTGGGCTACAAGGTTTTGAGTCTAGACAGCACTCAAAAAGGAAACGACACAGAAGAATCAACCATAATTCATGATAGGATTGTGCTAACTGACTTGGACAGAGCAGCTTCAGAATCTGTTACTTACAGATGCCAACTTGTTATAGGTACACCCAGAATTTACTGAGAGGAATGCCAATAAAGTGGCATTACACCTCAACAACTCAGCCTCCTTCTGCCCTGTGGTTAACATGTGAATAAGAAAAGTTTTTTAGTAGGCAGACAAGGCAGGTAGATGAGATGCCAGTGAGAGTGGAAATACCCATGTCACATTGAGACTGCCTAGACTCTTTTTTCAGGACACACTTCTTTCTTCATCTACTAAACTGCTGGCTTCCTCATTCTTTAGGACCTAGATCATCAACCTTTTCCTCTCTGAGGCTTTCCCCCATCCCTTTGTTAGCACCAGTTTTCTGACCTTGTGTCCCCATATGCTATATAACATCCTCATTATAAGGCAATTTGTACATATATATGTATAATTTAATATTGTCCAAGTATTTTGTTTGTTTGCTTTGTTTTTTCAATGCAGGGTCCCTCTGTGTAGCACTGGCTGTCCTGGAACTCACTCTGTAGACCAGGCTGGCCTCAAACTCACAGAGATCCACCTGTCTCTGCCTCCTGAGAGCTAGGATTAAATACATGCTCCACTACCACCCAGCTTAACCAAGTTTTTTTAAACTACTAAAATTTATGATCTTTGAAACTAAAGAATGATTATTGTTTTTATATATCCCCAGATTTGATCACAACAATTGACATATGGGATATTCATGGATAATATCTATTAAAGGATGAATGGGTAAATAAATAAATGAGCAAACATAGAAATTATCAGATAATTATTTTACTAGTGGAAATAGGACATAAAGATAAAAATAAGTGCATGAGCAGGATGTCTATACACTAAGAAAGATAAAGAGCTATCTTTGAGGCTGAGTGATAAGACGTTTTTATGGAAGGTGGATTTAAATTAATCCTCAAAGGATGAGTAAGGTTTTACTATCCATCCGTCAACAATATTATTCATGAACATGCTTTCAGGAGACTAGAAAATGCCAAAAGCAGCGAATTGTTGGTTGATATTTACTATGATACATAATGTATACTGAAATACTTGCATTGATATGCCAGCAAATACTTACAATGAGTAAAGAGAAAGAAAGGGAAAACTTTACATGCAGTGAAAATGAATTAAAATGCATGGAAAAGACAGATACATTTGCCTAAGTGTCTTCTTTCTTTTTTCTTGAAATTATAATTTGATTACATCTCCCTCTTCCCTTCCCTCTTTCAAAGCCCTCTCATTTACCTCTTCCTGCTCCCTTTAAATCACAGCCTGCTTTTAAAGCTGATTGTTACTGCATGCATGTTATTATATACTAATCGATGTTTCCAACAGAAAATGAAATCCTTAAAGGTTTAAAATTTTGTTTTTGGGCAAAGCAGTTATTTGATCATCCAATATTTGAAATAAAGATCTTTGCATTGTGTTCTACTTGGGGAATAACTTTAGCTGATAGGGTCAGAATCTAGAAGATTTGATACCTTAAAATGACCCATGGAAGTTATCTCTTCAAGTTCATTTATTTCCTAAATAACTTTGTAGACTTTCCTTTCTAAAACCCAGAATTATGCTATACATTCTAGAAAGAAAAGAAGAGAACATAGCCCATACCAGGACTTGTTTACTGTAGCTCTGTCTCTAAGTGCACAATGGGAAGAGTGTTGGAAAAAAGACTGAAGGTTGAATATAAAGACTAGGTTCAGAAGAGTAATTAATATTCACTTATTTCTGAGTTAATGTGTTATTTATCTAGAAGATTGGCCCTCAGATCTCATGGCTATCAGATTAAATGCCAGCCATTTTATTAAGATCTTCAAGTTCATTTCCGGTTGCAACTATGACACAGATACCATGTGGTTGGCTTTGGGACCAGCCCATTTGAACAAAGGAAGGCACACTAGTGTTGATGGAAGCCTCAGAGGATCACACGTTCCCGAGTTAAATGTGATTTATGTTGAGTTCCTCTGGCTTATGCTCAGTGAGTCAGTGTCTGTCTGCACGATGAAACAAGTTATCCTGAAGGAGAGCTTTTACCACATGTGAATAGTCCTGAGCCTCCCTAGTGAACCTTGAGTGACACTCTGCCCCCTGTTCAGCAGACAGAAGCTGGACTAGCTCATCAAAATGAGGCCTTTTCAATGGGGGGGGGGATGTCTTTCTGTGTGCTGTGAATATGTGTTGCTCTGATTGGTTGATAAATAAAGCCATTTGGCCTATGGCAAGGCAGCTTAGAGGCAGGTGGGAAATCCAAACACAGAGACAGGTGGGGAGAGACATCAGCTGCCCCCTGAGGGAACAACATGCCAGCAGATGGGTAATCCATGGCCATGCAGCAACTTATAGATTTATAGAAATAGGTTAATTTAAGATGTAAGAACTAGCTAGTGAGAAGCCTGCCATGACCACAGTTTAAAAGCAATATAAGCCTCTGTGTGTTCATTTGGATCTGAGCAGCTGTGGGACCAGGAGAACTTTCAGCTACAAATGGTGCCCAACATGGGGCATCTATCTTCAGCCTATAGGCCCTGAGTTTTTTAATTGCTTCTCCCTGTGTCCTGTAGAATATCTAGCAGTCTCCTCTGTGAAGCAAGAACCTGAAGGACCATCTCTCTTTGCAAAGTTCAGTGGTTATCTTCCTATGGGTCTTACATGTTCAATCAATACAACATTTTGTTAAGCAGTACAGGCAAGAATAGCTTCTTGCCCAAAAGGCTATTTTTGCTAAGAAGAAGATAAACTCCATATAGAGTGTCTTTGATGCCCATCTTTCTCTCTGAAGTAAATCAGTGCTGCCAGGAGCAGACATGTCTCATTGTCCAGGAAATCTAAGTTTTTAAAACATTTTAAATGCCATATTCTGTAGGTCTTTGAAGTGTTTGAAGATTACCTATCTATCTGAAATATATCTATGTATACCTAGAAAACTTAATTAATATAACTATAGGTTTGATTATCATGGATGACTAATAATTAATCTGTATTTCTTAATTATACAATTTAAAATGAGCTGCACAAATATAATACCTTAAATAAGAGTAGAAATATACATGCAGTATAACAAAAATTAACTTTAAATTTGTATCAATAAACTAAAATCCATAGCAATGTAAAATATTTTAAGCAAGTTGTTGCTCTTTAAAAGTAGATTCAATAATCTACCCTTTTATCCTATCATATCTATATCCTTTATTTCTATATCACCTTTTGGTGTCCAATTAGAAATGCCACTTAGAATGGCTTGGACTTTACTGTCTTATCCAAAGTGGGCTGAGCAGGTCCAGGGGAAAACAAGAGACAGTTTCAACATTAGAACCTCTGCTAGACTGTGTACTCACCATGGGTATTATCCAATTCAAAACCAATCATTTGGGTGAGGAGAACATTGAAAACATTGTCTCTGAACACTGACTGACATTTAACTACATGAATCATATTTTAGAAGATGCTTTTATCACTTACTAATTTTGTTCTAAGCACTGTGTGAAGTGTGTAACTGAGGCTGTCGCCTTTAATCCTCTCTGTGCCTGTATGGAGCAGATCTCAAGTGGAATGCCAATTTCATTTTATTAATTTTGTGTGTGTGTATGTGTGTGTTATGGTGTGTGTAAGTGTGGGTGTGTATGTGCCACAGTGAGCATGTGGAGGTGAGAAGACAACTTTCTGGAGTCAGTTCTCTTCTGCCACCTTGTCTTGAGGCGTGGCCTTTCCTGTTTCTGTGGCTTGACCTTGTATGCCAGGCTAGCTGGCCCTTGGGCTTCTGGGCAATTCTCTTTGGACCTACTATCTTGCCACAGGAGTGATGGGATTATGGATGGATACCACAGCCCACAGCATCTTCTTACAGATGTTCTGGAGATCTGAACTCAGGTTTTCAGGTTTGCACAGTAAGTACTCTTACACATGGAGCCATCTGTTCGGCCCCATGAATCCCTACATTTTGTAGATGAGTAAATTCAGGCTAAAGTAATGTCTCTACGATCAGCAAGATGGTACGTGGGGAAGTTAGGGCATAATCCCAGGTACTTTGGTTCTAGGATTTGTACTCATAATTTGTGTGTACTCTGTGGTCAAACTACCTTCGACTATTTAATATATTAACCACAGAAGGCTACCAAGTAGGTGGCAGAGGGAAGAGCTAAGGAGTTAATAATGTCAAGGTTTCCATGGGGCCAGAGTTTATCACAATCCTTAGAATGAAATAGAGGTTGCAGTTTTTTTTTCCCAATTTGTCTTAGTCAAAGAAACTTGACGACCGTAGCAGCTGCAGTGAGAAGCTACAGTGCATGCAGGGTCTTTTTGTCACCTGGGCGCCACTGATTACCATCAATCCATGTGAGTCTATTAAATGGGTAACAGAAATTATTAAGATACAAATTGAGGAAATACACTCATGATTACAGAACAGAGTAGACAACAGAAGTCATCAGCTGATCCTACCAGGAGTGAATCCCCCTCACAGGTAGGAGCAGGGAGAAGGGGCATGTGACCCTTCTCCAACTCCTTATCAGAGGTCACATACAATGGCAGGAAGCACCGCCTCCTTTGTGCCATATAGCCCAAGGTCACGGGCAGAGCAAATATCACTACACACCATTGATGTCATCCTTCATTGTCCACGTTCCTCTTTCAACATCACTACTTTCCTGATCCCCTGGACTCTAGGCATTCTCTATTGTTCACTTGAAGATCCTCATTGCCTTTGTCCATTTGCTTTGGCTGGAATATAAGATCTGACAATGTTTAACATACACCTTTAAAGAAGAGAGGCTCATACAGCCTGTGGTTCAGGAGGCTAGAAAGTCCAAGGCCACAGAAGCAGTATCAGGTGAAGGTGACAAAACATGGCAGATTGTGTCAGGCAGAGCAGGTACATTTAAAAGAGGCGAAACGCAAGGGTTGCTTTGCTTTTTTGTAGTCTGCTGATGTAGGAACAAACCCACCCCTGAGACCAACCTAGTAGTTTCACTTTCTGACCTAATCACCTCTCTGCTGAAGAGTCCACACATGGAGTTGTCACATCAGTCCAGGACAGGGCCAGGAACCACACTGAGACTTCCGGCCTCTGCCCTACAGAGGATCCTGCAGTCCCTGGCTCTCGGCACACGGCCCTCTCAGCTGTGTATGGGTTCAAGCCCACCTGCACGGCGGCCTTCTGGGAGTCACATATGCTGATATCAGTGTATCAGGTTTTCTGTATAACTCTCACCACAGACTCTGAAATAACCCCAATGCTTGGCTTCAAATAACCTCCGGTCTGGGAGGACTCTGCCTGTGAGAGGGTCCATTAGACACAAGCCCATTTGAGGCTATGGCAGATTAGCCCACCTCATATTAGATCCTCTGGTCCTCTTGTCTGCTGAGAAAAGTCCCTTCTTCCCACTTAGAGAGAGTAAGAAATATCCCTGTAGGCTCATTCCATTTGGATCCATGTTACCTCATTATGTGTGGGGAATTATGGTGTAAAACTACTCATAGGTGAGTCTGGGGCCAGAGAGACAGCTCAGTCCATAAAGAGCTTGCCACACAAGCATAAAGACCCGAGTTTGAGCACCAAGTCACATCTCAGTAAATGGTTGAAACACTGGTCAACATTCTTAGCCATCAGGGAAATGCAATTAAAAGCCTTTGGGATGCCATGTACCCCATTCAGAATGGCTGTCATGAGGAAAATGAATGACAACCGATGCTAGAAATAATATGAGGAAAACAAAAACGTACTTACGCACTGCTGGTGGGATGTTAACAGCTATGGCCTGTGGTGATATTGCATTCCTCAAAATATTTTGCACCCTAATAAACTTATCTGGGGTCAGAGAACAGAACAGCCACTAGATACAGAGGTCAGAAAATGGTGGCACTCACACCTTTAATCCTAGCATTCCTAAGGCAGAGATCCATCTGGATCTCTGTGAGTTTAAAGCCACACTAGAAATAGCCAGGCATGGTGACCCACGCCCTTAATCCCAGGTGATGGCAAAAAGCAGAAAGGTATATAAGGCATGAGAACCAGAAACTAGAAGCTTTTGGCATGGTTAAGCTTTTAGGCTTTTGAGCAGCACAGTTCAGCTGAGATCAATTTAGATGAGGACTCAGAGGCTTCCAGTCTGAGGAAACAGGATCAGCTGAGGAATTGGCAAGGTGAGGAGGCTGTGGCTTGTTCTGCTTCTCTGATCTTCCAGCGTTCACCCCAATACCTGGCTCTGGATTTGTTTTTTATTAATAAGACCCTTTAGGATTCATGCTACAGTAGCCACTATGGAAGTCAATGTGGCGATTCCTAAAAAACTCAAACCACCATAGGACATACCTGTGCCAGTCCTGGGTATATACTTGAATGACTAAGTCTCCATTCTATAGAGACAACCATCTATAAAATAAGATTGTTACATAAAGATAGATAATATCATTGTATAATAGAATGGTGAAGATGAGAATTTGCTAGGAGTATACAATTTTAAATATATATGAGTCCAATGCTGGAGCAAATTACGTATACAGAAAATATTAATATATGCTATATGTAGATTTTTTATAAATAGGGAACAATAATAAATATGAAAATAATGTATATTACAGAAGCAGTGATAATGGAGTAATATTAGAAATCAATAAGAGGGAATTTGGAAAACTCATAAATAGTTTGAAATTAAACAATATTCTATTGAACAACTAATACATCAAATAGAAATTTGCAAAGAATTTCCTAAAACATCTCAAGATAATGAAAATGGAAACACAGTGTACCAAAACTGATGAACTGCAGTAAAGTTCAGTGGTCAGAGGGAAGTTCATAGCAATAAATTATTCTGTCAAAAAGGAAGAAATCTCTCAGCTAAACAGCACTACACTTGGGAACCGGAAAAGACTAAGGCCGGAAGGAAGGGAATGATAAAGGCTAAGATAGAAATCAATGGAATAGAGATGAGCAAGGCAATAGAAAAGGTCTGCAGAACTCAGTGTTCATTCTTTGTAAAGCTCAACCAAATCAACACACTTTGCCTAGACTAATAAAAGCAAAATCAAAAATAGGAGGAGGAGATGTTACAGCTGATACCGTGGAAATTTAAAGGACCCTAGAGACTACCATGAAAGATTGTGTGGCTGTAAATCAGACGACCCAGAAGAAGCAGATAAATTCTTGGAAGCATGTGACCCATCAAGACCAAATCAGGAATAGAAATCCAAGCAGATCAATTATGAGCAAAGGAGTTGAATCAATTATAGAAATTTTTACATCAATGAAAATCCCAGAAACAGATGACCCTACTATTTAAAAAACCTACTACTCTTTTACAGAAGCAGCGACACTCCTCAACCAGAAAGAGAACGAACGCTATGAATTCAGTGCAGGTCAGCGTTGACCTTGTGTGAAAACAGGGCTACAGAACAGTAAGAAAATGAAACAAAACACTGATCAATAAAGCTGATAAAAGTAAAATTTAAAATCAGCATAGTGTCAAACTACATCTAACATCACATGAAAAAGACTGTTCATTCTCTCTTTTGAAAACAAACAGGAATAAATCAGAATAAAACAAACTGATAAACAAAGAAAAGAAAAAGAAAATGAAAAACAAAAACAAAAGAAGCTGGGGAGTGGGGAGGATATAGAAGGAGATAAAAGAGGAGAAATTGTGAAGAGTATGTATTGTATGAAAATATTATTTACAATAAAATTAAAATTAAAAATTAAAGAAAAAAGAAACGGAGAGGTGGGGAATCATTCATGATGACCAAGCACATATACTCCTTAGATTCAGGGATGCTCCATGATGTGTTAACAAAGGCGATGCACCATATTAACGGGATGAAGAAAATACGAATATCTTGTCAGATTTAATTTAAAAAATACACTTTTTAAATCCTCAACAAATTTGGTTTAGAGGAATAAACTTCAATACTATAAAGGGCATACCCAACATTTTCAATGGAGATTAAAAAAAAATTGTAAGTCCCTCTTCTAAGGTCTAGAACAAGGTTCCGACTGTTATCAATTCTATTCAATAATCTCCTGGTTTCCCTTCTTTTTTGTAATAAAAATAATCTTAGGGAAGAAAGAATTCACAATTCCAAGTTAGAGTCCATTACTGCGGTCCTTATAACTGCAGGCACTTAAAGCATCAGAGCCACAGTTAAAATCAGGCAGAAAATAAGCACAGAGATCCTTGCTTCTTGGCTTGCTCTTGGCTAGCTTTCTCCTCTTCTATACTGAACAAGAACCCCTGCCTAGGGAATAGTGCCACCCACCATGGGCTGGGTCTTCCTATATCCATTAGCAATCAAGACAACCCCCACAGGCTATCCAGACGTAGACAATTCCTCATTTAAGACTTCCTTTTTGCCTGGTGGTGGTGCACACCTTTAATCCCAGCACTCGGGAGGCAGAGCCAGGTGGATCTCTGTGAGTTTGAGGCCAGCCTGGTCTACAGAGTGAGTTCCAGGAAAGGTGCAAAGCTACACAGAAAAACCCTGTCTCGAAAAACAAAACAAAACAAAACAAAACAAAAAAAAAAAAAAAAAAAAGACTTCCCTTCTAGGTAATTTTAGCATTAAAGATCATTACCAGAGTAATCAACTGAGAGGGAAAAAACATTAAAAGGACTCCAGAAATGAAAGGAAGAGGTGGAATTGTCATTGTTTGCTGACAATATGGTCAAACAGAAGTCAGTATCTAACTTCTCCCTCCCTTCCTCCCTCCCTCCCTCCCTCCCCCTCCCTCCCCCCTCTCCTCTCCACATCTTCTTCTCACTCTTTCTCTCTGACCTACGTCTCTTCGTAGAGCGCAGGCTGACCTCCAACAACCAAATCTCCTGCCTCAGTGTTAGAGGTGTATTTGTATCCGACCTTCAGTAATGCTTCATTGCACCAACATTCTGGAAAAGAAATGAAGAAATCAATGATATTCCCGATAGCAACAGAAAAATTCTTAGGATGAAATTTAATAAAAGACATGAAAGAGATGTACTATATATGGGAAGCTGTAGGGCAACGATAAGGAAATTGAAGAGGACAGAATGGAAATGTCAATATAAGTATTCGTACAGAAGAAGAACTGACCCAGCTAAAATGGGCAAGTCACTCAAAGCAATCTCTCAGACTAACTAAAAGACGAGGTTCATGGCCCCTGAGCAATGACACATAAGGTTGACCTTTTGCCCTCACAGGCATGTGTACACACATACATGTGTACCAACACATGTGTGTGCATAGGCACACGTGCACATATGTGTGCACATGTACATGCATGTACACACACACACACACACAGAGGTTTCTGTTGCTTTGATCAAGCACCATGACCCAAAACAGCTTGAGGAGGAGAGATTTGGCTCCAGCTTACAGCTCTCAGGTCACTGTCCAGTACTGAAGGAAGTCAGAGCAAGAACTCAAGGCAGGAATTGAAACAGAAGCCACAGAGGGGTGCTTCCTGGCTTGCTTCTCACT
This sequence comes from Peromyscus leucopus, assembly GCF_004664715.2. Lineage (NCBI taxonomy): Eukaryota > Metazoa > Chordata > Mammalia > Rodentia > Cricetidae > Peromyscus > Peromyscus leucopus. The sequence continues at coordinate 4,272,542 of NC_051078.1, forward strand.
GTTTGCTCAGACTGTTTTCTCTAACAGTACCCAGGACTCCCTGATTAGACTGTCACTTCCCACCATGAGCTGGGCCCTCCCACATCATCCATCAGGTTTTCCCACAGGCCAGTCTTATGGAGGCCTGTTCTCAATTGAGGTTTCCTCTTCCAAAATGACTCTAGCTAGTGTCAAGTTGACATAGAACTAGCCAGGACACATCCTGAACCTATCTTTCTCACTAGTAGATTTCTAAAATCTTGAACTCTTGATGGACCTACCAAACAATTTAATTAGCTAACACATCTGAAGCAAAAGGAAAAAAAGCTTTCAGAAGTGTCTCAGTAAGTGATTTCAAAGCCTATTATAAAACCTTAGCCATAAAAATAGTATGATATTGCTATTTAAAAAAAAAAACACAAACAAATACACTGACCATAGATCAGGACAGATCTCAAAATAAACTCACATATCTACGGTCAATTGAGTTTTGTGAAAGTTGCCCAGCATGCACAAGGGAGAAAAAGGAAGGGCTGTCTCTTTAATAAATGATGTTGGGGAAACTATATACCCACAGGCAAAAGAATGGAATTGGAAAGCTATCTCATATCATACTCTTAAGAGCTAGCTCAAAATGGATTAAATGATTAAATTTGAGACCAAAAATGATTTTTAAAATATTAGAAAAAAAACATAAGGGAAATATACTTCATAGCATTGGTCTGGATAAGGTCTTTCCAAATAAGACCCCAAAGTATAGACAGGAAAAGCGAAAATAGGCAAACAGGACTATATTAAAGTAAACAGTCCCCACACAGCCAAAGGAATAACCCAGGGAGTGAGGAGATCATGAAGGAGGAGAGAAGATGTACAACCTCTGTGCTTGGCAAGTGGCTGAAAGCCAGGACACTTAAGACACTCAAACAACATAATAAAAAGCAAACAATCTGATTCAAAAATGGGCAAAAAAACATGAATAGGCATTTCTCAAAAGAAGATATACAAATCAGATATGGTGCCATGTGACTGTATTCCCAGCAGCTGGGGTCAAGGCAAAACGACTTTGAGTTTGAGGTCAGTGTGGATTCCACAGTGAACGTCATGCCTGACTGAGACATGCAGTCAGATTCTTTTCCAAATCACCAAAGTGGGGGAAAGGCAAACAAATAGCCAAGGAGAATATGTTAAAATGCTCAAGATTACCAATTATTAGAAAAATTCAAGGAAATTACACATTTTTTTGAGACAGGGTTTCTCTGTGTAGCTTTGCACCTTTCCTGGAATGCACTCTGTAGCCTAGGCGGGCCTTGAACTCACAGAGATTCGCCTGCTTCTGTCTCCTGAGTGCTGGGATTAAAGGCGTGCGCCACCACCGCCCAGCAAAATTACACATTCTTATCCTAATTAAAATGGCCACTATCAAAAAGAAAAAGAAAAACAAAACAAAACAAAACAACAACAACAAAAAAAAACAAGTGCCAGGAGTACTGTGGAGAAAGAACTTTTGTAGGACATGGGTAAAAATGAACATAGTTCCTCAAAGGTTACAAATAGAATTCCCATATGACCCACCAATGAACTATTACATGCATGCACATATGTAAATATGAGCAATTGGGTCAGTACACCATTCAGTACCTGCATGCCCATGTTTATTAGGCATCAACTTAAGTACCCACTAGTGGATGAATAGGTTTAAAAAGGGCCACCAAAAGGATAAAATCTTGTCATCTGTTGTCATAACACACAACTAGCATGTATGATGTGTTATTTTTCAACCTGATGGGGTTGATAATTACCCTGGAAACAAGTCTCTGGGCGGGTCTGTGAGGAATGATATAGATTCAACTAATTAAGGTGGGAAAACTCAGCCTAAATATGGGTGGTCCCACCCCACGGGCTGGGATCCTAGACAAGAACAAAATGTGTGTGGGGGAGGAACACAAAATAAGCCAAGCACAAGCATTCACAGCTCTCTGCTGTGGATATCGTTCTATATAAATAAAACACTGATGGCTAGTGACCAGGCAGGAAGTAGGTGGCCAGGCAGGAAGTAGGTGGCCAGGCAGGAAGTAGGTAGGACAAGGAGAGAAGAGATTTCTGGGAAGCAGAAGGCTGAGGAGGGAGACACTGCAGCTACCACCAGGATAAGCAGCATGTAAAGATTCTGGTAAGCCACCAGCCATGTGGCAAGGTATAGATTTATAAAAATGGGTTAATTTAAGATATAAGAACAGTTAGCAAGAAGCCTGCCATGGCCATACAGTTTGTAAGCAATATAAGTCTCTGTGTTTACTTGGTTGGGTCTGAGCGGCTGTGGGACTGGCGGGTGACAAAGATTTGTCCTGACTGTCGGCAAGGCAGGAAAACTCTAGCTACAGCTCTCTGCTGCCTGGCTGCATAAAATGTGATGGCTTCCCTTTGCTGCCACACCACCCAGGATGACTGACAAGATCTCTCTCCACACCACCCAGGATGACAGGATCTCTCTCCACACCACTCAGGATGACTGGCAGGATATCTCTCCACACCACCCAGGGTGACTGGATCTCTCTCCACACCACCAGGATGACTGGATCTCTCTCCATAACACTCAGGATGACAGGATCTCTCACAATACCACCCAGGATGACAGGATCTCTCTCCACACCACCCAGGATGACAGGATCTCTCTCCACACCACCAGGATGACTGGATCTCTCTCCACAACACCAGGATGACTGGATCTCTCTCCACAACACTCAGGATGGCAGGATCTCTCTCCACACCACCCAGGATGACAGGATCTCTCTCCACAACACCAGGATGACAGGATCTTCTGGAACTTTGAGCCCAAATCAACCCTTCTTTCTCACATTATTTTTGTTGGGTATCTTGTTGCAGCGATGAGACAGAAAACTAATGTGTATGTTATATGAAGTAAAATATGGAAAGAAATACAAAAACCAAATGATCCTTCTCATATGTTGAGTCTATGGAAGCTGTTCTCCTGAAGCAGAGAATTAGAATGGCTACCAGAGGCTGCCGAGGGTAGATTTTGATCAGGAAGATAAAAGCTGCAATGATGTAGGAGGAAGGAGTTCTGGTGTCCTATCTTGTAGTAGGGTGACTATGATTAGCAACATTGTATTGCATACTTCAGATATCTAGGAGAATAGATTTTGAATGTTCTCACCAGAAAGAACAGGGGAAATAATAGGGGAAATGACCCAGAGCTCTCTCTCTCTCTCTCTCTCTCTCTCTCTCTCTCTCTCTCTCTCTCTGTCTTAAAAAGCACTGTATCCTTCTTTGAGCACACTAATTATATCAATATTTTTCAAAAACTACTACTCAAGATAAAAAAAATGTAAGACCTGAAACTAATATTGTTATAAGAAAACACATAAAGAATAGATGACTTTGGTATGAGTAAAAGTTTCTTAGAGATGGCTTCAAAACAGTCAAGAATGCAAAATAAGTAGAGGGGACTGCTTCTAAATATAAAGCTCCTGCACATGAAAGAAAATAGTAGACTGAAGAGAAACTGGTGGTCCAGAGAAATCTGCAAAACACTGTCTCCGCAATATTTAAGGAAATCAAGACAGTAGCAAGGAAAGAGCCCAACTGAACAAGTGAGGGATGCATTTCTCTTTGAAAAGCATAATAATAGATGACACATATGGAAAAATGCTCATCATTGCTAATTATGTGAGAAATGAAAGTTAGAACAAAGATAGGGCATCACCTTGTACCTGTCAAAATAACTGTCATCAGAGAGACCTAAGATCACAGTACTGGAGAAGCTGAAGAGAGCAGGAAAATCCTGGGGTGTTTGTGGGTATTTCAATTAATTCAGTTGTCATGGAAACAGTAGGCATCTCTGTAGAAAATTAATAATAGAATTACCATGTGACCCTCAATTCTACTTCTGGGTGTACACCAAAAAATGGAATATGAAGATGTCTGCATGCTTTGATCACCTCACCATCATTCATAACAGCCGACACGAAGCAACTGTGTCCGATGCTGGATGAATGAAAGCGACCAGTATGAGCTTTTAAAATGACACAATTTGACATTTGCGGTAACACAGATGAACCCAGAGACTTTGGTATGTGGGGGAAAAAAAACCCAGCGTGGAAGGATGCAAACCATGTTATCTCGTTTACAGGTGGAATCTGAAGGAGCTTGGCCTAGAGAGAAGTAAAGAAGAGAGTGATGTGGCCACCACCGAGGCTGGTGTGAGAAGATCACATTAAAAGTGAAGATACCGATTACCGGGCACAGAATCCCTCTTACATCACAGTTAGAGATCCTTGGCAGAGAATGGCAATAGTGGCGTACGACATATGTAAAAACTGCCCAAAGAGTAAATGTTTAAAGTATCTTTGTCGTAAAAAAAAAAAAAAAAAAAACTGGGAGATGATGGATATATCCATTAGCTTGATCATTCCATAGTGCAAGCATATATAAAACACTGCATCGTGTCTTTTAAACATTTAATTTATTTGTTAAGGACAAAGTTCTGAACTCTTTAAATAAAATAAAATTTTTGTTAACAGTGTCAGCTTGGGAGAATTAAATGGGATAGACTGTATAGAGAACTTAATATTTCAGGAACCATAGTAAGTGTGCAACAAAAGTCAGCTTTTATAATAAATTCATTTGTTGTTGCCTAATCTGATAGTATGACAACAGCTTATTTTAATGCACTAATATATTTAATATACACAAAACATGTTATGAAAGCTATATGTATTCAAGTCTGGATTTTTAAAATCAAACAAGCCAAACTCAGAGCTACAGCATAAAAGTTACATTTGGGAAGTGAGGTCCACGCAGATGTGATAAAAGCACATTTATTCCTGGGATTGGCACAGAAGTAAATTAACCCAGCTGTCATCATTAACTAGTTAATGGACTCCTGTTGACAAAAATGTGATAATGTAGCTAATTTGAGTGGACTTGTGGCTTCTTTTATTATAATTTTATAATTAGTTTAAAGTACATTTTATAATTTGGGAAGAGTTGGTAGGATTTTACAGAATCATTAAATAACTTGGGGACTTTTAAAGATAGTCTTTGAACAAATTGGTTTTGAAAAACTATGTCACTCAATCAAATGTCTTTAATTTGAGCTCTGCATGTGTATGTTAATTAGGATTACTATTGCGGTGATGAAACACCATGACCAAAAGAACGTTGAAGAGAAAAGGGTTGATTTGGCTTATGTGTCCTGAAAAGGAAGCCAAGACAGGAACATAAACCAGGCAGGAGCTGATGCAGAGGCCATGGAGGGGTGCTGCTTACTGGCTTGCTCCTCATGGCTTGCTCAGCCTGCTTTCTTATAGAACCCACAACTACCAGCCCAGGGATGGCACCACCCACAATGGCTGGGCCCTCCCCTCTTAATTACTAATTAAGAAAATGCCCTAGAGGCTTGCCCACAGCGGATCTTGTAGAGGCATTTTCTCCATTGAGGCTCCCTCCACTTCAATGAACCTAGCTTGTGTCAAGTTGATATAAAGCAAGCCAGCACTGTGTGTGTGTGTGTGTGTGTGTGTGTGTGTGTGTGTGTGTGTGTGCTTCTTGCTCACAAGGTACTTTAACGACACCAGGTTCAATCTGCAGGGATGATTACTTAGAAGCAAATATTAACTTTCGTGTATAAAGGAAAGAACGGAAATGTTGAGAATATGATGGAACAATTAAGTCTGATGGTCCCTGTATTCATGGTAGTAGAGACAGAAGCAGCTGTCGTACTAACACAGTGCCTGCCTTCCCTGCAGGTACATTTACTTGTCAATTATATAAAAAAAGGATACTATTAAGAATTTTGATTGGATAGGCCAGAGTTTGAATTCATATTTCATAATCATCAGTAGTAGTAAAAGAATAGGCTAATCTTTATCTAAAATCAAAATGAGATCTCCACATTAGTGAAAGCTAAGCTACAGAAGTCAATTAAACTGTGCCTACAAACTCACATTATAAAGTCTACCCCAGAGCCCTTTAAGACAAGTGCAGATGTTCTTCTGGGGTGTCTTTCTAAGAAGCACTTCCAGTGCTCTGACAAAAGGTCTAAATTGAAACCACTTTGTTTAAATATCAGGTCAGTCAGAGAATCCGAACTTAGCTTTCATTCGTTTACCGCGATGCCGTGTGTGTTAGAGAGGAAATGTAACCACGGGTGACTAAGGCTAAGGGCGCTTTATATTGTCTTTTTAAAACCTTTTTTTTTTTTTGCATGCATGTATGTGTATCACATGCATGCCTGATGCCCGTGGAGGTCACAAGAGGATGTGAGATCCCCTAGAACTGGAACTGGAACTAAGGATGGTTGTGAGGCAACAGGTGAGTGCTGGGGATTGAATCCGGATCCTACAATTGCTGTTAACCACTGAGTCATCTCTCCAACCCTAGAGCTTCATGTTTTCATAGGGAAATGAAATTTAAAATAATGTGCCTAGAATCATGCATTATAGAAATAGTGCTAACTGACCATGTTCAAAGACACAGCATTTATTTGGTAAGACTGAGATGCACAATGTGGGGGGTGGAAAACACAGAATGCATATAAAATCCAGCCAACTGGGTGCATTTATCACTGCCACCAGGACAAATGGAGGCAAGCTGAAAACATTTATTTAAATAACCTAGGCAGAGGGGAGAGGAATGGCCGGCAAAGATAAAGGTCCTGGGGGCAGTTAATAGGCCTTTCCCCCTCCCCTCACCAAATACCAAAGGCATTAGGAAGGAGACAATGGGACACTGCTAGCCTCATTTCTGACAGAGATTGGAGAAAGGGGACAGCGGGTGGCCTTGTCTTAATGACCTCATTGTAAATCCATTTGTTGTAGAAAGGCCAATCTGTTTTCAGTGCCGTCAGTCTAGATGAGTTGGGTAATTACCGGCCCCATCACTGTGAGTGATCAGATGGTATATTAGGAGCTGGAAACTTGCCAACTCTTGCCCACTACAGAGGTGGTTAAAACCTTTGATGGTATAAACGTCTAATGAATAGAATATACTTCATTGGTGAAGGCTTCATTTGAATATTAGTCTGGGGAGCGGTTTACTTCATGTTTGAAATCCTACAAGTTCTAAGAAACAAATTAAATTTAAGAATGAACACGAGTGGGCTTGGATAAAGTATGGTTTATTCTTGTTCAAAAGATTATTGTTTAAGATAGATCGACAAAGATGCCTCTGGCTTCTTTAGTACCCAAGGGTTCTCAAAAAAATTAGCCTTGATCAATTAAGTATACCTGAGTCGGGAATTCAGTATAAAGATTAGTTTTCTCTTTAGAAGACACATAGTTTGAAAGGTGAACGTGGGGGTGGAGAGAGGCAGCTGTTGACCCTGAGTTAAAGTTTCAAAGGAAAAGAGGAATCTGTCTCCTTTCCTGTCCCCTCATGACACAGAATCATGGAGATCTCTAGTAGAACTCTAAACAGCACTAGGATAGATGCTAACTCACTGTCTTTAAAGATATATTTGTTTATTACTTATTTTACATGTATGTGTGCTCTTGGGTATGTGTACTACATGTGTGCACTGCCAGAAGAGGCCAGAAGAGGGTGTCAGATCCCCTGGTACCGGAGTTAAGCTGAGGGTTGTAAACCACCCTATGTGGGTGCTGGGAACTGAACCCGGGTCACTGGAAGAGTAGCAAGTTCTCTTAACTTCAGAGCCATCTCTCCAGCTCACCAGCCTTTGTCTTCTTCGAGTAGCATACAAAAATTCCACATGCTCATTAACTTTGGACTCCCCACTTTTAGACTTTTTTTGCTGTTCCTGATGGAGGGTAGTTATGAGGGTACGTATAAATTCAAAGAGTGAAATACAAATTATGTTACTGTCGATGGTACCCTGTACAGATGGGCATATTGACTGGGTGAGTTCACATTGAAGTTCACCTCATGAATTGGATGCCAGTCAGCGGGAAATCAATGCACAGGTGGGGTGTCCCTAGATGGGAACAAGGAGATTGGAGGTCAATAATCCTCGACCCTTTCTGATAAGCAGATGAACTCAGCCATGGAGGCTTTCGTGAGCGTGCCTCTCTACACAGCTCTCATCAAGCAACAATCCCCCCACAATTCACTGACACCACAGGACTGTTTCACACTTCCTTCGTGTGTCTGTTGACTCATGTCCAGGTGAATTGGAAGCACCAAGACATTAATTTCTGACAAATCCATAGCAGTTCCTCCTTCAGTCATGGGGAGAGTTGACAGGGCCACCATCGCATACACCTCACCACTCTGCGGAGTTGTGGCTTTTCTAAGCCACAGCTGTGTTTTTAGCGAGACGTGTCTGCTTCCCCCCCTCCCCCAAGAGAACGAACAGTAATCGTGGTACATAGCTGGGAAGCTTTTGGAGAAAGGGACCCCGTGTGCCTTCTTCTCCCTTTTAGTGGTTCACTCCACGTTCTTCATGTCACTGACAATGGGGAACCATGTGGACAACGGAGCTCCAGCCCTGGATGTTCGGGGTCTCAGAAGGCCTCGTAACTCAGCCGAGTCTAAACTATGAATCAGCTATGTTACATCTATGTGACCAAATACAACGGATGACGACGCATGAGGCAGGAAAGAGCTGCTTAGCTCCCAGTTTCAGAGGGAATTCAGACCATCGTGGTGGGGGCGGGGTGAGGAGGGGAGAGCAGGGTTTCGATGCTCCACCTGTGGTGGCGTTAGGACTGTGACTTTTCCCATCAAGGTGAAGTAGGAAACAGAGAGAGCAGGTCAGCTCCTGGTAGGTATAACTCTCAGAGCGTCATCCATAATGGCTCACGCCATCAGTCATGGCTCACTGCCTACAGGCTCCACGGTGGCCTGCAAAATAGCCCAAGCTGGGACCTAGCCGTGAAAACATGAATTTGTGTGTTGTGATGGGGTGTCTGAGCTTCAAATCACAACCCTACGCTTCCTCTTACATAAGCGGTTTCAGAAGCGGAAGTCCACTCGACACTGACAAGATGAGGAGGGGTAAGCTGCATAGGCAAGAATGGAATTTCCATTGGCAAGAACATAACAGCAGAGGGAGGGGTACCAAAGGAGGGCATATCTTCACAGGCCATGGACGTTCCAAGGCAGAATGCAGAAGCAGGCACAGATTATGAGGGGTCCTGAGATCTCACTATAACCTGTACCCTCTACCGATGGTGACTGATGTCCATACAGATTATGAGGGGTCCTGAGATCTCACTATAACCTGTACCCTCTACCGATGGTGACTGATGTCCATACAGATTATGAGGGGTCCTGAGAGCTCACTATAACCTGTACCCTCTACCGATGGTGACTGATGTCCATACAGATTATGAGGGGTCCTGAGATCTCACTAGTATTCTCTACCAGTGGTGACTGATGTCCATACAGATTATGAGGGGTCCTGAGAGCTCACTATAACCTGTATCCTCTACCAGTGGTGACTGATGTCCATACAGATTATGAGGGGTCCTGAGATCTCACTAGTATTCTCTACCAGTGGTGACTGATGTCCATACAGATTATGAGGGGTCCTGAGAGCTCACTATAACCTGTATCCTCTACTGATGTCCATAACCTCCTTATAATTATTCTTGTTAAGAGGAGCTTTGAGGAAAAGTCACCGAAAGTACTGTTTACTTGGTATCTTCATATTGAGGTTGGTTCCCTCAATTCTGGGAATTGTTGGTCATTGTTGATCATTGAGAAGTTTCTGAACAGTTGAAGAATGCTTAGATGGAGAGATTAATATTGGTGGCCAATAGTTCTTGATCCTTCTGATATTTTCTACCATTTATAATCCAACACGTCTTTTACATTTAAATAGATTTATTTGTTATCCCTTCAGGTCCAACCTAATGTGCTGCCTTCCTGTCTCAATTCTGCCTGTTTGACTTAAATTCTTCCACTCTGTTGGATGTAAAAACTATCATCAACTGACATTCTTCCATTGGTGGAACACATATCTACCTATTACGTGGTACAGCCTGGAGTCTTCAGGCACTTTTGTCTATACGTATTCTATTTTGGCTTCTACTATTTTAGCATTCAGCGACTACATTCTGAAAAAGAGAGAATATTCTATCTTTGCATATAGTTGTACAATAGGAGACTGAGATAATTGAAAATTAGAAACAGGTATTATTAAGTTTTTCAGCATTATGTTTACGTATTTTTTCCTTTTATTGAAAATAGATTCTTTTCTCACATAATCTATCATAATTACTGTTTTCCCTCTGTTTACTCCCTCTAGTTTCTCCCCACCTCCCTGTCCCATATGGATCCACTCCCTTTTTGTCTCTCATTAGAAAAGAACAGGCTTCTAAGAGAGAACCACCAAACATGACAAAATAAAATATAATAAGATAAAAATAAAACCCATCACATCGAAGTTGGACAAGAAAAATCAATAGAAGGACAAGAGCCCAAGAGAAGGCACAAAAAATCAGAGACCCATTCTTTTTTACACTCAGGAACCACAGAGAACATTAAACTGGAAACCATAATATACATGCAGAGGACCTGGTGCACACTCGGGCAGGCCCTCTGTGTATTGCTTCAGTCTCTGTGAGTTCATAGAAACTTTGCTCAGTTGATTCAGAGGGGCCTCATTCTCCTGGTGTCCTCCATCTTCTCTGGCTCTTACACGCTTTCTGCCTTCTCTTGTTGTGGAATATTTCTTTAACTATGTAAGGATGTGTTACATTTGTTTATGCTGCATTTTTTAATGATGCAAAGACATTTTGTTTTGCCTTCCTAAGGCACCTGATTGGTCTAATAAAAAGCCAAATGGCCAATAGCTAGGTGCTATAGGGATAGGTGGGCTGGCAGGCAGAGAGAATAAGTAGGAGGAGGAATCTAGGCTCAGGAGAGAACAAGAGAAGAGATCGAGGGAGAGAGATGGGGAGACACCTGGGTCCAGCCAGTCAGGTAGCCGCCAGCCGGTCAGCCATGGAAGAAACAGGAATAGCAGGACATACAGAATGAAAGAAAGGTAAAAAGCCCTGAGGCAAAAATGAGGATGAAGAGAAACAGGTCAAGTTAAGTTATAAGAGCTAGCAAAAAAACAAGCCTAAACAAAGACCAAGCATTTGTAATTAATAATGAGTCTCCATGTCATGATTTGGGAGCTGGTTGGCATCCCAAAAGAAAGCCTGCTGCATCCTTTTTCATCCAGATCACTGAGCTCTGAGGGAAGGATTTGATGAAGACATCCCTTCTAGAGCTGTGTGTTCCAAGGTCTCTCTCTCTCTCTCTCTCTCTCTCTCTCTCTCTCTCTCTCTCTCTCTCTCTCTCTCTCTTATGCTCACATTTCTAAAAACAGTTATGCCAAATGCATTGCCATTCTTGTTTGTGATAAATTGAAAACTTTTCATTGGGATAAGGAACTAGAATTGTGGGCAATGTGTTATACCACATTCTCCTAACCTGTTTATCGGGGGAGTTCGAGTTTCCTATTCTTTTCAAAGTTGTGTGTGTGTGTGTGTGTGTGTGTGTGTGTGTGTGTGTGTGTGTGTCATGCACACATTTGTGAGTGTCCCTGTGGAGGCCATACAAGGGTGTTGGATCCTCTGGATCTGGAATTACAGGTGGTTTTGAGCTTCATGGCCTGGGTCCTGGGAGCTGAACTCTGTTCCCCTACAGGAGCAGCATGCACTCTTAACCACTGTGCTGTGTCTGTTGTCCTCAAAGTTTTAGAATAGTAAGCATTTAAAGACAGAAAAGAGGATTTCTTTCCTTTTGCTCAAAGTACAAAGAAGAAGAAAATAATAACCATCCTTCAATGATGGGCGCCTCCCACCACTGATGCCAAGCTGAATGCCGTGTAGTTTGGTATCTCCCAGAGACTCGTTTGTTAATCCCCAGGGTGGTGTTATTGGGAGGCATTAGGGACATTTACGGTGTGGAGTTTGTTGGGAGATCATGGAGTGTGATGGATGGTGTTAGCCACCCACCTTCCTTCCGTCTTCTCCCTTCTCTCATCCCGTCCCCACCCCCCTTCCTGATTTGAGATATGAGCTCACCCTCCACTGTACACACCCATCATGTTGCTCAATGTGGGTTTATCCAATATGGCCGTCTATTCTTTGATTCAAACCTACAGAAGTATGAGCCACAATAAACTTCTCTTCCCACCCCCATAAGTAGTCTGTGGCCCCGTGGCTGGCATTTTGTTATATTGATGCCTGGCTGACCTAATAAGGATGCCTTGAAGGTGAAGACATTTCCATGTGGAAAAGGCATGATTGATTCTGGAAAAAATAGCTAATGACACCTCTGGATGGTGATGTGAGGATGACTGAGTCCAGTCCTTTGGATGCTTCTTTCAGTTGGAAAGTCAGAAGAATTAAATCGAGACTCCGAGAATTTACTGTCTAAATTTAACACGCCCACAGTAATTGCACCACTCATCTGTGGCATCATTATTGTTCCCGCCCCCCATCTTTGTTCCTAGTAAACCATAGCCCTCTCTACTGTAGCCGATCCTAGGGATTAAGATTCACGTTATCTAACCAGCTACTTTATGTGCTCCTTATGGTAGACTCTACAGTTTGGTGCCTCTCAGTGTAGAAGGCTTATCACTCTCATTCTTTTAGTTTAGGCAACCACGTGACTAATAATTTCTCAATAAATTATGAGTACCACAGACATGTATCAGTTCAAGAAGAGGCTTTGTAGCTACAGGATGTAGTGTTGAATTCTTTTTTTCCATGATTCTCCAGTTATGAGAGCCTGTATGGAGAGCTAGATTCCCAGTGACTACTAGGAATGAGGAACTTTGGTCCAATATCACACACACACACACACACACACACACACACACACACAATCTTTCTTGTTTTCAAGCTATAGAAATTTGTGGCTCTTTGTTCCTGAATCTATGGTGATAGTTTTAAGGTTTTTAAAGGGTTGTAATTGGTGAGGTTATAACTTTAAAATAACAGTGTATTCTGCTTGTTGCAATTGTAGGGCAAAGGGCACCATTAAAAGACCCCAAATATTTTTAGTCTCAATTTAAATATAGAATTATACCCAATGATCATGTATATATGATATATATGATATATAAATATATATAATACTCAGGACACATTTGAAATGTAGAAACTCAATATGTTTACTTTATCTAAAGCAGTGGTTCTCAACCTGTAGGTCAAGACCCTGGGGGTGGGTGTTGAAAGATCCTTTCATGGGGGTCACTTAAGACCATTAGAAAGCATAGATATTTACATTACAATTCATAACAGTACCAAAATTACAATTATGAAGTAGCAATAAAAATAGTTTTTTGGTTGGGAGTCACCATGACATGAGGACTGTATTAAAGGGCTACAGCATCAGAAAGGTTGAGAACTGCTGATCTATAGTAACATGTTAAATCTTATTCTTCCAGATATTCCATTCTCATTAAGTAATTGTCTATTCTTCACTTTTTCTGAGGTAAACTTATAAGCAAATCTATAAAAAAAAATTCCCAAATCTCCCTTAACCAGCTCTCCTTTTAAAAAGGAGTTTACATCTTATCACATGGGTGTGATCTCAATACAGTGTCTGATATAACAGAAAATTAATATAGTACTTTCAGTTAATGGATCATCATAGCAAAAGAACAATTCATTACACAGAGAAAATGTCAAATGAATATTAGTTGAACTTAATTGGACTGTACTGGATTATAATTCTAAAATCTTTTTGAAACTTGTACTTCTGTAATCAATGCAATTTGGGACCTATTTTTCTTTTCTTCTTCAATGCTTGGGTGCGTTATTCGGTGTTTATACATGTTTGTATGTTGTTTATTAATTAAATTAAGTGCCGTCGCATAGCTATCTGAACTAGCTCACAGTGCGGGAAAAGGTTCTCAACGTATAGGGAGCTTCTGCAGCCTTCCTCGAAGGGATGAATGCCACACCCTGTGCACTCTGGGGTTTGGTCCTCAGAAGTGATTGTGGGTCTTAGCTCCATTTCCCCTTTTATCAGTGTCCCCAGGAGACCCAGGGCAGCTCCTCTGTAAGCTGCTTTGAAAAATGTCCTACCCGAGCGGTCTTCCTAAACGCCAGCTTGTACACCTGTGTCCTGGAGGTCCTGCTAGATGAAGACTCTGGTCCAGTAGTGTCAAGGATCTGCAGTTTTAATAAGTGTCCCCTTGTGGCTGGTTCTGGGGGCCCTTAGGACACATGGTGAGTGCTAAGACAATAAAGAAAAACACATTCCATACTTCCGTGTTGGTGGAGAGGGGTTTATCCCACTATAACGTTGCTATTTTATTTTTGTGCGTGTCAGGCCAGACTGCACACTGCCAGAGGCCACAAATAACACTAGCCACACTTTCCCTCAGTAGCTATCATCCCCCCAGTGCCTGCCCCTTGTTAGCAGGTGCTAAAGAAGTCCTATTGCTGAAATGTCTAGTGAGCCGCTGTAGAGTGACAAGAAGTACAAAATTACAGGCAGCAAAGTGGCGTTCTGACAGAGCGGCTTTGAATCAGCGTCAAAATGGATTTTTTAGAGGACATGAAAATTGACAATGGTATGTTAGAAATTTTGAAAAACGCTTATTTGATTTGGATATTGTGGCCAAACATGCCAATGTATCTCAGTTTTTCCCATTTGTGAGTGAAATGGATTGCAGAACTCAACATATAGTTATAATTAAGAATACCCTAAAACTTTTATGTCACTTAAGAATGACACCTTTGTTACAACAGTATTATATAAAATCTAGAAACCCATTACAGTATAAATAGTATACACCTGTTAAGGAGATATAGTTTAAGAAAATAGTCTTTATTGTACACTCTGGCTTTAGGCACAGTTTGGTTTAGAGGGTAAATTCATAATCTTTTTAAAGATTTGTTTATTTCCTTTACAGGTGTGTGTGTGTGTATGTGTGTGTGTGTGTGTGTGTGTGTGTGTGTGTGTGTGTATACCATGTGCATGCAGTGCCCACAGAGACCAGAAGAGGGAGCCAGAACTACTTGGACTAGGTTACAGGTTGTTGTGAATTGTCCAAAGTGGATACTGGGATCAGAACCCAGATCCTCTTCTAGGACATCAAGTGCTGTTAGCTATTGATCTCTCCAGCCTAGGTTTCACACACTTCACCCTAACTAAGGGTCTACTCCTAGAATGCACTCACTCATTCATTAATTCTCTCACTGTTACACACCTGCTCTGTGGATGCTGCTGTAGCGGTGATGTGTGCTTCTGCCCCTGGACTAGCAGCCTCGAGGACTGGACAATTATAACACTGAGCAGGAAGAGTTATGATCCAGGAGATACGAGACGACAAAGAGTCATAGAGGAGGGACCTGAGCCATCAGGAAAACTTCCAGGAGGATGAGCCACCTAGAGGGAAAACTGAACATTGATACTGAGCTAGTGAATGGGCAGAGGGCGGTACTAGTGGGGCCTTGGATGTAACACTTCCCTTGAACCACATACGACGTCCTGGGGACAGTGGGTGCTACACAGACCTGTGGAGCTGAACCGAATGGTACAGACACCAGGCTGTAGAGTGTGAGGAAAGCAAAGTCAGGTTCTGTTAGAAACTGCTCGAGAGCTAGCTCGAAGCAAACTAATTGAGAAGATCATGATATCTCCACTTAAAATACATTACTAAGGGGTTGTACTTCTTCCTGGAGTCTGTGGTTTAAACGGGAGCAGCATGTGTGTGTTTACAATCCCACTGTCAGGGGACCTTTGCACCTTGGTGATGACACCCACGTAGATCTGTCAGTCCTGCTGTCCATATTTTGATCTATTTCCTGAACTAGACTATGGCATCTCACAGAACAAGCTGTTTCTATTTGGACACAGTGGCGATCTGAGGATGGGGTACATGCCAGTAGCATGTTGAACACGGAGTTCTTGCAGAAGTAAAGGTTTTGATTTCTCCAGTACACCTAAACTATGAAACTTCTCATCGGCTATGCAAAGGAGGAGGCTGTTAAATATGGGACTTGAAAATACCCCCAACTCTTTCCCATTGCCACGGAGTAAAGAATGGTACTTACTTAACACTGTTCTCATCTTGGAGTGGAAAGCTCATATTTGTGACTCTGTAAATAATGTTCAATAATCATGGTGCAATCGGCCCACCATGCAGTAGTCATGCTCACCCTGCAAATCCAATTCAGTTTCTCCTTTGTCTGCTCTGCCAAGAAATTAACCAGACAAAGCAACGGGGGGGGGGGGGGGGATCCTAATACTTTTCAGCACTTGTGCAGTTCTTTCTGGTTTCAGTAAACTTCATGCACATTAATTACTTAAATTGCCAGGTCCATTTTAAGGTGAAGAAACAAATATAGTTATCCCCATTTCACGGCTAAGGAAATTGAAGATGTAAAGGGGTAGCCTGCTGCCGATTGGCTTACAAGCCAATGCTAAACTCAAGAGTAACTCCCAGAAGGCCACTACACGGGCCATTAGCAAGGTTTCTCCTCAAGGAGAAAACTAATCCTGGAACCTTGAGTGAGACAGGGCTCAGAATTACCATAAGAGAAAGTAAATGTGGTCACCAAGATTGGTCCCTCGCTTCTCCTTTCCCCCCTTGGAGCTCAGAATCAATTTCATGGATCCCTGAGAGACCATACATTAACCTTGGTGCTAGAGCCTGTGTAGGAGTGACCTGTCCCCTCAGGGGTAAGGGCGCTCTTCTTTGAAGGCAAAGCATTCCTTGAGGAGGCCAAGGCACAGTTGGGCAGAGTTATGCTTCTGACCCCTCAGAGATGCCCTCGTGGCTGGAAACTTGGCCATGGATGGGGTTTACTGGAAAGTAGGCATTTCTCACACTCCTCTTTCCTGGCATTTGCCAGCCGGTCATAGCTCATGGCACAATGTGGTTGTGCTCATTTCAAAGTGGGAGTTAGGAGAAAAACTCATTTTGGATTCAGCTTAATGGAAAAGCTTGGGGTGACTAGCTAGATGAATTGGTATATAAGGCACACAGTGTTCCAGCTTTAAAATGTCGAGGAAACAAGTAGGAATTGAAAAGGCTCAGCCCATGGTGAGCTGCAGAGAGGTGCGCATAGGCAGATAGGAGGTAGGCTACGAAGTAGGCATGATGGGACAGTTGGCAGCCCAAAGACCGGGCGTGTGGCCTGATGATGCTCAGTGAACGGTCAGAGTTGTCGCCAGACACGGTCTTCGGTGTTCACGGCTAATGCTAACTGAATGCTTAACATTTGCTACGCTTTGGGTGGTTCAGAGTCAACGAGGCATCCCAGAAATGAATTTGGCCATTTTTATGGTAGGTCCGTAAACTGTTTAAGAATTCCTTTATAGATATATATTTTTTCTAACTTGGCATTTATTTCTGTGTGTGCAAATACTTCTGTAGGAGGAACATCTCAGAACGGCCCCCTACTGGACCCCTCTGTAGCTCTGCCTCCTTCCTTCAAGCCACTCCGGCCATTACACTCCGAGTCTGGAGGAAGGAGGCCATGCGCAGGACTGAGCTGAGAGATGAGCCCAAGTTCTGAGGCAGCAGTCACTTGAACCTCCTTTTAGCAAAAGGATGAAACCAAACCTGCTTTCTCAATAGAAATGAGGGCACCAAGAAACTCCATTCAGCCAGGAGGTGGAGGTGCATGCCTTCTTTAATCCCAGCACTCAGGAGACAGAGCCAGGCGGATCTCTGTGAGTTCAAGGCCATCCTGGTCTACAGAGTGAGATCCAGGACAGGCACCAAAACTACACAGAGAAACCTTGTCTTGAAAACAAAACAAAGCAAGCAAGCAAACAAACAAACAAAAACTCCATTCACCGAACCATACATATCCTCTGTGTCTTTTATACACACGGTCTTATCTACTAATTGTCTTATCTACTAACTGCACCAACCACTTAGAAAGGGGTAGAAGTCAAAACACACAACTTGGTGTGTTTTTTCCCCCCAAATAAGTGTCTTTTAAATTTCTTACAAGAAGAGAACAGAAATCATCCAGTCCATCCTACCTAGCTGTGGAACTGGAGGGCAATGGACATGAGGTTAGCATCCCCAGGGTCAGCTCTGCCAGCGGCCACCACTAACCCTGGCATTCATGGTGGCCTTCGTCCTTTGTGCCAAGAGGGGCAGAGGCAGAAGCCCGCTGGGGATGCTAAGATCTCTGAAGACTGCAGCTGCCTCTCCCTGCTAGGCTACTGGTGCTTCTAAACAATGGCTTAAACCGGAAAAAGCCAGCGTGCGCCTGCTTGAGGAAGTTTTTACTCTTTGCATCCTAACCGGTGTCTTCAGGTTCTTATCAGTGATGAAAAGACTTAAAAACAAAAACAAAAAAACTGCAGACAACATGCGATCCCAGGAGCTAAATCACAAAACCACGGCATTCTCACAAGATGCAAATTACCTGGTCACGTGTCTTTTATGTAAAGCTTGTGTAAAAAAAAAGACTTTAGGGTATAGAAGACTTTCTGATTTGGGGCTTTAAAAATAAATACCCAGAATTCCCAAGGAAATGGGAAACTCTGGCTCCAAACTATACAGAGACGGAAATTATCATCCAAGGCGGCACAATCAGGTCTTTCTGAGAAACTCCCAAGCTACTTATTGAAAAGGGGGCTCCATGGGGAGAACTTGGGGGCATCCCTTGAACTTCCATGCTGCTTTTCCAGGAAGAGGCTCCTCGGGGAGAATCTGGGTGTGTCCCAGACAGGCAGATGTGGGTGGTTGCTGTCCTTCCACTGTTTCCTCTGGGTGACCCTGCAGTCACTGTGGGGCGATCACTCCAGAACTGCAGATGTCCTCGGGTCTAGAGCAGACAGCAACAAAATTTGAACCAAGAGCTTTCCACTATGGCAGCCCCATCCAGGACTGCCAGACACCACACAAAGGCAGCTTTGGATTTTGTTATCCTCACAGCTTTAGACCATCACTAAGTGTTCTAACATTTTGTTGCTAGCCATTCTTTTTTTCAAGTCCAGTGTCCATCCTTGATTCTGTATTCAATTTGCACCTTCGATTTACAGACTCCAACTCAAATGTCACACCAAGTCAGCCGCAGGCATGGTGGTTAAACTTCTCTCACCAAACTCTCAGGCTTTCTTTCAAATGGTGTGTTTGGTATTAAAGAGGCATAAGTTAAATATGACCACTTTAGAAAAGATGCCTTGTTGGTGAACATATAGGTGTTTATTATATTGAGAATATTGTGTTCTTTGATAAATCTTACCATGAAATATTTCAGGCTGTCTTAAATGGTGGCATTAAAAATGAAGTTGTGGGCACTGAACAGATGGACTGAATTAAGAACAGTTTTAATGCCAAGTTCAGCCATGTCTGAATGGTGAAAAGAGGTATTCATTTAAAGGCTCGTCATTATTTTTTGAGAAAAAGGTAACTTTTTCCTTCTTTCCTTTTTGTCGACAAAAGAAAACTTAACATCTATGATACACACATTCTGGGACCTGGAAAAATAGGGAATAAAATAACAATCATTAAGAAAATAAATTTAAATGGAGAACAAGTTTGCTTTAGTTAAAAATGACCAATTTTGTTAAATTTTAATAACTATTATAAAAATTGGTTTCGAGGCACACGATTATTTTAGGGGTAACTTTATTTAATTTTAATAAGCAAGGGCAATTGCTTTTAGGAGAAGCTGTTTTGAAGACAAAATTAGATATCAAATAACAATTGGAAAATGAAAGTCTGAATTAATTGCCAGCAAAACAGAAGCATGCTTTTATCCTCCTGTAGACTATGTACAGCTTTGTAAAGTTAAAAACAATTGTTCTTTGTAAGTATGATTTATATTAAGACAACATCAAGTATTTGAAGATGTTTAAGCTATTTGAAAAATAGAGCCTGGGGCTGGGAATTTAGCTCAAGGTAGACTGTCAGCCTTTTATCCACAAGGACATACTGGTTCATTCCCCAACCTTACACCTCTCCTCCAACACACTAGAGTGAGTGAATGAATAAATGAATTAGGAATTGAAATGGACAAGGATAAATTAAAATACATATTAGAAGGAAGAGGGGTTATTGATGTAGCTATTTGTATTAGAAGAATATACAAGGCCCGTTAAAGGAATGTTTCTCTGAAGGGAGATTTGGGTTGATGCTGGTTGTCCAAACCGGTTACAATCTCCTTGGATCTTACCTGGGTCACTGTGTACCTGCTGTGATATCTGAGTCCATTTCAGAAGTCAGTTTCTGAACCAGTGAGATAACATTCAAGGAAGCAACCAGCAAAACACATAAAATGCAACCTCTGCTTCAAAGCATTGCATGTTTCTGAACAACACTGTAATTTTGTTAGGCATATGAATCCTTTTGCCGTGTACTTCATGGTATTTAGTACAGTGGAGGTTAACATATATCTAATTAATAAATGGTCACTCGGTGAATAGATCCATTTCCTTTAAAACCAAAGGCAAATGCATGGCTAAATAATAATATATAAGCATTGAATGTATGTGTATATGATGGCAGAGATTTCACCTGACGTGATTTCTGTGGACCTTATTTATGGAGATTAGTATGTGACTTGTTGATGCTCACCCACGTCCTCAAAGACAGCCGAGCCTTCTTAGTTGTCTTGCTCTTGTTATGCAGACACTGGCATTGTTTCTGTGTTGCCCTGGAAACAGTATCGCGGAATGAGCTCACGCTCAACCTGAAAGAAGCTAGTCCCCAAGTTTCTGCTTATCAAACTGGGGTCTCCTCCTCCAGAGAGAACGTGTGCTCAGAGCCTAAAACCCTCTGAATTTTCAGATGAACCAGCACTGTTTGGAAGCTTGATTGGCTGTTTATGAAGCTGCCTAGCCACGAAGCTCTAAGTGCCAAAGACGTTGTCTGACTTTTTGCAAATATATGTTATCAAAACCCCAAAACCAGTGCTTTTTATTAACCTGTAATTTAATCTCAGCTCTATCAACTCCTTGAGATTATGGTAGAGATTTCTTGCTTTGAGTAAAGTCCTCATCTACCCAACGACTTTCGTCCTTGCTGTGGCCTTCCCTGTCATGAGGACTGAAGAACTGGCTTTCAATGGCTGCTATCCAAGGCATGGGATCCCTGCTGTCTGGCCTCACCTACCCCCTCTTTGTCCCCGTGTTAACCTTAACTCATTATTCGAGAACCAAAGCCAATGTATGCTCCCTTCATTTTGATCTCACCGTCCCAATGTGATGGGCAATGCTCCACATAGACCAGTGGTTCCCAACCTTCCTAAGGCTGCGGCCCTTTAACACAGTTCCTCAAGTTGTGCTGACCCCCAACCATCAAATTATTTTCGTTGCTACTCCATAGCTGTAATTTTGCTACTGTTAGGAATCATAATTTAAGTATCTGTGTTTTCTGATGGTCTTAGAAGACCCTGTGAAAGGGTCTTTGGACTCCAAAGGGGTCTGTCTCCACCCACAGGTTGAGAATGGCTGACATAGACTCTCTGATCAACCCCCACCCCACCCCGTCACTCTGCATCCCTCTAGCAAATGCAGCACCATGCCATCAAGCTTGCCTTCCCAAACCTCTTAAAAATTCACAGAAAATTACAATTATTAGAAATGTGACTATCCCTAAATATTACTGGATCCCTAATTTTTGAACCTTTAAAATATTAAACACCATTTTTCAAATGTTCTAACTGAACGATTTCACAATACCTGTCAAAAATATGAATGTGTTAAATCTCACTGATGCTAATTAAAATGCCGCTGCACTTTATAAACGGGTCCACAAATTCATAGAAAAAAAAATCTACTTTAAAGAGAACATAGTAGTTGATAAGAACTAGTCTAATTTACTTACTGCAAGATAACAATCCTCCCTATAATACCTCTAACAGACCTCTGTCTCTTCAGCCCCAACTGGAGCATTGAGGGCAGGGACTCATGTCTTCCCCAAACATCACGCTTTCAAATATCACTTGTGGGGTGGACACTTCCAAAGGGGGCTATCTGTAAAGTTCTAGATAAAGAGAAAAACTAGATGCCCCCAAGTAAGTAGATGCATTATGGATTTCTAATGGAAGGAAAGGCAGACAGGACACTGGGAAATATTAGAGGGAGCTGCTTTCAAGAAACGCCTCATCTCAGTGACCATTTCTAGCATCCGAATGCACACGCCTCAACAGTATGAGGTTGTTCGAGTGAATCACAACAACTCACACTGTCATGCCCTGTGCTGTGAAGAGTGACACCGGAAAGAAACCTGATGGGAAGGGGACCACAGCATCTTGGTGAGCAGAAATAAAATTGGCCTACACAAAGTATACTTTTATTCTTCATACTTCATATTACATATTTCTGAGTTAATAATGCTCACCCGCATTGAAACAAGAGTGGAAGGATATTACCCCAAATACTGATGGGTTTTACTTCAGATGGTGAGCACAGCAGGTTTTGTTTGTATTAATCTTTTTCCATTTTTATGTTTTTTTTTTTAAAACAAAATACATGCTTTAGCAACACACAGACAAAAAGAACCTCATTTATAATCACAAAAAGCGCTAAAAGAACACTTTCCCTTGGCCTTTTCTTTTATGTAGAAAAGAGATAAGCAAAGCGTAATTACATTCCTAGCTGTAGAATACTGATCGTCACAATCCCGCCACGCTTGTTCAGTGGCCAGTCAAACGAAGAGGTGTTTGGCTCCACAGATAACCTTGAGAGTTGGTGTTGAGCTTGGCCCATCTCTGCAAGCTTCATCTTAAGCTGGCCGTGCCTGTGAGGGATAAAAACCACGTCCCCTGACACACACAGACGCTCTCAGTTCTGCCTCAGCTACCTGGCGCTGGTCTTCCTCCTGGGGACCGCCCACGGTGAGCACACATAATCCATACGCATGCCGGTTCTCAGCTTTCCAATCATGTTTTGTTTGTCTTTGTCGGCTTCAGAACTCCGGGAAGGTCTCCGTTGAGATAGTCTACATCTCTGCACACTGGCCACTCCTTTGTCCAACTCTAGTTATTTGCTACAGTTGTGCATTTGGACCAAACTGCAAATGTCAGATGCATTCATTATCTCTGGTAGCCCAGTGAACCCAGAGCACCAGCTGGAAGTTCCGTCTTCTTTGCCAGGCTCTGGCTGCCAGGGGGACTACATGAAATAAGGTCAAAACTGCAGACCCCTGATGTGTCTGGCAGGCATGGGCTCTTCTAGGAATTGCTTGCTGTCATTCTGATACCGAGCCACAGTGTTGACAGCCCAAGTTGGGCTACATTTGGGTGACATTTAAGCTTCAACTAGATGGGCGTGAATGAATACTACAATTATCTTACCATGTAACTTACTCAATTCACTGACACCCTTCTACGCTATCCCCGCCCCCTGCACCCTGATATATTATGCAAAGGGATATGTTTTTCAACAGACAGTGGTGTCCCACTCATTTACTAAGCCAAAGAAAGCAAAATATAGAATCTCTAAGATGAACATAACATTACTTAAAACATTCTGAAAGGGAGGATAATCATAGACACGGCAGTAGCACAATGTAGTTAAACGAGGGATGCGTGGACCATAAACACAGAAAGTAAATATGTTAACACTATCCTTTAAAATGTGACTTGAATCTTAGCAAGTCTAGAAAAAGGATCTGTGCACGTCGCATTTAAAAAAATGGTTACAGAAGCCAGACCTTGAGGGCATCCAGTTGTTAATCTTCAAGTCTACCGAATAAAGAGATTTAAAAACAAAACAAAAAACAACAAACAGAAAACTATTCAGTAGTTACCTATCAGTATAGATTTTTTTTTGGCACTTGGATTTATTGAGAAGTCTTTATACCAATTAATTTTGATCAGGGTTTAAAGTTATTTTTGCTACAAGAGGCTATGACACAGAGCGTTGACACAGAGATGATGCTGGTTGACGAGATGGGCAGGTGTAGGGGGGGTCCTAGGAGAGCACACAACAACAATGTGCCTCACGGAAGAAGTGGCATGGCTGTGTGCTACTGAGGACTGAACAGCAAGGGCTTGTCTATGAGACACCCGTGGAGAGGTCAGCCTCCAGAGCACACACAAGCAAGATCAAGGCCACTGTGTGGCCCGCCTCGGCCGTCAGTGCAGGTGCTTGCTGGGCCAGCAACATGGCGGCTTGAGACTTCTTCATGGAGGATGTGATTGTTAGGCTACTAAAATTGCGTTAGTCTTGTTTGGGGAGTTTGGGTACCAACTTGAGCTGCCTATTTTTAGCTCCTTAAGATGCATCTTTAGACATTTCAGCTTTGAGAATGTACTATCGAACCCAAAAGGCTGAAGGCAGTAGAAGCTGGGCAGTAATGCTTTCTGTAGCCTCTGAACTCCAGGGAACATTATCCTATAACCTGGACAGCACCCTGCCCTTCATGAGGTCTGAGTGGAAAGCGTTCCACTGCACTGAGTTTCCCTTTTCTGTAATTCTTCATCTCCTATCTTGACATTTCTACTATGTCCTTAAACACACACACACACACACACACACACACACACACACACACACACACACACACATAAACACACACATACACAAACACACACACAGCATGCACATTCCAAATGAAAGAATATTTGTACCTTTGCCTGTGAAAGTTTTAAAAATCATTTTTAAAGGCCACTTATTGGACTACATAAATTATAAAAGCCAAAGCACTATTTTTGAATGTGATTCCCTCTTTCTTTCACACAGGTTTAAACAGAGACATTCAGGTCTTGAAATAGCACTCCCAGGACCTAGCTTTCAGAGTCACTCTTCAGTGTTGTCCATGGGTATATCACCAGGGCTTCGTCACAGCACAGCTTAGCATGTCCCTTCCTTATTCAGGAATGGTACTAGAAAAATATTTTCTAACAAATCAAAATTCAGATTTTTAATTCTAATTACTTAAAATGGCATTAAAGATGAAAAACTTTCAGAATGCCTTAGGAATAGGGTTGAAAATTTTTTATTTTACATCCTTGAGATTCAAACATTCACATTTTCTATTTTTGTTTCTCAAATCATGATGGTACCTTTTGCCAGTTTCTTGTGAATTAACAGCCTATAACCTTTGCCCAGATTTGGTCTTTAGATGTCTTATTTCTCATATCAAAGCTATTTCTTAGGAGATATAGGGTAAATATGACATTTAAGCTACTCCGGTCTACTGTCATATGTGTTTCCTCCACCAGGTGCTGAGGGGCTTATGATAATAAACACAGCTTCTAGTACAGGAATTATTGCTGAGAGAAGTCGATTCTTTGTCTTTGCAAGAAATAGTTGACCCAGATCTAAGAAAACTATACACGCTGTTTTCTTTTCTTCTGTATGATTTTTTTTTAACCTGCTTGATGTGAAGGACCCTTAATGGAGATGACTCGTAAACCCTTTTATAAAACAAAAGCCATGGGTTGGATAGTCCAGGAAGTTTGACGATCTTAATTCAGGCTAACGTTGAGCCTGCTTGGGTGGCTTCTTCTCGAGCACGCCGTATGGTGGGTCCAAGGTTACACAGCTTCATAAAGACCCAACAGTGAGAAGTTGGGTCATCTAATAGGACTGATTTTTAGAGGCAAGGAGGGGGAAACCCTGAAGGGTACAAGGACCAGGTTTAGGTCACAATGTGATCTTGGATAAAGTGGAACAAGCATCGAGGTAACTTCATCCCTGGCATTCATCCTAACATGTCCTGTTTTCTTTGGGATGTACACAGGGCACCTGATATCCTTATCCTACAGTTCAATTATGGGCTTGGTATGTGAACAAAAAAAGTAGTGGAGACTTAGACTGGAGACATCTTGGTTGAAGGAAGCCAGCAGTATGGGGACCCCCAGGATTCTCTGGGAAGAAGAAAGACAAATTATTTCATCAACCCTGCTCAGATAACTGAGATGGAAAGCTTTACGTGAGGCTGAAGTTTCTGACTCAGTGTGGAAGACCAAGCAGAAATTTACTTCTGGCACCATGCAGAGACTGCAGGTCCCAGCTAGCCTTTGTACGGTAGCCAAAATGAAGGTGGAGATGGACAGACAGCAGCAATTATGGTGGAGGGACAGGGGCATCGGTTATAGAATTCACAGGGTCTTAGGAAGCTTAGGAAGATTATGGGACAAGGAGAATTTGCATTTCTACTGTCTGGTTCTGAACTCTGCACCTTAGTCTTGAGCTAGCTTGCTGTCCAAACTAAGAAGGCCAGAGGTAGTGGGGGATGGGAAGCCAGGGTGGGTGGGGCTGGAGCTTTGAATAGCTGAGCAGGAAGATGAGGGCAACAGCTTTGGAGTTCTTCTGTCAACTTGGTTGGTCACTTTCCAACAGAGGCTGGCACCTTCCTTATAAACTTGTTAGAGAGTAAATATGTTGGAGTTTGTGTACCCAATTGCCCTCATATATATATATGGGGACAATGTGTGTGTGTGTGTGTGTGTGTGTGTGTGTGTGTGTGTGTGTGATCTATCTAGGCTGGTGGCATTCCCTCCAAGAGCCAATGACCACCAAGCAAGAATCTCAGTAACAGACACAAGGAACCCTCTGGAGTTGTTGGCCAGAGCTGTCCAAGAGACTCCCCCAAACATACAGAGTGCTGCTACTTCCCTCGGTGGGACAGCTGGATTCTTTAGACCTGGGATGCCTGGCTTAGCTCTCAGATCAGCATTTCTCAACCTTCTAACACTGGGATCCTTTAATACAGTTCCTCATGGTGTGGTGACCTCCAACCATAAAGTTATTTGCATGGCTACTTCATCACCGTAATTTTGCTATTTTATGAATCGCAATGTAAGTATTTTTGAAAACAGGTTTGGCAAAGGGGTCGTGACCCACAGGTTGAGAATCCCTGTCTTTTTGGACAAGGCTTCTGTTTCCCAGGGAGCTTTGTGCTGCATGCTCTTCTTCTCCTTTACACCATCTGTTCTCTTTGGTCTTCATCCATCCTGCCATCTACTCTATGTGCTTCTAATGCCCCTCTTCACGGGACTGCTGTCTACTGTTGTTACTTTCTTCACTTTTGTTGCAATCATCATGCCACACAAAGGCAGCTTCTAAAATCTGCCAACTTCCTCCATTGCTTGAGATTGTTTTAAAAGATGCTTTTATAAGAATGAAACCCAAAATGTACATTTGATTGTGTCTCTTTGGTTAGTTTGACGAAACAAGGTCTGGCTACCTATCCCAGACTGGCCTTGAACTCACCATGTGGCACAGGCTGAATTCAAACTCATAATCCTGCTTTAGTTGTTCTTGAATGCTGGAGTTGGCCATTTAATACTATATTGATGGTTGCTTAATGAAGAAATCCCTTTAATGCCTATCTTTTCCCTACATGATGGAGAATCCTATTGCTAGAAATCCACGAAGTCTGTATAATAGGCAAAGGAATTTATTAAAAGATAAAACTCAGTACAGGCTATGGTTCATGCTGATCTTCTTCCTGGTCCAAGATCTGCCTGGTCCATCTCAGCATCCAAACCACGAGGGAGCAAAGAGAGCACAGCATACATGCATCCCAGGTCTTAAGGGTCCAGAGCAGCCACACCCCAGCGGCATGTACTTCAAGGTCGTAGGCAGGTGGAACAGTTACCTGCTGCCTCTCTAGGGGTGGTGCTTCAAGGTCATAGCTAGAACAGCTACCCACTACATCTCCCCCTATTGTCTAAATAAGAAAGTTCTAACCTAATCCCAAACTATATGCAATAGGAATGATTATCAAGTATAGTCCACGAGAAATAGAGGGTAATGATATAAACAAGAATGGAGCTACAACCAACAAGAGCAACATCAAACAAGAGACACATACTAAAATCTGGAGATGTCCAGAACATAGGTAAATGGCAAATAACAGAGATTACTCCAATAGCTGTCCTATCCTGAAGAATCTGACTCTCGTACCTGAAATGCTCTTAGATAAGATATGAGAAGATTGTAACTGTAACCATCTAGTCTTCAACCCCATCAAAGACTGAGAAGGAAAATAATATTACCTGAGTGAACAGGAAGTGCCATCCAGCAGCTCCCGAAAGATACAAAAATGACAGAGACTGCCGGCTGCCTGGACAGTCACCCAATGTTTCTCTGCAGTGCTGGGGTATTCACTTATGGCTACAGGCCTAGAATATCTGACAGGACAATTTCAGAAGCAGGAATTTTGAAAGACCATCTTACCCTGTCTTGGCAAGTTTCAGCAGTCACTTTTCCTTGTGTCCCGCTCATCTGGAAAGGACAGCATGCCTATTGTCAGCAGCTGAGGCAAGGGCAGTTCTTTGCCCAACAGGCCATTGATTTGCCAAGAAGACAAAATCCACACATAGTGTCTTTGATGCCCAACATCCTTTTGGAAGTAGATCAGTGCTGCCAGGAGCAATCATGTCTCACATCAATGGAATTCTAGATTATTAAAACATTTAAATGCCACATTCTCTAGGTCTGTGAAGTGTTTGAAGATTACCTATCCATCTGACATCTATTTTTGTGTTTCTAGAAAACTTAACTAACATCACTATAAATATGACAAGCATGGGTGACTATTAACCTGTAATTCTTATCAACCTAAATGACTTAAAAACTAAGGCTTCACATAAACAAGGTAAACAGTCTGTAAGCATATGTACTGTATAAGGACAATGACCTCAAAATTGTGACAATACACAAAATATCTAAAACAGAGGTAGAAATGTATAGTTCAATATGCAATATGACAACAATATCCTTAATATATATCAACATACAAAATATCCTAAGCAGAGGTGGAACACATATGCAGTATGACAAATATAATTTTACATTTGTATCAATATATAAAATATTTCAAACAGGAGTAGGAATATATGTATAATACAACAAATATAGTTTTGTATTTGTATCAATATACAAATTATCTTAAATATGAATATAAAATAGTTTACATTTGTATCAATATACAAGAATCCATCTTAGTGCAAATTATCTAAGGCTGATATTTTACTGAATTATTTTACTATTAAGTACAATAATTACCTTAATATCTTATACCTATCCATTCCTCTTTTCTTTTATTAAGGAGAATATTGAGTCTAAATTTTATTGTTTCATCTCCAACCCTATAACCATTTATCCATAACCCTAAGAAACATGAAACCTTTGCGAGAGGGGGCATTGTGCTCTTTGCTTCTAGCTGTTTAGGGAGCGATGGTATCTCTGTGGGGTCCTGTAAGAAAGCTTAGTTAGGTCTCAATAGGACTAGCTGTAGATTCTGCAGTCAGTCTCAGAGTAATGGGTAAGGTTGTCTGAGATTCTGGCTAGAAGTATAGTATGTTGGACCATTTCATCTTAGAACTATCCTGAAGAGTTTTCAGTCCAAGGCTGATCATTGAGCAATACTCTTAAGTGTAATGGCATCATTCTGGACTGGGTAGAGTTGTTGTTGTGGGGCCTCATCTTCTTTCTGGAGACTTCAGAGATTGATATTGGAAAGTTTTTTTTTTACTGTAGAAAACATGAACATTATTAATATCAAAATGGAAAGGTTGGATTTTAGAATCACATAACATGCCAGGAATCAGGAATAAGGATGGAGAGAAATAGAGTCTTGGCAACAATGGTCCTTAGATTATTGGTTTTCTTCTGTTCTACACTGGGTGATTTTTCTGATATGGGACTGAGTTTCTTAATATTTCCTTTTAACAATGTGTTTGGGTTTAGGGAAGGAGAGGGGGTCATGAGGCCCTTTCTCCCTTTATTTAGAGCATGGGACTCTTAATCCCAGGGTTGTGAGTTTATGCCCCATGTTGTGCACCAGATATTGCTAGAAATCCACAAAGTCAGTATAACAGGCAAAGGAATTTATTAGAAGATAAAAAGTCACTACAGCCTGAAAAGCCAAGCTATGGTCCATGCTGATCTTCCTGGTCCAAGATCTGCCTGGTCTGTTTCAACATCCAAACCATGAGGGAGCAAAGAGAGCACTGCATACATGCATCCCAGGTCTTAAGGGTCTCGAGCAGCCATGCCCCAGGGGCATGTACTTCAAGGTCATAGGCAGGTGTAACAATTACCCACTGCCTCTCTAGGGTGGTACTTCAAGGTCATAGCTAGAACAGCTACCCACTACAGAATCTAGTGAGGATGAAAGAAAGGAAGAAAGAGAGAGAGAGAGGGAGAGAGAGAGAGAGAGAGAGAGAGAGAGAGAGAGAGAGAGAGAGAGAGAGAGAGAGTGGGAGGGAGGGAGGAAGGAAGGAAGGAAGGAAGGGGAAGGAAAGAGGTGTGGAGAGAAAGGGAAGGAAGGAGGCAGGGAGGGAGGAAGGGAGGAAGAAAGGAAGACTTTTTTTTTCCCTTTTTGTGAAAAAGCCATGAAGAAACTTGAGGCAGAAAGAAGTCAATTCATTCTTTCCCAGGGGTGAGGGTTGGGCGTTGCGTGGGGTGGGAATGATGAGCCACAATCAGAAGGCTCTTTGCCAAGCATGGACCAAGCAAGATAAGCCAGCAGGAAGATGTAGGATCTAGGATCAGTAAACAGTGACGACCTTCCCTTTTGTTGGAACCAACATTATTGTCCCCCCCCCCCTCTGAACAATACAGCCAGAAGTAAGGTTAATTTAACCATGGAAACCAAGTGTCCATGCCTAACGGAGCGCCATAGTAGATAGTACTGCCCACTACTGGTTAGTCTCAGAACTGCAGACAGAAGAGCAGACATGGACCATCGATTATTACACTGGACCCCACACAGCAATTGTGCGGATTAATAAAAGAGTGGAAATGTGGAATACAAGGGGTTCAGCAAATTCCTTAGTTTGCTATCTGGATAAGAGACCAGTACAAGAAACCCAAGTCTACTTGAATTCAAGGAGCCTTACACACAGTCTCAGTGCAGTTGCTGGAGGAAGTGAGAAAGAATGACCTTGCAAACTGGTTGTCACCAGTATCCTGCTCATTAGCAGTTAAAGGAGCAATTATCACAGTTAATAAAACCACGCTTAAGCATATGACAGATAAAGAGAGCACAATGGGAGACGTTTAATGGGCTGTTTTTCCCGCCAGGTTTTATATTGGGTGTTAGATTATTTATAGGACATATGTTCTAGGGAAGCAAATGTCTAAACTGGAAACGGGCAAATCTGAGCATTCGCTTCTTTGAAATCCCGTGGTTTTACACGATTCTGGTCATTTCTATCTGCTGGGAGACGTGTTGTCTTGTCTATTCAAGCATGAGTGGATTCCTAAACAGATTTTCATGCCGCTCTCTTTTACTTTACAAGTAGAAATTTCCATCTTGATTTAAAGCAAGCCACTTCCATACCGTTAGCGGTAAGTGGAACACTGTCCGCTCACACCCTCTCGTGCCCGCCCCTGCTCCACTCTCCCACCCTGCCTGCGCTCTTAGAATCTCCTGGCCTAGATTAAACCACTTCTGTATGTTAATGTGCTTCAGCGCACCCCTAGCTGTCCTTCCCACGAACCTGCTGCTGACTCTAACTCACCTTTCCCCTGCTTTTGCTTATATTATTTCTGCCCTCGTGTACCGTACCGAGGAATCCAAGTGTCATCGTGATTCTTAAGAGAGTTTGAAAGTTGAGGTTAGCCGGTACACTGGCTGGTTTTGTGTGTCAGCTTGACTCAAGCTCGAGTCCTCGGAGAGGAAGGAGCCTCAGCTGAGGAAATGCCTCCTTGAGACCCAGCTGTAAGGCATTTTCTCAATCAGCGATCCATGTTGGGGGGGGGGGCAGCCCATGGTGGGTGGGGCCATCCCTGGGTTGGTGGTCCTGGGTTCTATAAGAAAGCAGACTGAGGGAGCCAGGGGAAGCAAGCCAGTAAGCAGCTCCCCTCCATGGCCTCTGCATCAGCTCCTGCCTATGAGATCCTGCCATGTTTGAGTTCCCGCCCTCATCCTTGGGTGATGAACAGTGATGTGGAAGTGGAAGCCAAATAAACCCTTTCCTGCCCATCTTGCTTTTTGGTCATGGTGTTTCATCGCAGCAATAGAAACCCTCACGAAGACACCAGGCTTTCCTCTAACTCAGCACAGCCCCTTCTCAGCCTCTCGAGTGCTGACATTACAGTCGTTTCCACTACACCCGGCCGCAGTCTCCGTTTCTGCGACAAATGCTCACGGAGGGGATGGTGAGCTTGTATTACAGCTGTGTTTTTAATCTTTAAAGGAATTTCCAAACCGTTTCCCAGAGTGCAGTGTTTTCTATCCCGGTCCTATTTGCATAACTCATCATTTTAACATTTAGAGTGAAGAATAGAAAACTTTCTCCCTCCCTGTTTGCCTCACATGTTCACCGTCACATCTATAATGCAGGCTATGATAATAACCTTTGCTTCAAGCCTCCAACAGGATTTAGAATCTCCATTTTAGATGAATTTTCCTCTAAATTTTGGGTGAAAAGAAAAGGCTATATGTTTGCTTCTGTTTTCACTTACCTGCTTCTCTTTTTGCCTTCTTGGATGTGTCAAAATGTTTTTTTTTTTTTAAATTAATTTTGTTTTCTTTCTTAGAGGGCATCTGTTAGCTGCTCTTTGCAGGCCAACTGGAAACAAATTCGTTTAAATTTCCTTCATCTGAGATGTCTTGATTTCTCCATTGCTGAATTTTCCTGAAAGAAAACTTTCTGCATTTTGTTTTTTATTTTGGAATAGAAGTCTAGATGGACTTTCAAAAAGTCTGACAAGCATCCTGGTGTTTCCTGCTGGTGTTCATGGTTTGCGATGAGAAACTTGCAGGCATTGGAATTGCTTCTTCCCAGAGGGGATGCCATTCTCCGCTGGCTGCTATATAGAACTTATCTTTTGTTTTAAAAGCCTGCGGTAGGCCTCTGTATGGATTTCTTTTTTTTTTTTTTTTTTTTTTTTTTTTTTTTTTTTTTTTTTAGTTTTTGTCTTGTTTTAAATTCTTCCCAAATTGGGGAAGTATCCAATTATTTCTTCAAGTGGTATTCTCTTCTCCTGAAAGACTTGAACGACAGAAACCATAGACTTTTTGCTTTTGTTCAATGCTTTTGTTCATCTGGTGTTCTGGGATGTCTGTTAGTGACTGGGTTCACTTCTAAGATCCCGGTCTCTTCAGACTGATTTATTTTGATTATTTTGTCTTCCAACTCACTGGGTTTTTTCTTCTATTCTTATTTCACCATTGATCTCATTCATTGTGTTTCCTTATTTGTTTTTCTGTTCTAAAACATTTCCATGGTTCCTCTTTACATCTTCTTCTTCTTTTTTTTTTTTTTTCTTGAGGCTTTCTGTGTTTTTCAGGCAGGTTTTAAATTTTTCATCAATGCATTTGTAACTTATTTTATGGCAAAAGCTGTAACAGCTTGGTCCAACATTTAGAATGTGTCCACCCTTTCAACATTTACATAGACTTATATTTATTGTTTTTCCTTTTCCGTTCAGTTGTTGAAAGCTTTCCCCCAACTTTCCATGGAATAGAGGGGGTGGGGTTTGTGTTTCTAGCTCCTCTTATTCCTTCTGTCACAGCTGTGGGACAAATAACCAAACATGTCTAAGATGAAAAGTTGAGAAGTGGGGTCTGTAGTGTGAATTCTAATTGGTCTTAGTAATAAAAACCTGGAGTCAGATATTGGGGTAAATGCTGAAAGATTAGAGAAGTAAAGGAGCCAGCCAAGGTTACCTCTGACTTCCTTGACTTCTCAGACCAAAGGGGGCTGAGCTCCTGTCTCCACCTGCCTTATCACCTTACCACTTCCTCTCTCTGCAAAGCCATATCACTTCCTGTTTCCTCCTCCCAAGTGCTGGGGTTAAAGGTGTGAGCCACCACTGCCTGGCCTCTATGGTTAACTAGTGGCTAGCTAGCTCTGCCCCCTGATCTCCAGGCAAGCTTTATTTGTCAGAACACAAACAAAATATCACCACATTTCCCCTTTCTGTCTCAAATGAAAAAGGTTATAACTCATGTAAGAAAAACTAATTATAGTAAGTACAATAACTATATACAATATATACCGGCAATAATTACATCAACAATGTCTAGCCCATAAATAGTTGACAAATTCAGAGAAAATATTCCATTATCTATCCTATTCCTATTCTAGCTGGCATTACCAAAACTATCTTTTTATGTCTCTTAACCTTATACACTTTACACCTCTTTAGTGAATTTCTTTTCTGAATACGATAGCAAGGAAAACTATAACTATGAAGTCTTCAACTCCACCAGAGAACTGAGAAGGAAATAATGTTACCGGAATAAATAGGAAGTGCAAGTAAGCGACTTCCAAAAAATGTGAGAAATGACAGAAACAGCCGGCTGCCTGGACAGTCGCCCAAGGTTCCTCTGAAATGTTGGGACATCCATATTTTGCTAAAGGCCTAGAATATCTGACAGACTTACCTGTGAAACAGGGTTTCCTGAAGGGCCTTCCTACCTTGTCTTAGTAAAGTTCAGTAGTCCTTTCTTTTGTGTCCTGCTTGTCCATTTGGACAGCATATTGTCAGCGGTTGAGGCAAGGGCACTTTTTTTTACCCAGTGGCTAACTTTTGCCACAAAGAAAGTGAACTCCATATGGAGTTTCTTTGATGCCCATCATCTTCTCTGAAGTAGATTGGTGCTGCCACGAGCAGACATGCCTCATTGTCATAAAAAAAGAGCCTATGTTATTAAAACATCTTAAATGCCATATTCTGTAGATCTCTGAAGTGTCTGAAGACCACCTGCCTACCTAAAATATATGTTTGACCTTGAAAACATACCTCACATGACTACAGGTTTAATTATAATAGGTGACTAATTATTAACTTTCATTTCTTTATTATCATAAATAGTTTGTAATAATAAGTTTTAAGGATTAGCAATTTGCATTACATTGTTAAATAAGATGTATAGGTATAATACCTTGAACAAGATTAGAGATGTGTGTACAGTATGTTCTAATAAAAATAATCTCAACTTTGTATCAATACACAAAGATCGATATCAATGTAAAATATTTAAAACAAGTAGTTGCTTTTAAAAGAGGATTCAATAATCTACCCTTTTATCCTATCCTATCTAAATTCTCAGCCAATAGCTCAGGCTTGTTACTAGCCAACTCTTACATTTTATATTAACCCATATTTCTTATCTACCCTCTGCCATGTAGCAGTGTCTTCTTTCAACATGGCATGTTCATCTTGACTCTCTGAGTCTCTCCTGACTCCTGAAACTCTGCCTTTCTTCTTCCCAGAATCTGCTGTGTCTTGCTCTCCTGCCTACACCTCCTGCCTAACTACTGGCCAGTCAGTTCTTTTATTAAACCAATCAGAAGGAGCCTTGGCAAAGGTACATCTTCACAGTGTACAAAAAGATTATTCCATAGCAGTTCTCCCTTTTGTGTTGAATATAATTTTATTATGTTAAAGTTAAAACTTTCCTTTTTAATTAGATAAAAAGGGGGAAATGTGAAATATTCCTTTACACTGTGTGAATATATGTCACTGTGATTGGTTTAATAAAGAAGCTGACTGACCAATATCTGGACAGGATAAGTTTAGGCAGGAGAACCAGATTAAGGACCCTGGGAAGAAGAAGGGCAAAGTAAGAGGAGTCCCCGGCAAGACATGGAGAGGAAACAGGATGTACAAGATGAAAGAGAGGTAATGCCATGTGGCAAAAGGTATATTAATATAGTTTAAGTTGAAAGAGCTAGTTAATAACAAGCCTGAGCTATTGGCCGAGCATTTACAATTAATATTAAGTCCCTGATTGGTTATGTAGTAACTTGAAGCTGACTAACACTCAAACCTTTGTAGGGGCACTAAAGATGTCAAAACGTCCGACGATACAGAAAATAGCTAACATGACTAATACAGATGAGGGCAGTGGGGCAAGTCATGGCTGAGGGACAGACTTTTGCTAGCAGAGGGCAGGACTTGAACATGAGCCAGCTCTAGCTACGTGTGTAGCTCCTGAGAGACCTTGGCTTTAGTACTGTCCTCTGACTGTGGCCCTGAAGCCACCATGATCTCTGACCCAGAGACTGAAGGAATACAAAACATTCTTTTAAAGAGGAAGGGCAAAAATAAGAGCAACACCATTCAAAGGAGACACTGAGAGATAAACCTAACCGAAGCTTGAGGTAGTTTTGGGAGACAGTGATACTCTGGACCATGGACAGCAGAGGCTCACATCTGTCTCCACATGAAGGAGGACTTAGGGCAGAAATGAACATGTTCCTGAGAACAGCGACACAGTGATGAACTGCCTGCAAGGACGTGACCCTGCTCCTCCCAGCCCTCCACAATCTATGTCTATCTACTACCTCCATTTTCTCATTGTTAGGGCAGAGTGACATCATATCTTCAGGGCCCACCCCTTTCTGTTTTTCTACCTCAAATAAAAATTGTGAGGCGTTCAGATTTGACTCCATTACCCTTCGGTGCAATACACGGCATGGTGCATTTCAAATAGTTTTGAACCAGGTTTCAAATAACTAATTATCAGCGTGATGAGAAATTGATGCATTGGGAGTGTGAGCCTGGTTTTGGAGTTGTCTAGAACCAGACCTTCCAAGGCCCAAGTGGCAACAGAGGTCTATTTGTTTCTAAAACTTTTAGAATTTCTTATATTCAATGTGATGAGAACAGAAACAGAAATCATTCGATGTGCACACTCACAACAAACAGAGGACTCTTTTCTACGTCCCCTTGAAGTCTAGGTGGCTTGGATCCAGCCATGCCAAGGAGCAGAAGTAGGAGCCTGGTGTCTGCTTCATCATCTACAGCCTCATGACAGGGTTCACAAAAGAGTCAGGGTCAGTTCTGTTGTTCTATCACACACCACTTTCCTTTCCCAGGCTTGTAGAACCCCTGCTTCTTAAAATGATGGCTCAGTGCCTAGAGGCGCTTTTCTCTAAGCCTACTGACCCAAGTTCAATCTCCAGGACCCACATTGTGGAAGAAGAGAACTGATGCTTATAATTGTCCTCTGACCTCCACACGTGCTCTGTGGCATACATGCATACACACACACACACACACACACACACACACACACACACACACACACATGCACACGCACACGCACGCACGCACACGCACACGCACATGCATAATAAATGTAATTCATTTTCTTTAAAGATGTAGAACTATTCTTCCCATTTTCCAACTCCCAAAGGCCTTCTTTCTCCCTCCCCCACTTTCCTTTTGCCATCCCAGAATATTCTCAATTCAGAATTTCAAAATCAAAAGTAAAGAAGGAGAGCTCTCTGCCTTGGCCTTGGACCTTACATCCACTAAACCCAAAGTATTTTCCTGAGGAATACAAAAACACATCGAGACCAGAGCACACATCAGTATCTCCATAAGCTGCAGTGCCCTGACTCTCAGAGACTGGAGGTTGTATATTCTACACCAACAGGGTACCACAAACCTATTCTTAGTGAGATCCCCACCTAAAATTGCCATCTGCCAGCATCCTGCTGACTCCTATAAAGAGCTTTGTAACTACTGGAGACCAGCTGGTCACTTCTCTCATTATTCAATGCAAAGATGTTCTAGAAAGAGAGCACAACGTGAAATAACATTTCAAAATATAATGCCACATCAGAAAAAAAAAATCCTAAATGTCGACAGAATGCGTTTTTTGGCCATGGGACTAAAAACAGCTTGTTGGAACTCATTCTGTTTGTTATAACTAAGCCATTCTGGAACGATTTCCTCTTTTCCAGTGTGTAATGGTTCATTTCATGCATGGAACAACTGTAATGAAAACAGCTCTTTGCTAAGTCTTTGCCTTTTGGCTTTAAATTGCAATTAAAATAACATTACTCAGATCTCGGCTATCCCCATCACTACCTCTGGTACTTAGTTTCTGGTATCTGTCTAAAATTCTTTGCCTCATTCAGAAATCAATTTTAATGAAAGAATGGATGAGAGAGAAACAGATAGGGGTCCAAAAACTCAAGGGCTGCACAAAGCTTTTAAAGAACAGCAACAAACAGCATGAAATGAATGGATACGAATGAAAGGCTTGGGAGGCGGCCAAGACATATAGTTGCAGGCAACTAACTAAAAGGTGTTAATAAATTTACATCCTATTATGGGAACAGTCAAGGTTACGTGTCATGGCCAAACAGGAAGTATTTGAAAATGAAACAGACAGCATTCCTGATGCTGAAAATGGGCATTGGTGAGCAGTTCTGTTTTCCGGATTCTGGGACCACACAGAACTCTGCAGGAGGTAGCGGCTAATCTACCATTCTCCAAATGGAGCAGCATCTGGGACTCTCTCCCTTCCTTGAAGCTCAGCCATGGACTCCATGGCTTTTCAGCAAGTCTGAAAACTAGGTCAGCAGCTCCAGAGGTCAGGAGAGAGCCGTGCTCCGCCATCATTGTTTGGAATCCTGGCTCTCGGAGTGGTGCTTCTTCAATGTTTCCTTCTCCACGGGTTATTATCTCCACAGTCCATCACGGAGACTGGTCTAACCACCTCTCCCCATACTTAGCTGCCTGACATCCCGACAGCATCTCCATCTATAATGCAAATATGAGCGTCACAGTTTATGAGCATCACTGTATCTTTCTTGCCTCCTGGTTGCCTATAGAAGGAAATCCAGGTGACAGTGTGTCTTTTTTTGTTTTTAATATCTTCATCTGTGGTCTCCTTAAAGACTATATGTCATCCTCCATCTTTCGCTGGGAAATCTACTTGTGTGTGCTCTGGTGGCATGCCATGTATTGCCTCTCTTCAAGAGTCTTTCAAAACCTCTTTTTTTTATTTCTCTGTCACTCTATGTCCTTTTCCGTTTCCTGCTGGTGGGGAGTTTGAGTTGCAGAGACAAGCTTTTTCATCGTCTGTTGTTTTTCTCTTCAGTCTCATTTCTTGCAGCTTCCAATTCTTTGTGTTTAGCCCTGTCCTATCTACATGGAGCTCACTAACTACTTCTGCTCTTTTCAAGTCTCCACCTGCTAGTCCCTCCTCCCAGAGCACCCTCCTCCAGGTTCTAGGTCAATGCCTTCTCCTTCAGAAAGCCTTTGCTCTTCCTGGAACAACGGGGCACCCTCTTATCATGGCTGTGCTTTTGTTCCATTGGCTTGTTCAGTTTGTGGAGTTGTCCTTTAGTTGTGGGATCCATGATGACACAGAATGTTCTTTTCATGATTATTTCTCAAGGCGGAAGACAGAAGAACCGGTAATTATTTCTTCATAAGAGGACTATCAAGTTAGTTTAGCTGTGGGTGACTTATAAACACATGCACGGTCCCTTTTCTGGGGTGGTGGTGGTTAATGACACAGTCTTGAACTCATGCTGGAATGAGTTCTTTCTACATTAAGCTATTCACATATTCTCATCATAACCTCTGATGGCTTTAAATTCACACCTGTGCTTAAGACTATTTTCAAGTTTTTAAAACTGCATTAAAAAAAAGTTGGATTTTTAAGAGGCAAATCCATGCCACTCCTATAAGCAAAAAAGCAATGATAGTCATAACTATCAGTACAGATTGGTACAAATTAAAAGCAGTATGCAAACATTAAGAGTCATGCATGAGTATTAATATTATACAATCTGCATGTACTTTGGGCACATTCTATGTGCATGCCTCATGTTGGAACCACATTTTCATCTTTTTAGAATCATCTATGCTTGTCTAACATTCTTCAGGGTGTTGTTGAGGTAGACAGGAGACACATATAAGCTCTTCTTATGGAGTAAGAGTCTCCCTTGGGAGCAAGTGGGAATAGGTTGTACTATTTCCACTGGGAGAGCCATTGAGTGATGGGTGAGGTTGGGGGAAGTCTCCAGGGAGTCCTTCACTTGTGACTGCTCTGGAGAATTGAA
The DNA here is from genome assembly GCF_004664715.2 of Peromyscus leucopus. Classification (NCBI taxonomy): domain Eukaryota; kingdom Metazoa; phylum Chordata; class Mammalia; order Rodentia; family Cricetidae; genus Peromyscus; species Peromyscus leucopus. The sequence continues at coordinate 4,312,153 of NC_051078.1, forward strand.
TTTACTCACAGGCATTACAGAGATGCTCAGAGCCAAAGCTATTCCAAGAATCACAGTCTCGTCAGATTGACAAGCTGAGGATGTTTCTGCATCAATACAATCACAACTTCAGTCTCAGACAATAGGTTAGCTGGAAACACAAGTCATTAAAACTCCACCACCCATAGAAAAGCTTATTTAAAGTATTTTTAAATGTGAGTATGTTTGCTCATCAAGGAAGAGCACACAGAGATCCTCAGCATTTCTCAGCAAGCATGCCCTAAACACTTGCATTGCATGATTCAGGTCCCATTTACTTTATTTGTGTTTGGGACATAGACATTAGTATGGATGTTTGGGTTTTTCTCTTTAACTAACATACAAAGTGATATATTTTCTTATGGAATTTTCATTCATATTTTATTTTGGTTGATATCCCCCTCACCTCTGGTTTAGTTTCAAATACTTCTATTTTAATACTATGATGAATGCCAAAAATTGTGTGCCTCAGACACAAGGCTGGAACATAAACAAAGACTCTCTCTAACCTACCAGTGTGCCACTAACCACCCCTCTCCTTACCCCTTTTCTAGAGGCAATGGCCATCTTGAATTTCACTAGTAGCTTTCTTCCACAGTTTCATGGTGTGTTTACGTGTGTTTACGTGTGTGTGTGTGTGTGTGTGTGTGTGTGTGTGTGTGTGTGTGTAAATAAAATATTATGCAACTTTGTTTGGAAAAAATATGTTTTAAGGAGAGCATCAAGCTGTGTAATTCTTCTGGGACCTTCTTTTGGCGTTTGATGATATGTTACTAAGGCCAGTTCCTATTATTGCCTGAGTTACTGTTAACTATTGTCATTGCCAGCGTGTGAGGATACAAAGGCATCATGGCTGCCTGTGTGAGGAAAAGCAAAGTCTCCATCGTGCTGTGGTTGATCATGTGAATAATGTCCAATTTCCTGACAACCGTTCTGGAGCAAACAAAGTGAGCAACCTATGTTGCTGGAGGGCTTCTCTCCAGGTTCCCCAAGCCCTGCAGTCCCACAATCCACTTATAAAATAATCACTCAGATGCTTATATCACTTATAAACTGTATGGCCGTGGCAGGCTTCTTGCTAACTGTTCTTTTATCTTAAATTAACCCATTTTTATAAATCTATACCTTGCCACGTGGCTGGTGGCTTACCAGCGTCTTCACATGCTGCTTGTCCTGGCGGTGGCTGCAGTGTCTCCCCCTCAGCCTTCCGCTTCCCAGAATTCTCCTCTCTCCTTGTCCCACCTACTTCCTGCCTGGTCACTGGCCATCAGTGTTTTATTTATATAGAACAATATCCACAGCAAACCTAAAAGTCTTTCTGAACAGCAGTGGGGGGACTTGGGCGCCAGTCACAAACTGTCCTTGTCTTGGTGACCTCCTTCTGTGTCATCTGTACCTGTGATCATTAATATAAAGCAAGTGGAGGCTTCTTATAACATGAGTAAAGAGAATGCCTTGTAGGCTACCCTCCCACAGGAAAAAGATCCAATGGTTGTGGCATTCTGTTTTTACAGTCTCCACTAGAAAAACTATTCAAATATATTCTGCACTCATTTGATTTTGAAAATAGTTTCCCTCCACATGAAGGCTAGAAAATATGATTTAGGAGAAGAAAAATTCTCTTAAATTTTGTTACAGCTTAGCTATCCTTGGCGGTGGGGGGCAGGATTTTAAAAGATTGGTGCCCACACCACTCTGTGGGTCAGTTAAGCCAGGCAACACTCGAGTGGGTTCCCAGTGTTCATAGGAGTTTTACACGTCCTTGGAGACCCCATCCACAGCCAAGTTAGCTCTCTAAGCCATGGGATCTAAGAAGCGTTAATCGCTTCTAATTCAAATGAGTCTATGTGGCCTGGCTCCTTTGAACCCTGGAGATGAAACAGTGTCAAATATTTAAAGGAAAGCATGAAATAAAGACTTAAAATCTGCAACCAGTTTAAAAAAGACCACCCAACAAAATGGCTTACTTAAAACCAAATAAATCTTAAATTACCTTTATTTTTTAATTTTTTAATCACCTTTATTTTTATTTATTTTTTTTATGGAAAAGCAACTGACTCTACTTGAAGTAGAGTCTACTTCTACTCTACTGCATTCCCCACCTCTCTCTGCTTCTGTCCTTCCCTCGCTGTCTTCAGTCTGTCTACCCAACCTTATTCGGCCAGCTCTCTAACTAACGCTCTAGAGAATGAGGGCCCTCTCTCTAGCATCCGGATTTGCCCCAGCTTCCCATCTCCTCATTTTCTCATTTTGTTTTTTTCCTTCTTCCATGTCCTCTTCACAAATGGCGCTGCCGTCTACCACACAAAGAACTCTGCTGAGCACTAATGCGGGGCGCGGGGCGTTTGCCCCTCCGTCAAGCAAGCTTAATGCACGGCAGTCGTGTCTCTTGCTGAGTCAGCCTTCCCTGCTCCGTCCTGGGCTCAGTGCTGTGGCTGTGGACACGATCGATCGTGGCACAGTCCACACCCGGTGGTGAAAACGTACTTCTGAGAGAGAACAGTTATTTAAAACACTGACGTCTTCACTGTAGAATGGTGCATTTGGGTAGTTTGAAAGCCAAAAGTTCCAAAGGAAGAAGTCTCCCGCCCACTCTCGTCCACAGGAGACTCTCCTTCATCTTCAGTCCTGTGAGCGGCTCCCCACAGCCACACACTTACCCGCTTCCTTCTCACAGATGTCAGATTCACACACACACACACACACACACACACACACACACACACACACACACACACGAATGTTTTCACTCCGTGTCACATCTTTAAGACTCCCCTATCTCAACACATGAAAATCCTAATTCTTATTTGATAGTTACATTTTTCACTGTGTTGATATTCTGCCATTAATTTTTTTTTCAACCTAGAGACATTTGAATTTCTGTCTTTTTTCTATAACGAACAGGGCTTTCTACCTAGGCCGTTGCATCAGCCCATGCATGTAAATCTAGGCTAGATCCCTAGTGCTGGGATGAGCACAGTTGCTGAGCTTGCATCTAGCAGCTGTTGACCAGCTGTGGCACACCGAAGGCAGGCCATTTCCAGTGTCTGCCAGCATGCTGGGGAGCCCACGTCTTCCCTTCACTGTGAGCACAGTATGTTCCTCGAAGTTTCCATTTGTTTGATGATCAGGTGGGTGGAAAATGGTATGGTATCCATGTGCCTAGCCCTTGTTATGAGTGAAATCGCATGCCGATTTCCAATGCCAATCTTATGTCAGTGGGGGTAAAGGCTGCACTTGAACTTAAGTGCATCAGAAATGACAGACAAGGGCACCACCAGGCCACCTCGACCCTTGAAGCAGAACCTGAAGGTGAGCCCAAGGGGCCTCAACAGGGTGCACTACAATTTTTGTCAAAAGGCACCATAAACCAAGAAGTGATCAGATTGGGAGCCCCGACTTGGTTTTGTCCTTTTCTGTCCCACCCTTTCTCTTTGGTCTATAGAACAGGTCACAACGTCAGCCTCTGGATTGCCAGCAAGGTTTTCTATGAGTTCAGTTTTTGCTCAGTTTCTTTGCATTGGTACCCATTACCTCTCAGCCACATTGGTGATGTTTCCATCATTGTCTTTTTTTCCCTAAAATACTATGTTCTAAGATTTTAATATGCTGTCACATGTTTGAGCCTCATCATGAACCCTTTAAATAAAATCTCCCTTCTGAAATGTTTTCAAGCTTACAGTGTCTTAGGGCTCCATATCTTGTTGGAAGCCCTCACCAGTCTGCAATTTATTCCTAAGACGCTGCCTCTATTTCAACGTAGAAAACTCAAATGACATGTTTGCCGTCTCACAGGCAAACATTTACCTCATCGGGAACCACACAAGGATTCTCACCCCAAATCCAGTGCATTTGCTGACTGGACTTGAAACTGTTGGCTGTGATCAGATTGAGCGTCTGTTGTTCCTCTCTGCTTCAGACTCCTATATCCTTGGAGGTGTTTTCTCTCTGCTTGGTGAACTGAGTGAGATACTAACTCACTCTCAGTTGCTTGATTCTCTCCTTAGACCTCAGTGAATGGAGCCTTCCCTGGGCTTAGGCGTCAGTGCACGCATTCCAGCTAGAGCAACTTGAGAGACATCCTTCACAGTTGAATTGGTCAACAACTGATGGGGAGTTTGGGGCAGCCTTTTTCTGACATGATGTTTATATAAAGTTCGTGACTACTTTGTATATCAGCATGGTTCTTCTTTGCTCTAAGATAAATTCTGAAAGAAACATTTTGCCCCTTCAGTATCCCTCACCACCACCACCCTCCTTTAAGTGTTTTTATAAATGAACGGTTGAATTAGAACCCTTCGTGAAATTCTCAGTCTGACTCTTTGGAGCTCAGACCTAACTAGTTGATGTACACAAGCTGGACCATATCATCTTCCTCTCCTCAAGGTTCTTTCTCCTTAGCACTCAAAGCTGTGCGTGCTTCCTGCTTTGTGCAGGGCATGCTCCCTTTTATCTTGGAGTTAGCCTCTGTGGCAGCGACTGATAATTCCATAGCCTAGCGATGAAGGAAAGCAGGAGAGCACCGGAGGCAGGAAGCATGGCCCCCTCTTCTTTGTGTTCTTGGCTTTGGAACTTTTCCTGGCAGCAGCATTTGGTGATTGGAAATGAGCTCACTGGGTCATTTTTTTTCCCCCTGTGGATGATTGAGAGCCAAATCTGGCTGAGCAACAAGCTCTGCCTCCAGATAAGCTGGCTGCCCTCTAGAACAGAAAACTGAGAAAACACAGACTTGCTTGAGTTTCAGGCTCAGCAGGTGCTGGGGATAAAGACACGAAACGACTCGGTGGAAACTTTACAAGGAGCTCAAGCTGGACAAGTATATTAAATGGGAGGTCTTCCCTTTCATTTGATAATGAGCCCCATGTTTACTATGTCCAGCTTCAGTAACTGTTTTACACTTTTTCTTTACAAAGATCATTTTACTCCAATCCCCCGCCCCCCGATTTCCTCATCTTCCATGGTCCTTCAGAACCAAGAAAACACTGGGCAGATTTCTTCTGCATTGATGCCCCAGTGGCTCTGAGAGGAGCGCATCTTCTCCGGCCACTGGCTCCTCTCCTCGCTTGCTTTTCTTCTTTTTATGCTCCCCCTCTTTCTGCTTAGGTTATCTTCCTTTTCCTCTTCTGGCATTTAAAACTACCCTTATTTCCCACCTGGAAACAAACAGGAGGAAGTCCATTTGGCCGGGCCCTGCAGCTATCGCCCTGACACGCCGGCCTCTCTGAGCCTCGTCAAGCGTCTACACTCACTTCCCGTTTCTCACCTCTGTATTTTCCTGCCCTGCCCTGTGGAGCCCCTGGACTGTTTCCTGGAGTTGTTGGACTTCCTCATTCAGTAGCATTTAACACTCACCCCTCCCAACATTCCTCACCACTGGCTCTAAGCCCCCGTGCCTTCCTGTCTGCCTCCACCCTCCAGAAGCTCTGAACCTCTTTTCTTTGGCTGGTTCTTCATTTCTCCACTTTATTAGCATAGGTATTCCTCCGGGGGACTCTACACTCTCTCTCCAGGCAATCAATAGGTCTTCCTGCCCCATCCTCCTTGTACTTCCTTCCAGACTTATTAAGATGGGAAGCAAGGGGATTCTGAGCATCTGCACCCAGATCCTTCGTAGCCAGCGCTTCGTTCACCAAGTGCCTGGCACCAACATCCCTCTCCCGGAAGTCGGCTTCTTTTTCTAGACTGTGATGGATGGAATTCTTACCATTCTGTTTTCCAGCTGAAACCAGAAACCTTGGCATTATCCCCATCTTTTCTCATCCCCTGTCCTGTAAAATCATAAGACTCCTTCACTGGAACTTCTCATTTCTTTTATTTCTGAGATTATAATATAATTATATGATTTTCCTTCCCTTTAATATAGATATTATATATATCCATGCATCTGTAAGAATGCCTAGACATTTTACACGTTCTTCTCCAATCCCTGACAGCCCTGCTGTAGTACAATCGAATCTCTGTCTGCCTCGTCCACCATCACATCACTCCTGAGCCTGCCTGTCCCCGTCACTCCTGTAGGTGTTCCCTCCAGGCAGTGTGACTCGTCGGCAGTGCCCACCGATCACATCCTTCTCCACTTCACACTCCACTTTTGCCTTTTATCGAATCCAAGTGCCACCGCTGGGCTTCTTCTAACACGGCCACTCTGCCTCTTTAAATCCTTCTTACTTGCTGGGGGGGCTGCATTGAGGGTTCCAACTTTGTTTTCCTCTGTAACATACTACTCTCATTTGTGTGTGTGTGTGTGTGTGTGTGTGTGTGTGTGTGTCTTCATCCTTGTGATCATAAATTCACTAAAGTGTGACTTCCTCAAGAGCAAGGGTCTTCTCTACCTTACTCATTACTATATTCAGGGGTGTTTGTTGGCATATGCTAAACATCCCTTTGATATTTATAAGATAAAAGGATGAGTGTGTCCAAATTACTTGGCATGGATACACAGGTAAATGGAGAACACAATAATTTAGAGGTGGGATCAAGGTGTCAGCAGCTAACACTTGCTGTTCTTGCGGCCAACTCCAGTCTGATCCCCCAGCACCCACGCGGTCGCTTCCAACTGTCCTGAACTCTACTTCCAAGGGGTCTGGCACCAACTCCTCAGCTCCAAAAGCACCGGTCATGGACCTCATGTACATGTGTGCACACAGGCACACACATAAAGTATTTTTTCAAAGAACACAATTATGATTCTAATAAATACAATACAAATATAAATCTAATAAAGTAAGCAAAACTCTTTTAAACAGTATTTCCTCTTCGTTCCTCATTTGGTTCCTAGAATTTTTTCACTTAGAGAAATGGAGTGCATCATCTAGTCTTAGGGTGATTTCAACTTTTAGCCTAAACTCCAGTATTATTTAGAGCCAAGAAAAATACAGAATTTTACAGCTGCAGTTGTCTCCTCTCTCGTCTATGGTCCAATGCCCTGTGGAAGGAGTGGAATCATATTCTAGGGTAAACTGAAGTCTGCTGGGAATGCACGGGATGTGCTAGTCACTGACTCACTGGTCCACACGGCGACACTTGGATTGATTCTTGACATCGCCTGTCAGAAATCCAGTCAGTGATCAGACGAATTCACCAAAGAAAATAATGAGGATTGTTACTAACTATGGTAAAAAGTATCTCGTGGGTGGGTGCATTCATGTTTTTTGCTGAACATGTGAGACCCCATGTCAGATATCAATCATATCCATGTAGGCCATAGCAAAATGGCATTATAAATAGTATTTTTGTCCTGTTTTCCCACTTCAACGCCTTAAAACGGTGGTAAAAATGATGCATGGATCATGAAAAAGGTTGTTGAAATCAGCCTTTGCTTTTGCTTTCTTGTTTCATAGCCATACCTCCGGAGAGGTCACCCAGAGTGGCAACAAAAGTGTACTATGGCTCTTGAGAGGCAGTGAGGATCCCAAGGCCACTCACATTGTTTCCCTTTCCAGTTCTTATCCGAGTGCCCAGCTCTGCCCTCTCCAATCCCCGCCCTTCACTGCCGCCCTGCTGTGTATAGCCTTTTAAGCCATCCTTCCCCCTATTTCCCCCTATATTTTACAAGCCAGGTAGGGCGGAGGGCACTCAGCCCTGCTCACTGCCCTCCTTGTGTCTTGGTGAAGATCAGTGGCTGGAGAGCCAAGTTCTCCATCACCCAGGCTCCCACGGGCTCAGTCTTCACGTGCGCTACATAGATAGATGTAGGGTTGCGATGCCGGTGAGGAGGAGGTCCGGTTCTTGTGCCGTTCCTAATGACAACAAGCTCTATTGGCTTGTGCTCAGAAGCAGTGTTTTGCTGCTCTGGCTCTCGAATTGACTTTTATGTTATTAAAAAAAAAACCTTAGATGTCTTAATCGATCAAACACTATCACTACTGCCCACTACGAAAGTGAATATTATTTGAATTCATTGATCAGTTTCATGATAAAACACCTACGGAAAAGCCTTTAAACTCTAAAGCTTTGTGTTATTTCCCACCACTTAGCAGATTAGTGTCTGAATGGTTTTTTTTTTTTTTTGTGAGAAGAAATAGTTATTCTTCCCTAGGAACATCATGATTACCGTTTGAAAACCTAGACAGGATGATGCACTAGGGATTTTTTTCCTGTGGCTGAGACACTGTGAAGGGGGGCAAAGACATCCTTTGCTTGAGGGATGCAGCCCAGCATGGTAAGAAGGCATCAACAGCTGTTGGGTGCTGGACTTTGCTGGTATCATAGCCTGTTGCATTCCTGCTGGTGAGGGGTTGAGCTGGAACCAGAGTCAGCCTGTAACCTGCAAGCTCCATGTCTTGGCTGTCAGTCTGTTATATGGCTCCATGCTCAAAAATCCCATAATGTCCCCTAAACTGTGCCACCAACTGGGAACCAGGTGCTCAAGCCCGTGAGTCTTGGGATGAGGGACACCAGTGGTCTAACCCCTGAGTGTACTGAGTGGTCTGTTATCAATGATCTAGCCAAATGTGATGGACAGAAATCAAATGCACCAAATCATTTTATGGGTGAGATACTGGATAGATGGGCAGTGAGGAAAAACTGGAAGTTGGCATGTTGAGCAGGAAGACCAGCCTGGTCATGGTCCTCACCAGAATGATGGTAATAAGGCCTGAGTGTCTCCTCCATTCCCATCCCCAGAGAGGGCCAAGTGTCTCCCCTGAAAAACTGAACTTTCTCAAAGAGAAGCTTCGCTGATGCCTATATCTGAATCTGGCAAGTGAGCCCGCCAGCCGGCTGGAGTGAGAACTAACAGTTCCATCTTCCCGGAAATAGTTTCCCGGTAACCTTTGCAGAGCAGAAATGAACAGCCGTCAGAGGTCAGCCGGAGTCGGAGGACAGACGCTGATATAGGAAAAGGAGAGGGAATAAACTCACAGGAAGCATTTAAAATGGATGCGTGGAATACAACCACATTTTAAAAGTGCTGAAGTCATTGTACTAAGACAGCGGAATAAAATTTTTGAGTAACTGCATGGCAAAGAGGAAATAATTCTTGCCGATTTCCATCTCGAGAGCCACAGAGAGTCTGGCTGTGCTCTTTCTTTCCTAAGGAAATAAAATGGTTGTATACGAGGAGTTGGGATGAGGAGGCCTGTAAGAGGGCTCAGCGGGGGAAGGTGCCCGCAGCTGGGCCTCTAGGGTTCCCCAAGACCTGCCCGGGAGCGGGGAGGAGTCAACTCCTGACCGCTGACCTCCGCGTGCACTCCGTGGCACAGGGGCATGTGCCCTCTCCACACATGAACACATCAGTATGAAGACAATTGAAAGGGTAAGAGCAAGGATAGATTCAAGGTGTGGCTGTCTATACGCTTCTTTTCTCAACACTCAGGAGGGAGGGGTCAGAGAAAAGAAAGTTCAAGGCCTGCCTGTACCCCATAGCAAGATCCCCACCCCCACCCCCACCCCCAGGAGGGATTCAGTTAGGAGGGAATGATTGCCGATCTAGAAAACCGTGTTTAGTTTAACTGTCCAGCTGGTCAGGAGACAGAATAAAGATATTTTCAGAGAAAAAAAAATGTACAGCTGTAATTAAAAATAATCACAGAATGTAATTTTAAAATCTTTATTATGGAACATATGTAAAACTAGAAAAATAATATGTATGATGGCCCAACTTCAGTCATTATCAACCTTTTAAAAACTATCTTTCCTTGGAGGGGGGGGGGAAACCCACATTTTTATCATTCTAGTCCTCAAGTCCACAAATTCTCTCTCTTTTTCCCTCCCCTCCTTTCCCCTTCCCCTCTCCCCCTCCCCTCTCCCTTTCCTCCTCCTCTTTCTCCTCCCCACTCTTTCCCCCTCCCCCTCCCCATTCCCTTCCCCTTCCCTCTCTCCCTCCCTATTCCCCTCCCCCACTCCCCCTCCCCCTCCCCATTCTCCTTTCCATCTCCCTCCCTCATCTTCTCCCTTCCTCCCTCCCTCTCCTCTCCCTACTCCTTGGTAGTACTGAGTTTGAACCCAGTGCCTTGGATTTCCTAGGCAAGCACGCTCCTACACCCTCAGTCTCAACAGTCATTTCTTGACTCATTTGTAACCCATTCAGTGCTTACATTTCTCCATTCTCTCTATAAAAGTTTTGCTTTTTGATTTTTAAAAGTTAGATTTTTAAACAATAACCATTCATTGCAATGCAGTCATCTACTTATTTTTTCTTAATTCTGTAGGTTTACACTCAATTTTTTCATGCTCTTTTTATTTATTTGAGCGTTTTATATATATATATATATATATATATATATATATATATATATATATATATGACAGTTTTCTTTCTTGTCAAATTTCTGAGTTTGAGTTTTGTCCTTGTTCCCCATAGCATATGGATTATAGTTCAAGCTCACAAATATGTTTAACTCTATGCTGATAATGTTACCAAAGGTATTTTATTGATTATATGTGGAAAAAACAAACTAACACATTAAATTGAAAGTTGTAATTATGAGGAATTAATTAGCAATTATAACAAGAAAACTGAGTACATGTCGTAGAATAATTCTACAACAGAGTGCAATTAAGTGTTGCTTAATTGTATAAATAAGAAATTAGGAGTTTCATATTTAAACTATGCTGTAGAAAAATAGTAATTGATGGGGGTAAGCTTGTCTTAATGAATATATTTGAGGTAAGAAACTGCAGAATTATATCACTACTTTGCAAACTTTTGTGAATAGGTATATCATAGACCATCAATGGCTACTAACATCAAACCTGAGGCACATACATCACCCACAAAGTCACTTTGCTTTCAAAACAAGTCAAGCCAAAATCTGACCAAATCTTTAAAATCCATTATGAATACGTACATCAATGTGCAAAGTGTCTAAGAGAGATTAGAATTTTAACTTAGTCAAAAACTATGATGAAATCTCAGCTGGAGAGTAGAGGAGGCACAGGGAATGACCGGAAGTTCTCAGATGCCCTGATTAAAAGCGACAAATAATATCAAGGTTAAGAAACTAGGCTCTAAATATTATTTGTATGGGAAAAAAATACTACCCATTAAGTGAGTTTAAAAGGGTTGTCCCTGGTGCCTAGATAAAACAAGAAAAGGTCAGAATGTCATGAACTGTTTATTTTAGGCTCGGGACTCTAAAATGTTACTTGATTTTTAAGGACATATTACTTTGAAGAAATAATTTAAAATAAAAGAAGTAAAATAACAGAAAGATAGGCCTGACTACCGGGTGCCTCATCAAAACAGAGCCAACCGCTATTAGTGAGTACTTATTGCACGTGTGTATTGTGTGTGGTATTGCTATCTAGTGGCAGTACTCTTTATGTTTAGGAACGATGTGCCCACCCTTTGCTTGAAGGAAGTTCACCCCCTGAACTCTCCATCCCTACACAGCCTGTGGACTCTCAAGAGCGTGCTGGCTTCTGCAAAGAATTTTTTAGCTCTACTCTAGAAACATTTCTATCTACCTACCTATCTATCTATCTATCTATCTATCTATCTATCTATCTATCATCTATCTATCTGCTTTCTATCTGTCTGTCTATCATCTATCTATCTGTCTATCTATCATCTATCAATCAATCAATCTATCTATCTATCTATCTATCCTTTATCTAATCTATCATCTATCTAATCTATCTATCTATCTATCTATCTATCTATCTATCTATCTATCTAATCTATCTTGCTACTGGAATCTGTCTCAACATCTCCAGCCCCTGTGACTGGAAGTCTCTGGAGCTCTGACCGGAAGTCTCTGACACTCTCAACAGAAGTCTTTGGTGAGGAGGCGTCTCCCCTGTACGTGTGTCCATCTTCCAAGTCAAGCTGATTGGCTGGAAAGCGGAGGTTGGAGAGGTTGCACTAAGGGAAGTTGTGTTTTCCAGCTGACCTTTGCAGGGTGGCAGAGATGCAAGATGGCCTTGGGGTAAGTTATGTTTGCAGCTTTCCCCATGACCCACTTCTCTTGAGAGCCTTCCCCTCTAATCAGTAGAGATTCTTGGAGATCACGTTACTGTTTCACATCAGTTCCTTGCTTGACTGAGAAAACCATGATTACAAACGGGCATTCAGCCTCACAAAGCCAAAATGGCCATTCAGTATCACAGCTGCTGCCGAATCCCATCAACGACCCCCTTTCTTTCCGAGCTATTTAAGCAACAGAGCACACCCTTATTTCTCTCAAAGAAATATGGAGCTACCACCCTATGAAACAAGACTATGAATGCAGATTCTTCTGAAATTGGGAGTGCTGTAAAAATAGTATTTTTAAAATTATTTCTACCTAGTATGTATTATTCTACCTAGTAGAAGATTAGGTAATATTTTAATGGTTCATTGATATTAATCTTGTATTACTTATGTCAAATTTGCATAGATGCCATATTAAAAAAATCAGTAGGAAATGATTATTGCCAGAATGGGGAAAGAAGTATGTGTCAGTCACAAGAGATATAATAATCAATGATGTAAACTGTAAATGCACACTCTCTCTTTGTTAGCATACACATTTCAAGTTATTTTCACACATGTGGCTCCTGATTACTAATCATTTATGAAGTTGAGTTTTAATTATCCTTCAAACTAAATGTGAATTTTATTTTTGTAAATTCTGCTTTGGCAGGCTGATTCTTTTTTAACTTAAAAAACAAAACAAAATAACAACAAAAAAAAATACCCTTGTTTTAGTTGAAGGGCATTTGCAGAACTTCTCCCTTGCTCTGAAAATGTAACCCGGTTCCTGTCACTTGGCTTAATGTTCCACACATGTTTTCTCACTTAAACTTTGCCTCATTTGGCTGTGGTTTCTTTCTGTAGCTTTTGAAACCGTTTCTAATGGAAAAATGCAGCTGTGAGCAAGATTTCCTAAAATGTACATGGAATTAATTTTCCAGGCGTTTTCTGCAAGAGCCCCATGTATCTGAAGGAGAGCCTTCGCCAAGAGGCATTTTCATATAACCAAATGAAAGCGAGAGAGGGCGGGATGGCCAGTCAAGGCCGTGAGCGGAGCCTCGACACAGAGAAGAGCGGGCAGGGGGAAAGAGAGGAGAAAAGACCTGAGTGTGAAAGATGGCCCATGTCCCGTGGGAAGGAAGGAGAGAAAAGCAAGAGGTCCTGGGAGGGCAGGAAGGGCAGACCTTAAGAAAGAAAATGCTGTCTCCTGGAATTGTTGTCATTATTTTTAAAATATATTAGTCTTTGAAAATCTCCCATGTGTCTGTAACGCTTTCAGTCATTTTACCCATCCGCTTTTTTTTTTCTCCTTGACAAATCCCCCTCCTGTTTTCATGTGTGTTCGTTTGCTTGTTCTGCTTGTTGGTGATCCACTGAATTTAATCAGGATTGCTCTCATGAACACTCGTGGGGCTTCTTACTGGAGCACCCCACAGCCGGCAGTGACTACATCCTCACAGGAAATCCCCCCCTTCCCTAGCATACCTCCACCTCCCCACCCCCCACTGCCAGGAGCATCATTCTCAAAGGGCAGTCTCTAGCCTGTGTCTTCAAAACTTCTGTTTTCTGTGAGATCGATGAGATGTACACTCTATTAGAGATAAATAAAATAGTTTCAGCTAAAAGGTCACTTTTTAAAATAGCATTTTAAATATCACTGTTAAGATTCTTTTTTTTTTTTCTTTTTATCAACAGCCTTCTCTGGCCACATACTGTTTTTATAGACACTGCCGGGTTAAAAGCTGGGGTATCCCACAGGGCCTCCCCAAGGCACAGCTGCTGAAGTGCGCTGCTCATGACATTGTGGAAGCACAGACATGAGCAGATGACTTGAGACAGTGAAGCCTCACTGTGCCTGCTTTCTGCCTGAGTTTCTGCCTTCTACACTGTAAGTTCTCAATGTCGGTGACCAAAATCCAAAACACAGACAAGAAACAAAATGTGTTCTCACTCTTAATGTGGAGTTCTGGTGGTGCATTTTTTTTCCAGAATTGGTTTCTAGAAGAGTGTAAATTTCAAATGTGTGAGTAGTATATGTTTTCTGTTATATAATATTTAATATGTTAATTAATAATTGTGACTATGGCAGCTTTATTACTACATGTTTATGATTGATTTACACATTCTCTACTGGTATGGATGGTTTTACAATTGACCAAACTGGCATGCTTCCTTGGCCCAGTACAATCAAGAAATTACCTTATGAGGATGCAGGCTATGTAAATATTTAAATAATCTTATTTAAATATTGGAGGATGCTGCACATGGACAGAGAACAAAATGAAGACTATGGTGTGACTGATTTAAGTGAAATAAACACAAGCGATTATGTTTACAAAATAGTCCAAACTAGTTTTTGAACAGCATCCTCAAAACTTGAGGTTGATAGAAATCTTTGAAATGTAACTGAGCTCCTTCAATGAACTCCTGCCAAATATTGAAAGGTGATTCTTAAGAATATTCCACAGTTCAGGCCTACCTTCAATAATCCAAGTGCAATTACAGTACCACCAACTATAACAATCCACTCCTGGACGTGGTTTGAAAATATGTATTGGTTCTGAAATAGTTTTGATGATTTCACGGGAGGAAAAAATCAGGCTGAGAAACATTATCTGTATTTACTTTCTGTTTGCCTGTTACCATGTTCTCAAAATCTAGCTCTTTGTAGTTATTTCGTTTTATAGTTTTGGATATGGCTTTGCTTTCACTCATCCAGCGTTTTGGCTTATTTGATTGTTTGACACTAGCTTCTCTACAGCCAAGGAATTTATATAATCTGATCACACGGAGAGATATTCACAGACAGAGCTGAGTCTTGCAGTGGGGGAAGAATTTGTAGCTGGAATCGTAGGATATACAGATGCGCTGAGCTCGGTGCATCACAAGAGCCCCTTGAAAACTGGGTTTTCTTGGTGGAGGGGTGAAAGTGAGGGCATTTGTACTAGGGCTACAGTTGTTTAAGGGTCTTGTATTCACAGAGCAGATTTGTTTGATATTCTGTGGAGCTTGACATGTTATAAAATAAGGGAAGAAATTCTTGGTGTGAAGAGCAGACCCGAAGCCTTTTATCTTGCTTCCTTTTCTTTTCTTGTGGAGATAGGAACAGATATCTTTTCACCCAAACACTGCTTCCCACAGCCAGCGGACCAAAAGAAAATACCCCACTGGAGCCCAGCTTGATAAAACAGTGAGTCTCTTGAGACTACCTACAGGAGCATGGATAACTCAGTCACAAGCATACCCCAAAAGCCAACCCCAATCTGGATGATGACCTCCTGAAGCTGCATCTGTGGAGGCCCCACCCCAGTCAAACCCCTACACCCTATCTATGTGTCTAGAGTCCCCAAGACCATGGACAGCTTGGCCAGGGTTGCTTGCAGTCAGGGAGAGGAGCAAGAGGGAGGAAGTGCCTGGTCTCTCAGTTGGGGGTTTGGTGAACTTCCTCCTTTCCTTCTGTGAGGGAATGCCTGCTGGCCTTGAGAGGCTATTTCCAGAGGACCGTGGCCCGACTCACTCCCAGAGGACAGAGTTCTACAGTATTGGCTGCCTCTCTGACCCAGGCCCAGGAGGGGTTCCTCTGCATAGTCCAACATGCCTGGTACAATCTGACCCAATCCTGTAGTTTGTCCCTAGATACCGGTAGGCTGTTCTCCTCACCTCTCAAATGGCACCTTCTCAGAGAAGCCTGTCCTGGCACCTGAGTGAATGCTGCTGAGCATCCTCTTCCGATCCACCGGATCCACCTCACCTTCTTCACCCCTCATGGCTTCTGTTCCCTGCAGTCGCTCAGCTCCAACCTTGCTGTATAGTTTGCCATGGTTATGGTTTAATTTCCCGCCCTTCTCCTCCCAAACTCTCCGAAAATCAGAATTTTCGCCCATTTTGTTCTTGGATACAAGTGCCTTTGGAACAACATCTGGCCCGGAGAAGGCACTCAAATATTTGTGGAATGATTGGATTTAGCAAATTGGTATTGAGTGTCTGCTCTGTCCCAAGATTTGTGCTTAGCCCCGGGAATAAAAAACGACAGCAGGGTACAGCTTCTAACCCACAAAAGTTTACATGGCGCACGTCCCAGGACACCCACCACACTTTCTGACTCAGTAGACTTTGGATGGAGTCTAGAAATTTGCCAGTCTGCCAGATACACCAGAGTTAGTTTATCCTTGGTTCCCCACTGTCCTCTGTGCTGACAGATAAGTTATATTATCATGGAATCTTTGACATAATGCAAACCTGAAATGTATCTGGCATTGAATAACCATCCCTGGTTGGTTTATTATGAAGGGGTCATGTAATAAATAACATGTCCTTTCTGTTTTCCAGGAACACAGGCAAAAATGTTCATTGCTCATGTCTTCCCGCAACCACAGTAGAAAGGAATGCCCCAGCACAGATTAAGGAAGTAGGTGAGTGTGAAAACTAGAACACTCCTCAGGAACATTCTTTGTAGATTTCTGCTGCCTTCATCTCAGGAGGCAGATTTTAAACTGGGTGTCAATGCATCTTTAGATTTTAGTCTCAGTCCTTGTACAATGCAAAGCTTGGCACATGCAGAAAGTTTGCTTTTGGAGGATCGCTTTGTACTTATGATGGGCTGGGGTGGCACAGCTGTTCCTGTGGAAGTGAGTGGTCAAGACAGGCTGTCGCCTCAAATTCAGAGTATCCTTGCGTGTCCTTATCAGATTTAAAGCCTTCCGAGGTCAGCGTGCCTCTGTGCATTGGGTAGACTCAGACAGGTCTACTGACAGACGTCTGCACAGTCACCAAGTCAAATTCAACTTCAGTGTTTCCTTTTGTTTTTTTCATTTGATTCTTGAGCCAGAAATTGTGTTGATTGGTTCCAAAGGGACAAAGGTTAGGAATGGAAAGTTTTCATGGGTTATGATGAAACACCACCAAGGCACCCTTGTCTAGGGATAGAATCCAAAATAAAGCTCATCTTTGTCATTCGGAGCAAAAGACTGGCCTTATTGTTTTAGGACAGATTCATCTAGAACATGGTTGATGGACATGGTGTGCTGCCCCCAAACCAAGATTCCACTGGAATGAGATTAAAATCTGTATCTGCAGTATATAGCTATTCTCAGGCAAAAAAGTTAATACAAGTAGAACTTAACTTTCTATAAGCCCAGGCCCCATTCCATGCATATGCTTAAAAAAAAATTTTTTTTATTAGTTCTTTGAGAGTTTCTATTTTTGTACAACATGGTTGGATGATATTCACCTCCACAGCTTGTAGTGGTACTGTGTTTCCCAAAATATTGTTCATTCTGATAAACTTATCTGGGGCCAGAGACAGAATAGCCACAATATTGAACATAGAGGATAGGCAGTGGTAGCACAGGCCTTTAATCCTAGCATTCTAAAGGCAGAGATCTGCCTGGATCTCTGTGTGTTCAAGGATACAGCCAAGCATGGTGACTCATGCCTTTAATCCCAGAAAGTGATGTCAAAAAGCAGAAAGGTATATAAGACGTGAAAACCAGGAACTAGAAGCATTTGGCTGGTTAAGCTTTCAGGCTTTGGAGCAGCACAGTTCAGCTGAGATTCATTCGGGATGAGGACTCAGAGGCTTCCAGTCTGAGGAAACAGGATCAGCCGAGGAACTGGTGAGGTGAGGAAGCTGTGGTTTGTTCTGCTTCTCTGATCTTTCAGCACTCACCCCAATACCTGGCTCCAGGTTTGTTTTCATGAATAAGAACTGTTCAGATTCGTGCTACAATAGCTCTACTGAGATCCACCCACCCTTCCCTATTTTACTTGTCCCCCCCCCAAAAAAAAGCTTCAAGACTAATGTGTACATGTCCCAAATATTCTTGGATGTATGATCTTCCACCGCAGCACTTGATTTACCAGAAGTTACTCTTAGAAAAAAATGACACTGCCTTTTCCAGTAGCGAACAACTGCCAGTTGCCGTATGGGTGTGTGTGTTGTGGGGGGGGTATTGTGTGTCTGTCTCCCTTCTCCATTGGGCTTGCAAGCTGGGGCCCATGCATGGTTTTGCACGATCTCATAAGTGCTGTGGGTTCACATGTGTAGCTGTGCTGCTGTTTCCAGATGTTTCTTTGTAGTCACTCACCATCTGTGCCTCTTTAGCCCCTGAGCTTTGGGAGGAAGGGTGTGGTGTTCCTACAGGGCTAACCTCTCTGCTGTCTCTTGTTCTGTACACCTTGGCTAGTCCTTATATGTCTTTCCCGGTCTACTATTTTCCTCCCTCAGATAGATATCCAGCACTTTATTTATTTATTTATTTATTTGTTTGTTTATTTATTTATTTATTTATTGGGGGGGTGAGACAGGGTTTCTCTGTGTAGCTTTACACCTTTCCTGGATCTAGCTCTGTAGCCCAGGCTGGCCTTGAACTCACAAAGATCTGCCTGCCTCTGCCTCCTGAGTGCTGGGATTAAAGGCATGTGCCACCACCACCTGTCGATATCCAGCACTTTAATTTTTCGATTGCTGTCTTTAAACAGCCCCTATTTTCTGGAAATAGAATTGTACCAATAAATTATGCACTATTGTGCATTTGTTAATTGGCCGTGTAATCCACACGTAATCTACCCCAAATATATTTGACTGGTAGGGATTTTTTCCAGTTGTTAGCCAGAGTGTCTTCGCCAAGTGGCATAAATTCCAAAATCAGGTGATACGAACTATCCATGTTTTGAAAAACACACAGGAGCTGGTCACCAAATACTTGCTATGTGATGGGCAACATGTTGGACCTTCAGTACTCAGCATCCAGTATCATCATTAGGAAGGTCCTCTGTGGTAGATGATATTGGACCCTTTCTAAAGATGAGAAAACCAAGGCCCAACGAGGTTAGTTTACTCCCCAACGTCGTGAGATTCAATCTATGAGCTTTAGAGACTGTCAGGCTCCTGACTTTCCCCTCTCTCAGTCAGCCACAGGGATGTAAAGATGTGGCTGCTCATACTAATGGGGCCTGGGCAAAAACAAGAATTGAAGGGGCCATCTGGAGAGATGGCTCAGCAGTTAGGAGCATTGTGCTTGCAGAGGAGCTGGGTTTTCAGTTCCCAGCTCCCACAAGGCAGCTAACAACAGTCTGTAATTCCAGTTCCAGGGGATCTGATCCCCTCTTCTGGCCTCTGTGAGCACTGCACACATATGGTGCATAGACATGCATGCAGGGCAAACACCTATACACATTGAAAAAAAAAATGAAGAGATAAAGCAGAATATGAAATACATTATTTGGCTGTGAACACTTTTATCTAAAATTACGAAGCCAAAGTCATTCGGTCACTTGGAAATCTTTACCTTCTATGCCATGGAGTCTATGGCTTTGTCAAGTGGCAGAAAATGAATATTTACCATATATTAAAAAATGAAATCAGTGATGACCTTGGAAAAGCTCTCTAATTCTAGAAACAAGAATTACATTGTCACCTCTATTTTGCTCTCTAAATTGCTGATTCTACCTTCAGCCGTGTTTGTCTTCATCTTGACCCCTTTATCGGACGGTCACATCTATGGTAACCTACGGTGCCATCCTGCTCCCTTCGATAACTCTGGCTTTGCTCACATTGCTCTTACTTTCTTTTCTTTCTCCAGTTATTTTGAGTTGCCTTATTCCAATATCTGTGCTGCAGGCGTCACGCACGGCTCAGCTACAGGGTTCATTATTTCAGGTCTACACGTGTTTCTCAAGTATAGACCCACTCATTCACTCCTTAGCCATGAGAGTGTGTACTGTAGGCCCTCAACTATCCTGGCAACCTTTTGAGGTAGGTACAGGTTCTTGGGTCAAAGTTTTGGTCACTTTGGGTAATCCCTACTTACTTACTAATGATATTTCTCAGAGGAAAAAAGAAAAACACTTTAAGTTACATAAAATCCACTGCCACCCAGTCCCAGTGAAGACGGAGAAAATCTGAAGTTTCCGTACATTCCCGGAGGGAGCACAAATTTTGGGACCATGTTAGAATGTCATCTGGCAAGTTGGTTTTTTTACAGCAAGTTAAAAAAAAAAATCTACTTAACATAGGACCCTATGATCTCACACTTAATAATTTACCCAAGGACATTTCATGCTTTTATTAAAAAGATAGAATTGTGGCGTTCATCCATGACTCTGGGTAGGGGAGGACTGGACAATAAAGAACACAGGGGGAGTTTTGAGTTTAGCTGTTTGCGTCTTGCTTGTGGCAATGACTCTACACCTTTCCCCAACACTAAATGTATCGCCAAAGAGTGAATTTCACTGTCAGTAAATTAAAAATAAATACAGATGTTTTTCAAAAGCAGACTCCATCCTATTTGGATAATTCCTTGCCGCTCACACCTTCCAGAGACTAAACGCATTATGAAAAATGTCGTGCAGTATTTCATGTCTTGAAGTTAAGAACAGACCTCACTATTTAGTCACAAAGTCACACCTGAACTATTTTCATTAGCTTTATTTGAAATGTTTAATAAGCATGAGAGTCTGAAGAAAAACATTTCCATCCTCATTATTTTTTATGTTGTGCCAAACCTTGCGTCTACGTGAGCATGTGTGAATTTGCCTTTCAAGATCACTCGGTTTTCTTAACAAGCTCTATTTAGAAGACAAAACTTTTAGTTCCTTTCACTGATTTCCCCCATTCCCTCAGCATATTAAACTTGATAGAGATGAATTAGTTTAAATGCAGGTGGCTACAGGAAAAAAAATGACGAAATCTTGAGGTCAGTTCCCACCCAGGGTTGGCTGGCCCTTTATCCAGTCACACACAGAAAACACTAAGGTGATCTCATGCCTGTAAAGGTGGACGTGTGTTCTCTAACCCAGGTGTTAAAAAGGCTTCAGACAATCAGAGAGCTGATGAAAGCCACATCTGTTCCCTTTAGACGGCACAGCTGCGTGAGAACACAGCAGGGCTCTCAGCTCTGTTTGCAACAACTTGCTTGAAATGATGGATGTGCAGACCGCACTTGGAATTTTGATAAACACACCAGGGTGTCGATTCAAATCCAGAGTCTGGTTCTCCCCCTCTTCACCTCTTTTTGTCCTGGTGCTTTCATAGTCTTTGGTAATTCCAGTAAGTAACTGAGGGACAAATAAAATAGAGCTTTCCAGATCTCTAAACATATGCCTTTGCCAGGATTCATTACTCTCATGTGTGTCTTTTAAAGTATGGAAATGACATCTTAGATTCCCATTGCATTTCAGGATTTGGGGAATGAAAAAAAATGAATTTATTATCAACATAAAGGGATGTAGCAATATAGGGGTTTTAAGCTGTGGTAAGACATTCACATTGTGAGTGAGTCAGTCATGAATCTCATTATTCCACTCAGCTTTTCATTCTAACTAAGTGTGTTTTCTAAGGAGTTCAAAGTGATATCTTTATTTGCGATCTTGACTCAACCAACAGGTGATTCCTGCTTGCAGATCCATGTTGTATTTCAAAGAAAATGAAATGAAGCTTCATCGGCTTTGGGGTTTCTTGTTTCATACCACTCAAACTTTGCCCGGTAGTAAAATATTTGCTTCAACTCTTGGGTGGGAGAGAAGGAGGGAGGAGAGAGAGAGAGAGAGAGAGAGAGAGAGAGAGAGAGAGAGAGAGAGAGAGAGAGAGAGAGAGAGAGAGAGAGAGAGAGAATAACAATCATTTAGAAACATTTAAGTCAAACCCTTATTCCCTGTGGTGACCAGTTCTTATCATCCGGGACCCACTGCTTGCTTGCTCCCTTGGAGACTAACTTGCTTACTTGAAATATCCCCAGTGCTGTGGACTCAAAATTAGAAGTGAAAAGAGCCGCCACAGATCACCCTGGGACAACTCTGCTTCATAGCAGCGCAGCGTGGCTGCCATGGCCACGCACAGCCACGGACACTGTGTTGGTCTTTGTCCCAGGCCGGTCCTCTTGGCTTGAGGTGGTTTTTGCAGATGCATCTGCCTTACTGTTTGTGATCTTCAGACATTACTAAATGTGTCTGGTCTTTCTCTCCTGTTTGTACAGTCTTACCTGGAAAATTAGAAAATCCAAAATTGACATTTCTGGTGTCGGTGAGGAGGGGTTAAGCTAGTAGTTAGAACACTTTCCTTCCCTTCCAGAAGGGAGGGAGGGAGGGAGGGAGAGAAGGAAGAAGGAAGGAAGGAAGGGAAGAAGGAAGGGAGGAAATAAATTGTAATTATAGTCTCCCTCCTTTCTAGAGAATACTTACTACATGCCAGGACTTTGCTACCACAATCTTGGAATCATATTATTTATAGTTTGAGGTTGTGGGAATTGGATATAAGAACGAAGCTCCCCACACTGTGATGTCAGCTACATGGTTAAATCATAGCCATCATGGTTAAAACATAGCCATCGATGTTTTTCTCTCATGCCCTGTTACATATACTCAACTCAGCTAAGCTTGGTGCCAAGGGACCTATAAACTCAACAGCTGAAGCAGCCCAGGGCGTTCCCTTCAGGGAACTTTTATGCTATGGTAACAAAGTGTCAGATAGATGGTCCCTAAGCTCCGAAGTTACCATCTCTGAAAGCTCTGTTAGCAGACCACTGAACTCGCCTGCCCACCCTCCACCTCTGCTGACTCTCTCTGCTCACTCCTTTCAGGCAGGCTCCCAGGATGCTGGGAGCCTGGCAGGGTCACAGGCAACCTCTGTGCTGGACTCTGCTCCCTCCCTCCTCCGCCCCCTGCTGGGAACGCATCAGCACAGGCACCTGCCACAAGGGTCTGACCCCCTTGTCAGAGCTCTCTAGCCCCACAAGAGGTTCTGTTTGCAATCCCACTTTGGACTGCAGCCCTTAAAATAATGTTCAGAGGACTAGGGGAAGGGTCCGAACCACAGGAAAGAAACAGCAGCCATTGCCATGGTCACCATGCTCCTTTAAGACAGCGCGTTGTACTATTTTCCTTCTAGTGTCCAATAAACCAGAGTCCTTGCACCCTCATAAGAGGACTTAGGCTGGTCTGAGTCACTTGGTTGCCAATTATAAGGGTTATGGGTTTTGGCTTTTCTTAGTTAGCGATTTATAATTATTCTGCCATTTAGTGACTCTCACTGAATCTAAAAGAAACAAAGGATGAATAAATATAGACACCTTTTACTTAGGATATGCACAAATGTAGCTCTTTCACTGTCTTTGTTCACTGTGGGTAGATTTTAATGGGGGGGCAGGTAATTCAGAATTTTTTACTTTAAGTTTTTATTTTCAGAAGTATTACAAGTTCCTTTCTTTCTTTTTTAGATTTATTATGTATACAGCATGTTTGCCTGCAGGCCAGAAGAGGGCGCCAGATCTCAATTCAGATGGTTTGTGAGCCACCATGTGGTTGCTGGGAATTGAACTCAGGACCTCTGTAAGAGTAGCGGTGTCCTTAACCTCTGGACCATCTCTCCAGCTGGCAAGTTTCTTTCTTTTTTTTCTTTTTTTTTAATGGAATGTTTTCACTATTGTGGTCTGGTAAACAAAAATAAGTAAGTGAGGATTCCACTTTCTGCCTCTGTGAATAATCAAAAAAAAAATAATAATCACGAGTCACGGCATTTGACAGTTATTTCTGCCAATCGGCCATTTTTAACTACTTTATATTTCTTTTTTATAAAAAAGAAAGAAAAAAGAAGGAAGGAAGAAAGAAAGGAAAAAGTTTCAAACGGAGATTCTTAACTGACTTTTCAATTTTTAATTTTGAGGCTATAACGATTTTTTCCGGTTCACTCCTCAACTGTCCAGTCAAATTCTGATAGGTGCTCACCTGCCTTTTCCTCCGGCTTCTTTAGGTTGACATCTGCCAGGATTTATTCTTTATCTGTCTTTCTACCCAGACATCACCACATTAAAGAAAGGAGTCACATTCTTTCTCTTTGTAGTCTTGGTATTTAGAAGGTGATACCCAAATGCATTTATTGAACCAAAAGAGGGATGGATTTTTTCTAAAGGGTGTGAATATGAAAAGCCAGCTGAGGCTGAACCCCGTTGATGTGACTGAGAGTGTTGACCCATAGGAATCGTATTCAGTGAGGCAGAAGGATGTGGGTTTTGGCAAGCATTTTAGAAAGTATATATTGGGATGTAGGCTTCTTTGTGATGTCTGCGTGTTACAGGTAGAAACACCTGTCCCTGGGGACTAGACTAGTATCCTGTGCTTAGATGGCCATTGGAATGCACTGTAAGTCAAATGTTCCCCCTGTGTTTCTTCCACATAAACAATTTTTAAAGATTTACCTTTACTTTATGTTTACTTATGTGCATATGTAAGTGTGAGTGTGTGCCACCTGCATCTGTGGGCCAGAAGATGCACTGGATCCTCTGGAGCTGGAGGTACAGGCTGTTGCGAGCCTCCTGAACCAAATCCAGGTCCTGTACAAGAGCAATACATGCTCTAAACCTCTGAATCTTCACCCCACTCCTCAGGTAAACACTATTTTGATGGCAAGAATATTAGTGATAATTCCTAAGTAGGGTATCTTATATCTTAGATATTCAGGAGTATTAGGAAATAGTATAACTGTACTTAATTTTCTTAAAATTATTAATATAACAATCACTTTACTATTATAAAGACTTTTGGACAATTTTGCCTGATACATGAAGAATTTTAAGGCATTTAGAATATGTATCATAAATATAAAATACATTTTAAGTATATGAGATATATACTTAAAGTGTCTTAAAAGTAAGGAGCAAGAGACTAGAACATCCCGTAATTGGTAGAAGTGATGTTGCTTGCATTCCATCTCTTCCAGCATTTGCTTTAATTACAATTTGCTTACTTTTTTAGCAGATATTCACATGGCCTATTACTTCAGTGTAATAATAATAATAAGAAATACAAATAAAATTAAAAAAATAAAAATAAAAGAAATAGAACTCAATACAGTGACATTCTGCTATACTCATAGATCAGTGCCTTGCTCAGCTAACACCAGAGGAGCATCCTCCTGCAGCAGATGGGAGCAAATACAGAAACCCACAGTCAAACATTACTTACACACACACACACACACACACACACACACACACACACACACACAGAGAGAGAGAGACAGACAGACAGACAGACAGACAGACGGACACAGAGAGAGGGACAGACCTTGGAACACTCAGCCCTACATGGGATGTCTCTATCAAATCTCTCCCCCTCAGGGTTCAGGGAACTTTGCAACAGAGGAGTTGGAAAGAGCGTGAGAGCCGGAGGGGCTGGAGGACACCAGGAGAACTCGGTCCTCTAAATGAGCACAGCAAAGCTCATGTGAACTCACAGACTGAGGCAGGCACGCACAGGGCCTGCATTCCCGTTTGGGGTTCTTACGGAATTCCTGAGTGCAGAGGAGTGGGTCTCTGAGTCCTGTGCCTGCTCTTGGGCTCTGTTCCTTTGGGTTTGTCTTGTCCAGTGGTGATGTGTTAGCTTTTGTTTTATCTCACTACATTTGATTTTATTATTAAAAAAAAAAATCTCAGTGCAGATTTTGGGAGGAACACAAAGAATTTTGAATAAACTTGTGGCTTTTGTTTTTCAGAAACCTGGCAGACTTTCTAGCGATCTGCAAGAACCCAGCAGAAATCCAAATTTTTAAAATATTTTGCGGGAATTCTCAATTTTTAAAATATGCAGACTCAGATCCTCTCATGACCAAGAAACACCAAGTGACTAAAGTTCACAAAACAAAAGAAAAATAAATATTTTAAAGTCTACTTCAGCTGTTACAGTCACTTGTTCTAGGACAATGGATCAAATGGTGTCAGTTTGCTTTGAATCACTTTCTACGATTACTTTTTCAAGAAGAAAAAAGTCCAAAACATTTTCAGTAAATAACAGAAAAGTTTAATGAGTTTTCTGACGAAGGCATTTCATGGAAATAGTTTGAATTGAGACATTTGAGAGCCGTTAACACAAACAGTGTCAGAATAGCTGGTGTTTATAGTAAATTATAATAAATTTCAGCCAGTTTTATCGTTTTCCCATCCTATCCACTGTCTCTGTTGGCCGTTCCTTGCTAGTCTTTCTGGGAATGGACGAAAAAGCCCAGTGGACTCCGTTGTTCTAACTTGGTCATTTCCGGTAGGACCCCCACTTTTGTTTGGGTTCATTTTCCCATTGTCGGATAAATGGAGTCACTGGAAGGAGAAATCCCAAGGGCTAGTCAGAGAAGCAAACTCATTAATAGGAACTGGAAAGAACCTGGGGTATAAGGAAATAAGGCAGACTAATGGTCCTTGTTAACTGGACCTGCAGGTGAATATGTCAGTGGCATTGGGTCTTCTGCAAGGGAGACATCTTTCTTAGCAGGCTAGCTCTACCCAGAGAACCACTTCCAGCAGGTAAACCCGAGGAAATGACTCCCCGGAGAATTCCATCTAAGCTATGCCCCATCCTCTGAAGGAAGCCTGGAAATACTTCATCAGTTGGTACTCTTGGCAGTGTGAAGAGCGTCATACAGTCTCGTGGAGATATTATCCGACTGTCCTGTCCACTGTAGGAAAGATGGACAGACTGAGAGGAACATGAGAGGTGAGGTTTCCTCCAATCTGAATCCTTCAGGAAGGTCATGAAGAGGATCCTGGGCCAGACCTCTGATCTTTGAGAGGAATGCTGTAAAAAGGAAACCTCTAGACTTGCCATGGATACGGTACTCATGAGCTCACATCACAGCTGCTGTGGTCACCTCTACAGTATCAGTCCAGGAAAAATTCTGTCATAGATGAGGGTGGTGCCTTGTAGTCCCCGACTCTTACCGAGGAGCTACCGCGATAGACAGCTGTTGGAACTGAAGATCATTCTCCCTTTATGTAAATGTGCGGCTGCTGGTAGATTTTCTGGGCTGCAGTGGGTGCCTGCCCCCTCCCCCACATATGAGCAACACTGGACTTAGTACCACCTCCCCCCCCACCTATAAAAGTGCATGAAGTTGTCAGGGTGCCGCATTGAAGAGTCTTGGGGGAAGCTGAAGTGGGGATATTGGGAGTGGATGTGATCACATTTCATTGTATACATGTATGAAATTCTTAAGAATAAAGAAAATTAATTTTAAACCTCTCTGACCCTTGGCAGTGAAACTTGACAGTCCAGTCCCATATGTTAGCTCAATTACCAAATAATTAAAACACTGTTTTTAAATGTCATTATTATTTTTTTATCACTGATGAAATTGTCCAAAAGATGGTTAAGAGAGAAAAATATAAAAATAATTTTCTTCAGACAGGAGAATATGTTTAATTTTAACAAAATGTTCCTTCCAGTCTGCTTACAATTTGACAGTAATTGAAGGAACGCTAAGAATTCCCTTTGTTTGCCCATGACAGAGCCTCAGTGCGACCACAGAAGAAAAGGTTCTGTGCAGCCCAAAACAGGAATGTGTTTAAACACAAAACTGTACACCGTGTCTGCTCATCTTCCTCTGGCGTCATCTGTCCATGGTGTCCTTGATCCACAGCTCTTCAAGTTCCTCACTCTGGCTGATCCCTCCCCTACGTCTAAGGAGGAGAATGTTGAGAGGGCGCCAACTCCTGAGGGTTTCATCTCTGTCTTCCTAAAGCTAGCTGTCTCCCTTTCACCTCGCCATTTGCAAATGGTCTGCAGCCCAAAGGAAGCACACACACACACACACACACACACACACACACACACACACACACACACACACCAACTTCTCAACTTTCCCTTTTTTCCCTTGAAGAAGGTTGGTCATTCGGCAAAGATGTAGGAAGCTCTGAGGATCTGTCCCCTGCCCACCTCTCCTGCCTCCTCTGCCATTTTTTTCTCTTCTTATTAAATTATAGAAAAGTTCATCTTAATATGAAGCGGTTTGTCTCATTTCTTAACCAAATTAGTGCTCAGATCATGTGGATACTGTGCTGGCCCAGCAGCCATATCAGAATACATTGAAATATCGCGGATCCACAGTGCGCATCACATTCTCTTCCCCTCTCCTTCCCCACCCCTGACTTTTACTCCATCTTTTTAAACAACGACCCATCCTGACTTGACTCATTCTTGCTTCTCATTCCCCTCGGTGTCAATGTGCTGTTTCCAGCCTAAGTATTTTCAATGCTTATAAACATTTCTTTAAAAAAATGTTAATTATGCTCAATATTGAAGGAACGATATCGTAACTATGGTTGGGGTTTGCATATATTGAGAGAAACATTCAGCAGTTCGGTGGAGTTTCTCTCTGAGTGTTACGAGTAACTAAACACGCTCTGAATTCCTGCTGGAACCATGGTAGTGGCAAAGCTGCTTTAGGGACTCCGAGGACAAGTTATTGATTGTCTGGATTCTCCCGAGCTGGCTGGTGTGTGCTACAGAGTGAGGGGGCACCCTGCGAGGCGTTCCCAGGGAAGCAGGGATGCGCGTTGGGGTGCACGTGAGACATGTGACGTCAGCCTCTGCAGTGGCCACAGTGATCTGCGAGGGGATGGTGTTCTTAGGGGTCCAGCCAACATGCCCACTGCTCTGAGCGTGGGAGCTTCCATTTCTGCTGTATTCTGCTGGAGGGTGGAAGTTTCCCATGAAGCTCATGGACCGACCGGCAGGTTTTCAGAACGAGGCTGAGCCATGTGTGGGGAGAGGCCGTGTTTACACCCCAGAGCAGCTCACTTACAGGAACAGGTTGGTGGTAAGGAAAATGGCCTGGATGTAGGGTTTACACAGAAAAGTGAGTCCTGTGTGAGAAACGAGGCAGGGATAAATAGGATGGAAGACGGTGGTGTGTTGTGGCTGCAAGTGGAAATCCCAAGGGAGGCATTGGAATGCCTGGACCTTCACTAGGGACCCGACAGTAAATCAAGAATCAGATAAATGAAATACAAACCTTACAGCGTTCTTCTCCGACTGTTTTCCCAGCAAAGTGAAGGAAGAAAACTTTGAATAGCCTACCGAAAGTAACCGGAGCTTGGGACGGATGTGGTCAGGGTGCTATCTGAGGGAATTTGAAAGCGGCAGCTAGCACTGGAATTTCTGAAACGTGTAAAACGATTTCTTTATGAACTAGTGCAAAACTTTTCACTAGGCCCAAGATGGTTTTGTAGGATCATACTATAGTTCCCAGGCTGCTCTCAAACCCAAAATCCTCCAACTTGTACCCTACGAGTATTGGGGTTACAGGCATGAGACATCACATGAGGCCCCAAATCTTCAAGTAATTGCTTTAGGGGTGGAAAAAATGGCTCCCCAGATAAAGGCACCTATACACAAGCCTGACGATGTGAGTTCCATTCCCTGAACCCACGTGGTAGAGGAAAGAATCAGCTCTTCCAGGTAGTCCTCCGACTGCCACACAGAGTGCTACTGTATGTGTGTGTGTGTGTGTGTGTGTGTGTGTGTGTGTGTGTATGTGTGTGTGTGCCACAGTAAATAAACTAATATAATAAAACTAAATAATGCCTTGGACTTCAAAATTGAGGAAAAGTGTATATACATAAATACATACATATATATATATACACACACACACTATATATATGTGTTGTGTAAGTACACGTGTGCGTGTGATGAATGCAGGTGTGAGTGTACAATGATGCACATATGGAGGTCAGGGGACAACTTTATGGAATCAGTTCTTTCCTTCCACCTTGTCGTAGATTCCAGGGATTGAACGCAGGCGTCTAAGCTTGCCTTTGCCCAGTGAGCCATCTCGAAAGCCCTGGAAACCATTTTTCTTTGTTTTAAACCAACTATGTTTTTTCTTTGTTTTAAACCAACTTTGTACAGACACATTTAAGAAATTTGTTATAAACGTACTTAAATATGAATATAAAAACAAAGCCATTTTTGACCAAGTTCTTAATAAATCTAACAAATCGAAGGCTGGGAGATAGAGGAGGGTTATCATTATTGGGGTCTGCCCCCATTGGACCCTCAGTGTGACCAACAGCCTCGGGTACAACTGGGGAGGGGAGTGGGGGCCACAGAGACTGGACTCAGCCAGACATCCGACATCCGCACAAGGGATGAGCGGGGCCTGGCTGGATGTTAGCCGTCAAGCCTGAGGAAGAGCTCTGTTCACTACTGTCTGCCATGCATCTAAATAAGGACCGTGCTCAGTCAGATGCCGGGGGGAAGGAGAGAGGAGAGGGTGAAATGGTCCCACAGTCACTACAGACCTGAATGGGACGGAAGGGCACTAGGTGTCCTCCACTCTTTCAAGACTCTGCCTTCAGACTAGGGAGGTAGCTGAGTGGCCGAGGGCTTGCCTAGCATGTCTTACCTCTGAATTATATCCCCAGTACTACCCAAAACAACAAAACCTGGGCGGGTCTCAGTGCCAAGACTGACGAGGCACACTGTTTCAATGGACATAACTTTATTCTGCTTATTTTCTGATCATTGCAGGAGTACATGTTTACTTTAAAAAAAATCCCAATGGTTTCCATGGCAACAGGAAAGCCATTTGTTAGTCCAGACTCTTGTAATAGTGTCACTATCACTGGAAACCACATTTAGAGCTATAGCTTTTAAAAAGCATTTGAGGCTACGGGGTGACTTAACCGAGGGGCAGAGACAGATTTGTTCCAGGGGAGATGGGAACTTGGTATCTCTTAGGCAAGATCCCAAGCAAGCCTGACTCCAGAGAGAACTTCCCCATTTCCAAACCATAAATAGTACAAAGCTTTGTGCATTGCTTCTTATGCATCAACGTCGGTGTCATGGACAGCAGAAATGTGCCATGATCTTGCCTTAGTCTTGCAGAATCTAGAGATGGTCTAGATTTGTGTGGGAGTCTTTCTCTAGTACATATCCAGTTTTGTTTTAATGAGAGTCCTTTTCACAAACAGAAACACACTGAAGCAGGTATCAGTCATGTTTTAGATCCTTCTGGATATTTTTCTATATTTCAATACATATATTTCAGATATAAAATCTGAGGATCTTTGAACTAAAGAATATTCCACATATTAAGTTATGGAAAATGTCTATCAATAGATGAATGGATGAAGAAAACATCACACATTTGCTGAAAGAAATACTGCTCAGCCACGAAGAGGATGTGATCTTGGAGGATGTATGGGAAGTAAAATAAACCAGGCAAAAAAAAAAGGTAAGCATCACCTGACCTAACTCATCTGTGGAATCTAAAGAAGCTAGAGGAAGTTGAGAGCAGAGCAGTTCTCAGAAGATGGGACAATGGAGGGGACTTATAGGGAGGGATTGGCTAATGAGCTATATCGAACAAGAGGAATAACATTTAATGTTCTTCTTTTCTCCTGTAGGGTGGATATGGATGACACCAATGTCCTTCATACTTCAGGTAGTGAGGGGATGGAGCTGAATATGCTCAGCTAGAGAAGTGATGTCAGTTTCTGGTGTTGGATGTGCTAAGCGCACTTAATCATCGAACAAGGTAAATATAAATCAAAATATCATACAGGACCCTGTGAGCATGCACTGCTATTACGGATCAACCAAAACAAACATGTAAGCACAAGTAAAGAGTCACCACAAGCCCTGCTGGCATGTCTAAGAGCCTGTGTTACCACAGCGTGGCTCCCGGCAGAGGAGGGGAACCACATAGGGAGATGGGCCTAAGATTGTGAAAAATGCAAAGAGCTCTTCTGCCCGCCTAGGAGCCTCTAGAAAGGAGGGCTTGCAGTTCTATTGCGCCTGCGCATCCTCAGCATGCAGTAGGAAGGATGGGGCTCAACACCGTGGAAAGATGTCACCGCAGTGGTCACTTGATGCTCTACTTCATACGGCATCAGCCCTCTGTTCTAGTATCAGTTGCATCCCAGTGTGCTTTGAGGGACTGCTCTCCTTCACTGGACAGCGCTTTCAAGAGCATTTACATACATGACTAAGAGGTCGAAGGGGGCTTGCTCCCAAGTGCGCTCACTTCCCCCCACTGCCCTGCCCAGGTAGCAGCTGTAAATGACACCTTACAGAGACGACCCGACATTTGTTTCGGAGGAGCCTCTGGTTCTGATTTAAAGAAAATTAAAAAGCAATGGCTGATCATCTTTCCTGTGCTGCTCAGTGTTCAATCAATTAATTAATTAGTTAATAATTAATATTTATAGTATTATATTAATATATTATAATGGTAATAATAGTTTCAATTAATTAATTAGTCTTCCAAGGTTGATTTCTGCAAGCTGAAGCCAAAGAAAGTTAACTGATAGAGAGGATGAATAAGTGAATGAACCAAAGGATCCATGTAGGAACTCAACAATAATCTGAACTTCCCAATGTAGTCTTAGAAGCAAGATAAAATACTCAACATAGAAACAAATGTACTGAGAAATACCCAAATCCAGCTGCTAACATTACTTCCTAAGCTTATCACTAGGTGAAATGCTTTCAGGACCCTTTGGCATCTATGGATTAGAATAAAATGTGTATCTCTACTGGCATAATCTCATTAACAACTTAATTAGTAATTAGTAATCCCAAAGGCTAACAGCACTGCAATTATTTTCATTTTAATTTCCATGTTCTTATCAAAAAGACAAAAACAATGAAGGCATTCAGGTGACAATCGGTAATTTAAATATTTAAACCAAAAATATGAAATAATATTTATGTAATAATAATATAATAATATTTAGACTCTGACTTTGACCTTATTCTGCTCCTATTTTACTTCCCTGAAGCAGTGTGGAAATACACTCTTCTAACGATGCTGACTGTTCTACAGTCAGCGGACTTCCACATGTAACCACAGCACAAGATTTAGTGTGTAGAGAGGGAGGATCAGAGAAACCAAAGAATTATATCCAGGGCCCTGCTCATCCCCGGGATTCCTGCCCCTCTAGAAGGAGCCCTGTTTCCTCATCACAAATGGCTTTAGAAGAGAAGTCTCTCAAGGACAGACTTACCACTACCTGTAGGTTTGCGTTAATGTCGCAATTCTAAATAATGGCAGAGGATTTACCGATGTCATATGTAGGCCAAACACATTTGTGGCAAGCAAATTGCTGGTTGGATGTGTGGGCAGAATTATGGTGTCTAAAATACAGCATAGCCTCTCATTATCACACAATTCCTAGTAGAAAGTATATAGGAAAGGGGTCCAGACCCAACTGAAGAGGGCTGCTGGGTGAGCGATGGAGTCAGCAGCTTGTTGCTCTGCCTCTGGGCACTCCCAGGACAGGGATTAGGGAAGATGAATAGTGACTACCTTCGCCAGAACTCTCTTGTCTTCCCTCAGACACATGGTCACTTCCCTCCAGCAGGCAACATGGCAACAGATGGATAGAGATCCTCAGAACTCTGCTGTGGATATCACTCTATGTAAATAAAACACTGATGGCCAATGACCAGGCAGGAGGTAGGTGGGACAAGGAGAGAGGAGAATTCTGGGAAGCGGAAGGCTGGGGGAGAGACACTGCAGCCACCGCCAGGAGAGGAGCATGTAAAGACGCCGGGAAGCCACCAGCCACGTGGCAAGGTATAGATTTATAGAAATGGGTTAATTTAAGATAAAAGAGCAGTTAGCAAGAAGCCTGCCACGGCCATACAGTTTATAAGTGATATAAGCGTCTGAGTGATTATTTTATAAGTGGATTGTGGGACTGCGGGGCTTGGGGAACCTGGAGAGAAGCCCTCCAGCTACAAATGGCGCCCAACGGCTCGAGTTTCCACCTTAAACCTGAGAATATTTAATAACCAATTCTAAACAGAGCCAAAACCAGGTTCCTGCTTCTTGTCTCATATGAGCAGCTAGACGCCGCAAAACGCAGGTTTGAACACTGGCGGGTTCCTGGCGAGTGCGTTTGACCGGCAGTATGGCGGAAATGAGGCGTCTGCCAGCGGCACATTATGCTGTGTAGTAGATTTAGTCTTTACTAGTATTTTTTTAAAAAAAGGTTTCTGGGCTACATGCTGCTTTGATAAAAGCTTAGACCCACTATTTCTGAGACTTGATGACTCCCAGAGCTGGCGGAAAACGTACCACTGCCATGTTGGGAAACTGAAGTGGGCGGAGCCAGCAGCCACAGCGCTGTTTCAGGCTTAGAAGGATGCAGTTTAAAACAATAGGCTCACAAAAAGACTGATTCAGATAACATCGTTTACAATGTGTGTAAAATATACGTAGGCTTGAAAGAGACAAAAAATTAATGTAAAAAGACACATAAAGATGAATATTACACAGACAATCTGGATTGTGTTGTCTTTGGGATTTTTAACTGCAAAAAAAACATTTGATCAAAAAAGATGTTGAATTAAACCAATATGTATATTTTAAAAGTACCTTGACTTCAAAATTTGGATATAAGGATATGTTACTTTGGAAAAGAAGTTCTGCTTTTGTCTCCACAGAAAGCCAGAGGCTGTGGACTTGTTCCAGATTAAGATACATCAGGTTTCACCAGCCAAGACCCCCTGAAAGGTCTCCGATGACACCATGGCCCAGATGATCCAACATCCAGACCGGTTTCAAGGCAACTGGTTCACACAATACAGCCTCACGGACTACCCCATAGGTCTAAAATTTTCTTTGTATCCCCATAAGATACAGCGGCCCCCTCCAGCAGGAAGTAGTAAGAGATGCTATGCCCAAATTCCCAAATATACCAAGCTGGCTTTAGAGGTGGAATTGGCTCACTCCCCCTCTAAACCCAGACATATTGCTTTAAAAAAAAAAAAATGGTTAAAAGATTCTTGTGTCCCAAATCAGAAGAGCCCTCTGGTGTGGGACAGAGAAAAACCAATATTTTTATTTAAAACAGGTTGATTATAAATGTGATCTCTTTCTAAAAAAGAAAAGGGGATATAATATAGATATATAGGAGGATATGGAGATGATAAGATAAAAGGGTAGATTAATGAACCTACTTTTAAAGAACAACTTGTTTAAAATGTTTTACATTGGTATAGATTTTAGTTTATGTTTAAAATGTTTTACATTGGTAAAAATTTTAGTTTATTAATACAAACTTAAAGTTAATTTTGTTATACTGTATATATATATTTCTATTCTTGTTTGAGGTATTATGTTTATATAACTCATTTAAAATTGTAATGGATCATTAAAAATAGATTAATAATCAGTCATCTATGATAATCATATTTGTAGCCATGTTAGTTAAGTCTTCTAGGTATACATAGATATATTTCAGATAGATAGGTAATCTTCAAACACTTCATAGACCTGGAGAATATGGCATTTAAATAACTTAGAATTCTGTTGACGTGAGACACAATTGCTCCTGGCTGCACCAATTTGATCCCGAGAGAATGTTGGGCTTCTAAGACATTTCCATTTGGAAGTTTGTCTTTTTGGCACAAAATGGCCTACTGGGCAAAGAACTGCCCTTGCCTTGACGGCTGACAGTACAAATGCAATGCTGTCCTTTCTGGACAAGTGGGACACAAGGAAAGCGACCAATGTACTCTGCCAAGACAGGGTAAGATGGTCTCTCAGAATTCCTGCTTCTGAAAATGGTCTGTCAGATACTCTAGGCCTGTAGCCAATTTGAATGCACCAACAATGCTGAGAAACATCAGGTGACTGTCCAGGCTGCCAGCTGTCTTGGTCTACTCTTGCAAGATTCCCGAAGTTGCTTGCATCCGTCTACCATTTCTCAGGTACCATTATGTTCCTTCTCAGGTCTTTGATGTGGTTGAAGGCTAGATAGTCGTATTTTCCTCAGTTATGATAAAAGATAAGTTAGCTATAAAACCTTAAACTCACAAATATAAGATAGATAGGACATCTTCTTTAATATTGTAACTATAATTCTTGCTTGGTAATTGTTTTGTTATATGTAATTTTACCATGTTAAAGTTAAAACCTTCCTTTTTAAAAAAAGAAGAAAGGGGAAGTGCTGTGGATATCACTCTATGTAAATAAAACACTGATGGCCAATGACCAGGCAGGAGGTAGGTGGGACAAGGAGAGAGGAGAATTCTGGGAAGCGGAAGGCTGGGGGAGAGACACTGCAGCCACCGCCAGGAGAGGAGCATGTAAAGACGCCGGGAAGCCACCAGCCACGTGGCAAGGTATAGATTTATAGAAATGGGTTAATTTAAGATAAAAGAGCAGTTAGCAAGAAGCCTGCCACGGCCATACAGTTTATAAGTGATATAAGCGTCTGAGTGATTATTTTATAAGTGGATTGTGGGACTGCGGGGCTTGGGGAACCTGGAGAGAAGCCCTCCAGCTACAGAACTCAGTCTCCTTCTGCTCTTTGCCGTGGGATTCCACTGAGAGTTCCTCTTAAGAGCAGAACCCTCAGGAAGAGCAAAATACTTTTGCATGAGTCTAGGGTGCTGTCTGGAATGTCTCTGTTCCAGCAAAATCCAGTCTGTGGAGTGTAAAAGAAGATATGTGATTCCTTATTGCTTTGGAGTGAGTGTGGTCTTGCCTTTTCTGGTCCAGATCACCCAGCACATTTAAAGAGCTGCCATATTTAAAGGGGTGGCCATCAGATAGAGTTTGAAAATAGTAATTGTCCTAGGTGACATGGAAAAATGATTTCTAAGTCTAAGCTTCAAAGGAGAGTGCCCTTGTGTGTGACCCATATAATTCTATTTACAGTTGAGTGTCTATCACCATGGTAAGCAGCCCACCATTTATCAAACGATTCTGTATGTGTGATGCATGCACGGAACACAACAGACATGAAACACATCAGGATGTGGGTGTAACTCAGCTGGTAGAGGGACTACCTAGCAGGCAAGAGGCTCTGAATAAACCAGGCATAAATAACAACAGACACCTGTACTCTGCGCTCTGGGGTAGAGGTAAGAGAGTCAGAATTTCATAATTATCTTCAGCTTCCTAGCAAGTTTGAGGCCAGCACAGGCTGCATGAGACCTATTATAGAAAGGGAGGAAGGAAGGAAGGAAGGAAGGAAGGAAGGAAGGAAGGAAGGAAGGAAGGAAGGAAGGAGGGAGGGAGGGAGGGAGGGAAGGAATTGGCGGGTTTGCATAGAAAATAGCTATGGCTAACATTTATTGAACTCCAGCTGTGAATAGTAGGCCATCTTTAATAGATACACTGCTAGGCTCTGTAGGTTGCTGTCTACATCTCCTGACCGCATTTATTTGCACATCACAGTGCAATCCATTAGGATGAAGGAATTATGATTTTGTACTGGTCTTTTAAAAATTCACCTGGCTGGCATTTCTGTGGCCTTGCACCTTTTTCCCCTTGCTCTTGACTTTCCATATGTAAAGAGGCCAATAGAAAGATGGCCATGCACATTTGTAAATTATGTTCAACAAGGCCATGTCTGCCCTAACATGATGGTCTATACCCCCTCAAACCATGAACCTAATCCAATTGTCCCTCCCTTAAGATGTCCCTTGCTCTAAGAATGACCGTTAATGTACCTGTGACCGGACAAAGTCTCGGGGATTGGGAGTTGGGTGAAAGAGGACCCACTCCCTAGTGGGTCCTTTATCAACATCTGTTGAATACATACACGGAGAACAAATGGAATGTTCATAGTTGTTTACTGAGTAGATACTTACTGAACACCTCCTGTGTGCCAACCCCTCTTCTAGATGCTGAAGACAGGACATCCAGTGGAACAAATGTTCCTGACCATGTAAGGTTTACAGTCTGGCGAAAGAAAAGTCGATAACTTACCCTGCCTGTATATGACTTTGTTCTGTTTTGTTCCTTCAGTTGTTTTTTGCAGAGAATCTCCCACCAATAGGTGGCGTCGGGGTGCTAGAAAAAAATACACCTTGGGTCTCTTGACCCAGAAACACTTCCTCATTTTAGCAGAACTTGCCAAGACATTATCAAGCCCATAGCCAGGGCCACTACCATTTTATGTCAGTGTGGGAAGTATCCCATTCCTCTTATGAGAGGACTAAAACAGCAAGATAAAAGTCATTATATCCGCTGCTTAGACAAATATCAAACTTACTCGCAGTGACCTTCCCAATGGTTTGCTTTCCACAGGGAGACCTACAAAGGATGATCTCATGTTTGAAAGGCACACAAGCCGTTTGAGTGTGGTCTTATGAGAAGCAACTCGGTTGAAGAGACCCTCTCATTAGCCCAGAAACGAGCATGGGGCTCCGAACAGCCTCGAGATACTGTGCTCACAGCTCTGCTCACAGCTCACGACTCTCCGGATATATAACAACAACAACAACAACAAAAACTTATTTGTGAAGCTGTCTAGGTCCCCTTCAAGATTAAAGAAAAATAATGGTTTTATGGGGAGCTATAGCTGTGGTATTTAGAGATGACAGAAATGGCTAGGGGAAAAGATAAACGTTGCTGGAAGAGGCAGTTCATACACGTGTAAATTAGGTTAGTAAATCAGAGCGACTCCTCCAGTGTTTTTTTTTTTTTTTTTTCTTAAAGGCGTAACCATAAAGATATAATTTTACTCACTGTAACATTTTACGGAGAACAACAAAATAGTGATGCTTAGGCAATCGACCTGGTACTTAACAGAATTCCTTTCCTGCCTGGGGAAGGCCGTTGATTTATTGGGAAATCATTGAATAAACAGAGGAGTAGGTGTGAAACAGCCACCTTGCAGACAAGGTGTTGCCGTGCGCTTATTTTTACAACTGGAGATGCTGCTGGAGTCGGAAATCATTGCCGGCGGCTTACAGGAGATGTTCGAGTTGGCTCTCAATTTCCAAGGGGGAATATGGGTAAGAGGGAGCTCAGGGCTTTACGTTTTCATAGTTCCTTGGTACATTGCTGAACATAGACTCAGTTTACAGACTTGCAAAGCATCCACAGTTGGGGATGGAATTCTCTGACAGAAAAGGCAACCGGGATGGGTTTACTGTACCCTAGATACAACTTTTCTATCTAATGGAGACTTCCGTGGTCTCCTCTAACAAAGATTACTGTAAGTAACTTAGTCCAAAATAGAAATGGGTCTGGATTGTGGCTTACACGAACTTCTTGTGGTGGGAGCAAGGATATGCTTCTTACTTTTCAGTTCAGCTCTCTGTCTATCCCTGCAAGCACTAGGAAGTCTGACCCTCTCCTTGAAGAAATACCTTCTCCACCACTGCTATTCCACCTCCATCCGAAGAGCTCGGCTCTCTCTCCAGGCACCAGCTAAGTTGGCCAGGAAAGCAGCAGTTATGTGAGACCTCAGAAGAGAAGCCACCACACTCTGATTCCCGTTATGTGCATATTGCCCCCGGAGCCTGACCTAGCCCACACCTGGCCTGGTATTTTAGCAGAGAATACGTTTAAGGCGATCTGATTTGACTGGATCGCATAACAGTATGCACTTCTCAAGTGGTTTTAGATCCTGATAATAAAGAGTCAATGTTCTACCTAGGTGCGGCAGCATATGCCTCTGTCCCAGTATTTGAGAATACTGAGGATGACGAGTTCAAGGCCAGCCAATACTACAAACTAAGACACTCTCACAACAACAACACAGCCCTTCCAACAACCAAAACCAGCAGTAGGAAAACACAACAAAAGTATCAGTACTCAAGTATTTGGGGGAAAAGTCGGAAAAAAAAATATTCTTCTTTGTAATTCTATCTGCTGAAAAAGGATTGTGGCCAACAGTGCTTCTTAGTTACAAGCAATCAAATGAAATGATGTGTAAGTGTGTGTGTGTTGTGTGTGTGCATGTATATGTGTGTTGTGTGTGTGTGTGTGTTGTGTGTGTGGTGTGGTGAGGGTGTGTGTGTTGTGTGTGTATGGTCTATGTGTGTGTGGTATGCATGTGTTGTGTGTGGCATGTGTGTGCACATGTGTGTGGTGTGTTTTGTGTGTGTGTTCATGTGTGTAGTGTGTTTATGTGTACTGTGTGTATAGTGTGCATGTTTGTGGTGTGTTTTGTATGTCATGTGCACAGTGTGTGTGTGTGTGTGTGTGTGTGTGTGTGTGTGTGCATATATGTATCTCTCTGTCTTTTCATGTATCTGTTTATCAGCAACTGGAAGGTTGATTATGGGGCTGAGAGACAGAGATGCAGGCAGACCTGGTGTGCGAGAGACCTTGGCCCTGGGTGACATCAACACTCTTCATGTTTTTACCCTCTGAAAAATCTATTTTTTTCTACTTGTTTTATTCCCTCAGCATTTTCTTGGCATAGATTAATTACAGATAACGATGGGTTGTTCATCTGAGCCTCAGTCTGTTTTGTTCAGAGTCACGGACACCCTGTTTAAAATGCACACCCATTATTTCCAGCTTTAAATTAAGTTTCCAATATGAATCCACAGGGCTGTCATGTTCAGGTTGTTCCCCATAAAAGAGCATCACATCAGATTATTTCACACACATGTCTCTGTTCCTGAGTGACAGCACCACCCTTTTTTACGATAATTATTGGCTTCAGAGTTGGGCTATTTATTTACATTGGTAATTTTCTGATAGTTGTAGGGTACTGCGCTAGAAAGATAAATACATATATAATAGCAACTCTGCTCACGGAGGCGAAGCAAACACAATGTCAGACACATGGGCACACACCATGCGTGATGGTTGGTGCTGATTGCCAGTTTGACAGGATTGTAATCATCTATGAGACGAGCTAACCATATCTAAAATACACACTGCCTCTATGTAAGGAGCTATTTTGGCAGATGATACGCCCATTGAACATCCATCTAAAATATGAACCTCTTATTAATATTAGTCCATGTTCAAGTCTGACATTTTATATTTTGGCTTATTTCATCTGGCGTCCATTTACTGTACCTGATGATATTGGTGAGTTCTTGATTTGTGTATACAACTATTTTCCTCCACTATAGATGGCTGTGCGGGGGCTGGGGAGATGCCTCAGCCATATGAGTGCCTATTTCTCTTTCAGAGGACTTGCATTCAGTTAGCACACATGGTGGGCAGCTCACAATTGCCTGTGACTCCAACTCCAGGAGTCGAGGGCCTCCACAGGCCCTGCACACACGTGGCATGCACAAATGCAGACATGCACATACACATGGATTTTATAAAGCACTATGCAATAATCAGTATCCACATGCAATTAGTAATCTTTAAAGTCCTGCATGCACTAAGTTAGAGATGTCCGGGGGAGAATCTATAAATTAAATGATAGCTGCAAAAAAATTCATCAGTTTTAACACAAAATTAATTTCTCATACAATTCAGCAGTGTGTTACTTGGACATATTTGAAATTATGTTAAGTAATAAAATGCCAAAGTTGTACTAGGTATAAAAAATTAAGTGGATCCTGTCAGAAAATAGAAAACATTATACTTAAAAAAAATAACTGAAGTACTGAAACCATCCAATAAAGTTTCAAAGAAAATGAA
Organism: Peromyscus leucopus; assembly: GCF_004664715.2. Taxonomy (NCBI): domain Eukaryota; kingdom Metazoa; phylum Chordata; class Mammalia; order Rodentia; family Cricetidae; genus Peromyscus; species Peromyscus leucopus. Next base: position 4,353,201 of record NC_051078.1, read on the forward strand.
CGGACTGTGTATGAGCGTCCTTTCTTGTTGTTTCAAAACACCCGAGAGAAGCGAGCCATGTGGGGAGATTTATTTTGGCTCATGGTTTTGGTCTGTCGTAGACAGCCAGGAGGAGCTGACAGTGGGAGCATGTGGCTTAGGCCTCTTACATCGTGGAGTGTCAGAAGTAGAGGGGCTAGGAACAGAAACATGGCCAGACTGTAACTCTCAGAGGCCTCCTGGCAGTGAGCCACCTCTACCATCCAGGCTCTATAAGCTCCCCAAACGGCACTAGTGGCTAGGGACCAGATATTGAATCATAACAGCCTAGAGGGGACATTTCAGATTCGACCCGTAATATTCTGCCCTTAATCTCCATAGGCTCATGGCCATCTCATAATGCAAAATACACCAGTCCAAATTCAAGAGTCCTCATGGTTCTGGTAATCCTAACACTGTAAAAAACCTCCTCAGTTTCTTCTAAGACTTAAAGCAAACTTTAACTGCTAGCACAGTGATGTAAAAGGCACAGGGCACACGTGTCCATTTCACAGGAGATAAATCGGGACATAGCAAAGAACATTGCTCCAAGGTTAAACCAAAGTAAACTCCAAAGCCAGCAGGGTAAACACAGCTTGCAGCCTGTGTCTGGCATCCAGGACGTTCTCCTTGGCTTCTGTAGGTGTCCACGGCCTTGCGGTCTGCAGCATGCGTCGGTTTTCTCTCATGCAGACTCTTCACTGTTCCTGTTTAGAAGATGCCCCACACCCCTGACATCTTGAGCATCTTCATGTGTCTATTGTAGTTTGGTACCCACTCTTCAAACTGTGCACATTGGCCTCCCAGGGCAACTCTGGCAGAGAGTCTGGACTTGTCACACACTAGCTGGTCTCACAGCCTTTCCTCCAGAACATTGGTGCAAGTCTTCAGAAGAACATCATCCATTGTATCCTGCGCACGGTGCCATGTGGATAAAACCAAGTTTGAGATGTCCCCAAGCCCTGTTAGACCAGACGTCAGCAACTGGTGCAGCTGAGCGGAAGAAAATATCTCCCTAGACAGAAAGACAGCCGTGGGATGCTATGTTCTCAGGTCCGGTCTTGGTAAAGGACGGCTCTCAAATTTGCTTTCACTGGAGACTTTGATGGAAGGGACCCTGTCTTGTCTCTAGTGCACCTTCCCATTGCCTAGTGCAAGGCATTCACTTTTGCTCTAGTAATGCTTATCTATGCAACAATCAGAGCTATACCATCCAAACCCACGTTGTCCCCAGCTTTAAATTTGTCACACTCCCTTTCTTGCCAAACAGCGATTTTGTTTTATATTTTATTCTACTTTTGGCCCTCATTTTCACTATAATCCTGGCTGAAAGCATCCTGAATCCTTGTCTTGAAATTCCCTCTGTCAAAATAATTAGACTATTTTACTTTTGGAATAAAACTCACTCAGATTTTCAGGCCATGAGCAGTACAAAAATGTTAGCCAGGTTCTTTGTCAGAATGTACCAAGAATTCACTGTCCATGTTTCCATAAGTGTTCTGGTCTTCCGAAGTCCCACAAGATTGGCCCATTAAGCTCTTTGACAACACCCTTGGGCTTCTCTAGCTTTCTGCTTCAAGTTTTTCCACCATCTTCCCACAAATCAGTTCTGAAGAGGTAAGATGTAAGAATGCCAGTATCACAGTACCAACCTCACTTCTCAGTTCCAATGTTCACTCATCGCTCTAAGTACCTGGAGCAGTCAACTTGAGAAAGGAGAAACCTACTTGGCCTGTGGTTTGAGTCCATCATAGTTGGGAAGGTGTCATGGAGAGGCTCTGTAGTGCTGGACTCTGTGATTGCTGTTTCTCATATGGTAATCAGATCAGGAAGCAGAGGACAAGACCACAGCAGGGCCAGACTACAACTCTCAAAAATTTGCCCCTGGTGACTCATCTTCACCAACCAGGTCCCATGACCTTCTAAGACATCACCACCAGCTGTGGACCAGATGTTCAAATATATCAGCATATGGAGGACATTTCAGATTCAAGCCATAATAGAAAGTTAAATCTAACTAATGAGTAGCACTTTAGATTCCCGGTGTATATAGAATGCAATCACAGTCAGAGCATGTGTGAACCTTGGGTGAACCTACTGTCACCCTATGCGAAAACCACCACAGCAGGACTTCAAGAAAATGAAGAACCTCCCCAACATCATGAAGGATTTGTTATACAAATATCCTGTCTGCAGAACCAGGATAAAATTTTCGTTGTGCCAAAGACTGTACTAATGAGGAGCTTGCAGAAAGTTATTGCACATAAAGCCTTAAAAGAGATGAAAAGCCCGTGACATCCTGATCTGCATGATGAGTTCTTTCCAGTGATTCTGAAGGTGTTAAACATCGATTGCTTGGGCTTCTAAAATCGAAGCCAAGACAGAAATTGAACACACTGTTGATAGTGCTCACAGTTTACCAGTAAACATGAGCAAAGCAAAAATACTCATTAATGTTATTGTTCATACATTGAAATAATTCCACAGCTATAACTGTCAGTGGTGGAACAAAGACATCATACACTATGATAGATAATATTGGTGTACCGTTTTCGAACTCATGATACATGATTCAGGTTTGGGCAAGGAGGTAGGGTAGGGGTCAGCTCTACAGAAAACCATCCAGGACACTTGTATGCCTGACGACAGGAACTGTACTCATTTAGCAGAAGGACAAAGTCAGATTAGAGAGCACAAAAGAAGAACTTTCCTGTAGAATACAGACACTAACAAACTGTAATATTGCAACATTGTGTCCTGTTTGAGGGAGAAAAATAATAGAATAAATCTAAGCCAAAAGAGTTAGGATCCAAATATAATGAATGATATGTGCAAAATGTCCTTGAAAAATTAATTCTGAAGCATTCTAAATCTTTGTTTTTTATGTTGTTTAACCTTGGTGGTAAACAGTGAAGTAAACAACAACAACAACAACAAAACCTCTTTCGCTGTCACTGAGTTCAGGACACTATCCAAGGACCTCATGATCACTACCCTTTGGTTTCAGTGAAATATTGAAATGTTGTGAAAACACACTTACGAAATGCAAATTGGAAATGATTGCAGAGTCCACCATGAGAAAGGTCACTGCAGTTACGACGCTGAATCACAACGAGAAGCAATGTGTGCAGTTACAGGAACTCCAGTGATACCAATAGGGATGCCAATTGCAGAGGCCGAAGCAAAGGTATTTCAAGACTATTTCATTGGGAGATTTTTGTTCCAAGGTCTCATTTGGCACCGTGTCGAAAGCAAAATGATGCAGAGCCCAGAGTCAGCAGGACGCTCTAGGAAGCATCCATCAGAGGGACTCGGACTTAGAGCCATTAGAAGGGATACTGTTTGCAAAGCCTCCATCATGAGTGTCTTTGTGCTGCTGCCAATTACTCAAACTTAGAAGCTTCAAAAAAATAAATAAATAAAGCAATCAACCTCTTCCTTTGCCTTCAGAGCTCATTATGGTCCCACAGTTCAGGTTAAATTTCAAAATTATCTTGATTTCATTTTCATTATTTCATGTTCAATAGATAACTATACGATTATAAATATTTCGTGGTCCCATTAGTGTCCTCGCTGGGATTTAATTTGAAGGATTATGATGAGGCAGATTGGGGGAAAAAATGAGGGCTTTGCTACAGTGACGTCTATGCTGTGGTTTCTGCCCGGAAGGACAGAGAAAATCTGATCTAACACAGAAGAGGTGTTGGATCTGCGCGAAGAGGTCTTCAGATCCTTAGTTAAAGAATAGCCCCGAAACCATTAATTTAAGATTGAATATTTACTCATGAAAAAAGACACGGCATGAGGAGTAACTGCAGCCATGACATTTTATCAGTGGGTCCACAGTATTAAAAAAAGTAAATTGTGTCATTGACATTAAAGATACAGGGAGAGAAAAAATATGGGAGTTTTGTACGTGACTGAGTTTATTAGTTTTAAATAGACTGCTACTGTTGTTTTATGCCAGAGAAGACTAAAGGAAAAAGAACAGTATCCTGGGATAGCTTACCTCATTCTGCTTCGTAGATTTTTTTTTTTTTTTTTTTTTTTGGTTTTTTGAGACAGGGTTTCTCTGTGCAGTTTTGCGCCTTTCCTGGAACTCACTTGGTAGACCAGGCTGGCCTCGAACTCACAGAGATCCGCCTGCCTCTGCCTCCCGAGTGCTGGGACTAAAGGCGTGTGCCACCACCGCCCGGCCTGCTTCGTCGATGTTAACTTCTCCTGGAGATGTAAGGCTGAGGCAACCCCGCGTGAAGCGGGTTTCTCACCACTGTTTCTCAAACAGCTAACGCTCGCTGTGCCACTGTGTCACGCTAAGATAACTCTCACAAGACTCCAAACCTTTTTATTATTATTATAGTTGTCTTCTACAGTACGTGTTATTGCTTATCGCCGTGATTTGGGTGCACCCATGCTCGACATGGGATGGCCGACTCATCCAGCAAATACTGTGTGCTCTGCCTGCTCCAACCACTGTTCTCACTTCTTCCCCTTCCCTGGGCCTCACCACACCCTGAGAGATGACAATATTGAAATTATGTCAATTACTAACCCCAGAGGGGCCCCTTAGCAACCAAGGGAAAGAAAATTGCCACACATCTCGCTTTAAATAAAATTCAGGAAAGATTAACACTGAGGAAAATATGTCAAAAGCACGGTGGCAAGGTAGCAAGTTTTGAAGGGCACGTGGGCAAGTCACCCAAAGCATCCTACTGAGATGACTGGTGAAGACAGCCATGCTGCCAACAGCTCTCGGTGTGGATGAAGCAGCCTTACATCGGATGAAGAAGCCATTTAAGACTGTCGGAGCTGGAGGGGAGAATTCAGTGCTGGACTTCCGAGTTCCAAAGGACAGTGTCTTTCCTTAGGGTTCATGCCGCTGCAACTTTAATGCAAAGTCAGCACTCACTTGCCATTTCAAACTATCCCAAGACCTTGAGGAATTTTACTAAATATAATCTGTTTGTGTTCTGTAAATGGAACCACGAGGCACATCTGCTCGCAACATGATCTACTGAAAACTTCAGGCATGTTGTTGAGATCTCCCTCTCCAACAGAGATTCCTTTCCTTTTTAGTCTCCTAATTGACAACGTGCTGGGGCACCCCAGAACTATGATGGAGGTACACAGAGACATTAGTATTGTCTTCATGCCTGGTACCACAGCATCTATTCTTCAGCTCAAACATCAAGGAGTCGTCTAAACTTATGCCTTTGACAAAGTTAAGGCTGCCATAGACCATATTGTAATCCTTCTGACAAGGCTTAATCATTCTAAACACTTTTAGGAACATTTAAGGGGCTGAGGCAATGGCTCAGTTGTAAAGTGTTCACAACACCAATGTGGCACTCTGAGGTTCATCCCTGGTATCCATTTAAAAAGCAGGGCTTGGTGCAGCCATTTGTAATCATAACACTGGGAAGCACAGGCAGGCTTTCTGTGGGACTCAGTAGTCAGCCAGTCTACCTATTCCAGTAAGCTCCAGGTCCTAGTGAGAGACCCTGTCTCAAAAATAAGATGGATGGCTTTTGAGGAATAATATTCAAGTTGACATCTAGTCTCCATTTACACACACACACACACACACACACACACACACACACACACACACACACTTGTTATTCATGAGAAGAAGTAAACCTGTTAATACTAGCAGGAGATTAGAAGCTACTCACTGTAATTCTTATGGATAACTTTGAGAGATTTGAAACTGATAAGGAAGTTACTGCCGATGTGGGAGAAATAGCCAAAGAACTACCTTTAGAAGTTTGCTAGAAGACCACATGCACCTGGACGATTAGGCTAAGTGAAATAAGCCAGAGGCAGACGGGCAAAAACACCCAATGCCACTCATGCCTAGAATAAAAATAGTCAGATTCATAGGAGCCAAGTATGATAGTGGTTACCAAGGGCCAGGGTGTGACTCCTGGGTGGCCACAGAGAAGGGAGGCTTGGTGTTAGTCCTATGTGGTATAAGAGCTTGCTGTGCTCATTTGGGTATTCATCAGAATCCCTCGGGGTTTCTTGGAGTAATTTCTTACACTATTTTGGTCAAAGAAAAAAACATAAAATAAAGGCAACCTTTGTCAAGGACGCATATCTTTCTAAGACATATGAAATCATCCAATAAACAACTCTCCAGTCAGTCATGGAGCAGATGCTTGATGAGTATTTATTTGTTGCATGAATTCAAGAATCAAACTTTACTCATGAAGAGAATGATCAGTTTTTACCGTGAAAACCTTACATTTTGAAGTTTTGACAAATCTTCCTTGGTTTTAGAATTACCTTTGTCTTAACTTTATAAATATTTTGAAGGTTGTTTGGGTTTACTAGAAAATGTACTTTAGTAGTAGTATAACTGCCTACTATTTACAAGGTCATTGGTTCGATGCCCATGACTGCTCATAAAAGGACAAAAGCAAATTCATTGCCCATACTCAAGGAGATAGCCCTCACGATAGCTACCCTAATTAAACAAAATCGCTGCCCATACTCAAACAGACAGCCCTCCATCCATGCTCACGACAGCAGCCCTGGTTAAATGCAATGGATGGCACACAAAAAGACATGAATGTAGGCAAGAGGCTTAGGAAGAAGGAATTTGGCTGAAGGGTAAATGGAATAAGAGAGGCTAATGAGGGCCGGTGAGATGATTCAGTGGTTAAAGGCACTTTAACCAAGCTTGACGACCGGAGTTCTAGACCGAGATAGACCAAGAACCTACACTGTGGAACTGACTCCCACATGTCCTCTGAACTCCACACATGTGCCAAAGCGTTCATGTGCCTCCCCTGTAAGTAAGAAAAATAAATGTTAAAAACTGTTAAGAGAGGACAGAAGGGAACTTTATTCAAAGAACATTATATAAATGTGCATATAGAATATGAAAATGTAACAGAATAAGTCAATTTTAAAGACAGTCTGGTCTGATGATGCCAGTTATGATTTTATGGTTACAAAGGTCTCCCATGACCCACATCCAGGACTGGTTAGTCCATCATTTTCCATATCGCTGTTGAGATGTAAGCAATTGCAGAGATGCATCAAACTTCCTCTGCAGAGGTTGGGATTGCTGTGTTCCTGAGCCTGCTCCTATGTGGGTTACAGTGAATTCTGGGAGCAGCTGCATTAAGAACAAGTACGTGGGAGCAATTCTATCTTTTACTGGCCTCTGTCTCCTCCCGGGAGCAAGACTTCGCTCTCACTTGTCCCAGACCTGCTCTCAAGAGCCGTTCTCTCCATCTGTCCTTCCTCAGCCCTTTCCCGACCCAAGGCTTGTTTCAGTCCTGATTTTTCAGAATACACAGAATCTACAACTACTCAAAGCTAAGTAGGAGAGATATCATGTAGTGCAGATCTTTACTGAACTCCCTCTTTCTGGCTGTTAATTCTTCAAAAACAAAAGGAGATGAAGAGGAAGGGAAAATGGATGGGGAGGAGAAAATGGGGGAGGTAATGATGAGGAGGGAAAAACAACCCCCCACTTTCAATCTGAGGCAGAACCACAATATAAGGCCTGAGCAACTTCAGCAGGAGCCATGGGAAGGAGTCCTTAGCCCTGAGAAACTCTAGAAGGATCCATGGGAAGGACTCCTTAGCCCTGAGCAACTCCAGCAGGAGCCATGGGAAGGACTCCTTAGCCCTGAGCAACTCCAGAAGGAGCCATGGGAAGGAGTCCTCAGCCCTGAGCAAAGGGAAAGGCTTCTTAAATCTCTTTCTGTTTGCATTTTGTACAAAGGACTTCACCGTGATGGGAGGATCTCTGTGGTAGCCGTGACTCTGACACAGTGTTTCACCCAGAGCAATTGTCACATGTCTGAGGATTTGTCATCAGGCAAGGTTGAGCATCTCCCTTCTAATCCAATACTGACAGGAACTTATAATCCCATTTAGACCTCTCCAGTCTACTGAGTATACATTTTAACAGCATGTTAAATTAAGCTGATTTTGAAAATATTTTATTCTCTCTCTCTCTCTCTCTCTCTCTCTCTCTCTCTCTCTCTCTCTCTCTCTCTCTGTGTGTGTGTGTGTGTGTGTGTGTGTGTATGTGTTAATTCGGTGTTCTAAAACAAGCGCCCGGGAAGGATTGCCAGCAATTGTATAAATAAACCAGGACTTACGGAGTGGAGGGGTGTTGGCTGGCTCTGGAAAACGATATTAAATGTGATCGCACTAAGGGTGCTGTTCTGGATGTAGGCGACCTGTTCACACTCACTCATCACCCATTTCAAAGGCTTGGGGAAAATTAAGTCTCTTTAAATGAGCAACATAAAAAGAGCACTAAAAGGGGCTACAAAAATTTTATAAGCCTTTCTTATCAACAGAGAACTTGTGTTTTCCATACACATACTCAGCGTTAGTGGCTTATCAGGATGACAGGGGTTTACGTAGTTTCCAAGTGTTTTGCTTCCCTAGCGTGTCACTGAAGGGCCAGTAACATCATGGACAATGATTCCACTTACACTTGGAGGTTACCAGTGTTTGCAGAGCCCTTGTAAGGGAGCGGCGGTCTGTCTCCTTCTTGTTCACACGGAGGGGTAGGGGGCAGGGAGAGAGGAAGAGGCACACAGACAGAGGGGACTTGACATAAACAATCTTGATGTCTTGAAACTCTGTCCTGAGTCTCAGAGCACATTGGAACACACACGCACACACACCACACACCACACACACACACACACACACACACACACACACACACACACACACACACACACACGGGGGTGGGGGGTGGTGTAACAGAGATCTGTCCTCACACATATCCATTTAAAGTGCTAGATGGACCAAAGGAAGCACAATCCTCTTTCCAGGTGGCTGAAATAACAAGGAATTAATCCTTAGAGTTTCTCTGACTTTGGGGGGAAATGTGTCCAGTCAAGCGTTCTCTCTTTTCTTTCCAGTTAATATCCACATTTATTTAACAGTTACCTTCTTTAACAGAACAATATCTGGGGGGGCTTCAGGGAAATGTGGCTGATATAACCACCACCTGGCTATGTACACATCTTTGGTGTCTATCCTGATTCTCCTACTGAATTCTTTTTTCTTTTTCTTTTTCTTTTTTCTTTTTCTTTTCGTAAAGTTATTCAAGATACGTAATTGACCTAAAAACTTTAACAGGGTAATTTTCAGATCCCCTGAAGGCCATCCATGCGCCCTGACGGCGCTCATCTCCTAGTCCTCCCATGTCTATCCCCTGCCCCCCATAGTCTTCTGTGTGTATTCACTGGAGTTTAGTTAAATTCCTAGTGGCCGGCCTCCTCAGGGAGAATGAGTCTTTTCTCTGCCTAAAGCCATGCCGGAGGACATATCTAGTGAGGAGAGCCTTGTGGTGGCCGGATCCAGCTCTCCTGTGTCCAGTCTACCACCCGCACCACACCGCTGTGGGACAGCGAGGTGTAAGAGTTCTCCTGCGATGTGGGGGGTGGGGTCAGCTCTTCCTAAGGGGTAGGGCCAGGTCTCCTGCAAAGGATGGGGAAGAGTTTTCTTTTATATCCATTCCTTCACTGTATTATTTTTTTCCCTCATCCTCAGTGCACTCGAATACACAGAGCTTGAGAAAAGAATTCTGTACAGATCGTTTTTTTTTTTTTTTTTGAAAGGTGTGATGGTCTGCTTTAATTGCCAATTTGACACAACCAGAAATCACCTGGGAAGATTTTCAGTGAGGGATTGTCTACACAGGTTGGCTTATCTCGAGGTCTACACTGCTTGGCTAATGTTGGTATGAACAAGGGGAGGAAAAAAAAACAAAACAAATGGAATCAGTTTGCCGAGAGGTAGGCAGTGAAACCTCATCAAAAAACTGACCTTGAATTCTGGTGGGAGAGAGAGAACAGAGGGGCCTAATGCTGATATGAACAAGAGGGAGGGAAAAAAAAACAAATGGAATTTTTCTTTTGTTTTTTTGTTTGTTTTTTTTAGACAGGGTTTCTCTGTGTAGCCCTGGCTGTCCTAGAACTCGCTTTGTAGACCAGGCTGGCCTTGAACTCACAGAGATCCACCTGTCTCTGACTCTTGAATGCCGTGATTAAAGGCATGTGCCGGCGCCGCCGCCGCCGCCGCCGCCGCCGCCGCCGCCGCCGCCACCACCTGGCTTTTGCTGTTGTTGTAGCAAATGGAATCTTTCGAAAGATAATTTTTATTCTTTATTTGTGTGTACGCGCATGCGTGTGTCTGTTTGTCTCTCTGTCAGTCTGTCTAGGCCATGATCAGAAAAGGGTGTGGATTCCCTGAGGCTAGAGTTACTGAGTCATCTGTGGGTGCTGGGAATCAAGCTTGTGTCCTCTGGACAAGCAGAGGACTACTGAGCCATCTCTTCAACCCCACAATAGAATCTTAATCTTATGGATCAATATTATTTATTTATTTATTTGCTTATTTGCTTATTTATTTATTTATTTGTTTATCATTTATTTATTTATTTATTTATTTATATTATTTTCAAGAACCCATGGTAGAGGTGCTATTATTTTGCTCCATTTTATTTGCCCCAAATTTGTGGTAATTTCTTTTCCCCGTTGTCAACACATGTGGAAGAGTATTCCATTGAGAACATGGGTAGGGGCCAGGCAGGCTTTAAGTCACCATTCTAATAAGAATGGCGTCTGTACCCATTCGGTGTGTATTGAGTCCCAGTGGGTGCCAGGCTACGTCCCAATTCTCCTTTGCAGTTGCAGGACTTTATTTCTGCAGCCAGATGTGTCTCTCAGCTGTCAGCCCCCTTCACAGCGTTCTCTCAGCTCAAGAAGCCGCCTCTCAGACATGCTTCTTTCCCACAGTGGGCTGTATCTACCGGCTCATCCATGTGAGACATCCGTCTTAGTCCCATCACCTCACTGGGGACAACTCTAAAGTGTCTTCCTGCTTCAGTGACATCTACGGTGGACTGAATTTTTACATTAACGTCTTCCGCTACCCAAGCATCATGAATGGGTATTCACAGGACTAATAGACAAAACATTAGTTTTCTGTTGACGTGTTTTTCTGCCATTGTTTTACTCTAATATGAAACAGTAAATGTCAGCTTCTCATCTTCCCGTCATCCAGGGCCTGACTCGATCTCTCTCAGCCTCCTCTGCTCCCCCACCCTCTCCTTGCTCCCCGCTCTCCTCACCAGACTCACTGCGGCTTCTCTTGCTCACGCACTCACTGCTCTTGCTGGGTGCCTTGGAATGAACCTGGACTTGTCTGTCTCCTTGTTGGGTTCTGTTCATTCTTCCTTTGTCTCCTCCTTCCTTCCTTTGCACCTCTCTATATTCTTCTATCTTTCTTTTGTCTAAACGTATATCATAGTTTCCTCTATGCTGGAACACAGGGCTTTCTCTTTCTGTTTGGGGTTTGTATTTACATGTGTGCATACCTTCCCTATTCAAATCAGATAGCTAAGTCTCAAGCAGAACTCTAGGCTGATGCTTCTTTTTAGCCTCTAAAACCCAGCACTGAGTAGTGCCTATCTTTTAGTGGGCGTTTACCAAGCCCCAAGTACTAAACTAATTCCAGTACTTGGTACTTCTTTATACTAGATCACTTCATTTTTTCAAACACCAAGTGGAGCGTACACTACCCTTATTCTCATTGTCTTCTGCTTTGAAAGTAATGGAACCTCGTAGAGGTTGAGGGATTGCTGAGGATCCCAGGTGGAAGTGGAAGAGGTTCACCCCTCTCGCTGTCAAGTCTTAGTGCTGAACCTCCTCCATGTTAACCGTGTGCCCAAGAGGTCTTCATGGGTCAGCTGATCTCAATCTAAATCGAGTAGTATGGGATTGCTTTGTCAGAGCCCCAAGGATAAGATGAAATGCTCATCCTGTGGGATGCTTCCCAGTTATTTTTTTTTTCAGTGAGCCAACAGCTGTGAGCAATCCTCCAGTCACCACATGACTTCCCAGAATCTCTGCTTTGGAGTAAGGTTGGCAGCGAGTCATTCATTTGTTCCCCAAATGCAACTTGGCATTGCTCTGTGCATTTTTAGTCATCACAAGGGGCAACCAAGTATTAGTCATGGTCCTCAAGGAGCTTTCATGGCACACAAAGGCTGCAGAGAGAATGCGGGTGTTTGCGCTCTGCAGAGCTAAGGTTTCCTAGGAGAGACGGGCTACGGGCGTCCTGGCTATGCTCAGAAAGCACACATATAATTAAACTCATCAGCGCTCTTCAGCGCTCACTGTTTATCAAGCGGCACTTGAACGCAACGGTCTGAAATAGTCTTCAGAACGCGTCGGACTCAAATTAGCAAGACATCTGTAGGCCACTTGAAATCATGAGATGTGTATTGTTTCAGCCTGTGAAATACGGCTTGTCCACTTCAACTACTGCCCTGGCCGCTGAAAACGAAGACCCTGCTCTCCTCAGAATGGCCCTATGTGCATTTAATTTTCTATGTATTTTTAGTTGTAAAAATTAAATTTGTGCCGAATAGACTTTTCAAAGGAAAGTGATACTCACTCATGTCATTGACAGATGGATACTTTGAACAACTATTGATGTTCTTAAAACAAAGGAATCAGACAGAGCTCATATTATCCATCAGATTTAATATATAAATTTTCATTTTCATTCCCATTAACAATACTTTGAGGTTCATATGGATATAAGTAGCAACACTTGAAAAACATTTCATTCCTCTTAGCCACTTCCTCTATGAATGAGGGGAGCAACTCATCATGATACACTATTTCAGACTACTTGGGTGGAAATTTTGAGAACATCCTCTTTGCCAGGGCATCACTTCTTGTCCACAGCATGAGCTGCAAGGGACCATGGTCCACAGGCCACTCTCTTTCAGCCTCAGGGAAACGGTCTTCAAATAGCTACTTTAGTGAGAGGATGTCAGGCTTGTTTTGACTTTCTTTATCTCTTAGACTGTAATTTTCATCACAGGTAAATGAAGTAAGATTTTTTTAAGTGAATTTACCTTCCACAATCAAGTCTTGTCATCTGACTCTCACATGTCACTTACCTCAACATGATGCTGCCGTAGCTGAAAAAAATTGTAATTTTTCTTTCCCATTGTTGGCTGAGAATATCTTACTTAGGGGAACAGTGTGAAATAATCCAACACTGAACCAATCTTAACTGAGGAAGCACAATGCCTGGTATCTGGAGTTAGTCTCCAAAATCAGTTCTGCTTTGGTGCGTATTTGTCACTGGAGATTGTGGCCACTGTTGTCTTAACTCTTCGGCTATCCCCTTCTTCTTGGCTAATTCGCCATTTAGCATCCATTTAAATCAATAGCTCAGAATCTATTGAGTCCGGGGGGTGGGGGGGGTGAGGAGGGATGCACTTGAAAACATTTTCTCTGTGGTTTGTCTGGGATGGAGCAGAAGTTTGGGTGTCTTTCCATGTTAAAGAATCAAAATGATGATACTTTTAAAATAATAGAGCCAACCTTCTTCTAGGACAAAATCCAGTCCCTTGTAAAGGATGAAAGGGGAAAAAATACACATTTCCCCCCGTGTAGTACTTTCGCCCTTTGAGATGGTCTTGCTGCTGGAGACTGCCTCTCTCTCTTCAGCTGGCAGGGATTTCTTGGACTGTGTGGAAGATTCACCTGAACTCAAAAGACTCGCAAGGAGCCAGACTTGCAGCAACCCTGTGGGTGCTGGTGGCAATGTTTGACAAGCTGGTTGATAATGCACCCAAGTGCTGAAACTCTGCAACCTTTCTGGGTTTTCTAACCGAAAGCTTCAGAGAAGGGGCATCTAGTTGGTTTCCCTCCGATTAACTTGCATCCCTTCCTTGAGGTGGCGACGAGTGCCATTTTATCCCTCTTTCCTGCCCAAAGCAGAAATCTTGCATCGTCACTGGATACTGGCTATGAGGCCACAGGTGACATGTTCTTTTCAGTCAAGACATGACCTTGTTAGTTCCTGGTAACAGGAAAAGACAATTTCTTGGTTTCTTAAAGATAAAGCTCCTTCCTCTCAGGATTTGCTTTTTTAAATTCTCATGTACAGAAATTTGAAAATACGGTGCATGTGAGCTGTGACTGGTGATACAGCAGGTGATGATGGTACCCTCGAGGACCACAGAGCAATGATGTGGAAGGACATGGTGCCAAGGATGGTCTTGTAACAACAAGGATCTACCAGTTTTAATGGTTACTGCTGTGAAAGAGGGAAAAAAATGAGCTGTGTCTTGTATTTTGAGGGTTTCTGCCTACAATTGATCTTAACATGTACACCCAACCTACAGAGGACATGACATCAGAGATGATGACTGTTCTCAACAGAAGGCTAAAATTTCTTCAAATTGTGAAACCAGTTATGGTTATGAATGCTTCTAATCCAAGCCATAGGGAGTGCTGTAGAACAATCCTTTTCTACACTAAGAATATGCATTACTTTCATTGGTTAATAAAAAGCTGACAGGCCGGTAACTGGGCAGGAAGTTAGGCAAGAAAGCCTAACTGAGAAAGCTGGGAAGGAGCAGGGCGGAGTCGGGCATCACCAGCTGGATGCGGAGGAAGCAGGATGAGAATGCAGTACCGAGAAAAGGTGCCAAGCCACGTGGCTAAACATAGATAAGAATTATGGGTTAATTTCAGTGTAAGAGCTAGTCAGTAATAAGCCTGAGCTACTGGTCAAGCATTTGCAAATAATATTAAGCCTCTGAGTCAATTATTTGGAAAACAGGTGCTGGGTATTTGGGAGTTGCTGGTGGGACAGAAACGTCCACTTACAGAGGAGAGAGGCTGGGACAGGAGGATTATTAAGTTTGAGGCCAGCCTGTGTTACACTGTGAGACCCTGTCTCAGACAAAACAATACAAAGAAAAACACGAGGAACAAGAACTACCCTCCAAAATCAAATCCATTCTGGGCACCCGAATTTGCGGGTGCTCTCCACAACCTTCACAAGGCAACAAGCATACAGGAGGACTTTTCTAGACACAGGCAACTCAAAGTTAGGGTTCACGTGGAAACGTCCATGTGCTGTGCCACTTGGGATGCTCTCCATTAGAGTGTCCCTGTAAACATGAGTACCCTGTGAAGCGGGGATGTCTCGGGGGGGGGGGGGAGCGATCTGATTTTGATTTTGACAGGAAAGTTGTGTGTATGCCATGTTTTCCCTGCCTTCGTTGTGAAGACGTTTGGAGTCTGAATGGCAATGAGGGAAAGGCCTATGCCAATTCCCATGGTCTGCAAGGAGTTTTGGCTTTGTGATCTTGTAGTCTTTTAAAAATTATTTATTTCTTTATTAATTATTGTGCAGTGGGTTCTGTGGTGTGTGTGTGTGTGTGTGTGTGTGTGTGTGTGTGTGTGTATGTGTGTACGTGTATATGCACATGTGCCAGGGTGAGTGTGTAGAGGTCAAAGGACAACTTAGCAAAGTCCTTTCCTTTCCCTGTACGGGTTTCAGGAATTGAATTCGGGTCCTCAGGCTTGCATGGCAAGAAGCCCTACCCATTGAGCCATCCCACCAACTCGACCACATATTCTTAATCTGTTATTGCTCTTGTGACTTTTAAGCCTGTCTGTATTTAACTGTCTGTGCTTTCATGGCCACCGTATTAATCTACTGCTTGCCTGTAACGAGCGTGAAAGTGGTTCAGTAAACAGAATCCCCATGACTCTAAAGGTGCACCTGCTCGACTCTGTAGCTTTCCAGGAAAGTGTTGTTTATCTTTTTTTTCTTTTACCCCCCCCCCCAAAGTCTCTGTGTCTTTTCTTCGTTTTCCTTTCTCGGGCTCTCATGTTAGTATTGGTGATCAGTTAGCTCTGCATCGGAACTACAGCAGGATCCGTGTTTGGTAGGACCTTAAGCCTTAAGCTTAATACAACGTGGATGATCCTTCTTTACAAAATCACAAAAAGCTCAAAGCTAAAAGAAACAAACCAGTAAACTAAGGTGCGGTTTGTGCATGAATATTTCTCTAAGGGAGAAAGACAAAAGGCCGGCAAACGTTCAGGAAAGGGTGTCAGCGCTCATCACGGGAACACAATTCAGAATCGCGGTGAGAGATCACATCAGGAAGAACGGCTGTTTTCCTTTTTTTGTCTTTTCTTTTCTACTAACAGGACTATATGGCTATTTTTCCAAAGCAGGGGAAGGTGACCAGTTCTGTTAAAGATGAGGAGGAATGCGACCCCTTTGTGCTCTTGGCAGAGATGTAAATCTTCACAGCCATTATGGGAACAGTTTGTAGGGTCCTCAAAAATTAAAAAAAAAAAAAAATAGATCTATTGCTTGACAGCGATTATCTTTACCTGCTGAGACATTTCACCAGCCAATCAGCTCAAGCGCTGAATGTAATAAGCTATCTATATGTATTTGTGTGATATGTGTGTGTGAGTATGCGTGCGTGCTTTATTCATAAGGAGTCAATGTTCCTGCCAAGAGAAAAAAAATAGATCTACCACATGATTCAGCATGCCAGCACTGGGTGTATCTCCAAAGGGGGGAAACTGTACATGGGCTGATGAGATACAAGTAAAGGCACTTTTCACCGTGCCAATGACCTGAATTTGATCTGCCAGACCCATATTATAGGGAGATCTGACTCCTGCAAGTTGTCCTCTGACATCCCCATGTGCACTGAGGTGCACACCCAAGCCCCTCCAGATAAGTACATGCAATTAAAAAAAAATTCGTATGTCGAAGAAGCATCTATATCCTCATGATTGTTGTAGTGACTATTCACAGTTGCCATGGTGTGGACCAGCATAAACTTCCATCAACAGTGAAGAAAATACAGTACCTAAGTGTACACAGTAGAGTGGTATTTAGCCATGAAAATTGAGGTCCTATCATTTATGCCTAGAACTGAAAAATCATCGTGCTAAGTGAAATCAGCCAGGCACAGAGGAACAAATGCTACCTAAGCACACTCACATGTGGAATCTAAGAAAATTGACTCTGTAGAAGCTGATAGCAGAATGATAGTTGGTGAAGACTGAAAGTGTGGATGGAGATGAGAGAGTCTGACCAAAGGGTACTAAGCTCCAATTAGGACTATATGAGTCTCAGTCTGTTGTCAGTAGGTTGACGATGGATAACAGAAGAGTAACTACATTCCAACAAGTTGGAAAAGGTAATTTTGGATGTTACCTTCATAATTCCATGATAAGTACTTGAGAAGACAGACATTAACCTGATTTGATATTATAAAATACTTATAGGCATCAAAACATGGTGCCCTGTGACTATGTACCCTTATGTTTTAAGGATCAGACAAAATAAAGTTTAAAATTGACAAAAAATATAGAAGATTGAGTCAAACAGCATTGAAAGTAAATTGAATGACTCTGGGTATCCAGTTTGTGACACAGTTACTTCTAAAGCCAAGTAGAGTTACAAAACAATGCTGAACTTAATGGCATACTTGTTAATAGCAATAATAATTCATTATTATAAGCCATTTTACATATTATAGAATAATGTAAACACAAATGACATTAACCTTTTAGTGTCCAAAGTCTAGAGAGCAGCAGAAAAGAGGTACGGATGATCACCAACTAAAATGGTTCAACTAATTTTTTTTTTTAATTTTACATTGGTGCAAAAGAAGTGTGAATTCAGTAGACACAATACTCCAGGGCATGAATCTGGACAGTTTCCCAGGCCGACAACAGGCTACACGGTATTCTTGCACAGCTGGTTGCTGCCCTAGGTCACAGCTCCCATCCAGCCACAGATCAGGAGAACAACCGGTGTTGTACAGCGTGCTGTGCTTGGCTGCCAAGCTGTGACGGGATAAGCATGCTGAGTATGCTGCGGACTCATTTCCCATTACAACAGTTGTCTACAAACAGGGGCGCATTTGTGTAAGTGTAAAATTCATTTTTAAATTTTATTTATTCATTCTTTAATTAATTTCCAGCTACCTATATGATTTTTTTTAAGTATGTTTTCCTATCTCTGGTCCTGGAGAAAGCCTAGGAAAAATAAAGGCTCAGATGAACTCACTGAACATCCGTGGACTCTGGCCTCAGCATCTCACCCCTCCCCCCCCTACAGAGAGGAGCTAGAGATCCTGGAGAAAATGGCTGAGTCAAGTGCTAGCACAGAGAGCCTACAGCTTGAGGGTGAGAGAGTCTATGGTAAAGATAACAAGGGCTGGTTGGTGACTGGGCCAAACCTGAAGAACTCATGCCAAGTCAAGACAGCAATGGTGCAACCTGAGCAAGAGCTACTGCTGTAATTAAAACATCGGCTGCACTAAGCTGTATCTGAGTGAGAGATCTAAGAGGTGATGAGTTTAAGTGATCTGACATCACTGACGGGAACTGGACTCCTGGAAAGTGGAGAGTTTAAAGAAAGAACTAAGTTGACATCTTCCCTTGCACGTGAAGGACACCAAGTTCTTAGCAGACAGTCTTCTAGGTAATCAATTTCTGGAAGCATAATAAAATTAGAAAGAAAATAAATCACCATCTTTGCAAACAACGATGTAGCTAACCCAGGCCACTGTCGTTGGTGGGTGTCGATGTCAGATCCCAGTTTGTGCAAAGCATTGCCACACAGAAGCAGACTGTCGCCATCTGAAATGGCTAGTCAGTCCCTGCATCTCTGAAAGTGGAACGGCCAGGCATTGTAGGTCTCTGATGTGATACGTTTGAAGCAGGTAGCACCATCTAAAACTCCATTCTTACCAGAAACATTGAGCCTAAACTTCATCATAATTCCAGAAGTTAATTTCTTCATATAGAAAGTAAAAATACAGGTCACGGAGAAGAAAGTTAAGTGACCCCAGGAGGAACCAAACAGCTAACCTAGGGCACTGAATGCTTTGTTTTTGTAACAAGTAAACTATACAGAGGGATGGAAAAGAGATATGAGTGGAAGGTGGGTTTATTTAATGCAGGCTTGAAGGCAACATCATATAGATGTAAAGTATGGATCTTGTGTTGATCCTGCTTCAAGTAAGCCAACTGAAGAGACAATTTTAACAGAATTGATAAACTGTATCTGTGGATAATAGATGACACTGATTTGTTCTTCCTTAAAAATTCTGAATGTTACTGGCATACAGAACAAAAATCAAATTTTTATTTGCAAAATGGAGGACTTAGGGGGAAGGATAACGTCATGTTTTTGTTTTTGTTTTTTCGAGACAGGGTTTCTCTGTGTAGCTTTGCGCCTTTCCTGGAGCTCGCTCACTTGGTAGCCCAGGCTGGCCTTGAACTCACAGAGATCCACCTGGCTCTGCCTCCCGAGTGCTGGGATTAAAGGCGTGTGCCACCACCGCCCGGCAACATCATGTTTTTAAGTGCTTTAGTAAAGACAAAATGGTCCTCAATATAGCAAATTGATAAACGTTGAGTCTGGTTGATAGGCTTGTAAAATTTCACTAGTTGTCTTTATAAGTTAAAATATTGCAGTTCATAGGTGTGCCATTAAACAGCACAAAGGGGACATCTTAGAGCTTATAGTTCTATACAATGTGTCTCAGTATATATGAGTGTAAATACAAAGCAAAAGCCATGTGAAACTTGTTCATTGAGAAGTAACTATTATTGATCGCTAGGTTCAGTATTTTCTTAAGCAAAGGCCAGCCAGATGGTTCAGCAGGTAGAAGCACTATACACAAGCCTGACAATTGAAGTTGTCAGCATGAGAAGGATGAAGTGTGTATCTGTAATCCCAACACTCTGACCATCAGGGACCAA
Source organism: Peromyscus leucopus (assembly GCF_004664715.2). Lineage (NCBI taxonomy): Eukaryota > Metazoa > Chordata > Mammalia > Rodentia > Cricetidae > Peromyscus > Peromyscus leucopus. The sequence goes on from NC_051078.1 coordinate 4,372,832, forward strand.
CCAAAGAGACCAGAAGCTCGTGAGGGGACTAGCCTGAATCATGCAGTGCAGCAGAAACAAGAGTGATCCTACCTCAAACAGGGCGAAGGAAGAGAGCTGATGCCCAGAAATATTACCTTCTGACCTCCACATGTCCAGCATGGCATTTGTGCACCCTACTCCCATACCATATACATAGATAGATACCATATAAACACACACAATAAAAACAATGGTTTCATAAACAGAATAAGGCTGAAAATAAAGTTTGCACTTGCTAGCATTCACTCAGCCAACGTCAATATACATGTAAGATATGGAACTAACCCCTTGAGAAAAGAAGTGTTTGAAAGCTTATAATTGTGAACTCCTTTACTGCACATGGTATATAATAGCTCCTACCATGTGATCTCTTTCTGGTTTGGACTTGAGATATCCCTCCTGAGAATTGCTACAGATAGAGGTGGCCACTCCCCGGGAGAACCATGATGGGAAAAGTGAAGTGCACGCCAGAGAAGACAGCTGTGCCTCACGGGCTCTGGGGAGGCTAAGAGTACGTGCAGGAGATCACCTGGAAACCAGGAGGCAGCAGGGAGCTCCACCTATGGGACAGGGGAGAGACAAGAAGGACCGATAAATCCGAGCTTTTATGGACATAGATGTCCACAAGATTGTCCCTCAGGCTTCGTCATGGAGCTGTGGATTGGTTAGTTTAAAGGAAAGGCAGGCACACAGGAGAACTTATTTTGTTGTTCCAGTATTGATCATCAGGTTTTGCTCTGATGATGCAGGAGCAGAGCTGTGGAGTGTGTTGGATTTGGGGTCATGAGATGCTGGAACAGACAAACAAAGTCACAGAAGTAGGCACACGGGATGGCTTTCAAACTACTCTTGTTGGATCTCGTTGTTCAGCTGTTTCCTCTTAAAAACAAACCTTCCCACCTTAGAGGAAAGCTCCTCAAGATGTAGAATGTCCTAAAGGGAGATGAAACATTCTACACTGTAGGAAGCTCCTTAAGCTCAGAAAGTAAACAACCGAAAAGCTTCAGGAAGTCCCTGAAACTAAACAGATACACTGACTGGTTCCTCCCTCCCCACCCATCTGTCAGCCATAAGGACTGCTGAGAGACACTCTAAGGGGAGATAAGCCACCTGAAAGACAGAGACCAGCTAGGCTGCCTGGGAGAGACACAGAGCAGCTGAGATGCCAGGAAAGGACATTCTCCAACTTGTTGAACTGCCCGCAGGCTGTGCAGTGTGCTCCGGGTTTCTAGCATTAAGGGGCTGTCACTATGCTGGGTGGGCTTTTGGTTAGACAGTTGTCTTTGGGTCATATCTGTTCTTTTTGGCAATCCCTTACCCATATTCCTATCATAACCCATATAAACCCATTGATTCACCAAATTGGACTTTGATGGTATTAAGTGGATGCTTTTTGTGTCTCTACAGGAGTAGAGTTACACAACATGTCTAAAAGTGGATGCGGAGGGAAAAAAAGCTATATTTATAAAAAGTAGTTAATATGTAATAGTCTAACCGCTACCTGTGAGGCTATTTGAATCTGTTCAGTTTTATACATTATTTTTGCGAAACTCCTTTATTCTTCTTGGTCATTTATTGAAACTTTTGATAGAAACATTTTGCAAATAACAACTGATTCAACAAATATCTATTGCACATCTACTCTGTGCCAAGTGTAGACGTGGGAGAGTGCACTGATAAATCCTGAGAATGGAAGTCTATTAAAATGTGGATATATACACTGAAAATCATAGTAAAATATGACATGCTCTGGTGAGGTGGTTCTCAACTTTACTGACGCCGTGACCCTTTAATATAGTTCCTCACCTCGTGGTGACCCCCCCAACCATAAAATTATTTCATTGCTACTTCATAACTGTAATTTTGCTGTTGTTATGAATCGTAAGGTAAACATCTGATATGCAGGGTACCTGCTCTGTGACCCGAAGGGGTCACCACGCACAGTTTGAGAACCGCTACTCCAGTGGACGTACAGAGAAGAGGCTGTGCAGCAGAGAGGAGACAACCATGGACTTTTCACGGGAAAGTGAAGGAAAAACGCAGGGTTTCATCTCGCTGGGGTATTTGTGCTGGGTTTTGAAAGGTGGCTCAAGTTTGGGGTAAAATAGCAGTGAGGTATTCACGGTCAGGGTTTGGAGAGATCAGAGTTAGACGGCATGGAGTCAGGCTGTGCATTTGGCGCTTTGGTTCAGTGAGGGTGAGAAGCAGGGAAAAGTAGCTCATGGGGCACTTAGAGAAGTCAACATAAAAGGCTAGACCAAAACTTTACACAAAGCAAGGCTGCGCGATCCTGGCATTTGGGATTGGGGTCGGGAGTTCAAGGTTACATGCTTTCCTTTTCAGGGCACAATATAAATGTTAAGAGTTTTTCACTTCTAGGCCTCGGGACAGAGGCAAAAATAACAGAGAACTCTCAGTAACACGTGCACAGAATTGTGCTCTGGAAGGGAGTTCTGGTGGCTTTCACGTCTGGCATCTGCTTGGTAGCAGCTGAGCACTGTGTTGAAGCCAAGCCATCCTGCAGGGGCTCGCTTGTCTCAAGACAGATTTTAGACGTGTTGGTTTTACTACCAAACTGCATAGATTCCACCCAGAGGAAGAATTTATTTGACAATCCAGACACTATACAAGATTTGTTTTCTGTTTTTTTCTTACGTGCATATTCCCTTGTGAGAAAACAGATCTGCTCTGTTACTGATTGGGCAAAGCATTTCAAGGCATTATGGAGACACGCTGCCAGTCTGGTCAGCTCTGGCATTCGATTCCCTTTTCCAAAAGTTTAGTTCATAGCACTGATGGAACATGCTCAGTGAATACTGGCATTTTTCTCTATGTCTGCGGATCTAGTGTTGAGATGTTGAACACAAGACTGTTTGATGTTCTTTTATATGTGTTTTTTCTTTTGAACTTTGTAGAACATCTTCTATTGCTCATTCTTTCTTGAAAGAGAAGACAATTTTTTTGTTCTAAGTAGATGGAGTGTTTAAACTGTAAATTCAAGTTTTCTCCTTTCTTGTGACCCATGGAAACAGTTTTTTTTTTTGTTGTTGTTGTTTTCCCCAAATGAACTGCACAGAGCATCTCCTTAGATGATGTCTTGTTTCCAAGGAGAGACCAATGTCCTCTTCACAAATGAAAGCATGCAGCATGGAGTAAATGCATTGCGACCCTTCTTGCCCTCAAGTGCACCCAGCGCAGCTCTGCCCCTGAAGCCGCTCCATCCTCTGGGTTCCCCGTGTGATGCTGTAGTGTAAACAGTCGACAGAGATTTCTTTTTATCCCACCAGCTGCAAAATAAATCGTTGTCAAACACTGGAAATCTTTTGCTGTACTTTCTTAATATGAAAAATAATCGCAGCGCGTGATCCTGACACTGGAACAGTGGAGAAAGGCACCTGTGCAAATGGGAACAAGAAGAAAGAAAGGAAGGAATTTCCATGAAGTGAAGCAGTCTCAACTCTACCTGGTGATGCCAACGACTCATCTTCCTCACAGGGTTTCATACTCCCCCAAACTCAGCAAGTTATTGTACAGAAAATTATCTTTTCACCCTTTAAATACAGTGTGATCTGGAGAGAAGAGCAAGCATTATAAACCAAGGGCAGTTGATTTTTTTTTTTTAGACCTTTTGTGAGCCTGGTTCTTCAACAATAGAAAAATCAGTCCAAATACTAACATACTATTTATGGAGACATTTATGCAACGATTAGATATAAATACATGGATGAAATACCACTTAGTACAGCCATCTAAGACTGTCTACCCCGTAAAGTGTATTTGGAAGTCTGAATGAAATATCTTTCTGGAGAGATATAATTCAATGACAAGAGTATCAATGCTAAGTGCCTTTTGTAATATGCATATGCATGGTTGTATACATGGTGTGGACACACACACACACACACACACCTCTAATGATGCTCTGCTTACACACAGGCCATAGTCATCAGTACTCAATACAACATCCTAAAACAATCTCTAAGGGCTGATGCATGCAAATCCTACCCATTGTTAGGATACTCGGGTTCTCTTACCTTCTGACATTTCAGCACCAAGTTGGGAGCAAGTGAGAGGACCATTCCTAAAACAAGATTGCTGTGGATATTGCTCTATATAAATAAAACACTGATGGCCAGTGACCAGGCAGGAAGTAGGTTGCCAGGCAGGAAGTAGGTGGGACAAGGAGAGAGGAGAATTCTGAGAAGCGGAAGGCTGAGGGGAGACACTGCAGCCACCGCCAGGAGAAGCAGCATGTGAAGACTCTGGTAAGCCACCAGCCACGTGGCAAGGTATAGATTTATAAAAATGGGTTAATTTGCCGGGCGTTGGTGGCGCACGCCTTTAATCCCAGCACTCGGGAGGCAGAGCCAGGCGGATCTCTGTGAGTTCGAGGCCAGCCTGGGCTACCAAGTGAGCTCCAGGAAAGGCGCAAAACTACACAGAGAAACCCTGTCTCGAAAAACCAAAAAAAATAAAAAAAATAAAAATAAAAATAAAAATGGGTTAATTTAAGATAAAAGAACAGTTAGCAAGAAGCCTGCCACGGCCATACAGTTTGTAAGTGATATAAGCGTCTGAGTGATTATTTTATACGTGGATTGTGGGACTGCGGGGCTTGGGGAACCTGGAGAGAAGCCCTCCAGCAGCACAAGATGGCCACCTGAGGAGCAAACTGCTCCCATGGGCATTCCATTATGCATTTGCTTACAGAACAGCACATGTATTAACCATATGGACGGCCTCTTCCATAAGCGATAGACTTGCCAAGATGTGGATTAGAAACAACAGAAAAGTTTAGTTTGAAAGAGCTGCTGGGGGTTTAGCTCAGTGGTAGAGCGCTTGCCTAGCAAGCGAAAGGCCCTGGGTTCGGTCCTCAGCCCCGGTTTAAAAAAAAAAAAAAAGAGAGAGAGAGAGCTGCTGAAGTCTGGGTCATAATGGCAAATCAAACTAAACCCATGCCTCTTCTTGTTTGTGCTGAGCAGGACTTAACCTGGGTTCAGTGAAAAAAAAAAAAAAAAGTGTTTGAATATGTTGAAAAGCCTGGGAAAAACGTTGTGCTGTTGTATCTATTAGGAGAGGACAGGCTGCATGAATACAGTTATTAAATCGCTCTCCGGGCTTGCCAACTCTCTCCTAACCGATACCCCGTCCCAGAGTGTATCCCAATGGTCCTCCCGTTCCCCCACTTCTCAACACTGTAATTACTTTTTCTTTCTAATTAAAACTTCTCCGTTTTCCTATGCCACTTGCAACTCCTGGATTGGAAAGCCTCGGTCAAATGGCTTCGTCGCAAGGCCATTAGTATTTGAATTTGTGCACGTTGTACAGGTCCGTTACGGTGATTTTTTTCTTCTCACGTGTCGTACTGGCTTACACGGAGTATTAATATTTCCTGCTGCTGGCAGCATTTGTGTGAGGCAGCTGGGGAGACTTCTCTGTGATGAATCAGACCATCAGCATAATTTGAGCGTCCCTAAGACAGTTAGTTCTGAGTGGTTTGTCGTGTTACTGGAGGAAGACATCCCGTGATGGAGGAGCAAATACAGACATGTCTCTCTGCAGCGCTCACAGATAACATCGCTGGCATTGAGGCTGCCGCAGCGGCAGGACCTTTTCCGAGGAATAAGGAAACATGTCACGGGTGTTGTTGGTTTTTTTGGTTTCCTTCCCCCACACAAATACACTCAACTACCTTTGAGCAGCATTTTTCTTTCTGTTCTCAGCCGTATGCTCTGGGCATCAATGTGCCACGAGAGGACCGTTTAAAAGGACTCCTGGGACGGGGTCATTTATGTCAAGCAAGGTGTTTGTGAAATTAACACATTGTACTTGTCATGGGGCCGTTGTAACAGAAATCTATTCCTCTGCAGTTGCCTCCGGAGACTACAAATCATGTTCCCTGCCTGGAGCCGAATTTTCTAGAAGAAAGCCGAGAGATGGCTTTGGGTTATTATGGAGGTGACATTGTTGGCCAGCTTAAGCTGACATATGCTGGGCACAAGCATGGTCAGGCTCACATGATTTTTTTTTTTTAAACAGGTGCAATTGTTAGAAAGATATGATTTTAAAAAATTAAAAATCCCCAGATTCTTAACTTTTGAAAATAGTCTTTACATCAGAACATTTTGAAGAACGAGCTGGGGGGACGTGGAATTTCTAAATCATTTTTTTCTTGTGGTGATAGTGACGTCATCAGAGGATGACTCATGTCTCTGGACTTGTGTTAATCCGTGGGCCACTGCAAACACCACTGAACCATCATAACCTTGGCCGTTATTTGTAAAATAAAGAGATTTCCATCACGCCATGTCAATTTTAGTGTATAACTTACATTATGAGATGTTTAGGTTAGTTCAAGAGAATAACCACCAAACCACACATCTTGGATCCCTGTGAAGCAAAATGGGGGAAATTGTGTGTTTCGGTGTTTCCTTTATTTTAGGCATGTTAGGCTTTCTATAGACCTCACAAGCAGCCTCCTGCCAAGTTGCCGCAAGAATGTCATGTTGCCAGGCATAGGTGCATGTCTTTAATCTCAGTGTGCCAAATTTTGATGCAGGAGGATAGCAAGATCAAGGTTAACCTGGGCTATACAGTGAGACATTGTCTCAAAGGAATAAAAGAAGGAAGGGAGGGAGGGAGGGAGGGAGGGAAGGAGGGAGGGAGGGAGAGCCTGAATGGTTCAGAGTGAGCCAATGGTCTCTATCATATTTCTGCAAATTTAGTTTGTAAAAGACTATATAAAATAAATATTCTTTTATTTTAATTAATTGTCACTATTTCATCTGTATTTGTAGAGCCTAAACAATACAATCAAGCCTGAGCGGTTACTACCTTCATTAGAATCTATATCTCTGACTGATAATGACCAGAGCCCAGCCACACTCTGCCTTCAAGGCCCTGTACACAGTGTTGCTTGCTGTTGTAGGCCATTTGACCTCACTCGTAACCACCAGGAGGTAACCACTGATGCCATAATTTACAGGTAATACAGATTAACTGGGAGAAATGATTATCAGTTAACAATAATATTAATCGGGCCCATTTAATTTTTTTTATGAACAATTGGGATTCGATTATTCCAAAAGTGTTCAAGTGGATAATTTGGGAAATTAAAATTTGTTTGTGTAGGTCACCCTTCACCCACTTTTCTGTGCCACCATTATACTAAGATAATAAATGAAAAGAATTGCCAACTTTACCTAGTCTACTCACCTTAATTTATTTTTTCACTGGAAACTAAAACCTTGTTTTTCCAGTTACTGGTAACTTCTTATAAAGCTTTCACACAACATACAGATGAGTAAAACACCAATGTGGTGATATTATGTTCCCCAAAATATTGTACACCCTAATAAACTTAGGTCAGAGAACAGAACAGCTGCTAGATATAGAGGCCAGAAAATGGTGGCACACACGCCTTTAATCCTAGCATTCCAGAGGCAGAAATCCATCTGGATCTCTGTGAGTTCAAAGCCACACTGGATACAACCAGGCATGCTGACTCACACCTTTAATCCCAGGAAGTGAGCCTTTAATCCCAGGAAGTGAGGTCAGAAAGATATATAAGGCATGAAGACCAGAAACTAGAAGCTTTTGGCCTGGTTAAGCTTTTAGGCTTTTGAGCAGCAGTTCAGCTGAGATTTATTCTAGATGAGAACTCAGAGGCTTCCTGTCTGAGGAAACAAGATCAGCTGAGGAATTGGTGAGGTGAGGAAGCTATGGCTTGTTATGTTTCTCTGGTCTTCCAGCATTCACCCCAATTCCCGGCTCCAGGTTTGTTTTTTATTAATAAGACCATTTAAGATTCATGCTACACACCAAGGACAACCTTCTGTGATTGAGTGAGGGTTGGGATGAGTTGAGACTCGTGGGCTGGTCTGTGTGCATGTGTTACTTACAAGACACTGTGCTCAACAGAAATGTAAGAACAAACTCTGAAACCAGGAGAGGATTTGTAACAGCATGTGATTTTTTTTCCAAATACCATAATTCAACGCAATCTTTAGATGCGTTCTTAAACTGTAAAGGCAAGAGTAGGAGAATCAAAATGTCATACCTCAATAGCCTCGGCTTTTCACTTTATTTTATGATGATTCACAAAATTAAACACATCCTTTCGTGGTCAATAAAATAAACTGCATGAAAGTAGACTACAACAGTCTGATAGTGCTCTGGAACCAGACTTAATCATCATTGCAATTAGTGATCCATGAATCAAGCACACATGTTAATAAAGGCATACCAGACACAACCCTTCAGTATGATGGTCAGAATAATTTATGACAATTGAGCTTTTTCTTATTTTTTCAAGATCTATGTGATTTTGTTTATGTGTCTGAATGTATTTTTGTGCTCACATGTGAGTGGGTACATGCATCTGTGTGCACATGGAGGCCAGAGGAAGGCATTAGATCCCTCTGTGCTGGAGTTACAGTTGTTTGTGGGACTCCTGGCTTATCACGTGAATGCTGGGACCCAAACTCTGAAGCTTCAGCCACATCTATCCAACTCTGTCCTTTCTGTTTTTTAAATTAACGTAATTGAAGTTGGTAGTAAAAGAGGACTTGGTTAATATGGAAAACTAACCTACCTTAAATCAAGAATAAATATTCTGATTATCCATGAAACATTATAAACATTATTATTACAAACTACTCAAGAATTTTAAAAATAGTAAGACTGTAGAATTTGAGGCAAGAAGACCAATGTTACATGTGCTCTGTCCTTTCTTCTTTTATTTTCATTCAGTAACAACTTGAATACAAAATCTATTTACTAGGCTCTAGTGATGTGCTTGGAAATTGGGGAGACCTCAGGGAGTTTAGTGGTGTGCAGAAGTAGTTGTTGTGTGTGTGGGTGTCCTTATTCTACAGGAAATATATTTGAGCAGACAACAAGTTTCGGTGGTTCTGACACTGTGGTGATCAGGGCTAATCTGGTTGCTAGGGAAGCATGTCAGCAGAGAACCCACTGCAAGAAAATAGCCTTTTCACTAATTCTCACCAAGAATGGCTCCAACAGTAGAGTGAATCAAAGGTGAGTGTAGGATATAAATGCAAGGACAAGGATTTGAAAAATATGGACCTAGGCATGATGCTGTAGATGTCCAGGGCAGTTTTCAAATGAGTTAGAACTGCCATGATAAGTCAATTTTCACTAACTCTAGATTTGCTGTATCTTGGAAATCAAAACACACCATGATCAAATCTCTTACCAATGTGAGATGCTGTTATTATTGCAGGAAAAACTTTTGTCATTATTTTGACTTGGTTTCCAGTCATAAGAAAGACTTCCTGTGTGCCAGTTCTCAAATTGCTTCTTACCTTTTATAATTCCTTGACTCAAACATCATGGCCTCCCCTTTGAGTTTACACTGAATACCATTACAGAAAGTCCATAATATTTCCATTCTTCTCAGTGCACTGTGTCTTTCATAGGACTGTGGGGCTATATGTGTTCAGAAGCCTTGCACCACTTATGTATGGTAGACATTTGATGAGGTACTAACTGGAAGTCAGATGGGGTTCATATCAAACTGGAAGTCACCTTCATAGAACTGCTCATCTTCCCCATGGTTTTACAACCTTCAAATCTATAAGCAGTCATCGAGAATTTTCCATGTGTTCTGTTGCAAAATCATGCCTCTAAAAGTAAGTTCTCCCATTTCATTTCAATGAGATATCTTTGTCTTTAATCTAAGCTTTATCTTTGTAGATAGAAGTCCATGGAAAGACATCAACGTCTCCACAACATCTCCACAGCTGTGGTCTCCACAGCAGCTTCTCCATAGCTATGTTTTGTTCAATAGTTTTTCCAAGACAGGGTCTCACTGTGTAATCTAAGCTGGCTTTGAACTCGAGATGTAGCCCAAATTGTCTGTGTACTCACTGTGATTCTCCTGCTTCTTCCTCCCATGTACTGGGGTGAGGGATATATACCACCACGCCCAGCTCTTTGTGTCGTAATCTACTGATAATTTTCAGAATATGAATCGCAAATGCCTGCTGTGTATCAGTGTGCTACTCCTTTAGCCAGATGTGTTTTCCAGCTGTGAGGAAAGAAAACTTGAGAAAATCAACTTGATAAAGGGAGAAAACATTCTCCAATGTTCTGGAAATGGTAGCATAGGATAAAGTCTGGAAGAAAAGTCAGAAGGCCTTGTGCTACAGTTCGGATTTGGGGTGTCCTCCACAGCTGGTATGTCGAAGGGTTGTGCAAAAGGAACACACTGTGCTGTGAGATGTGCTGGAACGTTTAGGAGGCAGAGCCTGGTGGAAGATAGATTCCATCACGGAGACATGCCCCTTCCTCCTTCCTCAGTATGATCCCCGCAAAGATGATTCCCTCCCCAGGAGCTGAAAGAGAGCGAAGCCCATTGATCACAGACTGAAATCTCTGAATCAATGAACCAGAACAAGCCCTCCCTTTTCATCAGCTGATTTTCTCAAGTGTTTTCTCACAGTGATGGATAGCTGGTGAACACATCTGGCCAAAGGAATAGCACACCGATATACAGCAGGCGTTTGCGATTCATATTCTGAAAATTAACGATAAATTACTACACAAAGAGCCAGGCATGGTGGCATATAGATCTCTAACCCCAGGACTCAGGAGGTTGAAGCAGGAGAATCACAGGGAGTGCACAGCCAACCTGGGCTATATTTTGAGTTCAAAGCCAGCTTAGATTACACAGTGAAGAAAAACAGCCTGAAGATGATACAGAGGGTCTGAAAATGAAAACACTGTTATCACGACTTTAAAATCACACTGAAAGCCCTTTGCTTTAAAAAATCATAGATGGCAGCTTCTCAAGAACTATTTATTCTCAACTAATAAGCAATTATTGGCATATTTTCTATGGAAGTGTTCACATAAATTTCACATTGATACCAACAAAACAAGTAACAAAATTACCTCCATTGCCTTCTCTGTGTTTCTTCCCAAACCGTCATGTTGAAGCAAATAACTGAGCATGTGTGGGTTTTGCCCCAAATCATCTAGTGAAGCCTGCCTCATTGACATCTTAGTTGTTAGGATAAAGACTTGCTATTTCAGTGACTCCTAAGTATACAGTTTTATTGAAAGTCATTATTTGTAAGATTTTGTGTGTTTTCCCACTTAACCTGGTGAATCTTACATATGCCAACAAACTCAGTAGTTACTCATGTACATAGCATTTATAACTCTGCCTATAACTGTTAATGAGAGTTATCTAAAGTACTCACACTTGGTGGGATTTTTACTGTTTCTTAAGTTTTCTACTTTTTTGAGACTTTCACAGTAAGTATATCGTATTAACATAATTTCTACATCTTCCTGTCCTCACTCCTGTGCTCTCTCTCTCTCTTGAATTCATCACCTCTTCTTCTATTATTACTATTGTTACACACACACACACACACACACACACACACACACACACACAAATACACAGACACACACATAGACAGACACAGACACACACAAATACACAGACACACACACACACACACACACACAGACACACACAAATACACAGACACACAGACACACACAGACACACACAGAGACACACACAGACACACACACACACACACACACAAACGCACACTGAACCTATTCAGTGTTGCTCATACATACATGTGTTTAGGGTTGAACACTGAAGATTGGACAACCTACTGGGGACTTGTCACTGGGGAAACTGATTCTCCCTGTCTTAGTGGCCATTAGCTGTCTGTAGTGCTTTACCTAGGGGTGGGCTATTGCGAATGTTCCCCCCATCCACCTCGGCGTGTCTCTTGATGGGGTCATTGCACAAGTCTCATTTAAGTAACTGTATTGTTGAGATTTCATAGGTGAAGTGTCCTTGTCATGGCTAGAAGACACAACCTCACAATAGACTTCCTGGTCCTCAGGCTCTTAGAACCTTTCTTCCCCCTGTTCTATGATGGTCCCTGAGCCTTAGGTGTATGTTGTGGATGCAGCTGTTGGAGCTGGGCACCCCATGGTCACTTATCTGCTTTTTGACCAAGTGTAGATCTCTATGGTAACCTCTATCTGCTGCAAAAGGAAGTTTCTTTGATGAGGGGTAAGAGATATACTTATCTGTGTGATAAGGATATGTATTCGGAATATAGCTAGAAGCTATATTGATGTAGGGAGTGTGGCAGTAGAAGGCTCTCTTTTAGCATCTATTATCTTGCTAGTTAGTAAGATAATAGTAGTTAGCTGGATTTCCAGTAACACACTTTATTTCCCTTCTGTTGGTTCCCTTAAACCCAATTAGATAGACATTGATTATCTTCAAGTTGTAAGTGGCGCTCTTGCAACCATTGGAAGGTGACACTTTGGAATGGCTGCTGAGAGAATCCTATTTTAGACTTCTCAGTACTAAGGCATCCAAGAGGATTTGTTGTGTTGCAGACACCACCCTCTCTCTCCAGTGACAGAATGAAATCACTGAGTTCTGTGACCATGATTTCTTTACTCAATGAACACTTTCCATGATGTAAGTAGATGAACCTGGGGCTTTTCAGGGTCACCTGTGATTCTGTGGAAAAGACATGAAGCTCAAAATCCTGTGAGGTGTCTCTAAAGGTCTTCTCTCTGACTGGGGAACCATGATGCAGAGTTGTTCTTGACGCCCATGTTTGGACATCATCCTTTGAGCCATAGTGATGTTCTTCCATCTGGAGCCCAGCCCCATTGAAGACTTTCCCTTCTGGTGGACTTTATTGTTGACTTTATTTTGATGCTCTTAGAAAACATACCCATTGTTTCATTTGCATTTACTGGAAAATTAAATTGTGGGCTAATATCCGTTTAGCTTCCCAATATATTCACATCCAGGAATTTTTCAATTATAATATCTAGTAACTCAAAATTTTTAAATTCGCTTTTGTGTTATTGATGCCTTTCTTTGTGGTTTCAGTATAACTTACATACATTTTATTTTTTTCCTCTGTAAATGAGCTGTGGTTTCACACTATAAGGCTTAAGAGCTTAGCTTTTACATACTTGATAATCAGAAGTATATAATAGCCTTATCACTGGGGTTGAATTGGATAGGTCTCATTAAAATTGCCTATTTCTATATATTCAGAAAATAAGACAATTTTCTGATAAACCCAACCACACTCTTTGGTTTATTTTTCACTTTATTCTACAGTAGCATTTGCTGAATGTAGTAGAAATTCTGTTCAACTCATTTCTTCTTGGACAAATTATCACGTCTACAGCTTGTTCTCTTCTTGAAAGGGTCAGCTGCCAATCTTGTGCCTGGTAAATGTCTCCCATAAGGCATGGCAATCTCAGGTGACTAGCCACTCTTAACAAGTATCCATGTGTCACTATAGCAGTGTTAGATTCTAAATTGAACTCTTACAGAGCAGACCCTGTGTTTATATTTACAAATACAACACTCAATAAGGAAGTTCTTTTTTTTTTTTTTCTGAGACAGGGTTTCTCTCTGTATCTTTGGAGCCTGGAACTCATTCTATAGACCAGGCTGGCCTTGAACTCAGAGAGATCCACCTGCCTCTGTCTTCCAAGTGCTGTGATTAAAGGCATGCACTACCACCTGACAGGAATTTCATTTTTGAAAATTTGCTCAATCAGTTGTTCAGTTCACGGCCTATCAAATAATCATGGTAAATGTTTAGTTCAAATCAACCACATAGACATATTTTGTTTGTTGTTGTTTTTTAACATAGAATTTTCCATTTTTATCTGTGGAATCCAACAATGGGAGGTGAGTAGGGGTAAGCTAACGACCAACCTAAAGTCCCCATGATGTGTACAATGAAAACATTTCTCTTGACCACATTTCTCTTGACCGTATTTCAGTAAGGCAGACTGTGCTAGTTTGAAATAAAATGGCCCCCAAAGGTAATAGCATCATTAGGAGAGATGGTCTTGTTGGAGTAGGTATGGTCTTGTTTGAGGACGTGTGTCACTGTGGGGGCAGGCTTTGGGGTCTCTTTTTTCAAGTTTCACTCAGTGGGACAGTCAGTTGACTTCTTGCTGCCTTCTGGTCAAGATGTAGTCAGCACCATGTCTGCCTGCATGCTGCCATGCTCCTCACCATGAAGATAATGGACTGAACCTCTGAAACTGTAAGCCACCACCTCAAATGTTTTCTTTATAAGAGTTGCTGTGGTCATGGTGTCTTTTCATGGCAATAAAAACCTAGCTAAGTGCTGTGGGATGTATTTCTGTGTGCTGTGAATATGTGTTGCTATGATTGGTTAATAAAGAAGCTGCTCTGGCCTATGGTGAGTCAGGTTATAGCAGGAAATCCAAAAGAGAGACAGAAGAAGAAGGCAGAGGCTGACAAGAAGCTGCGTATGGTGGATTCTATCTGTACTGAAATGTGATTTTAATTGTATGTTAATAAATAAAGTTGCTCAGGGGTCAGAGCTATTAGAGCCATAGAAAGAGCGTGGCGGTGGTGGCGCACGCCTTTATTCCCATAGATCTCTGTGTGTTCAGGGATACAGCCAGCATTGGAGACATATGCCTTTAAGAGCTGGGGGGCTGTACATTCAGACAGTGATGAAGCAGTCATGTGTTTGGGTTTACAACCAATGAGAAGGCAGAACAGAAAGATTATTTAAAGACATACACACAGGAAATGGATCTCTTTCGGAGAGCTAGGAGCACTGCAGGAGGAAGGGTGAGATTTTAGCTCTGAGCTCTGACCTCTTGGCTTTCTCTTTTACAATGGTTCTGTGTTACTTATTTAATAAGACAGTTGGTTACATCTACAGCTGCGAGCCACCGTCGTGTCGGGAAGCTGAGGAGGGTGGAGTCAGCAGCCAGGGCTGAGGCTTTCATCCCAGCCATGCAGTTTAACAGTTTAAAATCTCTCCTGGTCAGAGAAGGATTATAGATCCACAATAAGACAGATTCAGGTGGAATACGCACACACATGCTCACAGGCATACAAACACATGCAGATATACACATACATGCACACAGACATACAAACACACATGCACACACATGCACACATATACATACATACACGTACATAGACATACACACATGCACACAGACATGCATACACATGCAAGCATATGCATGCACACAAGCTCACAGGCACACACATGCACATTTGTACACAGACATACAGTCACACACAGACATGCTTGCACAGCCATACTCACATATGAATAAAGGCATACACACAAATATACATATGCATGCAGGCACATGCCCATGTATTACACAGTTATTTTCAGAATCATCAGGAGGCTAAACAATTTTAATAATGTGTTCAACTCAGTCTTAAGGACACCCTCCCCCTTAAAAAAAAAACAACCAAGAAGGATGTGCCTACAAATATGGCCATGCCTTACTCTTTTGAGAATTGCCTATTTATGGTTTGGAAGAGAACACACAAGGAGCATTCAAATTTAATACTGCATCAAATATTCTCCAAAAGGATTTAAGAAGGTCTACGCAGTGGATCTCTCATTGAAATATAAACATTTTCCATCGATAGAAAAGTGTCTTTTTTAGTTTTGGTAGGCCAAATACTCATTTTGCAATGACAGAGAGCAGACAGATTCTTACTGAAGTGGAAAGAAAGACGCTTACCACCAGGGAAGGACGGGGATTAAAAGGATACAGGGAGAACATATCTCCAGGCCCACCCACTGTGAGGAGCTTTTCAGCTGGATCCAATAGCAGCCTAAAACCAACATGACAAGAAACAGAAAAAAGGGCTGAGCCCTTGGACTGCGCTCCTGCCCACACACAGGCAAGGCTGTGGAAAGAGTCAGCGAGTTCTCTGGCGTCTGAGAGTTTGCACACTCAGGGAACCAGCAAGCACTTTCTTGCTTGTGTTTGGTCTGAATGCTGTTTTTCTTATCCTATATTAAAAAAGAATTATGGACCCATTAGTCAAAAGAATGTACGCTGTTTTCATTCATGAGGAGATGATGGAAGCTCCGGGAAGAAGTAAAAGCACCCAGGAAAAGGTTACTTCGTGTCATTGTCATAAAATTATGTATACTATATTCAAAAGTGAAAGCCATGATTCAGAAAAGTTTCCTTAATCATGAGGGACTGCCATGTCAGTTTTACAAACCGCTTGAGGTAGGAAGGCACCAGATTTATTGACTTAGCTTTAGTAACAAATCTTGTATGTTTCAACACTGATAACTTATGACTACAATGATTCATACTGCACTGGAGTCTTTTATATTAAATTGTTAATACATTCTTATTCTGCTTTGTGTTTCTCTCCAAGAATAGCTGTGGGTGTTTCACATAGCAAACACCCAACATACATGCCGTGATCAATAAGAACCATAAGAGTAAGCGTGATGATTGTGCCTGAGATAATTATTTCTTATGATACAATGGTTCTCAAGTCAGTTTTGTTCTTGGGAAGCCTGTTTGGACCAGTGGCATGGCAGATTTAAATAAGGACAGGGCCCCTGTGCCTGAGCTAATCCAAGCAACCCAGCCATTCCCTCCAAGACCACTGGGGTGGGAAGATGCACAGTGGTCCTTCAGCTGCAGGGGTATCCCAGAATGGGGAGACAGGATGGCTCATGTAAAATGTCTGTGGATTATGGAGGACTAGATGGGTTAGTGTCCCTCATGCCCGTGACTGTGCCCCAAATTGTTCTTTGACAGAGAGATTGATAGAAAGATGAGATATTTTCAGGGCATATTAAACTTTTGCTAATATCCCTTTGTTAGTATCTCTTGTGCCGCTCAACATCAACAGGCACTGACTTCACGTGGATGACTGTGAGCCTTCAGAGATCCTGCCAATCATCTGTAGGAAGATGTTATATAAGGCTGACCCCGACTGTCTTGCCCTTTGTAAAAACATCTGGAAGAGAGTAAAGGCAGAGGTTGAGTAGTTTAAACAAAGGCACCGTGTGTGTGTGTGTGTGTGTGTGTGTGTGTGTGTGTGTGTGTGTGTGTAAAGGGCACTCTTAGAAACCATCAGACTGCTAGGTAAAAATCCCTCTTTGTTGTTGGCCAGAAAGGCCCTTGAGACACCATACACCATAAATCCTACCCCCACTGCCGTTCATTATGTACCAAAACTAGATAGTAAGAACCCATTGATAAAGACACCACACAGAGAAATAAAACCACAGCTGAACTATCTATGAGCCTTCTTGCTGTCTTGCTCTCACAGTACAAAAGGAACGGCACAAGCTGCTGAGGGATAATTGCCACTACCTTGCTACAACACTGTATACCTATGGTCATCATGACTAGGAGCATGGATGAGAGCTCACATCTTGAGATATAACCACAAGGCAGAGAGAGAGAGAGAGAGAGAGAGAGAGAGAGAGAGAGAGAGAGAGAGACTTGGTCACATGCAGATGTAACCAACCATCTCATTAACTAAGAAACACAGAACCAATGTAAAAGAGAAAGCCGAGAGGTCAGAGCTCAGAGCTAAAATCTTACCCTTCCTCCTGCAAGCTCCTAGCTTCCCAGAAGAGAGCTATTTACTGTGTGTAAGTCATTTCATAGTCTTTTGTTCTGCCTTCTCATTGGTTGAAAACCCAAACACATGACTGCCTCGTCACTGCCTGTATGTACAGCCCCCACCCCAGGTCTTAAAGGCATATGTCTCCAATGCTGGCTGTATCCCTGAACACACAGAGATCTACCTAGCTCTTCAACCAAGTGTTGGGATTAAAGGCGTGTGCCACCACCGCCACACTCTTGCTATGGCTCTAATAGCTCTGACCCCCGGGCAACTTTATTTATTAACATACAATCAAAATCACATTTCAGTACAATTAGAATACCACCACATTTCCCCTTTTCTATTTTAATAAAAAGAAAAAAAAGCAAAAGGTTATAACTAACATAAGAAAAACTATATAGAAAAGTACAATAAATATATACAAGTAATAAATACCTAAACAGGTATTTGACAAATCAGAGAAAATAATTCCATTATCTATCCTATTTTGGTAAATCCAAGATGTATCTAATGCACTTTCTATCCTAATTAATTTTCAACTATAACTAACTAATCTTCAACCATAACTAACTAATCTTCAACTCCCTCAGAGACCCAAGAAGAAAATAATATTAGCTAACAAAAATAAAAACAGGAAGTGCATGCAAGCAAATTCCAAAAAATTTGTGGGTTGACAGAAACAGCCAGCTGCATGGACAGTCACCTGAGGTTTCCGCAGTGTTGGGGCATCATCTTCAGCCTATAGGCTTATGGTATCTGACAGACTCATTTGTGAAGTAGGATGTACACAAGGTCAACAGTTCAACCTCACATTGGGTGAGAGCAGTCCATGTACCAGAAACACCTGAATTCCACTAGTGTCATGTCATGATTCAGGATTTTAAATTCTGGAAATTGTTGACAGTTTTTTAATTCAGCTGTCCATTCTTCTTGGCTGTGTATATATGGCTTCATCTCAGCATCCCCTTCTTCTCCACATCCCTCTATTAAATGCCAGTCTACTATTGAGAGGCGTGAGCTTTCAGCTGCTATTCCATTGCACAACAGAAGCCATCGGCCCTCTGCCTGTTCAGCTGCCTTCGAAGAAAAGGGCACTGTACCTTTTCCGGATTTTGAAGGCCACTTCAGGGATGGGGCCATATTGTCCTGGCCTCAGAAGATGCCTTTTGATAAAGCCATAACCACACTTGTTTTGGCAAGAATCAGTAGTCCTTTGTTTCATGGTCTGTCTGTCCATTTTGTCCTGTTGATTCGAGGATACTTTGTTGTCCAGTGGCTAACTTTTGCCACAATGAAAGTTGACTCCATATGCAGTTTCTTCAATGCCTATATTTTTTCTGAGGTAGATTGGTACTGCCAGGAGCTGACATGTCTCAAAAAAGGAAAATTTTCTAAGTTATTAAAACATTTTAAATGCCATATTCTGTAGATCTCTGAAGGGTTTGAAGATGACCTGTCTAAAACATCTCTGCTCAATTTTTAAAACATATCTAATATGACTACATGTTCTATTGTAATGTCTAACTACTAACTTTCATTTCTTTATATCCTCATAGTTGGTAATAATAACATTCAAGGATCAGAAAATTGCATTACATTGTTAAATGAATGGTATGAATACAATTAGAAATATACATATAGCATTTTCTAACAATATCAGTTTCAAATTTGTATACAATATAAAACAATCCAATCCAATGTAAAGTATTTAAAACTAGTAATTGTCTTTTTCTTTTCTTTCTTTCTTTTTTTTAAAACAAGAACCTTAAATCTAATCTCCTTTGTTTAGCCTTTTTCCTAAACCTTGACAACAACTTGTAACCAACCCCCCTAAACAATGAAAATTATCCCAGACCCAAAACCCATTAAAAAGACCAAAAAACCACCCACCCCACACCACCTCTTTGGGAATGTGGGCGTCGTATTCTTAAAATTGCTTCCTGCTGGGTATGGTCGAAGTTTTCTTTATCCTGAAAGAAAAATTTTAGGTTAATTGTCAAATTCTAGGAAAGGTAACTATATCCTTCATTATCCAGTCTGTGTATAATGCCAAAGTTCACGGTTTGTCTCAAGTCCTTATTCAAGTAGTCTTTGAGACTGGATCATCTCAGCTAGTCATCTCAAAATTGCTCTGAGCACCTTGTAGTTCAAAGTTGATCTGTAGATGATGTTTGTCAGCTTAGTGATATTATTATTGTCCACATGGAATTGTTGTTGTTGTGGGGCCCCATCTTCTTTCTGGAGACTTCAGTTGGTGTTAGGCCTGGCCGTGATTTCCTGCAGAAAACTGATAAGAGACTCAAACACAAAGACATATATATGCAGCTAATTGAAGCCTTTTTTTCTAGAATTAGTTAGTACTTTATATGACCATTCATATCTTAACAAAGTTTAAAATGTATATATATCTATATATCTATATATGTTAATCTTGTAAATTTTGATATAAAATTCATACTTTAAGAAAAGTTTAAAGAATCAGAATAGAATCAAAGAGTTGAGATTAGTAATAGAATAGTCCCTTAATTAATTTGGCTTTTGTCCTGTCCCATAGCAGAAGATGGCTCTTTTATTCTGGCATGATACAGGGAGTTTACATTTTCCTTTTAACAACATGCTTGAGTTTAAAGAAGGAGAGAACCATTCTCTAACTCCAAAGTCAGATTTGCAACCATACTCCCCCCCCCCCCCCCGAACCCAAAGACTTTGGTTTCCCGGAAGCTGCCCAGCGGGTCTTCTGAAACCCCAAATTTCACCACAGTGACACAGCTCCTCCAACAAGAACACACCTCCTAATCCTTCCAAACATTTCCATCAACTGAGGACCAAATATTCAAATAAGTGAGCCCAAGGAAGCCATTCTCACAAATCACCATAAAATATTAACGTGCCGGGGTAAGATGGGCCCACCAGCACAAGCGTGGCATGGCCATTATGGGTGCAGAAATCAGTGGTTTCTGGTTGACTTTATGGCCTGCCCCACAGGTTGGAAGCCTAGGTAACAGCTTGAGGTTGGGAGTCAACAGGCCAGAATGGGGGAACAGTTACGTTTTGTTGGATGACTGTCAAACTAGCTTATAAATATTTATGCTTATGCCCATGGATCTTTGTTGCTGTCAGCCACAATCATTAAGGAAAGGAAACTTTCTTTGTTCAACAGACTCAAAGACACCAGCAAACCTCCTAAGAACAAATTGCTGTGGCTGTGGTACAGTCACTTGGTGTTTAGCCGTAAGTAGACGTGTGTATCAAATAGACGTGTGTATCACTCCTTCCAAGTCAAGGGACACTATAGAAGAGGAGGCAGCAAAATAGAAGAACCAGATGAAGAAATGTATTTTGTAGCAACTTCCTCTAAATTTAGACACCCCCTGGTGAAGGGAAGAAGTAAACACACCAGACTCAGGAGGTAAACAACAAAGTCCCTAAAAATTACAAGACTCATTAAGCTCCTCTGAAAGGTTATTCTAACAGTAGTAATTGCTGGGAAGAGGAGACTGTCTGACATGTCAAACTGCCTGGAAGCCATGCAGAACATTCCAGGGATGTTGCTTTTGTGAGCTGTCATCCAGGCGAAGGTGGGCTTTTCAGTGACATGACTGCTTTTGACTGTCCATGCTCTTTCATTAACCTCAGCAAGCTCATTGGCTTACCAAGTAGGACGTTGTTGGAATCTTTAGTTTTGTCCGTCAACAGCGCCCTATCTGAAGTGAACAAGGGATCATAAAACAATGAATAGATAAAACAAGGAGTCATGAAACAAAACATTATTGGTGGTTAAAAAAGAATGGAATTTTGAAATAAGCTATGACATTCAGGAACATGGACGATATGCAGATACAAAAGTCACACAGAATACTCTGATTCTGTTCATATGAAGGATTCATAATAAGCAATGAGTGAAGGAGTAAACTAGTGGTCACCAAAGGCTGAGGCAGAAGGAAGGAGCAACGGTGGCTACAAACATAAAATTTCTTTTATGAGTATGGTGATATTTTATTTGTACTAAAATGTTATTTGTATCTTAATAAATAAAGTTGCCCAGGGGTCAGAGCTATTAGCAAGCCATAGGAAAGCTGGGCAGTGGTGGTGCACACCTTTAATCCCAGCACTTGGTAGGCAAAGCTAGGTAAATCTCTATGTGTTCAAGGATACAGTTAGCATGGAGACACACGCCTTTAATCTCAATACCAACCATATAAAGACTTTAACACAGGAAATAGCTCTCTTTTGGAGAGATAGGACCACTGCAGGGGGAAGGGTAAGGTTTTAGCTCTTAGCTCTGACCTCTTGGCTTCCTTCTTTGCATTGGTTCTGTGTTTCTTATTTAATAAGATGGTTGGTTACATCTACACATGAGTGTTAAAAAATACTCTAAAATTAATGGATAAGGTCATATCATTTTATAAGTTTATAAGTATACCAAAAGAAACACTGAATTGTTCATATTACAAGGGCAAATTATTAATGCATGAAATGTGTTTCAACACAAAAAGAATTGTTTTTTTGAGGGTTTTCATCAAAGTTCTTGATGTTTCAAGAATATATGAGCTACAGCTAATGAATTCTCTATTTCATACACAATTTACATAACAGATATTTCCTGTTCTGATCATTTCATCACAATGCATACTTAATCCAATCATTGATGTCATTATTCTATAATTGTCCACATAAATGAAGTGTAAGACTATGACAGACTATAATCAACACACAAAATTGGCTGACAAAAATCGTTAAATCACAGTAGCTGGTTGAAAATTGTAAAATGTATACTGCAAACGTATTTACAGATATTAGTGGTGTTTGGGTGTAGGGTCTATTTCTGTGAATATTTGTATATATATATGTCAGGAAACAGCAATGAAGAAAAGGAACGTTTGAAGGATACATTACCAGAAATGTTAATTATCACCACTGTTGTAACTCATGGAAGACCTCCAAAGTAGAAGATTGACTGGTTAGTTCAGTTTGGAGATGAAATATCTTCCCCATAAAGGCCCATGGGTTGATGAGTTGGTCTCCCAATAGTGGTGCAATTGAGAATATTGGATCATGAGGCCCCACCTTCTTGGGTGGATAAACCCATTGATAACTTCATAGTTTGATATTATTCACAGATGATGGATGCTAGGATGTGGGACTTGGTTGGAATGTGACTTTGAAAAGTATGTCTTGTCCCGGGTTCTTTCCTCTCTCTCTAGCTCATCTATCTATCTATCTATCTATCTATCTATCTATCTATCTATCTATCTATCTATCTTCTATTTATATCTATCATCTATCTAGCATCAATCTATTATCTATCATCTATTTATCACCTGTCATCTATCTATTATCTATCTATCTATCTATCTATCTATCTATCTATCTATCTATCTATCTATCACCATATCTTTCCTCATCCTACTGCTCTTTCCTCTTCTCTCCTTCCTGGATGCCAGAAAGTAAGTAGCCCTATCCTACCATAACCTTTAACCATGGTACTCTGCCTCACCATAGCTCCAGAAATAATGGAGCCAGTTGACTACTATCCAATTAACCCTTTGGGACCATGAGCAAAACAAATTCATCCTCCTTAAAGTTGTCTATGTCAGGCAGTCCCCTCCCCACATTGTGACAAAGTACAGAGAAACACAGGTTATTAGTTACTTTTCTGTTGCTGTGATCAAATACCATGACCAAAAACAACATAGAAGAAAGTTTATTTGGGCCTATGGTTCCAGAAGACTACAAGTCCATTATGATGTGGAGATAAAGAGGCAAGCAACAGGAATCCTGACAGGAGCAGGAAGCTGGGAAGTCACACCCTCGACTGCCAGCCTGGAGCAGGAAGAGCAAACTGAAAGTAGGGTGAGACTAAAAACTCTCAATGATGCATTTCTTCCAACAAGCCTCCCTAAACACAGCACCTGGGGACCAAGTACCCTAGCCTGTGGAGGACGTTTCTCATTCCAACACATACTGGTGTGTACTGTGACAATTTCTTACAGCATCTCCCAATTCAACAGGGTCCTGGACTCATGAAGAGGAAGATGAATAATGGCTAGAATTTCCCAGGCACATGAGCAAAGATTATTTTTCATTTTGTTTTAAATAATGGAGTATTTTTTTCCAATAATGCTCAATAATTTTTCGGTGATTTTTTTTTAAGTTTTATACCACACAATGATTCTTTTAAAAATCTCATAAAAAGGAGATTTTTTTCATTTTAGTACTCACATTATAATTTCAGTGCCAGGATTTAAATAAGGTGTGGGACCCATTTCTCCAGTCATTTTTTAAGTCTAAAACTGAAACTATTAGTTAATGTATGATTTCAAGGATGTTGTAGAGATCTCTTAATAATTTGTTGTTAATAATTTTAAATTTTTTAAAAAATATTTTAAATTTAAATTTAAAAAACTATCATATCCAATTATATTTCATGCTGGATTCCCTATTACATAATTCCTACATATTTCTTGTTAAATTCTTTGTTGTAAATAGTTGGGGTTTCTAATAGTTTCTGTAGAGAAATAAATGTTTTTATTCCTATTTATGATTTGACCACATGATTATTTCTGCTGCTATCCTTCTTAAAAGTAATTTTTCCTTTCTAACTTAGTGTTCTGAGACACGTGTATTTGTTCTCATTTGAGAATTTTCTGGATAAAATTATTATTATATATCATACTTCCCATACAATGAATGGATTCAGTGTCTCATCTTTAGTTTTTTTTTTTTTTTTTTTTTTTTTTTTTTCCTTTTGTAAATTTATTCTCAAAGTTCATTGTAGCTGCAGTTTTTCTGCCTTGCCCACAGTCAGGACAAATCTTTGTCACCCACCAATCCCACAGCCGCTCAGACCCAACCAAGTAAACACAGACACTTATATTGCTTTCAAACTGTATGGCCGTGGCAGGCTTCTTGCCAACTGTTCCTCTATCTTAAATTAACCATTTCCCTTTATCTATGCCTTGCCACGTCGCTGGTGTCTTACCGGCGACTTCACATGCTTCTTGTCATGGCGGCAGCTGCAGCGTCTCTGGTCATGGCGGCGGCTGCAGCCTCTCTGGTCATTGCGACGGCTGCAGCCTAGTTTTATCTACTCTCTAAAGAGTGACTTCTGGAATTGCTAACGTTTCTAGTTTTATTATATTACCCTAACGGCTGGATTCTACATCCTTTGAGATTATATAATAATAAAATTAAAGGGAAACAAATGACCAACCCTCGGGAGTAAAAAACAGAAAAAAATAGCTGTGAGTTAGGTAGGGGAGGGAAAGAGTGAGTCAGACTTCAGCTTATTTATATTCTCTTACAAAAAATTAAAAACTGTATAACCTTAGCTATGCATTAAAGAGTTTTAAAAATGTTTGCAGAAATTGGGATATGCTAATGTTGGTTTGCAGGAATCCAAGGAACCTTTGGTAGCTCCATAGCACATATTTCTTTTCATCCCTTCATGAGGGTGGTCAGGTGAAGATGGGTCAATAGTAAACTATATGGGCTGTGTCTGGTGCTGTAACAAAAGCCTAGCTTGTGAGTTTGGGCTATTTATGTACTTTAGATATTTATGTAACAGTTCGACCTTTTTTTTTTTTCAGAAGTAAAAGACAATTTGCATTAAAAACAGGTTTTTATTTCAGTAATTATAATAGGAAAGTATGCACAGACATGCTGTTAATTGGCTAATACATGCAGTATGGTGCAGGCCTGTTTTCGATGAGGTTCTTCTATGTTGGGAGCTATTTGGTTTCTACTTTCCACTTGACAGTTTTATTTTCTCTTTGAAGAAGAGGAGGTGTCCATGCTGTTACTGTTGTTTGGGTGGCATTTCTGTGAGTCAAAGAAATTTCCCCTGAAATACAGCCGCATAAATAATGGTGTATTAGGAGAAAACCCAGTTCATTCTTCTAACGAGCACATAGTTCTGAAAGTCCGTGGGCCTGTTCAGACACACAGCTTGAGAAGGAAGAGACCCAGTAGTTCACCTCACAAAGTACCACACATGACGCCGGTGTAAGGCCAGCATGCTGTGGGAGCCAAGGGGAACAAAGCTGACTGAGACCAGAATCACAGGGACCTTCACAAGGAGGCAGCGTTCTATGTGGGCTTTGAAGAATGAGTGATTTGCTAGGTAGAATCAATGGGATATCAGAACGGGCAACGGTTAAAGACTGACCGTTTGTTGTGAAACCGTGTGACGGTCAGTCTGAAGGCCTCCCTTGAGGACTCCGTACTAAGTGTCAACGGCTTACAAAATAGCAGCTATGGCCCAGAAATTAGACTTTTAGACTGAAAAATTGCCCTACAATAAGCACGAGTCATCTTCACCAAAAATTACTGACAGGTTTCTTTGATCTGGAAACAAAACACAGAGGTTTAGAGAAACTTCCGGAGGCCAAGCTCTGCCTGATGGGTTGTATTCACAAGCAAATAAATCTATTCCCTTCAAACCAACACACTTATCTGAGGGAACTGCAGGGATGATACTCCAGTTCTCACAGGCAGTATCAAGACAAGCTCTGGAAAAGGCTGTTAGCTGTCCCCACTGTCTTTAGGGGTGAAATCGCCAAGGTTTGTCATGTTGACGGAACACTGACTGGGCCTCTTGGTCTTGTCTGGTTATAGTAAGATGAGCAAGTTCGGGGTGATAAAGAGAAGAAGTATGTGGGTGGTGGTTTCTGTGGCGTGTTCTTGAGGTGGGGAGATGACTGAAGAGCGAGAACATAACGGAGTAGGAAGCTGAGAGCTGTTGTGTGATATTTTATTTGTGTTCTGACAAAGAAAGCGTGCCTGGAGATCAGAGAGCAGAGCTAGCCACTAGCTAACCATGGAGGCCAGGCCGTGGTGACCACACACCTTTAATCCCAGCACCTGGGAGGAGGAAGCAGGAAGGTTAGGAGTTCAAGGCCACCCTGGGCTACAGGAGATTGAACCTGTTTAAAAGAGAAACAGGTGGCTCACACCTTTGATCCCAGCACTTGGGATCTCATGCTTTTGATCCCAGCACAATGGAAGTGGAGACAGGAACATAAGGCAGATGGAGACAGGATCTCACCCCCTTCAGTCTGAGATTCCACAGAGATAAGAAGTGTCTGTGGCTGCTCCTTTGCTTTTCTGATCTTTCAGTTTTCATCCTAACATCTGACCCTGGGTTTTTATTATTAATAATAATTAGGATCACACTTCAGAGAGCAGTCCAGGGGCCAGAGCAGTGGGCCCACCTTAGATGCCTACAGTGAATATAAATAATCAAATTCTAGCTTACGGAGGCTCTAGAGAGGCGAAGTGGTTAAAAGCTTTGGCTGTTTCTCTAGAGGACCTGGGTTTGGTTCCCAGCACTCATGAGCTCCAGTTCCTGAGAACAGGGCACTAGGAGACCCTGCCTTAGCCACACCTCAGAGAATGTGTGCTGGGGGAATTATAATGTATGTTGTTACAATATTTAAGAAAATAAAAAGGGTGTGTTACTTTTGTGTGTTACTTATAGCCAAACTAATTAACCCCTCAACTAACTCCTCTGTAGCGCTTTCAATCTATTATATAGATCTATGATTTATTTCTCTTCAAAGGGGTATTCTTTTCCAGTGAGTAGATTTATTCCTTCTTTAGTGTGTGATATCTACTCTGTTCTTTCTTTTTATTTATTATTATTATTATATTATTATTATTATTATTATTATTGTGGTGGTATTATGTTCCCCAAAATATTGTGTACTCTAATAAATTTATCTGGGGTCAGAGAACAGACAGTCACTAAATACAAAGGCTAGAAAATGGTGGCACTCACACCTTTAATCCTGGCATTCCAGAGATAGAAATCCCTCTGGATCTCTGTGAGTTCAAGGCCACATTGGAAATAGCCAAGCATGGTGACTCACACCTTTAATCCCAGAAAGCCAGCCTTTAATCCCAGGGAGTGGTGGTAGAAAGCAGAAAGATATATAAGGCGTGAGGACCAGAAACTAGAAGTTTTTTTGGCTGGTTAAGATTTTGGCTGGTTAAGCATTCAGGCTTTTGAGCAGTAATTCAGCTGAGACCCATTCCGGATGAGGACTCAGAGGCCTCCAGTCTGAGGAGACAAGACCAGCTGAGGATCTAGTGAGGTGAGATAGCTGTGGCTTGTTCTGTCTCTCTGATCTACCAGCATGGACCCCAATAACTCGCCTCAGGTTTGATTTTATTAATAAGAACTTTAAGATTCCTGCTACATATTATTATTATTATTATTATTATTATTATTATTATTATTATCTTTTTTTTGTTTTTTTGAGACAGGGTTTCTCTGTGTAGCCCTGGCTGTCCTGGCTCTCGCTCTGTAGACCAGGCTGGCTTTTAACTCACAGAGATCCTCCTGCCTCTGCCTCTGCCTCAGGAGTGCTTGGCCTGGCTGATAGCTACTCTATAAAAAAAAATGCATAAGTAGGAGAGCCTATTTGGGTTCTCCATGAAAAGCAAGCCAGTGTTTCTAGCCGTGAGCTCTCCCCCAAAATGTGCCATGCCTTGTGTGGACACACACACTGAATCTTTCTGGCTCTGGTGAAGTATTTCCCATGATTAGCTTATTCAATCCTTCCAACAGCCCTAGGAAGTAGGTACTCTTTCCAGCCCTGTTGTCCAGCTGGCGGTGGGGGGAGAGGGGAGAGGGTGCTAAGCACTGCAATTGACTAACATCTTCCAGCTGGAGAGGAATGAACTTGAGCTCTAATGCACAGCTTAGCTATTCAGCACTGCTCTCAGCACCCCACGGGTGTCCACTTGTTCCTAAAACCGTGTGTCTTAGTTTTTGTCCTTGAGAGAAAAGGGGGAAAAAATATGCGTAAGGGGAAATGGACGAGTGAATAACATGGGATGAGACATTTTTTTGTTAGTGGATCCCTCCGTTCTTAAAATTTTCTTTCTGTTGCTGAGATGTTCATAGAACGGGTTCCTGCTTTGCCCTCAATGACTGAGCTTTACGCTCCTGAACCCAGAACACATTTATTGCAACCCTGATCTTCATGGTCAGACTCTCGGAGCCTGACCATGGTTGGGACCATTTGCTGTCAATAATTTTTATCTTCCTCATCCAGTTGTTCTTCAGCTTCTTCACTCATCTCCCTGAAGCTTGCTTTCCGTGGCTTGGAACCTTTGTCCCCGTTCTGTATCAAGCTTGCCTTTGGAGCCTGCCCTAAAGCTCTACAATTGCCCATGGCACTTTTGGTCATGCTCTAGATACCCACCGCATCTGTTGCCCATCCTATTCACCAAACCATTATTGATCCCTGGTCACGTGCCAACTACTGTACTGTGCTGTGACCGTCATGTATTATCTCCAACCTTCATAGAGTATTTAACATCGCAAACAAGAGCTGTAATAATAAAGCATTATTATGATGGTAAGCACTAATTCAAATAAAAAAAAATAACACCTAACAATACTGTGAGGAACATAAAGCAAAGAGGTCATCCACAAGCTGAATGGAGCTTGAATCATGTTTTCACAAGCTGCATGGTCTACCAGCTTGACTCAGGTGAAAGGACATTACCATCAATAGACAGGTTTAGCAAGGCATGGAAGCATGACCCAGCACAGCTCAACGCTTAGGTTAGGACAAAGGGAATAGCTGGAGGTGATATGGAAGAAAGATCTGAGTGACACCAGGAAGTGCCCTGTGTGCCATGCAGAGGAACTGGGGCTTTGGAGGGATTTCGACCAGCTAGCAAAAATGCTGCCTTTTTCTAGGTCTACCCTCTCTGTTAGGATTCTGCACATCAACCTGCCATCCACCCAGTGAACACACAGAAGTGATTAATGATCTCTGTGACCACCCAGAAAACATTCCTGGCAGCGGCAGGCCCCAAGACACAGCCAGGAATCTGCTGCTCTGGCAACATTTAGGGCAGAAATACACCCCCCCCCTTTGTAGCGCTCAGCTGCTCCTTTAATCACACCTCCGTCCAGACCTCCCTACCACAGTATGCATGCGGCTGCTGCCTCTTTCTCTGCGTTGTGTTTAATATCGAATGCTAAGATCACTGGATACAAAGGACATTTCTATTGCCTCTGTTTTAAGCCAAGACTGACTACAAGTGTAAAATAATGTGGCCACACACTCTAATTCCTCACAGCCCCAAATACAGAGGTGCCTATTTCCCCTGTGAAATAAAATGATCCTATTATAGCAGAAAAGGGCAATGTGTTCTTGAGAATGGCCTCTTGAAAGTCTCTGATGCCTTCTGCACCACCCTCGCTTTCTGAGGTCACCTGCTCCTCTTGACTTCCGACGGCCAAAGGACCAAGGCGGAGATGCTCGCTAGGTTCCTGCAAGAGCATTTGAACTTCGAGTGCCGTTTTTCATCTTTCGGCAGTATTGAGCAACGTGGCCTATTAATAACAGAGATTTATACAGCTAGTGTTTCCATCAATATATAGAGAGAGGTCCTTGATTTCCATTTGGAACCCATAGAAAGCACCGAAGTCTAATATTTAGAAGATGGAGAAAGTGTGTGGTCCTGAATACATTATAGAGCTGTGTGGTATTCTGCTCATTTGGAGGCTTTTCAAACCTGGCCTAGGGGATCTATTTCATGTTTCCTTTTAATACGAGAACAACATTTTCCTCCCATTGTACAATGATTAAAATTCCCAGCGCCTCAACTCAGGCCAAAGGATAAGAATATAAGCAAAAAAAAAAAAAAAAAAAAAAAAAAAAAAAAAAAAAAAAAAAAAAACTGTTCCCAAGACAGGAGAGAGACGGTTTTCCTCTCCTCAGCAATGCCAAGAAATGAATGAGAAGATGTGGACTGTCTCCTTGACTACTTCATTTTTAATAAATGCAGAGTTGGCTACAGGAAGAAACGAAGTGTTCACTGGCAGGAGCAGCAGGGAAGGGGGTTTCCCACCTGATGGCAGCCAGTTCTCTGAGACAGTCTGGATGTCTTCTTGCAGACCAGTAATTGGAAATTAAATATCCCCTCATCTAAAGGAGAGGCACCTGCTTGCAACTTTGTGTTCTATTATTCCTGCTTTTCCCCCTTTGATGCCTGATTTTCACGTGCTTGGAATAATTCATGAGAATCGCTTTAAAACTTCAGGGGAAAGGGGGAAAAAAAAAAAGCAATGCATGAGAGCTTGCTACCTAGGAGAAAATTAGCTGGTTTCTGAGTTTAAAAAAACCCTGGGATTCTTCTTTTTCTGCTCCATAAAATAAGTGTCATTAAAAAATGATTTCGGAGCCAGGAAACTTGGGCACAGGATCCCACACCCACTGATAATAAATCGTAGGTCTTTGTAAAAATGTATTTACATCAGTGAGTTCCAGTCATGTGGCCTAAGAGAAGAAGGGGAGGAAGGAGTGTGATGTCACTAAGGACCTTGTTATTGAATGTTTATTTTGGGTTATATAAGTGAACTGTAAATAAAGCACAGAAAGTTAAGGCACTGGCATAAATGAGGCTGGAGGTAAGGGGACTTCTATGTGGGACGCTGGGGCTGCTGCTACCCCACAGCCTAGGCTAGGACGGGCAACTATGTATTTAAAGGTGAAATCTGGACACAGAAAAGGAAATGGGGACTTAGGACAAGGGAGCCAAGAGGAGTCTACTAAGACACACTTTGGATGACAAGGCTATAATAAAATCTAATACTTTGTGTGCTGTTTAAAAGTTGAATTAAAAATCTATAAACACGGAGCTTTGTATACGAAAATGTATTAAGTAGGACATGAATTACCAGATTAAGAAAGCTTATTCTATCCCTCAATTGTTGAGAGTTTTGTTCTGAAATAAGGGAAGGGTTACAACTGACTTGCAAAGGAAAACTTAGTTTTCTCCAGTGTGTCTCGCTGGGGATATTAACCACACTTAAGGGTGGGGCCTGGGCCCAGGAATAGAAGTAGATGGCCAGTACAGAATGAACTCAGTATTTTTGTATACTTTTGGTCTCATATTGCTTTTGTTTTGTTACTGGTCTTTTGCTTGTATAGTATGGTTTCTGATTTTGTATTTTTTGTTTTTGTTTTTGTTTTTTGTTTTTTCGAGACAAGGTTTCTCTGTGTAGCTTTGCGCCTTTCCTGGAACTCACTTGGTAGCCCAGGCTGGCCTCGAACTCACAGAGATCCGCCTGCCTCTGCCTCCCGAGTGCTGGGATTAAAGGTGTGCGCCACCACCGCCCAGCCTGATTTTGTATTTTTATAGCATGTGTGTGTGTGTGTGTGTGTGTGTGTGTGTGTGTGTGTGTGTGTGTTGTTTGTGCTTTCTCTTTGTTCTTGTTGTTTTTAAACTCTGGTTTGTTTGCTTTCTTGTTTGCCTATTTGTTTTCCAAAGAAGAGAGAGAGAGAGAGAGAGAGAGAGAGAGAGAGAGAGAGAGAGAGAAAGAGAGAGAGAGAGAGAGGAGAGGAGAGGTATAGAGTTGGATGGGTGAGAAGTGGGGAGGATCTGAAGGGATTAGGGTATGGGAAACTGTGACCAGAATATTGTATAAAAAAAAGTCTTTCAATAAAAATAAA
Organism: Peromyscus leucopus; assembly: GCF_004664715.2. Classification (NCBI taxonomy): domain Eukaryota; kingdom Metazoa; phylum Chordata; class Mammalia; order Rodentia; family Cricetidae; genus Peromyscus; species Peromyscus leucopus. The sequence continues at coordinate 4,404,779 of NC_051078.1, forward strand.
TAAATAGATAGATAAATAAATAAAGAAATAAAACAAAAGGTTACAAGTTTAACTATCTTTTTATATCTATGAAAAACGATAGTATGTTTTTGCCCCTCACAAGTAGGAATTTACTGAGGCAGATATGTAGGACTAGACAACCAACATGTCACCACATTGGGGTAGGCGGGTCCTGACACGAACTCCCCTGCGGTCCACGTGTATGGGGCACTCAGAGAGTGAGGTCATGACTCATAGGTGGAACCCTTTCTCCATCTTTCAGACTTTTTCCTCAATAATATTTGACAAGAAGAGATAGCCTAGAGCTTCTGCCTGGAAATATCAAGTCATTTGGGGCTGGGAATTATTACGGATTTAAGGTGACCTGCTTGAATAATGAAATAAAAGCATGTCCTCCGAAGTCCAGATCCTGGCTTCTGCAGAGATCCAAGGGTTGTTTTAAATGAATTTAAATAAATTTCCTTTTTATTATATTGAAAACACATTGTCAATTTAAGATTGAACTGGTAAAGTACTTAATAAGGCAGCAATATAGTGTGGCTTGGGGCAGGACTTGGACAATTAAGTGATAGATCCTATCTGTGTTGGGACGTTACAACGTCTGGAGCAATTTCCCTTGAATAAACATCTGCATTCCAGAATGACTGCAAATATCTCCCTACAGGTTGTTGATTTTAGGCATGATTTAAATCAGAAAAAGCAAGTGAAAAACAGCACAGCGAGGCTTACCGTTCGTTGCCTGGGTTTGCCTTGATTACCAAACACCACAGGCGCAAACAGTGCAATTTTTCTGCCAAAAGCAAAGAGGAAGCTGGCTCAGCATGTCTCCAATGCATCCTAGACAATATGGGTTCAGAAGGGAGCTCCATCTGAAAATGCCGGAGAGTCACATTTTTGTCATTGGCAGCCTTTAGAGGTTTAACCGACTTAAAAAAAAAAAAACACAACTCACAACACAGTACCATCTGAAGCTTATCTTGCAACATTTTTCTCCCATTAAGACTTAAGATCCATTCAACAAGAGAGATGCCATGCTCGGTACTGGAAACACAGATAACATCCCATAAACTAGTATGGTCATGGGATTTGGAGGACTCTCCCAAACCAACATAATCCCCACCTATATTGGTCCTCATACCCATAGATACCCATAGTCTGCACTCCCCACCAAGAAAAATTCCCTCTTCAACAGATAGACACCACTACAGAAAAAAACAACTGATCAAAATTCAGAGTTGCAGAGTCCAGTCCTGACTACACATACAATACAGCTCTTGGACCTGAGGCTCGGGGATCATTGTGAAAGATGATGCAGGATTGTAAAGGTCGGAGGAACAAGAAGTTTGCTATGAGACTGTGTCTCCTACCCAGGGATGTCAGAAACTATTCCTATAAAGTCTCACCAACATGACTGCCCAAGGATAACATCAATCAACGTTCTAATGTGGATGGGGGGCCGGGAGATGCTCACAAATCCTTAGCCCTACAGAAAGAACTACAGGAAGCTAAGGAATGCAGGAGTAGGAGAAGCAGCCTTCTCCAGGGAAGAACTCACCCACTGGTTATTCTAATGGTCAACTCTGAAAACATACACATACAGGTAACATCATTGTTTTAGTCAGTGTTCTAGTACTGTGAAGAGACACCATGACCAAGGAAACTCTTATAAAGGAAAGTATTTCATTGGGGGCTTGTGTACAGTTTCAGAGGGCGAGTCCATTGTCATCATGGTGAGGAGCATGGTGCTTGAGCAGTGTTTAAGTGGTTTATACTTCTGATTCATAGGTAGCTGGCAGAGAAAGAGAGAGAGAGAGAGAGAGAGAGAGAGAGAGAGAGAGAGAGAGAGACAGAGACAGAGACACAGAGACAGGGACAGAGAGACAGAGACAGAGACAGAGACAGAGACAGAGAGAGATTGGCCAAGCATGGGATTTTGAAATCTCAAAGCCCACCCCCAGGGACATACTTCCTTCAACAAGACCACACTTCATAACTCTTCCCAAATCAACTGGGGACTAAATATAAGCGCCTATGGGGGCCACGCATACAGGCTGAGCATATTGTATTTATGTATTTAGGAATGCATACACATGTATCTAGGAATATGTATAACATGTATGTATGCAACAACAATTAATATAAAAAGAGACCATGAATTTGGAAGAGATCCAGCAGGGGTTTATGGGAGGACTAGGAAGGAGGGAAGGGAAGGGGAAATATGATTATACTGTGATCTAAACAGATAAACAATAACTAATAGTTAAAAAAATATTGTGGTGTGGTGATGTGTACCAGGAGGTAGAATAGAGAGAATAAGAAGTTTATGTCCATCCTCAGTTACATAATGAGTTAGAGGCCAACCTAGGCTACCTGGGATCCTGTCTCTAAACAAAATAAATCCAACACAAAGAAAGAGTATGCTCAATGGAAAACACAAGTAATAAAAACAAATGCCACATGGAATAATCTTATATATAGTCCTTTAAATGTCAGGAGAATCCAGTCTAACTTAACAGAGGTTAGAAACCACTGCCTGGGCATGTGTGACCTCTGTGCCTGGGTATCTGCATGCGTGTGTGAAGGACTGTCCAGAAAGGACACAGTTGAACATCCAGGAGTATGGAAGGAGTCATTGTCAAGTGTTCTGACAAAGTGTAGATGCTTCACTGCAGATATCTATAACATAAATGTTTATCTCTGTGAAATAATTATCAACATTTAAGATCTACTGTAGCATGAATCTTAAAAGTTCTTATTAATAAAATCAAACCTGAGGCGAGTTATTGGGGTCCATGCTGGTAGATCAGAGAGACAGAACAAGCCACAGCTATCTCACCTTGCCGGATCCTCATCTGGTCCTGTTTCCTCAGACTGGAGGCCTCTGAGTCCTCATCCAGAATGGGTCTCAGCTGAATTACTGCTCAAAAGCCTGAATGCTTAACCAGCCACATGTTTTTACCAGCCAAATGCTTAACCAGCCAAATGCCTAACCAGCCAAATGCCGCTAGTTTCTGGTCCTCACGCCTTATATATCTTTCTACTTTCTACCACCACTCCCTGGGATTAAAGGCTGGCTTTCTGGGATTAAAGGCGTGTCACCATGCTTGGCTGTTTCCAATGTGGCCTTGAACTCACAGAGATCCAGAGGGATTTCTATCTCTGGAATGCTAGGATTAAAGGTGTGAGTGCCACCATTTTCTAGCCTTTGTATCTAGTGGCTGTCTGTTCTCTGACCCCAGATAAATTTATTAGAATACACAATATTTTGGGGGACACAATACCCCCACAATCTACACTTTATTTTTAGATGTAAATTGCACCTGGACTAACTATTTCTTTCATTGGAGGCAACAGACTTCTGACTCTAATTAGCTCCACCAAATAAGGAACTGATAAGAGGGATTTGAGAGCACCCTGGGGAACATGGGAGAGATGCATTGGTGCTTAACAGGCATTTGAACATCTCAGCATGAACCCCCATGAATGCTGTTCTCCCTGAATCTGCAATTCTTTCCTTCCATCTGTGTGGCTCCCTCCATTTCTGTTCCAGCCACTGAAAAAAAAAAAACAAGGAATTTCAGAAAAGGGGTGACAGGGCTGGACAGATGTCTCAGCGGCTGATCTATCACAGGAGACAGCTTCAATTCCCAGCACCTACATGGAGGCTCAGGACTGCCTCTAACTCCAGTCCCAGGCAATCTGACGCTCTTTTCTGGTCTCCTCAGGCATGCATATGGTGCACAGATTTATAGGCAGGCACATAATATATATAAATAACAGTTGTATACATACACATAAAATAAAATACAATGAAGGAAAGAAAAGGGGTCAAAGCTGGAGATAAACACTCACTCTCCATTTAAAATTGAAATTCTAGGGACCTTCATCTACTGCCAAACAGAAGACACAATGCTGATCACAATCAAGGCTTCAGGACTCCATGCTTTGGAAATTGGAAATGCGGTCTGTGGTTTCTGCCTCTGTCTACATCATCTGCTCCAGAAGTGCTGATATTTCACTTAATAGTTGAAGTGGGCCTGACATTTTCCTTCAGCAGAAAGAAGTTGGAATTACTGATGTCTGCAAGTGCAGAGAACTGACTTTTCTTCCTCCACAGCTGATGAGGGGGTGTTAACTGGGTCTCCATTGCTCATAGTTCCATCGGCCATGAGTGTAACACACCAGGAACTTAGGGTATGTGTAGAACATGTAAGGCAAGATGCCATCATAACAGACTTTTGCTTTATGTCTCTTCTGCAAACTCTAATGCTTAAGAAGATTGATTTCTTTAGATCACTAAAAAGAAAAGGACAGTAGCCTTTGATGGGAAGAAAAATTTGGGATGGCACAGTTGAGATGGTAAAGCACTCAAAATTTTGGGCAACGGGTCTGGGATTTTTGAAAATATTGGGGGGCCGGAAAGATGATGGCTCAGCTGTTGAGAGCCCTTGCTCCTCTTGCAGAGGACCCCAGCTCAGTTCCCAGCGCCTGCATGGTGACTAATAAGATCTGTAACTCCAGTTTGGGGGGAGCCGGTGCCCTCTTCTGGCTTCTAAAGATGCCAGGTAACCACATGGTGATCATGCATACACGTGGGCCAACACTCATACACATAAAAATTTAAAAATGGATCTGTTTGTAAGTTTGGGGCTGGAGGGGTGGCCTTAAGGATAAAAAGCACTTGCTATGTAAGCGTGAGTACCTGAGTTCAAATCCCCAGAACTCCCGGGAAGACCTGCTCAGTAGCAATATCAACATTTCAGAGCTCTTACTGGGAGGTGGAAACGGTTTCCACAGATGCTCACAGACCAACTAGCCTAGAGAACGCAATGGTGGATAACAAAGAGAATCCATCCCAAAGTGTGGAAGGTGAGGCCTTACACTGAAGTTGTCTTCTTACCTTGACGTACTGTGTGTGCTAGCACACATACTACACACACACACCACACTCACACCACACACACACACACCACACTCACACACATATATATACCATAAATATGCACACCATATACACACATCACACAGCATACATACACACACCACACACATACACACACCATGCACACACACCACACACACATCATACACACCACACACCCTGTACACACACACCACACACACACACACACACACACACACACACACATATATACCATACATACACACACCATACTCACACACCACACAGCACACATACACACACCACATACACACACATACACACCATACACACCACACACACATACAAACATACACACCACACACACACACACACACACACACACACACACACATACCACATACCACACACACACACCGTACACACCACATATGCAAATCCACACACTGCAGTAGAAGGTAGAGGCTTCAGTCACTGTCATAATCCACTTCAATAACAATCTTTCCCATGTCCCTCTTGTCCAACAGAAAGCCTGACACACAGCGTTTCACAAGTATGTGCTCAATGAACTATTACAGATGTGTTAAAGTTGGAGATTTTTGCCAGGTATCTTGAAATATGTCTGTATACCACTGTGACATCACCCACTGGCATGAAAACCAGGGCTCTTCAAGGAGTGGATAAAACATGGAAACAAAATAAAAATCTCTGCTTTCTAATGTAAAAGAAAAAAAAAAAAGGCTCTGATTTTCCAGAAAAGAAATCTGAAAGCCCAGATTCACCTTGAGGAAGGGCTTTCTCTTCCACTGAGGGTACGTGAGACACCAGCTGAGTGGAGGGGGCTCATCCATCCACGACCCAGGTCTCTGGTGAGTCACTGGCCATGCTGACCAGTTAGGCCTCTGCCTCAGCACTCTGCAGTATCGTACACGGCACTGTTGAGGCTTGGCAACATCTTTGGGCAGGAGTGCAGAAAATGGATATAGAACACCAGCACACATATGTCTGCAAACTGTGGGTACCATAGCAACGAGATCAACACAGCAAAGTTTCGTGTCAAGACTGAGAACCTCATGTTAGAAAAGCTGGGAGGCAGAAAGTCTCAAATTTCATTTTTTTTTTTTTATATGTGTGTCTATGTAAGAAGCCATTTTGGGGACTGAACAGAATTCCAATCTTCATAAAGCTCAGGGATTCATTTTCATGGCGTGGAACTTTCCATTTGTGGTGTCATTTCAGCACTAAAAAAGAATGTGAATTAAATCGTTTTTGAAGTTCAGATTTTCTGGCTGGGTATGTGCAATTTCTCTAGGCCTTATACATTCATGGGAGCGGGGGGGGGGGGGGCGCGTTCTGAGCCTTCCAAGAGCCTCATCAAGACTTCAGCTCCAGAATGTGAAGAACCACTGTCCTCCCAAATTTAATTTACAGATAAAACCTCACAGGGGTTACATATGTTACAGCCTCTGTGGATGTTGGTCAGATTCCTGCTGGAACAAAGATGTGTTGGGTCGGTCTCCTCATTCTGAACAGGTGATTAAGTCCACATGCAGTCAGCCCCTCCCCTCTCCTCCTCTCCTCCACTTTCCCATTCCAGCTCTCTACACACCAGCCCTGATGGCTCATGGGATCAGGGACCAGACAACCTGAAAGAGCTGCAAGACATGCCCCGGTCCCTACCACTGCAGGAAGTCTTCAAGTTAGCCAAGCCACGGCTAGCTTGTCCTGTCCTGCTTTCCACCCGATGTTGCCTCATTAGTTCACTGTGAACTCTCTCACACCAGGAAGCCTTGCATGGTTTCCTGGGCTTTACTTTGAAGATGTATGAAACAAAAAGCTGTGTCTTCAGTTTGCCTGCATATCATCCTGTTGTGTCCCACCAACACAGGAATCTTCAAATCTTGCAGAACATCCTCATGGTTGTCCTGGGAAATGAGTGTCATGGTTTGGGTTTTATGGATAAGCAAACAGACTTATGCCACATCTGTCTACGACACTGATGCGGCTTCAGGTCCTGAACACAATATTCCAATGTCAATGTTTATGTAATCTCTGTATAGTACACACATTTCAGTATTTTTCCCTGATTTGTTAGGTCTTTAAGTCTCTGAACTGGGAGAAGAAGGGGAGAAGACAGAGGAGAAGGTAGAGGAGGAGGAAGGAGAGAGAGGAGGGTGGAGGGTCATGTAGTAGGGGACAGGAAAGAAGAGAGAGGAGGGGAGAGAGCATGGGTACAAATATTTAATATTGGGGTAAGGCAAACTGACCTAAGATATATTTGACACAATTTTACTACAAAACTATAGTAAGTCTTTACTAAGAGTTTTAAGAAGTTTACATACATCATTTTAATAACATTTATCATTAAATATACCTTGATTTTCTTCTAGAAGAAGCAGAGCCAAGACATAAAAGCTGTGTAAAAGGTTTCATTGCAAGAATGAGCATGTTAGCCGTGCTGCTGTGTTCTGGATGCAGGACTTAGAAACCAGTGGCCCGTTAAATACTAAGAAGCTTGGAAGCAGTCCTGGAGGAAGGAGTACTTAAGCCATAGAGATGAGCAAATATTATGAACCAGAACAGTGCATCAGTACACAGCTGCCTCTGTGTGGAAGCCAACAGAAAACGGCAGCTGCAAATTGATTGATAAACCAAGGAATAATTGAGGTGCATTCACAAAAGAGGAAACATCACTACCTTAAAATCATACTGTAGACAAATAATAATAAGGGATGGCATAGACGATATCTACTGCCATCTTTCGACTGCTCTTGACAAAGAAGTTCAATGCAATGTTGTTGTTTAAAAAGCACACACAAATGGGGGTGTGGATAATGGAAAGTTATACATGCAAAACTGAAAACTGGTCCTATTTAAGATAAAACGATGATGAAGTGTTTTGTTGTCTCTCTAGGGTTATAAATGTTAGGTGTTTGACATGAGTTACTTTTGCAAAGCTTCCAAAATTCCCTCTAAAATCAGGGCCTTTATGTGCTCAGCCCTTTGTGTCCCTTCTCTGACCGTGGGGTCCCTGGCTTGGCACTATCGCCCGTGGGCAGAAGGTGCGAGGAGCTGGCATACCACTGTGCTCAGAGCAGGAGCCAGCAGCCAGGCAGGCAGGAGCCGCGCCTCAGCCACAGCGCTGTTGTGGTTACCGGAGTTATCATGGGCAGGTCTCACTTCCCTGTGGCGCCAGAGGGCTGTCCTTGCCCTGGCTGTCCCTGCAGGATCACTGATGGTTCAGGAAAAACGGGTACCGCACAAAAGAGCCAGAGCATAGAGAAGTTCAAGAGTGCTGCTGTGACTTTAGGTCAATCCCTGTCTCCTGTCTCGGTTTCCCAGGTTCTGTCCTGCTGCCGGAAAAGTTAGATCTTCTGCTTTTTAACCTGAATTATTTTAGCTACCAATCACCCTGCCTTACTTTGTCTGCTTTCTGTTTGTGTGTGTGTGTGTGTGTGTGTGTGTGTGTGTGTGTGTCTGCCTGTCTGTCTGTCTTGTGAAATAGAGGAACTCCTATAATTTTGACTTGTCAGAAAGTTCTAGCAGAGCCGGGCGGTGATGGCGCACGCCTTTCATCCCAGCACTCTGGAGGCAGAGTCAGGCAGATCTCTGTGAGTTCAAGGCCAGCCTGGGCTACCAAGTGAGTTCCAGGAAAGGCGCAAAGCTACACAGAGAAACCCTGTCTCGAAAAATCAAAAAAAAAAAAAAAAAAAAAAAGAAAGTTCTAGCAGAAGTTTACAAATCAGTGATAAACATCATGATCCACCTGGTGGTGTGTATGCGTGGTTAAGTAGCAGCACTGTGCTGTGTATGACAAAGTAGAAAGCAGGTGCCCGTTATCTAACATACAGAGATCACTGGGTAAAGGAGTAACCAAGAAATGTGTATACACTTCAAGGACAGACACAAACCAGCACAGAAGTGAGACATTGGGGGAATCTCTACTCCTCAGGTCTTCAGTTCCTTTACTAACGTATTACATATACAGAAACAACAGTAGGAAGAAGTGCTTTCCAAAAGAGTCAGTCGTCTTTAGACACGGGGCCCCTGACAGGCTGCCCCTGCTCCAGCAGATGGTACATGCTGGCATCACTAAGTGGGTTTAAAAAGAGGACACGAAGTTAGGGGAGAGGCATGGCAGGAGAATAGGGGAGGAAGTGAGGACAGGGGGAAGTAAATACCATCAAAACCCATTACAGGAATGTACGGAGTTCTTAAACACTCTATCCGGCCTGGGAGACTTCGCGTAAGGAAAACCAGTTTACTGCTGAGAGCTGAACCTCTCACGTTCACTCAGTTTCTCACGCACTGTCTTCGCCTCTCACAGCAAAGGTGAAACCTCGTGAGGTGTCATGGGGCGGGTCCCTTAGCACCCACGGCGCAGCCCCTTGGGTCTGCTCTACAACACACTTCTTAATGAAGCAGGGAGTGCGGAGTTAAGATTGAGAACGGCTACACGAGGGTGTAGAAACAGGTCTACACGAAGGGGAGTGCTCTGCGCATGTGTACAAGTTTATACCGCTTTGGGCGGTACTGAGAACATAAGCACTCTGTCCTTTCAAAGTCAGAATGGACACAACAAGGCCCGGAACCGGAGGGATTCAAGGATACAAGGCATGTTGGTCCAACATGGAAAGGGACATCGGTCCACTCTTAGAGGCGACCACATCTAGCCAAGAGAGAAAGACATCTCGGTTTTCCTTCCTGGCCCGGCCTCTTTGAAGCCCTTCTCCAGTTCTTCCTTTTCCACCCCACATTCCACCTGCTCTTCCTCTCTCTGCCACCCGCAGCCAACACCTCCAGACTCCGCCAAAGCATGAAACCACCTCCGTATAACCTGCCTTCTGTGCCTACACCGTTGAAACTCATCTGAAAGTATTTCTAAGCATCCACTTTTAAGACGGGGTCTCCAGGACAATCCTGAATGCGTTCACGCACTTGAGGCTTTCCTTACCAGAATTGTCGCCACACTCTCTTGCAAAGTCACATCCATCTCTCTCTCAAGAATGTGCCCTTCCGAGAGTGCTGAAGAAAACTAGGGAACTGGTAGGGAACATGGGCAGCTTAAAAAAAAAATACTCAAGTGCTGCCAGCTGGCCAGCTTCACAGATAAAAGCAATTAATTGAACCTTAAATGGAGAATAGAGGACATGGGGCATGGCATAAATTAGAGCCACAGTGAAGATTTCTTTTGTATTCAGAAGTTGACACAACCACCATCCCTACATGCTCTCTCTCTCTCTCTCTCTCTCTCTCTCTCTCTCTCTCTCTCTCTCTGTCTCTCTCTTTGTCTCTCTCTGTCTCTCTCTCTGTCTCTCTCTGTGTGTCTCTCTCTGTCTCTGTCTCTGTCTCTGTCTCTGTCTCTCTCTCTCTCTCACACACACACACACACACACACACACACACACACACACACACACACACGGCTTCTAAAGCAGTGGAATCGGCTCCCTCTCTGAGAGGGGTCCACTCAGTTGCACAGAGAGTTATACAGTTCAAAGAACCGAGAGGGCTGACCCAGCCAGCAGAGCCCATGAGGCCCCAGGGTGTGGAGGAACAGGATTTGAACAATTAGGAGTGAGGAAAGGAGGTTATAGATTCAAAACCAGCCTGTCTCCTTTCTGGAGAGCACTTTCAAGTTTATCAGCAAAAACTATCTTCTCTCTGCCTGCTTTTTCACACAGCAATTACAGCAATTTCCTAATCACAGGAGGATGCTGGTATGTTCGAAGGCAATAAAACCAGTTCTAGAATTATGTTATAGGCTTGCAGAACACTTTTTTTTTTTTCTAAGCCTTCCTAACAAGGCCATCTCGAGAATTTCCTACTCTGGAGATGGTATCGTATCCTGCATGTGTGACCTAATTAAAGAGGGCAGGGATTTGAGACACAACTGATTTCTGCTGGGGACAAAATAGGAAGGGTGTCACACAGAGATCAAAAGGTAGCCACAGACGTGGGCTTGTTCCAGTGCTGTTGGTATGAGAGCCATAAAGTGCTGAGGGGTGGGGGGTGGGGGGGAAGAAATAAGATCATGCATCTGAGTGGGTACAAACAAATCCGGCGGCTTCTCTGAGCAAGGGTGAGGAGACAGCTCAGAAACCTGTTTTGTGTGGCTGTGGTGAGTGAGATAGAGCGCGGCAGTTTAATTGGTGTCAAGATTGGAACGGTGCACAAAATTATCCCCCTGGGGTTGGATTGCTGCTGCGACGTTGTAGATTTATACCTAGCTCACTAAAGCTTCCCGGAAAGACCCGTTTCTACCCGGGGCACAAAGCCTGAAAGGAACCCACAAGGAGGAAACAAACGTCTTACACACTTGCCGTTTGGGTTTTAAAGATGCACGCACGGGCAACCCGGGACTGGAGAGCTGCCCTTGCGAACTGGGTGCAAATTCTGCAAACTCCTCATGCTGGGATCCCATTTCAACCAGTTACCAAGATGCGTGACTGTCTAGAATAAAAGAGGAAGGAGGTGCTAGTACGTAGGTGTGCACTCTCAGGGTCTGGTGGGTCTCTGAAGGTGAGCCGGGCCTGTCTGCCATGCAGAAGATCAGCAGAAACTGGGGAGGGCCATGAGGGAGGAAATGAAGTCCAGCTCGCTGCTACAGACTCTGCCAATCACATTTCTGTGCCTTCCCAGGGCATTGTTGACGGCGGATGTAAGATGATAAGCAGCAAGATGATAAAATAATAGGGGGTGGGGTGGGGGGTTGCCAAGCATGAGCAAATGTCCCCCGTTCTTTAATCGTCCCAAAATGAAACGTGTCACTATACCAGAGTGAGAAACTTTGCAAAAGAACCCTAAGTATGTGTTGGGAAGGAAATCATTTTCCACAGAAGCTGCAGAAGCTTTTTAACCAGGTCCAGCGCAGGAGTCCAGCAGTCTGCTTACCAGGCGGTGTTCCTCCACACGGGGAAACTATTGTCTGCCGTTCTGCATCTCATTCCTCCCTCAGCATTTCCTGAGGTATGGATTATGTATGCCCTTACCGATTAGAGGTGGGGAGGAAGAGTCGGCTTGTCCAGGTCATCCTGGAAAAGGGGTGCAGCTAAGTCCAAGTCCTCCCAAGACCAGCATCTCTGTCAAAGGTGATCTAAGTAGCACTTTTCAAACATCTATGTACCTATGATGAAGGGCATTCTTTAAAATTAAAATGTATACTTTTGCAAGATGCCTTTAAAACAAATTAGAAAAAAATGAAATAAAATACCAATAATATGTACCGTAGGGACTGAAAATTCTTTAGGACCAGACTGGGAAGATGAACTTATTCCTTATATTTGTCGAAAAGTAGATGCTTGTGGGATGGGGCGAAGGTTCAGTGTGTCAGAACACTTGCTCTGTACCTGAGTTTGAATCCCCAGTGCCCATGTAAGAGTCAGAAATGGTTGTAGGTACCTATAATCCCAGCACTGGGGGGACATAAAGCTCCCAGGAGCTTACTGGTCACCAGAAAACAGAAAGCTGCAAGGTGACTGAGAGACCTCTTCTCATGAAAGAAAAAAAAATAAAATCCTAAGGGAAGGTCATGAGCTAGATCTTCATCTTTATGAATGAAATTATTTAAAAACTCACTTAATTAAAACATACATGTAAGTATTGGCTGTCTGTATACCTCCATGGTCTTTGCACCCTCATTTTAATTGGTCGTTTATCTTCTTATTGCTCTAATTGTTGAGTTTTAGCCATTTTTAGTTTTAGCCCCTTACCTTGTCTGTCTTCTGCAAGTGTTTTCTCTGCATTGACAGCTTCTCTTTTCATTTTCTTAAAAACTACACATTTTAATTTTAACAAATTTATTTTCTCTCTTATTAATCTTATCTTCAGTGTTATATCCAAAAAGCAAAGTCATCTAGATTTCCTCTTACATTACATCTTAGCATTTTGGTATTTAGGTCTATGATATGCCTTGAGTTAATGTTTATGAAAGGAATAAGTGTATGTCTAGATTTTTATTGTTATTTTTATGTACAGATGTCCACTTGTTCTGGCCTAATTTGTTGAAAAGGTGATCATTCCACCACTGTATTTTTATTGTCACACTTCAAATTAAAACATGACTACATCATTCCCCCCTACCCTTCAACAATCAAATTCATGGCCTCTTTTTAATGTTATTATCATAGATATATATATATATAGAAATGCATATATACGTAAGTAGAAAAATACAGTCTGCTGGGTCTGTTTAGCGTTCCTTATGTATATATGATTTCAGGGCTGACCACTCTGTAGTGGACAACCAGTTAATGAGCTCACCCCTGGGAAAGACTAATTCTCCCTCTCTAGGCAGTCATTAGTTACCTGCAGTTCTTTTATCTAGGGAAGAGGCCCCAGGAGATTTCCCCAATGATGCTGGCACGTCTCTTGGTGTTTTCGTTGTCCGGATCTTGTTTAGGCATCTGTATTGTTGAGGTATCGTGGATGTAGCTTCTCTGGCATTCCTAGGAGGTACCATCTCACAGCAGACTTCCTGGTCCTCTGGCGTCTACATCTTTCTGCCCATGATGTTCCCTCAGGCACAGGTGCAGGAGTTGTGTTGTAGATGTACCAGGTGTGTCTGGCAACTCTGTGCTCAGCTGACCTCTACACCCTGACTTGGTTTTGTGGGATGGCCTCCATCTTGGTTGAGGGGTGTGAGCTCCCCTTCCATGTGTGTACAGGGATACATTTGGGCCTGAAGTTAGGAATGATGCTGGTCTAGTGAAGAGGTGGTAGTATGTAGGTTCTCCTCTCAGATTCATGGCCACACTAACTACCTCACTAGCCCTGGGTAGTTAGAAATGGATCCACCAACATTTTTTTTTTCTAGGAGACATGCTTGGTTGTCATGAGTACTGAAACTGTCAAAGGGAATCAGAGAGTCATCTTCATCTTTCTGGCTGCTTCTTTCCAGCCTCTTATTGGCCTTCATCTTCCTACACTCTTGGTCCCATCACACCACACTGTGCATCCGCTCAGCATGCTGGCCTGGAAAGAATGCTCCTTTCTTTGTGTATTGGAGACAAATTGAGCTTCCTTGGCTTGGCTTCAACAACAAACACTGTTTTAAAAATCTGCTTTACAGAAACCTTTTCACGTCTTTATCTGTGGAAAAATCCCTGTTCTCTCCATTATTGAGGACTTATAACATTGATATTCCATGGTGCACAGTTTAATTTAGTATCAAGGAGGATACAAAGGGGGAGGCAAAATATGTGTGTCCAATTCACATTTAAGAACCCCCCCCCAAAAAAAAAACCAAGCTTCCTATCTGCTGCTAATCTCTCTTTTTTAATTCATTTATGAATAGTATGCATAAACACAGGCATTCCCTAGCACATGTAAAGGTCAGAGGACAACTTTCAGGATTGTAGCCAGAAGTTTTTATGCAGTCCCATAGCCCACTTATAAAATAATCACTCAGAACCTTATATAATTATAACTGCTCAGCCATTAGCTCAGACTTATTACTGACCAGCTCTTACACTTAAACTCCGCCCATTTCTGTTCATCTATATGTAGTCACGTGTTCTATGGCTTTACCTGTGAGCCATTACATGCTGCTCCCTGGATGGCGGGATGGCGTCTCCTGACTCTGCCCTTCCTCTTCCCAGAATTCTCCTAGTTGCTCCACCTGCCTCTACTTCCTGCCTGGCTACTGGCCAATCATCGTTTTATTAAACCAGTTTACAAGAGCATTATCCCACAGCAGTTTGTTCTCTCCTTCTACTATGGTTTCTAGGTATTGAATTCAGATTATCAGACTCGAATGGCAAGGGCCTCCACCCAATGAGCCATCTTAGCCCTATGGTATTTTCTAATGTTTATATGGGACCTGTGGTGGTTAGAATGAAAATGGTCTGGCCATGTATCTCTGCATCTGGTTCCCTCAGTCATTGGATGAAGTTTCTAGCATGACAATTAGGGTGTTTGGCCATCCTATCACCAGAGTAGGTCAGTTGGGGCTTTCTCTCGACCATTGCCAGTAGTCTATTGTGAGGGCATCTTTGTGGATTTCTGTGGGCCTCTCTAGCACTTTGCTTCTTGCTATTCTCATGTGGTCTTCATTTATCATGGTCTCTTATTCCTTGTTCTCCCTCTCTGTTCTTGATCCATCTGGGATCTTCTGCTCCCCTAAGCTCTCTTCCCCTCGACCCTTGCCCTTTATTACCCCCACTCACGTCTAGAAGTCCAATTGACGAAAAAGAGGAGGGTTTATATGATCGAGAATTGTTGAGACCAAGATTGGAAAAAACACAGGGACAAATAGCCAAACGAATGGAAACACATGAACTACAAACCAATAGCTGAGGAGCCCCCAACTGGATCAGGCCCTCTGGATAAGGGAGACAGTTGATTAGCTTGAACTGTTTGGGAGGCATCCAGTCAGTGGGACTGGGACCTGTCCTCAGTGCATGAGCTGGCTGTTTGGAACCTGGAGCGTATACAGGGACACTTGGCTCAGCCTGGGAGGAGGGAATTAGACCTCCCTGGACTGAATCTACCAGGTTGAACTCAATCCCCAGGGGAGTCTTTGTGCTGGAGGAGATGGGAATGAGGGGTGGGCTGGGGGGAAGGGGGGGCGGAAGGGGGGAGAACAAGGGAATCCATGGCTGATATGTAAAATTAAATTGAATTATAAAATAAAAGAAAAGAAAAAGAAGAAATAATTAAAAAAAAGAAAAAGAAAATGGTCCCCATAGGTTTATATATTGGAATGTTTGTTTCCCACTTTGTGGACTGTTTAGGAAGAATTGGGAAGTGTGGTCTTCTTGAAAGAGCTGAGGGGTAGGCTCTGAAGTCTCAAAATCCCATGCCAAGCCCAGTCTTGTGCATGCTCTCTCTGTCTCTCCATCTTGAGAATCAGATATAAGTTCTCAGCTACTGCTCTGGTGCCATGCTTCCTGGTCTAAGCTAATCATGGTCTAAACTCTGAGATTGTAAGTAAGCCCCCCAATTAAATGCTCTTTTATAAGTTGCCATGGTCATGATGTGTGGTGGTATTGTGTTCCCCAAAATATTGTGTACCCTAATAAACTTATCTGGGGTCAGAGAACAGAACAGCCACTAGATATAGAGGCCAGAAAATGGTGGTACTCACACCTTTAATCCTATCATTTGGGAGGCAGAGATCCATCTGGAAACAGCCAGGCATGGTGACTCACACCTTTAATCCCAGGAAGTGAGCCTTTCATCCCAGGAAGTGATGGCAGGAATCAGAAAGGTATTTAAGGCGTGAGGACCAGGAACTAGAGCTGGTTAAGCTTTTAGGCTTTTGAGCAGCACAGTTCAACTGAGATCCATTTGGATGAGAACTGAGAGGCATCCAGTCTGAGGAAACAGGATCAGCTGAGGAACTGGCAAGGTGAGGTAGCTGCGGCTTGTTCTGCTTCTCTGATCTTCCAGTATTCACCTCAATACCTGGCACCGGGTTTGATTTTATTAATAAGAACTTTGAAGATACTTGCAACAATGGTGTCTCTTCACAGTCATAGAACAATGACTAAGACAGCACCATATATTCCATCCCTTCTGCAGTTGGAGAAGAAAAGCGAGCAAATGGATATACTTGAAGCTATGACTAAAAGACACTGTCCTGTATTCTGGGTGTGAGTTTGCCTAATTAGTGAGGTTATAGATAGATTGGGAAATGACAAGTTGAGCTTTTCTGTGGAAAAAAAAAAAAAAACCCACATTATTGCAAGTCCGGGGAGTAGGAAAGAGGCAAATGGGTATCAGCAGTCGCTGTTGTTCTGTTGTTTGTTTGTTTGTTTGTTTGTTTCACGGAACAAGAGAAGCTGGAGGGATGGCTCAGTGGTTAAGAGCACTTTCTGCTCTTCCAGTGGACCCAAGTTTGGTTCCCAGCACCCCCATATGGTGACTCACAACCACCTGTAACTCCAGGTCCAGGGGACCCAATTACTCTGAATGCTCTTGCACTCACATGCACACAGCTACCCCTATGCACACATACACATATAATTTTAAAACAAAAAAAAAAATCTTAAAAAACAGGAGAAAAAACCAGAGAAACGTATTTTGAGCGGGACACTCAAGGATCACAGATCTCTAAGTTATTAACCTGTGGCTCTCAAGCATGACTGTAGAAGACATGCCTATGAATGTTTTGCTGCACAAACTGAGTCTTCATGTGTTTTAAGATGTTGTCAGCCGTGAACCTCTACTGTTCTAAAACAAGAATCAGCAAACCGACCTGAGGGCCACATTACCCTCAAGCTTTTTAAATAAAGTTTCACCCGTCTGCTTAAATATCGCAAGTGGATGATTTTATAATAAGGCAGGAAGGACGCGTGGGTACAGAGAGACGCGTGGTTCTGACAGCCTATGACTGTCAACCTAATGACTTCACCGTCTAGCTCTTCATCACCGAGGGCGGCACACACATGTTCTAAGGTAAAGCGGATACGCCATCCCCACTGCCAATTATTAGTGTGGGGAAGGGCCCATGAGCAACGGCTGCCACTGAGGTATAGAGGAAAGGCTATGTGGGGGTAGGGGGAGGGTCTGCAGCCTTAAAAGGAAAGCCTTTTTTGTTGCCCTCTGGTGAGTGTGGTGTCAGGGACGAAGATAGCAGGAAGTGTGTGAAGGCCTGGCTGGTGCGGGGAGCCATTAAATCATCCTACTTGGAAGGTGCTCTTCCTTGAGACTTTCTGCCCTGTGAGACAATACATGTTCCTTGTGGGAACCGTCCGTGTGGGTTTCTCTTGCAAGGAGCTGAAGGTCTCCCAACAGAAGCACCACCCAGCTTTCTCCTGTAAAGCCCTGCAGATGATCTAGGCCTTCCCGCCATGCCTCTCCCTCTGTCCAGAGAGCGACTGCTACCTTGCTTATATGTTACTGTTTAGGGAAGATGGCCTCCAAAACTGTGCATCAAGCCATGCAATGTCTATCTTCTGGATATTTCTAGAGCATCTGTGTCATCAAGGGGATAGAGGGATTTGGTCTAGATTCTTTAAGATATCTCTAAGTTGCTTTTTTTTTTAAAACAAGAATTTAAAAAGAGAGAGATTTGAGTTTAAATGTAGGCATCCAATATATCAGCTCTTAGAGTTTCTATAATCTTTTAATACAGTTACAGATTTCAAATATATATATATATATACATATATATATATATATATATATATATATATATATATATATATATAGTTTTTAAACATTTTATTCTCCTCTGCAGGTGGTGGCATTAAATTGTGATCGTTTCTAGAAGCATAAAGTGATTATTTCATTTTGTCTTACTAATAAATACTTATTGAGTGAGGCATTTTATGTGCTATCCCAAAGTAGTGACTTAAATTGAATTTAGTAAACCCAGTAACTTAAACTCCTTTGATTTACCACCTCATCTACATAAATCAAGGTTCCTCTGAGAACTAATTGAAGAACTATTTTCCCACTTGAAGTTGAAACAGGTATTTTTGCAATTCAGCCCCCATTTCATAATAAAATTCTCGCTGGCAAATTCTGTTCTAGTATGTAATTGTGATAGTCCTGAAGGTGCTTTTAATTTTGTTAGGGGAAAATTGTCCATGCTGCTGGAAGCAAAAATCATAAAATAAAGTGGAATTCCCAACGCACACAGAAAAAGTTGTATCTTATTGTTTATGCCACTATATTTTGTCTGTTTAATCTTTTATAAAGTTTCTTTTTGCTTCTTGGGGAAAAAAAAGAAACAGAAAGTGACATACTTTTAAGAGATTTTTGAAGCAGGTGGTAAATGCAAGGTAATGAGCATTTTTAGAAATGTGTTATATTGTTACACCAAAACGTTCTTTTTAAAAATCATTTCATTTGAATACTAATTTTGTCCATTCCCCAGTCTGACTTCAGCAGTAGGAGAATAGAAGTTACAATATTGTATTCTTACTCTCCCCCTGAGATTAAACACACAAATTCTACACAATAATAACACCAATGTATTATGTTATTATTACCATTATCTTGCAGGAAATTTTTTTAAAAAGAAAAAAAAAAGAGCTTTTGGGGAAAGCTGTCCAAAGTACCGCAGTTCATAAGAGGTATACAAAGAGCCCTGTAAGGCCTGGTCTGTTTGATGAGACAATCACTCTCTAATAGCCATTCAAGCTGTAAAGAAAAAAATTATAGGTAAAAATATAGGGAATTGATCATCGTCAACAACAATTTCTTAGGAATCTCTGTAAAAATGTTGGAAAAGTGAGCCCCAAGGAAGAATTTATAACCAATTCTCTACTAGATCCTCTTGTCTAGTTAAAAACAATCATTCTGTATCATGTCTTGGCCTGGAAAGATGCTCATTGGTTAAGAGTGTGTACCATTTTGGCATATGAATTAGAGTTAGGTTGGGTTCCCAGCACTTGGCGCACAATAGCTTGTAACTCCAGCCTTGGATTATCTGTTTTCTTCTGGTCTCCATGAGCACTGCACTCACACACATGCACACACACACACACACACACACACACACACACACACACACCTCACACATACACAAACACATATACAAACACATATACATACACATAGTTTTTTAAAAGAAGAGATAGAATCTCTTTATCCAGAGTATGTAGATTAAATTCCATTAAACTGAAGAAATAAATTCCCCAATTGAGTCTGAGCTTGATCCTAGCAATGATTCCAGACATACATTACTAAAATGATAGGTGGGGGGATATTTTCAGGATGGAAAATAAAAAGAGCCCCCCCCCCCCATCTTTGGGCTTTTGAATCCTAAGAACCATTTGGTTCTTTGACTTTCTAATAATTTTAACCTTTTATTTACATGGTTGTCTAAACTGACTTTCCTATATCAACTCTTTTTTTTTTTTTTTTTTTTGAGACAGGGTTTCCCTGTGTAGCTTTGCACCTTTCCTGGAACTGAACTTGGTAGCCCAGGCTGGCCTCGAACTCACTGAGATCCGCCTGGCTCTGCCTCCCGAGTGCTGGGATTAAAGGAGTGTGCCACTACTGCCTAGCCCCTATATCAACTCTTACATGCCTCAGCTTTTGTATGCTTTAAAATTTTTTTGTATTATGTGTGTGTTGTGTATGTCCATGTACATGCAGAGGGTCCATGTGTGTGGGGTCATGTACATGTGTATAGAAGCCTGAGGTTGAAGCCAGGCATCTCTAGATTGCTCTCCTTCCCATGGACTGAGTCCAGACCTCTCCCTGAGCCCAGATCTGCGTCTTCTGCTAGTCTGTGTAGCCAGGTGGCTCTGGGGATTCCCTTTGTCTACATCTCAAGTGCTAGGATTGCCAATGGGCCCTCATGTGCACCCAGTTTTTACTGGATTCTGGGGATCAGAGAACTCTGGTTCTCAGGCTTATGCAACGAGTGATTTACACACAGAACCATCTCCCCCACCCACCCCAGCTCACAGGTTTACATATGTCTGCCTTGTTGACCCTCTATGCGACATCTAAAGTGATTGCTGTAGCATCCAAACCTGATTGTGTCACAAACCAGTGACTTTTCTCAACCACAGGTCTAGCTAGGGTCAGACTAAGATTGATTTCTACTCCATCTTTCAGGAGTGTGTGTGTGTGTGTGTGTGTGTGTGTGTGTGAGAGAGAGAGAGAGAGAGAGAGAGAGAGAGAGAGAGAGAGAGAGAGAGAGAGAATGTGTATGAGCATGTGTGACTGTGTGTATGTGTGAGGATATGTGAGTGGTGTGTGTGTGTGTGTGTGTGTGTGTGTGTGTGTGTGTGTGTGTGTTTGTGTGTAGGGTTTCACATAGTCCAGGTTGGCCTCAAACTTGCTATGTAGCCCAGGATGGCACTTACTTAGTTTCTGATCCTCCTATCTCTACCTTCTAAGTACTAGGATTACAGGTCTGGGATTACATGTCAGCACATATGTCTTCAGGTACAACTTTTATCAATCAATTTAATTTCTTGGGCAGGGTATCTAAAGAGGGTACCATTCATAACTTTAAGATGCAAATATAGTATATCCATCCAGTTTAAAAGCAAGTGGTGTTCATTTTATTTGCTCTGGAAAAGAAATATTGACATTATTTTGTTGTTTCTTCCTCGATAAAATATTATCGCTAAATACATTCAGCTTTGTCAAATAAAAAATGCTTCTGGTGAGGAAGTTTTAGGAAAATACTTTAGTTCCTGAAACATCTTTTCTTGGAGTGTTGCATATGCATAAAAATGTGTAAATCTGAAGTTCTGAGTTCACTAAAATTTCACAATATGAATACCTCTATAATCAACATCTTCTGTCCCATTCAGTAATACCACATGTGACTATTTAAAATTTAAATTAATTAAAATTAAATACAATGAAATATCTAGTTCACTTTAATTTCCAGACAAGTTGGAATAACAGGGACCAGATTTATCCTTTCAACTACAATAATTGAAAAACTAGAGAAATATTCGAAATAAATGTTTTTTCGAAACATTAATTGCCAGGCAAGAAAGAAAAGTGAATACTGAGGGGTGAAAAATAATACTTTGAGCCTGGCCATTGCCTCATCCTACTGCTGGAAGGCCCCAGGAATCAGTAGAGCCAAGGGGAAACCAAGGCAGGCCACATGGGCCCCTGAGTTGAAGACGGATTAGGATTTCCACAGTCCAAAGAGAAGCGGCATTCACAGGTCAGAATGAAGGGAGAGAGGAGCAGAGGGAAAGCAGAGCTTCCCTGTTGGAGTATCTGGCTAAATCCTCACCCACGCATGCATTTGTGAAAATCACTTAAGGCTAAAACCACCTAAAGGAATTAGAGAGAACAGTGCCCGTTCTGTTCTGTTCAGCCGTAACAAACTACGTGAGACCAGGTAGCTCACAGGGAACACAGATTCATTTCTCGTGGGTCTGGAGGCCTTGGAGGTACAGACTCAAGTAGCCACTATCTAATAAGAGCCTCTTTGGGAGATGGCAGAAAGGTAACCAAGGATAAGGCAACAGGATGAATAAAACTCATTTTTATAACAAATCTATTCTGACAAAGAACTGGCAAACATTACAGTATTGACCTGTTGACCCAAAGCTATGTCTCATGACCTAACTACTCTTAAATTTCCTACCTTTCAAAAATCTTTCATTAGAGGTCAAATTACCCACACGTGAACTTGGATAGACAAGGCCCATGCAGACCCTGACGAGGGCCTAACACTGTTTAACAAAGAGCCATGTTAGGCACTCCACAATCCATAAGGCATAGGTCAGAATGTTATGAAGGACATCGACTTAGTAATAATGAAAAATTAGCCCCCACCTGAAATGGACTGTCACTAAGAGACCAAATGCCAAAGCAAGTCCTTGAGGCGGAAAAAACATGCTGTCCCATGGAAACCCAGGCCTGCTCAGAGAAAAGCAGAATGGCATACATCTTGTAACTCTAGGAATTAATATAAAGTCTTCCCTCATTGTTATCTGAGTTTCTATTTAGATGTTTAAAGCAAAAATCCACAGTGTATGATGGCGTCATGAACACTGGTAAAATGGATGGTATGGAGATAGCAAGGAAAGGAGAAATGGAAGTTTACTATCGCACAGCATATAGGGAATGACAGACTATGTCTTTAAGGAAGTGTATGGCAAGTCAAAAATGAGAGCGGTGAACTCTAAAGTATCTGCTGAAGTAACATGACAGAGGGGTGGCCAGTCATCCAGTTTCAGAGACAAAACAGAATTGGAAAAAGCGAAGAACAATAAAGCTGAAACAAAGATGTGGCAAGCAGAAAACTATTAGAGACAGAATATTTAGACCTGATTATTTGCACATTAGATACAAATGGCCGAAATACTGAAAAGCAGAATTCACAGGATTGGATAAGAAATTATCTGCCACGTAATTAAATCCCTTTAAGTACAAAGATACAAAGGGGAGAAATGTTAAATGCTATTAAATAAAGATAGTGGGTGATATAAAAAAACAAAAGGAACTTCAAAAAGAAATAAGCAAAACCAAAAGCTCATTTGGAGACTATAATGATCTTTCTCAACTCTTGATAGAATGTTGAACCAAAGGAGCATACCAAAAGGAAGGGCATAGGAAACCTGAACGGTGTCAATAACCACTTCTGGCACTATCAAGACACCCTACACCATATACATAATTTTTAGAAAATTCCCACAATAATTCCCGAGTGAGAGCATATGCAGACTGAGAAAACAAATCTTAAGTTTCACAAATGTCAAGCCATACATATTTATTCCCTGTTCAGAATGGATTAAATGAGAAATGAGTGGCATGGAGAGAATTCTTAAAAATTGTGATAAGGATGCTGAAGTGTAGCTCTCCACAGTTGATGGCTTCTGGTGTGGGTGTGGGTGTGGATGGGGAAGGACTCAGGACTCGGTTTTCTTTTCTTTTTTTTTTGTTTTGTTTTGTTTTGTTTTTCGAGACAGGGTTTCTCTGCATAGCTTTGCACCTTTCCTGGAACTCGCTTTGGAGACCAGGCTGGCCTCGAACTCACAGATATCCGCCTGCCTCTGCCTCCCAAGTGCTGGGATTAAAGGCGTTCGCCACCACTGCCCGACTGGACTCAGTTTTCTTTAAGGGGCTGGCCACCGGGAGTTTGACCACGCTCCAGTGAGTGTGTGGGCAACTCACATTGGAAGACGACTTCTTCTTCTTCTTCTTCTTCTTCTTCTTCTTCTTCTTCTTCTTCTTCTTCTTCTTCTTCCTCTTCATCCTCCTCCTCCTTCTTTTTGTGAGAGAGGTCACAAGGGGAGGGCAAACTTTTGACGACAGGGAAGTGGTTGTGATCAAGGTACATATTGTCAAATTCTCAAATAATCAATAAAAATATTACATTAAAAAAAAGAGAAACATATGAAGACTCTTTAAGTTTGAAGAAGCCTGGGGCATACTTCTAAGTATCTTGGATATAACACACACAAACACACAAAACAAAACAAAAGACTCACAAGTAAATTACAAATATTCTGAGCTGAGTGAAATGAAATTATGCATGCAAGTGGGGAGCTGGGATAGCAACAGCACAAAACACTGATTTTTAAGAATAGAGGAATTCACCAGCCTCAACTTTCACCTTCAAGGACCAGAAGGAGAAACTCAAACTAAATGTCAAGTAATAATAATAATAATAATAATAATAATAATAATAATATAAAAAGCAAGAAAGACAGAATGAAAAAATTTTAAAGCTGACAGAAGGGGCTAGAGAGATGGTTCAATGGTTAAGAGCACCGGCTGTTCTTACATAGGATCTGAGGTTGGTTCCCAGCCCACCTACACGGCAGCTCACAATCACCTGTAACTCCAGTTCTGAAGGATCTGACTGACACCCCTCTCCTAACCTCTGGGTCACCAGGCACACAAGTGATATACATGTGGGAAAACATTCTACACACACACACACACACACACACACACACACACACAACAATAATAATAATAATAATAATAATAATAATAATAATAATAATAAATCTAAGAAGAGTTTTTTTTTAAAAAAAAAAAATCAGAGATAGGCTAGTAGAGAAAAATAACGAAACTAGAAACTGTTTACTAAGTGCTGAATAAAAGTGAAAGACCAATAGCCAGAATTAGCAGAAAATAAGTGAAGGGACAATTTTCCAGTATTTGGAATAAGATGCTAATATCACCAAAGAGTCTAAAGATGTCCTAAAATAATAAGAAAATGTTATATAAATTTTATTACAATAAATTCAACAACTTCAATGAAACTGATAAATTCACTGACAGAAGCAAACTACCAAAGCTTATATAAATAGCTATCCAGCTAATTAAATCTTTACTATTAGGACTTCCCACAACATGTAGAAAGGAAAACCTCAGGTTTAGATGACATCATCGGTGAAGCACATCTAAATTTAAATATAAATTGTACACAAACACATGCAGAAACACGAAGAAAGACTTCCTAACTCATTCTACAAGGCCAGTGTCATTCTAATATCAAACCAGACCAGGTCTTTTGCAAGAAAGATTATAGATAAATATTATTAATGCCTATAGATGTAAAGACTGTATGAGAAGATTTAGAGTTTGAATCCAACAACACAGTAAAGTGATAGACATAATGACTAAGTGGGGATTATTTCCAGGATCTCAAGGTTTATCAAACATTTGAAAATAAGTAAGCACAATTCACCAAGGTGACAGACACAAAGCAAAACAAAACCAACACATACAACCATCTTAACAGAGGCAGTGATGCAAAGAGATCTGCCTGCTCCCCTTCTATTGGACAATGTACTCAAGGGTCCAGCCAGCGTGATGGGCAATGAAAGAAAATCTAAAGCGCTGTCTTTGTCTTTGCTCTGTTGCTGTGTCACCATGACCAAGAGACTCACAAATAAAGCATTTAATTGGGGCTCACTTACAGTTTCACAGGAAGCAGGAAGAGAGAGCCACTATGCCTGACTTGGGCTTTTGAAACTTCAAAGCCCACCCCGGAGTGACACATTTCCTCAAATAAAACCACACCTATTCCAACAAGGTCACACCTCCTAATCCTTCTCAAGTAGGGCCACCCCCTGATGACCAAGCCCTCAAATATATGAAACTATAGGGGCTGTTCATATTCACACCACCTCAAGTACCTTGCAGGAACAAAAATACAGTAGCTTGCAGGTAACATCATTGGCTATGCAGGGAAGTCCCAACAATCTAAAAGATGCTTCTGTAGATAGCATCAAGGTTTCAAGGAAAAAAATCTCAATGTGAAAAAAAAAGCCAATAATGGAAAAACCAAAAATTTTATATTTTGTTAATTGGTTTATTTATTGTTGTGACTTTTTGAGACAGTCCTCACTCTGTAGCCCAGGCTGGCCTGGACTTGTGGTAATCCTTTTTCAGTCTTCCAGATGATAAGAGTATAGAAGTATGTCACTGTACTAAGTTTAAGCAGTTAATATCCAAAACACTATGCTCTTTCCAGTATGACAAAAAAATAAAATAATTTTGGATACTTGCAATTATATATATATATATATATGTATATATATACACATATATATATTCTAAAATATAATATAAGATTCATGGCTAAGAGAACATAATATGTATGGAGACTCACAGATGTTTCCTAGTGAGAACTTTCTCAGAGTCTGAGAATCTGAGCTTGATTTACCCTGCAGGGCTGCATAAGGGGATGACTTGACCACAGGTGTTGTTACCAGGTGTCTGGAAGGATCTACACTTGGCTGTGCAGTGTGCTTTGATCTTGCAAGGGGGAGGTCTTTTGCCCCACACCTTGGCATTGTTATAAAAAGAACCTTTTGAATAAATGGAAGAGGCCATTGGGTAGTGATCCAGGACCTCCTGAAGCTATCCTGTGTTCCTGTCTTTCTTTTCAAAAACTAGGTCTCTCTTTCTATCTAATATTTTCTTCTCTCTCTTTCTCATAAGAACCCTTCAAAAGGTGGGAGCTGGCCTCCCACAAACATGGGCCTAAAAAACTGTACCAGGGCCAGTGAGCTGGTTCAAGTAGTAAAAGTATTTGCTGCATAAACCTGATGACCTAAATTCAATCCCTAGAACCCAGGGTAGAAGGAGAGGATCAACCCCTGAAAGTTGTTCTCTGACGTCTACATATGGGCAATGGCATGTGTGCACCTGTGCACATGTACACACACGCACAGGCACATATGCACACACACACACACACACACATACACACACACGTACACACACACTAATAAAGGGTTGCAGCATTAGGAAGGTTTGGGATCCCTACAAAGTGTTTCTCTTTCACCCTTCAAAACTCTCTTTTGATAACGGATCCTCCTTTACTCTTACACTCAGGCTGTTCTCAGGCTGAGAGTACGTTTGTCTCTTTACATCACCCTCTCCATTTTTACCTGATTAGTAGAGAATATTGCACACCCTCCATCCCTCTGCAAACTTTCCCCGTATATCTTTAGCGACTTCAGACCTTAACCCTCTGTTCCACATTCTCCATTTGTTCACTTCACCTTGTTATAAAATTAATTAATTTCCAAGACTGGGGAGGCTGTGGACTCGGTGTTCCTAGATAAGCTACATCTGGACTTTAGCAAACACTAATTTTTTTAGCTTATAGGAAAAAATCATATACATCACTTTTTATTAGTTCTTTGAAATTTTCACATAATGTATTTTCATCATATTCACCCTCTTCCTACAATTCCTCCCAGATCCACCTTCTTCCCGACACACCCAACTCTGCATCCTCTTTTTTTTTTTTTTTTTTCAATAAAACCATCAAAATCAAATCTAATTTGTGCTGCCCACAGACTCTGGGATATGCAGTCTTTTTCACCAGAATGTGGTCAACCTATATAGGTCCACACCATTAAAAACTGATGGCTTCTAGGAGCCATCAACTGCCCACAGCGCCTCAGGTAGGGGTGAGACTTCATGCCCACCTTCCATCTCCACTCTTGGATTTTCTCTGGCTTGAGCTTCCACGGGTCTTGTGAGTGCCATCACCACTACTGTGAGTCCGTATGTCCATCTGTCCTGCTCCGTCCAGAAAACAGTTTCCCTGCGGTCATTCACAGATTCTGGATTTTAATGCCCTTTCTGCCCCCTTGTTCACAATGATCCCTGGGCCTCTGGAGGGGGCGCTGCTGTATAGACATTCCACCGAAGGACCACGTGACCAGTTGTCTCCATCTTCACCGTCATCTACTGCAAAAGGAAGCTTCACTGATGAGAGTTGAGAGATGTCCTAATCTATGGGTATAACAAGTCACTGGGAGTCAGTATTTATACTATGTCCACTTAGCAAAATAGTAGATTCACTCCTAGGTCCCATGACCTGTGTAGCCACTGGTTCTTGGCTCAGGTATCAATGCCAGCGTTGATTTTCATGTTGTAGAGCAGGCTTTTGATCTTATCAGAAAGTAATTGGTTACTGGCAGGACCTTTGTGCCACCATTAAACAAGTGGACATGTCTTGTCAGACCTATCATATCATACTTCTAAGAGTTCACATGTGAGTAAGATTAAAAATTCTTTGGGTTGTATTCTAAATTATGAAAAATTAAAAAAAAAAACGGAAGCACTAACGATTATCTACCTATAGAGACTTAAATGATTTGAGGGGAGTTGTTCTTAGCAGCTCTAAAGATGCATCTGTGCTTCATAAATCCTAAGTCCCAGAAGCTTGTACTATGTACTGTGTGATGCTGAAAACATTAGTAAGCTTTTAGAAGTTACATTATACAGAGTAAATAGTTCCCCTAGCATTCTAGAGGAGTGTGACCTTCACTGTGCATGTTACACCTGATAGTACTTAGTACCAAACATATTTCAAAAAGCCTCCATACAGGTTTTACCACGGGATATGTGACAAGTGTTGAGTACTGCTGTACCCTCCCATGTCTGCCTCAAGACAGACTAACATTCTTGTCACCAGAGGTGCTGGAGTTGAGCCTAGATGCCAAGCTTTATTCTCGGCCATTCTTCATGTTCAAGTAAACACAAAATGGTCACATAAAAGCCAATGCCCTGGCTATTGACAGTGACCTTTCAGAGGAAGCTATTTTTTAATATAGGTCACATAAAACATAAATCTCCAAGCTCATTCTTTTTTTCTCTTAAAATTACAGAATTAAATTTTATACAGAAAAGTAAGAAGGAATGTGTAAAGGAACCATTCCTTCATAATTCAGTTTTCTTAGTAATTTAAAAAGACGTGTCTCGGCTGGGCTTCTGCACATTTCTTCTATCTTGCTATTTAAATAAGTGACTTGCTATTTAAATAAATGAGCATGAATTAAAATACAGCTACTGCCATATGTGTAATTAGCCAAGAAAAAAAGCTGACGATGAACTGCTGCAGATATCAGCTGTCCTAGGCTGCAAAGGGCAAGCAAGGACCACTTTGTGCTAGATGCAAGTCTTATTTATAAATGACGTGACCAACTCAGGCATGAATTGGTGCAAGAGAAAGACATGGACGATCTCGTCTAGAACAGCAGCTGTTACTCTTCCTCCTGGATGAAGTCTTTGCTTTGAGAGGAGCTAAAGCGTTCAGTTTTACCTCTGCTCTGTGTAGATGTCTTCCTAACTCCTCTCACATCAGCCTAAACAGCAATAGTGTCTCCCTTGTTGCTTATAGACAATAATCACCCGCTTTACAAATTGCTGAGAGTGAAGATCACAGCCATTAACATGTGTTGAGCAGGCCCTGGGTATAACGGGCAGTCCGGGGGGGGGGGGGAGAAAGAGAAATGAATGACAAAATGAAGAGCAGAGTTTGCCAGCACATTAAACAAAGGGTCTACCTTCCTGTTTTTGTTGTTTTTTGTCTTGTTTTCATAGTGACTGAAACATCACCTTCCAAAGATTCCTTGTACGACCAGAAAGAACTGTCAGAAGAGGGTGACGTTGCAGGCTTTATAACCCAAACCTTAGAGATGTTTCGGGTCGGAACACTGCTGTCATTTAGTAACAGCTTCCTGTGGGACCGAAGCGTGAGGGAGCCTTGCCCACTGACAACTGTGGATTGCAGAAATCTGAGCCAACTCTTGAGGCCTGGCCTGCATGTCCCAAGGAAGCTGTGCCTTCCTTGTGTGTGTGTGTGTGTGTGTGTGTGTGTGTGTGTGTGTGTGTGTGAGAGAGAGAGAGAGAGAGAGAGAGAGAGAGAGAGAGAGAGAGGACATTCATCTTCTTTATATCTAGCAGAAATGATAACTTTATAGGTTAGACAAATATTCTCTGCTTTACAAAGGAAAGAGAACCAAAGAAATCACTTGGCTAGAATTACATATCTATGCATGGTACACACACACAGTACCTATGTTGCCAAAAACGGCACTTTGAACAATGTTTTCTTATAACTAAGGATGATTAATGATGTAAAACTTTAGATACAACAAGGAAGCACTTTCTAACAGAGGAAAAGATATGAACCATTTAATAAACACTCTCAAAATAATGCCAAATCGTCTAAAAATGCTAAGTCTTTTCCTCAGTCAAATCCAGGATAGACCATTATTTAAATTAAAAAAAAATAACCACTGAAAGGATTAGAAGAAAATGTAGATGGTGACTTCTAAACCTGGTGCAGTGATAACTCATGGGAGAAGTGAGTGATATGCTTGACTGAATGGTAGGAAAGTTGTCTGAGCCGGATTGCTGGTCACAGGAGTAATTAACAGCACACCTGGAAACATTCACCAACGCTATTATAAAGAATTTTATAGTTAACATATGAACATTGTTCCTTTGTCAGTTAAACTTTAACATTCTAAAAGACCAAGAAAAAAATATATTGAATAACAAATTCAAACGTTCACAAAAAGAACCAATGAACATGAAAACACGGAGCATCCGGCTGGACTCTTTTAAGCCTTATATAAGCTTTAGCCCTTATAGAACGCTCATAAGGACGGGGGTTCAGATTTCTAGGACTCGAGAGGTGAGGCTCCCCTAATTACCCAAGAAAGAGGGACTTCCCAAAGCAAGCTGGCTACTTAAACTAGCCTAATGGGCAAGCTCTGGGTTCAAGTGACCCTGCTTCAGTATAAAAGATAGTAAGTTGTTCACCCCGCAAGAGGCGGTGGGACCTGGGAGAATGGAGCCAATAAATGAGAAGGACTAAGTCTCATGCAATGGTCAATTTTATTCAGGGCATCCGACAATTTTTACTCTGAGGGTGGAGAAAGGTCAGCTGAGTAAAGTTATCATGCCTTCAAGCTGGATATAATCCCAAGGACAAGCAGCATGTGGCAAAACACATTTTTCCAAAGAGGCATGTAAGCAAATAACAATAGCCAGTTGTCATGAATAATCCAAAGTAAATTCATTCCTATTTGCTGCACCTAGAAGGAGCGTGAACCACATTCCAAGAACAAGTCTGTGTTTTGAAGAAACTGAGGTCACAACACTTTTGTTTTTTCACAAGCACTCAGAATTCTCCTCATTTCACTCCATTTTTGGACTTTTTCCTGACAGTGAATGATTGACAAAGATATCCAATATTAGCCTTGAGTGTGAACACACACACACACATTTACACACATATACTTGTGTGCACACCCCCATACACATGTGCCCACAAACACACATATACACATGCATGCATACTGTCTTAGGGTTTTTACTGCTATGAAGAGACTCCCTGACTAAAGCAACTCTTATAAAGGAAAAACTTTTAACTGGGGTGGCTTGCTTACATTTTCAAAGGTTCAGTCCATTATCATCATGGCGGGAAGCATGGTGGTGTACAGGCAGACATGGTGCTGGAGAAGTAGCCGAATGCCCTACATCTTGCAGGAATAGGAAATCATTTGAGACATGGCATGGTATCCTGAATGTAGGAAATCTCCAAGCTCACCCCCACAGTGACAGACTTCCTCAAGCCACACCCACTCCAACAAAGCCACACCTCCTAATAGTGCCACTCCCTACGAGATTATGGGGACCAATGACATTCAAACTACCTCACCTACCACGCACCCATACACAGGCTAACAAGAAAAAAGAAAGGGCTGTGACATCATAAGGCTTGAGCAATTAGGTTTCACAATATACACAACACAATAATATGCTAAAACCCAGGGTCAGTTAGAGATGGTTCAGTGCTTAGAAGCACTGTCTGCCCTTCTAAAAATCTGGGCTTCCTAGCATCTACATGGTGGCTCATAAACATTTGTAACTTCAGTTCCAGGGGATCCAATGCCCTCTTCTAGCCTCCAAAGATACCAGGGACATACCTGGTGCACATACATATACGCAGGCAAAGCATCTATACACACTAAACAAGCAAACAACAACAACAACAAAAAACATTAAAAACTGAACAGGCTCAGCCGGGCGGCGGTGGCACACGCCTTTAATCCCAGCACTCGGGAGGCAGAGGCAGGAGGATCTCTGTGAGTTCGAGGCCAGCCTGGTCTACAGAGTGAGTTCCAGGACAGGCTCCAAAGCTACACAGAGAAATCCTGCTTCAAAACAAACAAACAAATAAACAAACAAAAAACTAAACAGGCTCAACTACAAGCTAATTTTTTTTAACCTAGAATAAATTTCTAGTTTAACATTTTAGATCATGAAAGAGTATCTAGATTAGAAATTGCCTTACCACATCGACTTCATAGGGTCATTACGTAGACCAAATGGTATGATTTCTTTTCAGTGTGCTGAAAACTGTTTGGCATAACCACCGAAGAATTTTAGGTAAATTAAACTAACAATGAATTCCTTCATATTTCAAGTTATCAGAAATGTATAGACAACTCAGTACATCTAATAAAACAAGGAACTGGTCTATCATACACATGTGGACAGCTCAAATTGGACTTAGTGGGTTGTGGTTGTGTGTTTTGGTTCTTTTTAAGGCCATGGTTCAGAGGTTAAGAGCACTTGTTGCTCTTGCAGAGGACCCAGGTTCAACACCCAGCATCCACAGAGAGGCTCACAACTGGGTGTGACCCCAGTTCCAGAGGATTTGAAGACTTCTTCTGACCTCCTCCAGTGCCAGGCATGCATATAATTATACCGAAAGGACTTTATCCTTCTCACAAATAACCAGTATGCATTTGGACGTACTGACATATAAAACTAAAGAGAATTAAGAGCGAATTAGACGAAGTAACTGCACTTCATTTTTAAAAGGTCACGTGGGACGTACTCAAATTTTGGATTTTCATCTCAACATAGCAGCACAGCTCTGCTTTTCCATGCGTCCGTCCTCCACGCGTCTTTTGAGGATGCCTCTTAGATGGCTCTTGGGCATGGAATTCGACTGTCTGCTGCACTCTCAAGAGTTATGCTGGGGTTGGGGACTTAGCTCAGTGGTAGAGCGCTTGCCTAACAAGCGCAAGGTCCTGGGTTGGGTCCTCAGCTCCGGGGGGTGGGGGTGGGGGTGGGGAGTTATGCTAAAGCTACAGAGAGCACGTGCAGGATCATGGTGGCTGCTTGTGGAGGGTTTAAGAAAAAGGCTCCAGTTCGCTTTCCACTCTCCACACCAAGAAGACTGGCTTGATTCCACTCGCTTTCTCTAAACAGAAGAGGGGGTCTGGGGGGGAAGAACCCGGATCCTGAGTGCTTCCACGCTCAGCCATTAATAGTGGAAAATGTAAGTCACCCAGTGCAAGGCCCGCAGTGGTCCGCACGGAGTCGGGGGTGGGGGTTGGGTGGGAGGTGCCACGTCTCTTTTAATTACTCCCAAGGAACTGAGCGCATGTCTAGCCACGGTCTTTTCTTTTACAATTTTCCAAATAATGAGTCCTCTAATTGCTTTTGCTGGAACCCATGGCCACCAGTATTTTCCCTTTCTTCTCCCCTGCGTTCCGCCCACACATCTCAACTTCCCCCATTAAAAAAATTATTTAATTTTTTTTTGTCTGAATTTGATGAAGGTCTGTATTTTTTTTTTTAACTCCTTCGGAGTTTAAGTGGTTGAATTAAATCACAACTTGCTTTGGTCAACCATCCAGGGAGTGCTTTAGGAACGGGGGGGGGGGGGGGCGTTTTATTTTCAGCTCGGCCATCCACCTGTGCTGACAAACGCCGCGTTCTCCTGAGCTGCGTTATTATGGAACGTTTGTCAGACGGCCAATTGTGCCAGGCCCCTAACTGATTTATATCAGCATCTATAGAACGAGGTAGGGGAGGGGAGCCTGGGCCCAGGTCTGACCCCTGAGTTTCCTGGAGGCAGTGCAGGTTTTCACAGACACTGGGTCCCTTCCTTCCTTCCTTCCTTCCTTCCTTCCTTCCTTCCTTCCTTCCTTCCTTCCTTCCTTCCTTCCTTCCTCCCTCCCTCCCTCCCTCCCTCCCTCCCTCCCCTCCCTCCCTCCCTCCCTCCCTCCCTCCCATCATTTTTCTTCCTTCTTTACTTTTTGTTTTTTTCTTTCTGTTTTATTCTTATATAACACGTTTAAAATTATATGCATGCTTACACAACCAGCATAAACTTCTACTATTTTCTTAAAAGTGAGCTCACCCTCTCCTTGCCATTATTTCTAAATTCTACAGAGCACCTGGCGGCCCTAAAGGGGGGCTTCATCTTCCCTGGGGTGGGGTACTGGGTAATGAAACCAGGAAACTCCTTCAACCTTTCTATTTTGACAGCTTTCTTTCTTTCTTTTTTTAAAATGATCGTTGGCTTTAATAGCTTGTTTTTATATGTAGACCCCGCTCCAGCTGCATTAGAAGTATATATAAATCTACATTACTTATTCAGGAACACCTGGCCTGAGGTGAGGTCCAAGCTGAGGGAGCTAAGGAATTCAGCAAAGGTGCAGGGTACACAAGACCCTCATTCACTACCGTTTGGAGCTTTGGCACAATTTTATATGTAGACATTCCCAAACTAGCAGTGGAGTGTCTAGAGTGTGCTGGCAACGTGGCTGTATCTGTTGGCATCTCAGGTTGTGGATCCGGCCTCTGTTGACACCTAGGTGTGCGGTGATTTCCAAACAACCATCTCTCTGCTTCCGTGGGTGGTGCTGGGCCTGATTGATGGTAGGTCTGTATGGGGCTGGAGTGGGTGTGAGAAAAGTGGAGGAAGAAAGGAAACACATGGGTTTGCATAAGCCTCTGTCTAGAAGGCAGCCCCCCACCAGGAATGGCCACATGCCATTGTGTAGCCACAGAGTAGCCACTGTGCTTTAACTGGTGGTCACTGTGTACCTGGCTGCTATGGGTCACTGTGTGCTGGGATCACGGTTCATAAAATGGACGTGGCTATAGCGTAACTTCTGTTCGAAACATAGTGGGATTTGGGAAGACTCTTTGGAGTTTGAGGGTTTCAGAAGTGAAACTAAGATTGTATGGTCAGTATCAACTGTGTTATAAAATTATGTTAATGGGCACGCACTATCTTAGATCTTAAACATCCCCTAAGGGACCGTGTGTTGAGGGTTTAGTCCCCAGCCTGCGGTACAACCCAGAGATAGTGAATCTTCAAGAGGAGCTTTAGCGGGTAGAAGTAACATCATTGGAGTCTACCCTTGAAGCCTGGGGCTCTAAACCCTCCCCTCTCTTTGTTCCTAGCCATCCTGAGATGAGCAGCATTCATTCACCTGGTTCTGACCCTCATGAAGTACTACTCAGTCCCCCCAAAGTCAGGATTGAAACAAAACAAAGCTTTCTTCTTTTTAGCTTGAGCTTTGATTTTTTTTTTTCGGGTATGTTATCATGGTGATAGAAGTCTGATTAACACAGCATAGCAAAATAATGTGTGCCCCAGAATGTTAAAAATGGGCATTTTGGAAATTTATACATACAGAAGATAACTGAAGAATACACATGTCAACTTGTTAGTAGGTGATTTTTCCTGGAGTACACCTTTATACTTTGTCTTTTAGTGTTTGTGCTGTATCATTTAAAGGTTTTGTAATGGTTTTAAGGATGCCAATCCCTCTGTTGTTCAAGACCCACATTCATATAACCCTTCAATGAGTCGGGTCTCATTTACCCTAAGATGGCCTTGAACTTGCTCTTATAGACAAGGGTGAATTTTGACTTCTGAAATCCTGGGTTTACAGACATGCATCACCACACCTGAGTTTATGCCACGTTGGGATTGAACCCAAGGCTTCATGCATTTTAGACTAAATGATACTAACTGAGCTACATCCTGGCTCTTTACTGGAACACATTGCCAGATGGCTTACTTCTGGCTTCTGGACACTGTCATTCACAAGGACTACCGTGAAATAGTGGGTAGGAATCTACTTCTTATTTATTTTTTTATCTCTCTAAAAGTATAGTTCTCCTGGACTGGTGGACTGGCTCATTGGTTAAAAATACTTTCCACCAAGCCTGATGACCTGCATTCCACCCCTGGGATTATAGCTCTTCAGCAATCCTCCAGGCCTTCAGCGTCATATTGGGGCTGCTGAGACATCCAAGTCCTGTGGACTGAGGAGCTCCTGGATTCTCAGCCTCTTCACTATGAGACAGCCACGAATGGACTACTAAGACCATGTATAATCCAACCTGACAGATCATATATATGTATGAGTGAATGAATATTTGTGTATTCATGTGTGTGTTTTCATTCATTCTATCAATCCTGTTCTTTAAGAGAACACGGACTAAAATAACATCTCTCAATCTAAGTTGACAATTTAGACAAACCACTCTTCTCAGCAACCTTCTGCGCCACCCACCCCCCAACACCAGTTCCAATGGTTATTAGTCCTCTACTAGATTTTTTTTCCCACTAACATTAAGACAGGCTGGGCATTTACTTTTCATCTTACAAAACAAACTCCTCTTGTGGCTTTTTGTCCTGTGGTGGCTTCCTTATTTCTCTTGTCATTGAAGCGGATGCCTTCAGGAGGTTGTTTTGGAGTTTCTGCATCTAATGTCTTTCCTCTCATTCTCCCTGGAGTCCACGCCCACCAAGCTTTGCACTGTGACTCCCAGTCCAGTTACTCTCACAGCCGTTTACGAATCCCACATGACTAACCAACTTACAGATTCTCAGGCTCCAGCTTTCTTGACCTCTTAGCAGATTACACTTGGTCAGGAGTCATTCTGTGTTCCTTGATACATTTTTCACTTGGTTTCCAAGGATACCGTCTGTGCTTCTCCTCCTGCCTACCTGTTCCTTCTCCATCAGCTTAGACGGACTCTTCATCTGCCGTGTACTTTTTGTTGGCAAGCCCCAGAGCCTGTCTTGAACATCTTTTCATTTCTCTCTCTACTTACTCCCTTAGTGAATAAGTTTATTCAAAGTCTTTCAATAACATCTCTACGTTGATGACTCCTGAGCTCATAAATTCATCCTGGATTCATATACTGCCAACCTGACATTCATGGCTACCAACCTGACATTTCCATTTGAATATCACTCAGAATTCCCAAATCTGCCCAAAACTGAGCTGACATTCTCCACAATAAACCTCACTGTCCTACAATGCCCCCCACCTGGGATTAGACATCTGAGATTCATTCCATCTTTCTCAGCAACCCCTTACTTCCAGCCTCATCCATTTTAGTCTGTTATCAACATAGACGCAGAGTTAACATGTGGTTAAACACATATTAATATGCACAAGGCCCAATTCATCTCCCAGTATTGAATAAATGCCTATTAACACATGTCTTCCCTTTGATGAAAACCCTTCAGGTATAGGCACGTCTCGCAGAGGAAAGACCAGCGTGCTTTCCCTTAAGGCCCTGTCATCCTATTTTTCTATAACACCACTCTGCCTTGGCCACCAGCTGCCAGCTGCAGGCTTCTACAACATCAATGCCCTTGAAGTTTGTCTTCAGTCCTGAGTGCTGTCCCCCGACACGAACACCTTCTCCAGGATACAGATAAAATGAGTGAATGTCCTCTGGTCATCATATGTAAAATTTTATTTTCTACCCCTGATATTGTTAAAAACCACTTTCCGGCTTTTTTCTTTTAATTTTAATTTTTATCACTTGTCACTCTGCATCATGCTGAAGAGCGTTCATTAGGCTTATTATATTTATGTCACAATATGCCGAATGACGGGGTAAGTTTTATTTATTTGATCATTAAACTTCCGCAGGTGGCAGAATACTCCTAAAAAGTGCCCAGTGCACGTTACATGAAGGTGAGGTCACTAAATACATTTTAAATCATGAGTTTCCTTTCACCCTGCTGAAGTCTTTTCAGGATCATTCCACCTCATCTGTGTACCTCCTGCCCCGGGTTCTCTTATTTACATCTCTATAGACATGTAACTTCTCCAGCCTCAGACACAACTTTCCTTTAGCACAGTGATTCTCAACCTTCCTAACGCTGCCACCCTTTAACACGGCTCCTCATGGTGTGTTGACCCCCAACCATAAGTTTATTTTCATTTGCTACTTCATAACTGTAATTTTGCTACTGTTTTGAACCATAATGTAAACATCTGATATGCAGGAGATCTGCTCTGCTACCCCTGTGAAAGGGCCTTTGATAGCCCTCCACCCAAGGTCGAGACCCACAGGCTGAGAACCACTGATCTAGTATTTTTCATGACTTCATAAAGACCATTTTGCTCTTCTGGACTATATGTTCTTTTTCTAATGGCCTACCGAAACTTCCACTTAGTATTCTAATTAAATCCCTCATATTGTACAACATAAAACCTCTTGATTTCCTTCTTCAAACTTACCACCTTCTGTACCATGGGTTCATAGTACATTTGTATTATCACCCAGCTAATTGCAGAAGCCACGGTTCCAGTCTCTTCTCCAGCCTGTGGTCTCTCCCTGCTCCCAAGGAGGAGGTCCTTTCATTTGGAACCAAAAAATACAAGTGGGTATGCATAAATGTATGTGTGTATGTATGTATGTATGTATGTATGTGTGTGTGTATGTGTGTGTGTGTGTTTATGTGGTTTTCATGAGACTCAGTCACACAGAAAAACAATGAAATGGACCTGGCTGGTGAGACAGACAGCTCAGCAGGAAAAGGCACGTACAGCCAAGTCTAATGACCTGAGTTCGATCCCAGGGCCCAACAGGGTGGAAAAAAGGAAATGACTTCACAGTTGTCTTCTGACCTTCCTCCTGCACTATGGCACACACACACACACACACACACACACACACACACATGAGAGACACACACACTCACACACACTCACACACACACACACACACTCACACACACACACATGAGACACACACACTCACATGAGAGAGAGAGAGAGAGAGAGAGAGAGAGAGAGAGAGAGAGAGAGAGAGAGAGAGAGAGAGAGAAGAGCAGGAGCAGAGGTTAAAAAGTCCGGTTTCGTTTCTGCAAAGTTTAGGCTTAAGGGCCAGGATTTTCCCCACACGTTACAGAGTGGGACTGGGTTCACTGCCACCGCATGAAACTGAGCCCTCGGCAGGGCTCTGGGGCTGTGGAAAGATTGGGAAGAGGAAGTGACCACTGGCCAGGTCTAAGGCATGTGCCAACCGTACACAGTCAGTGCTGGAACAAGGCAGACAGGACCCAAATCCAGCTGGCAGCCAGGTCTATGACTAAATGGGACCTGTGCTCAGGCAATCTTAAGTGGCTAATATGAAAGCTGATTCTAATTTTTTTTTTTTCTGAGACAAGTTTTCTCTGAGTAGCCCTGACTGTCCTGGAACTTGCTCTGTAGACCAGGCTGGCCTGGACGGGAGGGCAATCTGTCTGCTCTGTCCGTCCCCCATTGATTGCCAGGAACGTTGATTCGGCTGATCTGGCTGGCTAGGCGGGTGCTCCCTTCCTCCCTCACTGCTCCATGTTGCATCCCTTCCAAAGCTGTACACTTGGTCGAAGATGACGAACTTCCCGGAATAGAAGAAGATCAGTCTTCGGTCATGAGTATAGCAGCAGCTGCCCTTCCCTGTTAGGACCTCCAAACAAGCTCTAAATTATTTTTATTTTATGTGTAAGGGAGCTTTGCCTGCATGGATGTGCCAAGTACCCCGGGAGGTCAGAAGGGAGCATCAGATACCTTGGGACTGGAGTTACAGACAGTTGTGAGCTGCCCTCTAGGTGCTAGGACTTGAACCTAGGTCTTCTGGAAGGGTAATAAGTGCTCTTAACCATGGAGCACCTCTCCAGCTCCTGAAGGCTTCACAAGATGACTACTAAA
Organism: Peromyscus leucopus; assembly: GCF_004664715.2. Taxonomy (NCBI): domain Eukaryota; kingdom Metazoa; phylum Chordata; class Mammalia; order Rodentia; family Cricetidae; genus Peromyscus; species Peromyscus leucopus. The sequence goes on from NC_051078.1 coordinate 4,444,151, forward strand.
TCACTAAAAAAGGATAAATGACATAAAAAGCGCAAAATGAAAACTTGCAAACATGAATCCCAGTGCCCATAAGCAAAGCCAATGCTAGGATTGACCATCGACGAACATCTACCCTAGCACCTGGAAGGCTGAGGCAGGAGGATTACAAGTGGAAGCCAGCCTGGGTTCCCACCGAGATGCTCTCCTGAAATCTGGAAAGGAAAAATCAGCAAAGCATGAGTCTAGCTAGAGGAAGCAGAGATTAATAAGGATCCGTGCAATTAAACGCATGTCTGGAAGAGTGAGGATTATGAAGAGAACTCAGTTTGAGAACGGAGTCCCAGTGATTTGGGAAAGCAGTTTCAACTAGATTTGAGTGTGCTCCTAGGCGGAAAAGGAACCGTGACTTCTAGAAGTTTTGATTGAGAAAACTTGAGAGTGGAAAATGAAGAGGTGAGGTTTGGAAATGATACATATGGCTGCATATGATTCTGGCAACTGTATTTATAGATAGAGGGCATTGGTGACCCTATCAGAACGCAGAAAGAGCAACAGCTCTCAGACCCAGTGACAACTGCGTCCCCACCTCCACATCGTCCAGTCACGTGGAGCCATTTACTTTTCTAATAGGAAAAAAAAAATCTTTGGACACATCTGTTTACCTCTGGTACACAGCACATGAATGGAATTCCTGGTAAATGCCGGGTCATCACACTCAGATAAGAGGCTCTCAACCTGTGAGTCATTAGCCTTTGGGGTCGGACAACCCTTTCACAAAGGTCGCATATCAGATATTTACATCATGGTTCATAACAGTAGCAAAATTACAGTTATGAAGGAGCAACGATAATCATTTCATGGTTGGGGGTCACCCCAGCATGAGGAACTGGACGAAAAGGTCGCAGCATTAGGAAGGTTGAGAACCACGGGTCTAGAGAGTGTTTAAAAACAAACGAGCGCACAAGCAAAAGGGGACTTTGAGCTCTGTATTACGGAACTTTGGTTTCCAGGGCTGTAATGAGACACGGAGGCTGGGCACTTACAAAGAAAAGCAGTTGACCTCGTGGTTTGGCATCTGAAGGACATAGAGCTGGCTCTGGTGAAGGTGGCGGAGACCGCCACGGTGATGGGAGCCAGTGTGGGGTCACAGGGCAAGACAGGACACCGGAGCATGGGGACGGCTAGCCAAGCTCTTTGAAGCAACTCTCCTCCGTGGGAACTAGCAGGTCCCACAAGAACGACTGAATTCCTCCTGAGGATGTCCGCAGTGACTCAGTGTCCTTGTACGGGGCCCCACCTTTTACAGACTCGCCCCCTCTTATCGTACTCAAGACCAAGCTTGCAACACACAGGCCCTTGGGGACAATAATAGATCCCACCCATATCACTTTCACTTATTTGCTTTGGTTGAAATCACCTTATTGGCACACAGGTGCTTAGTACTTGTCATGCATCCCAGATGGCTTCAAGGACAGCTAACTTTCCTGTGGTTCCTCACGGTGGCTCAGGAGCAAGAGGGGAGAAAGGCCTACCGTGCTTGTGATAAAACCACAGGCTCGGCCCTGGAGAGGCCTGCCAGGTGAGTGAGGAGGAACAACAATTGGGGAGAGAATTATTTGTGTCCAACCTAGGAATTCGAGGGAATATTTATTTTAAGAATAAATATTTAGCCGGGCAGCGGTGGTGGCGCACGCCTTTAATCCCAGCACTCGGGAGGCAGAGGCAGGCGGATCTCTTTGAGTTCGAGGCCAGCCTGGGCTACAGAGTGAGTTCCAGGAAAGGCGCAAAGCTACACAGAAAAACCCTGTCTCAAAACAAAACAAAAATAAATAAAAAGAATAAGTATTTATTTTAGAATAAATATTACGGGGCTGATGAAGTGGCTTTGCAGGGAAAGGCGTCAGCAGAAAGGCAGTGCGTGGACACTGTGCTGAGGCTGGTAAAAGCTACAGCGTCGGAAGATGGACAGTGCTCTGGGGAGCGGGGGACACGGGTAGAAATGATAGCGTCGGGATCACCTAGTTATTCTGTAACTAGGACTTAAAGTTAACCACCCGAGGGTTTTAACAGACACTTATCCATTCAGATCCACTTTAGAAAGGTATTTCTGAGCCGGGCGGTGGTGGCGCACGCCTTTAGTCCCAGCACTCGGGAGGCAGAGCCAGGCGGATCTCTGTGAGTTCGAGGCCAGCCTGGGCTACCAAGTGAGTTCCAGGAAAGGCGCAAAGCTACACAGAGGAACCCTGTCTCGAAAAACCAAAAAAAAAAAAAAAAAAAAAAAGAAAGGTATTTCTGGTAATAGCGAAGACAAGGGACTGAATAAAGTAAGGAATGAGACCTGCTACGCCACCGCTACCAGAGACAGGTAAGAGCCGGAGCTCCAGGCACCACCGTGGGATCCCAGGAGACCTTGAGAAAACTCAGGAACGGTGATGATGGACAATGATTAAACAAGGCAGAACCTGAGCTGGGATTGCGCTGGGCAGGTGGATACCCAGATCCATCAGCCTCAGTCACCCTGCTGCTCCAAGGTCATGTGACACTCCAGTTTGTTTGGTAAGAACGCAAATGTTTTTAGATACAAATCCAGTGCCAGCCACAGAGGCTCACTGGGCAAGAAAGAGTAGCGTGTGACCATGCCAGTTACATAACTGAGAAACTCCTTCTGTTCACTGATTAACCTGGGAAAAATACAGAACTATGTACATAAAGTTGGGCAAATGAGTGGGCTGCCAAATTTCAGCTCTGATCTGAAGACAGACCAAAAAGGCCATGTGTAGAAAAAAGGGACCGATCACTAATGGGCCCAGGGATGTAGCTCCCTGGGAAAGCACTCACCTAGCTCAGTTCAGTATTTCAAAACACACACACACACACACACACACACACACACACACACACACACCTAACCAAACAAGCAAATAAATAAAAAATAAACAAATACAACAAACAAAGTTACTCTGCAAAAACATGAAAAACAATAAAAAGTAAATAAACCAACTTCATGAAAACCATGGTAATAACCTTATTATGATGTTAGGTGCTTTCTTCAAACTGGACTTAAGACATTAAGCTAAATAAAACAAAGTCAGTCATGAAAGCCCAACAAAGATGCATGAAAAGGAGAAAAGAATCATAGACAAAACCTAAGAACTAGCTTGTAACAGTTGTGGATGACTTTCATTTTTAAGAATCTTTAATAATGTAAATGCAATAAAAAGCTGCATGAGTACCGGTTAAACTTTTTCTTCATTCGTGGATAGATGATATGGAATTTAAGATCAAGCATCAGATCCCTGGTATTAAGTGAAGTGAGTAGGAAAAAAAGTGAACCTGAAATTTTTACAGTAAGGATGGATTTGATCAATTATATTAAAAAAACATCAAAATATCAAAATCAATTATCAGAAAATGAAACTTTTTGCCAAAGATACTCTGTCCAATATCAAATTTCTTAAAGAATAAAAGAAAGACAGGTGACTCCAGATACTGGGATGATTCTGTAAATGCATGTGTACACACCCTCTAGTGAATCTATTAAAAGATTGTACCAATGGTTTTTAGGTCACATTTGAAATCTCCTGGAGCCCGTTACCATATCCTTGTGTGATGCAGATTTAATGAATGCCTTGCTAAGAAAGAAAAGTTGTGGTAACTAGATATTTCTGGAGTCATTCATGAAGGAGTGGTCCTCTCTTTGAAGACTGATTTTGTTTGGGAGGAACAGGGCACTGTGTTCTTCAGTGTGTTAAAAATTACAAGTTCCCAATTATCCTATTGCACAAGTCTCATCATTTCGGATCCTGAGATCAGGGGAGACAGAGGGCATATGCTGCCATGACATTCAGTTCTCAGATTCCGAGACATCGCATCACAGCACATCTGTGATACTGGCGTCCAGTCCTTTCTCTCCCATTACCGAGAGGGTGTGGAGACCAAGTCGCTTTCCATTTTCTACCAATATTCGAAAGGTACTGTCCAGCCCTGCTCTGAGAAATCATTTGTGCCTTTCTTCTGTAGGAAGACAATGAAAACCACACATCTAATTGTGGATGCTCTTGAGAGCTATCCCAAGATCTTACACAGGTCAAGATCACACATAATAAATCTCTTTAGCATCAAGAGTGGGATGGACAAAGAAACCGAAGTTCTGTGAACGTCTATGAAGATATGTTTGTATGAGAAAAAGCTATGCTGAAAGTTGAAGAATTCTACTTAGAAGTTAACCAAACCTTAGGATGGAGGTTCAGTTCAGTGATAAGGCACTTGACGGAGGCCCTAGGTTCGACCCCCAGCATCACAAAAATAAAATGGGCAGACCAAGGGATTTAAGATTCACCCTTACCTTTATATTATTTTAGAACTTAATATCTACATATTTGTTCATCCGATGGGAGGTATCAACACAGTGCACACTCTTTTCTTGCTGATTATCAGAGGAACTGAGTTCTCCTTTTTCTAGACAGATAAGATTCATATCCGATCCACAAGTTTGGCCAACCAGCATAGTAAAATTACGTTGAAGAACCCAGTTTTATCTTGTGTTAAGAAAGACTTCTTTTTATTTCCTGTGTGAGTTTGCCTACAAACACGTCTGTGCACTGTGTAAGTCTGGTGTTTGTAACACTAGAAGAGGGCATCAGACACCCCTGGAACTAGAGTTATAGACAGTCGTGAACCGCCATGCGGGTGCTGGGAACTGAATCTGGGCCCTCTGTGAAATCAACAAGGGTTCTATCCTGCTGAGCCGTCTGTTCACCCAATAATCCAGCATTTCAGCTTAAGGTGTTGACTTAAACTTTTCTACCAAATTTTGAAAAAAAAACAAAAAACAAAAAACAAAAAACTTCAAAAGAAGTTCATAATTAAGAAGCACATGTTCGGAGCATGTCGGGTTAACAATGTGGACAAATTCACAGTAAGGGTTCAAATTTTATCTGAGTTTGATAAGGACAAAGCACAGGAAATCAATTCTTCCACTGCTCGCTGGTTGTCCAGGGAGGGATGTACTTCCTGTCTTTGATTCCAAGGTCTAAATGAAAGGGGAAGCTTCCTGTGACCTAGGTTTGGGCTCCTGACTCTCAATAGAGAAGGACACCCAGCAGGAAGATCTTACCTCCACTGCGTCCTCGCAGAAGATCCCGCTTTCCCAAGTACTATTTTTAGTTTACTTAAAAAAAAAACTGCAAATGGCTGAAACCCACACGTCTTCAAGTTTTGATTTTTTTAAATTTGGTACTGCTACACTAACTCCCGGCATGGCAACTTATCTTGGGCCGGAGTGTTTTCTTTAAATGGCACGCACTAACTAGAGTCTCCTAAGGATAAAAGTCCAGTTTTATCCCCAGAGACGTCAAGTGTAGTAAGTTTTATCTGTTCTGTTGCTCTCAGTGAGGGTAGTGTTGAAAATCTCCCCTTCCTTCCTTCCTTCCTTCCTTCCTTCCTTCCTTCCTTCCTTCCTTCCTTCCTTCCTTCCTTCCTTCCTTCCTTCGTGATTGAGCTTGGGATATAGCGTTCTCCCTTCATACTGCTTGAGACAAAGACCTTAAAAGACTGTAAGTGTTGAGGTGACAGGTTCAATATCTTAAATTTCAGCGAAGTAGAGTTGGCATATGACAAAGTCAGTAAAATATGTTCATTAAAAAAAAAATAAAAATGCTTCAAAATACTTTAGAAGCACTGTGCACAGCCTGACCACGTCACTGTGTGTACACCAACCACAATCCCGTGGAGACTAGTAAGGGCAGGAAAGGGTGGGATGACATCCCACAACAACTGTGGGTGAAAGCTCACCTTCCCTGTGGCCCTTTCCACAGCAGAGACAGGAGATAAAGAGCCTTCTGGCTATAACACAAGCCATGGTGGGTGGGAACTCCTGCGACAGACATTAGGTACTGGGCCACAAGGCATTAGCATTATTAAGGAAACATGGATTGTGGAATCATTTGAGCGACAGTTGTGACCGGACGGCTGCATCCTCTTCTGTTTGTGACGTTAGGGATACGCTCCTGATGGCTGCAACTCCTTCTCCTGGAGCGTGCGTGGCTGCGAATCGCGTGACGTCAGTCTCGTAACCATCCACGGGGTGGGGTGGGCTGAATGGGTCCTCTGGCTGTACTTTAATACATTAACTTTTAATTCATTTGACACGTGATAACACAAATGAAATAGGTCCAAAACGCATTGAAAACGGTAAAATCTATTATTGTATAAATGGGGCTTGGCACCAAATGATACATTTTATTAAATGTAATGTGCAAAATAGAATGAAGTGGCCTCTATCCAAAAAAAAAAAAAGGGGGGGGGGTAAGGCAGGGTTATTTAAAAGGCTTCAGTACTCATTCTCAATAAAAAGAAATCTGGCTTTATAAAAATACATAAAATAGTCATGGACTTACGCCATTAATTTACATAAGATATTTTTCATATAAAACGAAGTTATAAAATACTTTTTAAAAACGCATTTTTATATGAAAGTTATTCCCAGTATAAAATTTTTATAACTTTTTGTAATTTTGGTTCATCTGTATAAATAAAGCTTTTTTTTTTCCTTTTTTTAAACTTTGTAAGTCCATTTTAAAAACATAGGATTCGATTCTGTGTCTCTTAAATAGAAGCCCAGATGAGGTAGTGTATCGATTCCCCTTGTTCCCGTCCAGTCTATGTGCCCGAGTCACAAGGCTGGCAGTCTGGAGTCCTGTAAGTGTCTGATATCTGTGGATAAGTACACCTGTGAGTCTCCTCCCGAAAATCTGTCCTGTCTTTCTCGTCCTCCTCTGACTCAGAGTCCAGCTCGGGAGAGGAAATTGCTTTCACATGAAAGGGCCTCGGCTGACCGTCCGGTGGCTTCACAAAGCTCGAAAATGCATCCAGGTGAGGTCTCCTCAGAGGTTTCCCAAAGGTACCTGCAAGGAAAGAAATTCCCATGAGCACGTGGGGCCTTTTGCCAGCATAGAAATGAACACACCGAACAAAGAGCGAGCATGCTTCCACGAACGTGAATAAGTTTGTTTTCCCAGAGTCCTATGCAGGTGTAGGTGTTGCTGTGGATACACTATTTACAGAATATTAGACTACCACAGAATACTATGCACAGAACACCCGCACACCTGCTTATTCAAAACCACCACATAAATCAATCCATTTTAATGTTTTCTCGTGACCCTTAGTAACATTAGTCACTGAACACTGAAGTTCTTGAAGTCTCTCAATTGAAAAATGGTCCCGGAGCCCTGGCTTGAGGATCTGTGAACCCATGAATCTCCAAGAAGGGCGATTGCACAATACTCAGCCAGTGTCTTTCCACAGACTCTTGTCTTACCCTTTTTTTTTCAACTGCAGCAAAACATCAACAAATCAACTAAAACTTCTACCCTAGTTCTACAAAACATGCTTTCATTTTTTTCCCCTCCCCTTCGGGAAGGTATATACGTAATCATACTGGAACAAGGGGTAAAATTTCTTAAACGCTGAAGGAAAATGGTTTGGAATTTTCCTTTTAAAAACAAGCCAAGGACACCAGAGCACACCGGGCATGTGGAGGCCTGTTTTCTGATTGCTTTGCTCAGTAAAAAGAGCATTCACTCTCAGTTCTTCCCTCCAACTGTTCCCACACACAAGACCAGGGTGGGGGTGGGGGTAATCACAATCTACCTGAGGTGCTAGTTGTTGTTTAATGGCCCTGGCTTTCTCTGTGAGCGTTGCGGGCCTCTCCCAAAGATTATCTCAACTGTCTGAAGCCAGGCGAGGTAGGGTGCCGCGTTCCCGGCTTCCACTGTGAGTTCAGTTAGAAGCCACCAGACGTACGAAACCACAACCATGCAGAGAATACAGCTCCACCCCTCAGGCTGCCGGGACCCAAAACCACTTTTTCCACATGGCTGACAAGCTCAGCTCCTAAGTCATTCCCCTAACTCTTGTCTCCTACATGCCACACACAGCATAACCCAGAAAGCTCCCGGGGCTTAGGTACAGATTAAATACATAACCACACACAATTCCCAGCCCCGAATGCACTTCAGAAACATCTGCAATCCAGAGGATACCACAGGAACATTAGAAATGAAACCATTGTCCAAAGCAGGATGGAGTTTTGAGTCAGAAGAAGCAAGGCGATTCCCAGCTTGATAAACTTACCCATGAAAGAGTTACTTGAAGTAACTGATCCCGGTTCCTGACTTGCACTAAAATCCAAAGAAGACTTGTTTAAACACAGGGTCTGAATGGCAGGTCCCTCATTCTGAGAGTACATGGAGTTCATGAGCTTTCTTGAGTGTGGCCACGGGATGCTATTGAGGCTCCGATCACAGGGCTCCTCTGAGGGATGAGCGCACGGGAAGCAGTCCTTCTTCATGTAGCTGGGCTCACAGTGGTCCATCAAGGCTATCCTGGGGTCAGAACTGCAACCTTTTCGAGTTGGGACCCACAACAGAAAGAGATACAGTTAGCATGCCTCCAAGTCTTTTCAGAGAACAGAACTCCAGTCAATCAAGAAAGTCATACCTGGAAGATAAACTTCAAATGGATCTGGGCCATAGACACTCCCCTTCAAGTACACAGGGCCTGTGGAGCCCACAAAGGGGCAGAGGAACGGATCGGGGGCAGCTTCCACATCGGCCTCACTGCTGTTGTCAATATGGCATGTCCCTTTAAGACACAAATCTCAGTCACTAAACTGTATTAAATGCCATTCAACCTTCTCTCTGGTTCTGATTTCCCAAATTTACAGAAGAAAACTTGGCTAGAATGTGATAAGAAAGAAAAAGTACACACATACATAAGATTTTCTTTCTTTCTTTCCTTTTTTTTTTTTAAGGCCCATGCAGCTGGGCTCAAAACGGTCCACTTAAGCTATCCTGGGGTCCAGATGGTAAATGTTTCAAATTGGGATCCACCCATCAGGGCTGCTAAAGTAAGTCCTGATAAGCCTTTGAGCTAGGTACGCCAACGCTAGCCCATTTGGATTCTAAGGGAAAAGGATCTATGTGTAGAGCCATAGTTTGAATGCTCAGCACTGCCGCCTTCCTGTAAAATGTTCCAGATGACCGGACTCAGGGATTGACATTTGACTAGTAATCTCTCAGTGTCCCACCTCAAAGCTGAGTCACAAAAACCAAGGTGAACCAAAATATCTCCTGCTCGTTCAATTAAACCACACGCCTTTAATCCCAGCACTCGGGAGGCAGAGCCAGGTGGATCTCTGTGAGTTCGAGGCCAGCCTGGTCTAGAGAATGAGATCCAGGACAGGCTCCAAAGCTACACAGAGAAACCCTGTCTGGAAAAACCAAACCAAACCAAACCAACAACATCATGGAACCATACAACAGTCAGCAGTGGATATAGCAGTCGGGAGGATTACAGACAGGGTCTCCTTCCAGTTGCCAAGGAGGCAGAGGATGGACGCCCTGTGGTCTAAGAGAGAAGTGCCCTGTGGCCCTTGGAGCTGCTCTGGGAGGGTGCCACCTTCCCAGGCCAGCTTGTCACTTCGGTACCTCAGCCCTGTCCCTTAAGGAGTTCTCAGTTAGCCTCCCTATACCTGACTGAGGTTGGGTCTCTGTTCTTGGCCAACCCTGACACTCACTCTGTGCTTGGGCCTGCTGCCTCTGCTCTGACTGTCTTTCCTAGAATATCTTCACAGTTGGCTTGTCTTTCTTTCTTTTATGTTCTTTGGGTTGAGTATCCATCTCACCAAGGACTAAATTCTGAAGCTGAAAAACACATATGCTTCCTTTCCAACTACGCAGTCTGGTACAGAGCAAATATAGACGCTCCATAAAGGACGGTGGTAAAAGATAAAATACTGAGAAAAGCCCCAGGAGCTTTTGCCATGCAGAGTCCAAGCACTGTGTATGCAGTATTTTTCCTTCAAACCACCTGTCTGGGAAGTGCTGCACCTGCCTGTGAACGCAGGGAACCGGTCTGGGCTGGGATGCTCCTGCATCCGGCCTCCTCCATCTTTAGTCTCAAATACATAAGGCACCATGTATGACACCCGCTTTCCCCAGTAGACTTGAAGCCACCTGGCCTCTGACACTATGTAAGAAACTCCCAACACAGGACATTCCGATGTAAAGAAAATATGACACCCTCAGGGAAATTAAATTTGACCTAATTTGCCTCCTCTTCTTTTACCATTTTAAAAAAGTGTTTTTCAAGAATTTAACAAAAGGATATAGAATGGGCGTGTATGTGTACATGTGTGCGTGCGTGTATGTGTACATGTGTGCGTGCACAGGAGCTTGCACATAAGAGAGCAGATTTCCCTGGAGCTGAAATTACAGGTAGTTGCGAGCCACTGGGAATCAAAGCTAAGTTCTCTGGAGGAGCAGTAAGTGCTCTCAACAGCTGAGCCATCTCTCCGGGGCCCTGACACTGGGATTTTGTGGGGCTACCATGCATCTGTAGATAGCTTCTCACAGTAGAGCAATTTTCCTCAATATTGATTCTTCCAACCCATGAGCACGGGAGGTATTTCCGTTTCCTACTATTTTCCTCGCTTCCTTTCTTCTGTGTTTTAACGCTTTGCTTGTATTGGTCTCATATTCCCTGAGCAGCTATAAAAGGACTCTGTTCCTACTCAGAGGGGGCGATTCCCTTTCTCTGAGAATTCACTCATGTGTGTCTTTCCACAGTATCTAGTCTTTAATAAAACCTTAATATCCACTCTGGAAAAGCAGAAAGTGGGGAGGAGGAGGGGGAAGAGAAGAAAAAGAGAAGGAGAGAAGGGGGAGGGGGAGAGAGAAGAGAAAAGAAAGAGAGGGAGGGGAACGGGGAAATGGGGGGAGAACTAATAGTTTTGCTACTAATCTTGAGCTAGGCCCTCATCACTGTTATCAGTTTCTTCTGAAATTACTATTACATCTAGGGACCCCCCCCCCCCCCGGGACTTCAACACAACTGTCCACGGACGTCTCAGACACTCACCAGCACCGTCATGTTGCGGTAGGAAAAATCCACCTCCTGAAGACGTCACGAATTGGTGGTGACTTCCGCTCTCTGAGGAGATGTACCCATCCTGTCTGTCAGCTAATGTTCCCTGAGATGACAGATAACTGGGGATATCGGCCGGCAAATTGGTCTCATCTGTGATCAAACAACAGCACTCGCATCAACAGCCTTGCCCCACAGCTTCCGGCGCTGGCAGGATGGAGACTACAGACTGCTCTGGTTTCTGTATCATCCATAAAGGAAGATCTACTCCTGGAAAAACCAGGGATGGCCCACGACTGCTTCTCAGCTCTGGGCCATGAGTTAATTTCGACTTTACTACCCACGAAATACACCCCTGCCCAAATTTGAAAACCACATGTTCAAAAGGTGATGCCTCAAAAACACTAACCCAGCTCTTGGATCATTCTCCATTTCATCAGTGGCAGAGTTTGCCGTCAACCCTCATTGCAAAATCCACTGCGTGTGCATGTGTACACAGGCCATAAAGAACTTCCACCGAGGGTGAGCCAGCCCCCTGGGGGCTCCTGCCTCCCTGTGACCATCCTGGAGGAGGGCTATTTCACTCTGCACTTCGGATTTTTCCCTCTCAGCCATCAGGATTTCCTGATGAGGTTTTAATAAAAAGACTGATCTCTGTGCATCAGCGGTATTCCAGGCTGGGTCTAGTTTTTAGCTACCCGTATCCCTGCAGCTTGTAGCCCATGAGTCACCCTTCTGAGACAGGCTCAGACTGGGACACAGCCGAGAAGGGAATGCTTACAAAGCCACAAACACACATGACTGCCGCACCCCGGGCCAAGCTTGTGTTTACACACCTGTGTTGGTAATACTGCAGTCCTCATTCCTGCGCCTTGTGTGGTAGATGATGACCACCCACACGAGGGATGTGCCTACCACACAGCAAACCACGGCTATGATCACGACGCCCACGGTGGCCCATCCGTCATCGTCTAAGGATGGGGCGGTCATGTGAGGGGAGTCGCAGGTCGGAGTAGGAATCACGCTGAGGCGCATGTGGCCTCTCTCGGTGCCCAGGGTATTGGACATTTCACACGTGTACTTTCCCGCATCGCTGACGTCCGAGTCCACGATAATCAGCAGCTGGTTGCCCGCCGCAAAAAAGTGCCTCTCGGTCACCACCAATGGGCTGTCATCTTTTGTCCAGTTCAGCCTCGGGGGTGGGCTCCCACCGGCGATACACTGCAGGACCGCTGTTTCTCCCTTGGTGACAGTTCTGTCTAACAGAGGCCGCAGAAATGATGGTGTCTCTGAAAGGACAAGGTTTGGATTTCCTAAGTGAAAACCGGGTTTCACAGAAGACCTAGCAGGTGAATTTATTTAAACTGTGTACTCCTACAGCTCCTCAGAGAAGCGTATTCAAGAGCCCCAAACAAGGTAACCTCGGATCACACCACTCATCCCACGACTTAAGGGTAAAAGTTATGAGTTTTTTTGTTTTTTTTTTCTTTTGGTTTTTCAAGACAGGGTTTCTCTGTGTAGCTTTGTGCCTTTCCTGGAACTCACTTGGTAGCCCAGGCTGGCCTCAAACTCACAGAGATCCGCCTGGCTCTGCCTCCCGAGGGCTGGGATTAAAGGCGTGCGCCACCACTGCCCGGCAAATTTATGAGTTTTTAAATCTCAATCTTCCTCATTCATGCCAAGGTTAGTGAATTGGTAGTAGGAAGATAAAACAGTTTTTAAAGTCTAGAAAATGTGTGAAAAAAAATTATTAAGTTCGTGCACAAGACTGTGTTGATATGTGGACAAAGGCAAAGAACGCTCTAGAGATTTATTTTTATGACTTTTAACTATGTGCACGATATGCACGTGTCTGTGTGTGGGAATGTGAACACAAGAGAGATTCCTGAGGAGGCCAGAGGCGGTGGGTTCCCCGGAGCTGGAGTTAGAGGCAGGTGTGAATTGACAGTGTGGATGCTGGGAACCAAATTCAGGTCGTCTATAAAGCAGCACACACTCTTTAACTACAGAGCCACCTCTCCAGGCCCGTGCCGATTTATTATTATTTTTTTTTAATTAAGTTTCTCATGCCCGATACCTAGGTCTGTACGGAAATCTTGGCAGGTCCTCCTCTCTGGCTCTCGGTAGGTTATTGTAACTCTCTCAAAGACACATGAATTATGAACGTGTTCCAAATCTGACCAACACCTCCTGTTTAGGTAGGCGGTAAGAACCGGGACTTCCGGGAGGTGGAGCCAAGAGAATGGGTCTTCCCTGTCTGTCTGTAGACATTTTCTGACATGTTCTTTACAGCACTGAGATGACCAATGGCTGTGAATAATCCCCGCCCACAAAGAGAACACTGGAGAATGTACTCCAGAGTGAAGGGGGCAGATTCACCTCCCTGGCCACAGGCCTGAATATGTCCAGTGACGCCTAGAGGTCAAAGCTCCCCAGAGGCTCTTTGTTCATTTGAAGGACCGAACTCTCTGGGTCTTCATCCGCCCCTTTTCCCCCAACAGCTGCTAACATGGAGGGTCTCTGGGTGAGTTGGGGGCCTTCAGGAGGGACTCGGAGCCTTAAGAAACCCCCGCCCGTCTCACCTAGCACGGTCAGGGTCGCGTTTGCAGAAACGCTCCCCGCACTGTTCTGAGCCGTGCAGCTGTATACCCCGATATCCTCAATCTTCACGTCCACTATGAAGAAGACGTCGTCCTCCGGCATCACGTGCATGCGCCTCTCCCGGGCAGCTGGGAAATCCGTGCCTCCATCCTTCTGCCAGGCTATCTGCGGGGCCGGGTGACCCCCGGCGGCACACTCCAGGCGGGCCATGGCCCCCGCACGGATGGTGAGGTCCATGGGGGTCTTGGTGAAGGAAGGTAACACTGCAATCACAAAGGGGGCATTGCAGGTGTGACCGGGGCGGCAAGGGTCCACCCGCGCTGCTCCTCCCCTTCTAGGTGTCTCGAGGAGACACGTGACTCACGTAAGGCAGGGTTATTGCTCTAAGACAGAGACACTAAGCTTGAGAAATGAAACAGCTCGCTCTGGGTTAACACCCGGCGCAGGTGTGATGGAATCAGAGCGGCACACGGGTCACAGGACCCAGCCTCTGGCCGAATCTTAGTTTTCTCAATAATTAAGTGTGAGATCTTGGGCAAATCAATAAATCTCTCTGTGCTATGACCATTCACTTCCTCTACCCTACCCCCCCCCTTGGTCCTGCAGGACCTAACATTTTGTGACTTTATCCCGTTCTGTACTCTAAACTCTTCTATGCGCCAGGCCTTAGCAATTGCCTGCTCAATGAAATTCATTAATAAATCATATTCCAAATCTTCTCCTACCAGGCAGACCTTAACTGTTAAAAGTGGAGAGAGCATCCAAAATGCAGTCTTAGAATTGTAGAATCGTATACCTGCCACACAAATGATGCTACGGCACTGCCGTTTAACATCGGCTGCTATGAATGCACTTCCTGACCACTACCCAAGCTCCACGCTGCTGCGCCAAGCCACTGACATACGCCCATTACCTTATTAATGGATCGTGACATTTCTAGGAAGTGGCACTTAGCATCTATCTCTTTATTTTATTTTTATGTGCACTGGTGTTTTGCCTGCATATGTGTGTCTGTGTGAAGGTGTCAGATCCCCTGGAACCGGAGTTACAGACAGTTCATGTGGGTGCTGGGAATTGAACCCGGGTCCTTTGGAAGAGCAGATGGTGCTCGTAACCGCTGAGCCATCCATCTCTCTAGCCCCCCCCCCCGCCCCCATCTCTAAGTGGAAGACAGAGGTACGAAGGTAAGACACTTGTTGAGAGTCATAACTATACATCTGGAGTGACAGTATTCACAACCAGAGCTGAGTTAAAGGCAGTATGCTGTGTGGCCCTACCTATCACAGTACCCCAGAGGGAGCACAAGTATCTGGCTCATGTTCATTCTGGTTCACCCTGCCACATTCAGAGAGGTGAATTCAGTAAATCACTGCTTTAGAGACAAATAATAAAGAGTAGTGATTTTGTGTAGCTAGGTGGGAAACTATGAGAAAGAAAAGCAGGGGTTGCTGGGAGAGAGGGGGTAAGGGGAACAACAGACAGACACTGCAGCTGTTTCTAAAGGGTATCCCGAGACACTGGAGGAAAGGGGATCGCGTACTGTTTACGGTGAGCTTGGCTTTGACGGAGTACGACGACCCGAAGTGGTTGGAGATGACACACTGGTATCTCCCTTCGCTGGTGAATTCCACACCGTGCAGCCTCAGGATGGTGGTGTACTCCATCACCTCGCCTCCCTGGGCCCGGAGGTGTGCGTAGTTCTCCATTTCAGCATCCTGCAGCAGCTCATTGTCTTTTTTCCACGCAAACGTCATCGGGGAGTCACTGCTGCTGGCAGCGGAGCAGGTGAAACTCACGTTGGAGCCTTTTATCGCCGATTGCGTTTCTGGTTGAACCGTGATCTGGGGTTTGGGGAAATCGTCTGTTTAAAAGGGAGGAGGAAGAGGAGGAGACAAAGTCACTTGAAGGCCCCAGAGAACACCCGCGCTCAAATGCCAACACCAGGCAACACAGTAGAGAGCTAGCTCAGGGTTGACCTCATGCCTGTGTTTTACAGACACCTCCGCTGTCCCAGAGTGGAACGACAAGCTGGGAGAATGCTCATAGGCAACCGACTGGAGTCCAGTGGAGACGGAGGCTCCGTCATGATCAACCTGAGAGAAGTGTTACCTTGAAACGATCCTAAGAGTTTACGCCACGTGTCTGGCATTTCGCGTAAGCGTAAGAAGAGCAGTTAGGAAGGCACAAGGGAAATTAGACCGCATTTAAACCCGAGTGATGGAGTGGGGTAACGCTGGCTGACGGCAATTAAGTGATTATTTTATAAGAGCCTGTAGAGAGGATCTGCAATCTTGCCAGCACAAAGAAATGACTGAAGTTTGAGGTGATGGACCTACCGGGTAGCCTGATCGGCTCACAGGACATCTTCTGCGTGTACTGGACTGTCACAGCATACCCACACACATGCATAATTACCATAATTACCACATTAATCACCATAAAGAGTAAGAAGAATTTTTTTTTTTAAGGAAGAGAGAAAAGCAGTTTAAAAACTTCCAGGCTCACAGATGATCCCTGAATGTTCTTCTCAGCAACTACAATCTTTTGCTTAGGCTCTCCATTAAAAATATCAAGTAAAACACTGTAGTGGGTAGCCATTCCAGCCTTGATCTGGAAGTTCCAACCCCCATAGAGGCTACGGTAACTGTCATGCCTACAAGGTGGGGCCAGGAGAGGACCCTGAAGACCCCAGATCCGGATGAGCCGGCTCTCTTGGTTCCTGGACCCTGGACGCTGGAGGTAGACGGAGCAGAGTTCTCCAGAGAGCTGGACTGCGCTACACCTTTCCCAGACCCTGTTAACTATCCCTTCACTTGTGAGTTACCCCACAAAATAAACCTCCCTTTTAACTACGTGGAGTTGCCTTAATTTCGCCAATAAAACATACACAAGCAAACATCAACGGCAAATAATCATAAACCCCTATCATCAAGACAGTAACAAGTGGCTGGAGACCTGGTTGCTCTTGCAGAGGACCTGGGATTGGTTCCCAGCATCACACTGCTCAGCTCGTAACTGCCTGTGACTGGAGTTCTGATTCCTCTTCTAGCCCTATGGATACTTGAATACACACGAAACACACAAGCAGACAGACAGACAGGCACACACACACACATAAATTAAGAAAAGATGGTAATGAGCAAAAAGCAAACCAACAAACAAAAAAGCCAAAAATAAATCAAGCAGATGAAAAAGCATGTGCGAGCTAGCACCCTGGCTGGGGCCTGAAGTGGGACAGTCCATCAATCAGGCGGCTGCACAGCCTGTCGGGCTACATTATAATTAGAGCTGGGCAACTCTCTCATTCCGGGCAGCTATTTTTAGTTCTCTGTTACTTTTTGGAAGTAGTTACCTTTTTTGAACTTCAGTTTCTCAGAGATGGCCGAAATAAACCCTGGAGGAAACTACCAGATCTCCCAACACGGGTTTCTGGATAACGGAGAATCTGAAAACACAAGCTTTCAGAAGGACCCTGAACGGAAGCAGGGTGCTGCTCTGACCACGGCCTGGCTGCCAGCTTCCGACCCTATGCCTGTGGGTTGTTCAACAGGAGTTTCTTCTGTGTGACTCTTTGAAATTTCCATCCCATAAATCAGTGTTCTGATTCACAATGGAGAAGGGGAAAAAAAACAAACAAACAAGCAGTACAGATGAAGCACTTGGGTTTGTCTCACAGTACCAGGGTTCGTATATCTGGGTGAGGGAACCGTGAGGTAAAGAGTGTGGAGAAGAAGCAGAGTAGGCCTTGGTGGCTGACTGCCAAGGTTCCCAAACCTACACCAGAGGTTTTATTTCCAAAAATTGCTGGCACCATTAAACTCTGCAACCTGATACACATACATACATCAAAAAAGCAAAGCAGTGTGTAGCCAGGTTTTAAATGCCAGGGTAAAATGCTGGCCTAGAGTTTCTTCTCACACGTGCCTTAACTTTCAGCAAATCTTGATTTTTGTGTTTTAGACACACATTTGTTTTTATGAAGGCTTCCCTGGCAGCTAAGAGTAAAGAGCTGCCTGGTATTATGACAGAAAACTGTATCGGTGATGGGAACTTTGTTTGTTAACCATGGTCTGTTCCTCACTAGTCAGAGGAATTCTGGGCAAGAGGATTTCAAATACGGAAACTCTTGTTTGCTAAGACAATGGATCTTAAAATGATTTCACAATAAACTCAAACTTGCCTTTCCTCCTAAGGCTTTACCCACCAACGCTTCATGTCTCAGCAGTCCTAATTCCTTGGCTACTGAATTTCCTCTCCTCCAAGCCTCTCAACAAACCCCAGAGTTTAAAGAGCGGAAAGCAAAATGCACCACAAGACCCGGCCATCTTGGATGGGGGAGGAACTTATTGCTGGCCCCACCCCTCCCTAAGAGCCTATAGACAAGAGTTGCCATCTTGGATGGGGGAGGAGCTTACTGAGGACCTTACCCCTCCCTGAGAGCTATAGGTAGCCAGAGTTGCTGAGGGAGGGGGGGCAGTCAGGTAGCTACCGTGCTTTACCCTTTCACCAGTAAATACTGCACCAATCATGCTCACATAGACGATACTTACTAAACACAGTGGGTCACCAAAAAAGACATGAAAGTAGGAGATGGATTCTGGAAGAAGGGGGTTTGGTGGGCAGGGGGAAAAAGGCTGAGAAAGGATAATGGGGGAAGAGATTTATACCTATATATATGAATGGGTGAAAATAATTTTTTAAAACAGATTATTGATTTTTAAAAAGGGGCAAGCGGCAGTTAAGACGCCTTCAGTTTCCCTGGATTGGTAGCTATGAACCCACCGACTTAGGAAGCTGCACTGTGGAGTGAGTTCCAGGCTACCCTGAACAACTCAGTGAGACCCCCATCTCCAAAATTAAAAACACACAGAATAGTGGGGAGTAGGGGAGCTGGTGATGCCACTCGGTGGAGGAGCCCTTGCTCAGGGCACACAAGGCCCCGGGCATGATCTCCACCAACACGCAGAAGAAATGCAACGCCTAGGCTCAGGGACCGTCTTTGAAAGCTGCTACTAGGAACTGCCATTTTTTTCCCACGGTCTCTAAAAATAACAGCAGGAAAATCGAGAGAGAGCGGCGTCAACGCCACACCACCACAGAGGGCTGCTGATATGCCAACCAGCGTCAAAGGCCAGTAACACGCCTCCACAGCAGTGGACGGCCGGCGGAAACGAAGAAGAGTCGGGTCCAACTCATTCACGATCTGATTTCTCTCCTGCCACCAAACCACGCTGATGCTAAAACAAATACGAAGTTACACGTCGGTGAACTCCTCCAGCGTCTGTAAAATGCTGACAGGCAGCCACCTCTAGATCCACTTCGTCGACCTCAGCAGAAAGCAAAGGTCTATTCGGAGAACACGAATCTCTCCAAAACCATTATTTGGACAAATTAAGTGGGAGAGAAAAAAAAAAAAATGAATGAACATCAAGGGTGATCCTTGTACTCACCGCACACAAAGCCATCTGGGCTGACAGTGAAAATACTCCTCCCTTTCAGGAGCTGAGGGTGGGCACAACTGGCGTTAACGAAGCTCTGAAAGCTGTTCTCCACCACCCACTGCGGGAGCCACTTCAGCTGGCAATCACACAGGAGGCTGGAGGTGTTCAAGTGCCTGAGGAGAGGAATCACATTCCGTTGGCTTCGTATGAAATGCAGATTTCTTCCGCAAGTCCGTCAAACTTAAGTAAGTATTCACCAAGTGAGGACTTTGGAAACTCAATGCACGACGTTGTAAATATTCCACAGTCTGCCTCAGAAGGCGAGACACTGAGCGAGCGGGGCCTCTGGACTCCATTGCTCTTACTGTCCTATGGAGGCAGAAGTGCTGATACATCAAAATTCCTAACGAATGCTATATTTAGGTACCATACTATATATGGTCCCACAGACGTCAGCTGCAAATTCAAAACAGAGCGCAAAAGAAATTCCAGTCGCAACCAAGGGGACAAAGAACCCACGTCCCCTGTTTCCTGGTTTAAACATCAATCACGTCAAGAATGCGCTAGATACTTTTTTTTTTGATGACCTATCACATGACAGCTCCCCTGTGGGGCTTCCTGCGAAACCGGAGAAGAAGAAAAAGGGAACACTTACAGTTGCTGAAGTTTCTTCATTTGGGAGAACGCATTGCTCTGCAGAGACATGATGGCGTTGTCGCTCAGATCACTGGAAAACAGCCAGGTCAAAACACGTCAGGGTGAACCATGGCCAGGATGTGTCCTTAAGGTCTGGGCCACACCCCACTGCCCACACCCCCCCCCCACAAACACACCCCCCGCTTCAGCAAGCAAGTACTCCATGCTGAAACGTGTGGCTGGGACCATTGCAGTGGAATCCCCCAGCAAGCTCTGACCAAGGAACCCAGAGATGGGTTCAGTCACGGGGGAGAGAGTATCATTTCTGTCACCACGCCCAGGGCGTTGACTCCTCCAGGGCTCTGGCTGATCTGCCTGCTGTTTATTTCTCATTATTCAAATTTGCTGTTAATGAAGTGTGCAACCTAATGCTTCATAATTGCGCATTTAAAAAAAAAAAAATCTTCCCTAGCCCACGTTCCGCGATGTGTGTTTCGATATCCACGCATACAGGCATTCCTAAAGCGGCTCAGAGAACGATGGCCGACCTACGTAGCTTGGAACAAGTGGGGATTTCCCCCTCCAGCCTGATTTTGTCACACGCAGCTCATCACTGGCAAAAGCAGTGATGTTCAGGTGAGATGCCTTCATTAAAGCAAGTAAGATTCCAGGCAGGTCATCCACCAAATGAGAAGATACTCTGTGTTGACTTTCTTTTTAACTAGTACCTTAAGGCAGTCTGAATTAAACTACCAGCCACAATGGTTACTTTTTCTTTTGTTCTTTTTTTTCTTTTCTTCACAGTTCACAGCGTATAAGGGGGTGGGTTTTAAAACGAGACCCCGCAGACTAAGAAGCAAAGAACGGAGGTGCTGGACTTGGGTAGGGAGAGTCGAGGAGAACCAGAGGAGGTTAGAGAAAATTGAAGCAGAGGTTAATACTCCGCTGATCCACTAATTCCACTTTCCCAGAAACGGAACGGGCCAGTTGACAAATGCTTTGGCTAGCTTTCCTTTGAAAATAATCTGTTTCAATAACAGCCATCCTGGCTTGGCCTGGCAGCACTCAGTTCTGCAGACTCATTCTGCAATTCCCAACTGTGGCTCTGTCTGTGGGGCTGGGCCATCCGTGTCTCTCTCAGAACCAGTGGTACAGCTGGGAGATGGCCACGCGGTGGCTGATAGACACAGTCTTTGTGAGGTACAACCCAAGTGTGTATTTAAATGAGAGCATTTCTCCGAGTTAACATATAGGAGGGCTTTTGGCTACAAGCATTTCTCAATGGAGCGAGCATACTCTAAGTTCGACTGTGATCCGACTATCCAAATGTGAACCAATGTGAAGCTAACAGTAACAGTCGGCTGGGTCAGTTGTCGTAATATTTAAGCCATACTCCCCATGTTCAGAGTTCCTTTTATAACTGAAAGCCCTCTACCCTGAAATCTCATTTCAGAAATGTGTGCCAAAGGTGCCCGAAGACGGGGCATGGATTGAGTCGTCAAGGGCTATAGGGTCTTTCTGAAGCCAGAGAAAGCCTAATCTTGTGTTTTCCTAGCAATCCCCAACTGCTGTGTGGGGAGTGAGAGAAAGAGAGCTGGTTTGTCCGTTCTGCAGCAGTGGACAGCAGCAACAGAGGTTCTCAGGACAAATCTCCATCACGGCGGCCCTCTCAAGGACAGTTTTTTGATCTTTTTGAAAATTCAAGTCGTCCTAACTGTTAAAAAGAATCTTCCATGAATCTTCAGGAACTCTATTTAACATTTTAAAAAGACAGCAATGGTTGTCGAACAGTATTCCTGCACATACTAAATGGAACAATAGATACTTATATATTCAGGACCTGGCAAGATGACCAGACTATGAGACGTGCCCAATATATATATATGGTAGATTGTTTTAAAGTTGCCACCACTTATAAAGACGAATAAACATGGTAAACAGAGCGATGTTCTCAATGGTATCAGAAAACACAGAGGTGAACTCCAGAAGATAAATAGGAAGCAAGACTGACCGATGATAGGTAGATGTGCAAACGTGTTTTATAGCAGAGGGGAGATGTCGGCAGAGGCTGTTTGTTTCATATTTTAGGAGTCATAAACAGAAACTGTCTGGGACCACCCTTGGGGGGAACTCAATTCCAGGTACTCACAGGTGTTCCAGGGCGTCCAAACCAGTGAAGGCCTTTTTGGTAATAGATCGAATGCGGTTTCCCTGGAGTATTCTGGAGGATAGGAGGGAGAAAAGGTAACCATCACATTGTAATAAATTTTTAAAAAGCCATTTAAGGAGCAGAACTCTTATAAACGGGACCATTCTCCTTCGTGAACAACACTGTTTTCTTCAAGGAGACAATGTGACTTGAAATACCAGACCCCTGATTATCATGTTCAGTCACATGATTTAACGCGAGTTTCGAAGCATTCAACAGACACCTCCACGTAGGAGCTTGAGTGAGAAATGCCTCCACGGGCTCATAGACTTGAACACACGGTCCCCAGTTGGCAGTTCTGTTTGTGAAGGTTATAGGACTTTGAGGATTTGAAGCCTTGCTGGAGGAAGGACATCATTGGGGGCGGGCCTAGTGAGTTGATAGTGTCCCCCATTTCCAGCTCACTACCACAGAGACATGGTCTCCAGGCTTCCTGCTGCCGCTGCCATGCCTGCCCTCCCATCACGGACATAGAGCTGTCCAGAACAATGAGCCAAAACGAAACTCTTAAGCTGCTTTCGGTCATGGCGTTTTACCGCAGCAACAGAGGTAAATGGTTGACACACTCGGCAGACACAGGTGCTAAGCGGGTGCTTCTGGGAAATCACACTGCGCCACAGGGCAGCTTGCTCCCCTCTTCTCTGTGGCTACCCTTCATCACCAACTGAAAACAGAACAATCTACAAGACCCTTTCGGGGCTGACTGTCAAGTGTTTGCATCCTTTGTGGACCCTGATGCAGGGTGATTGATGGACGGTGGACTGCTTCCCTTGAGAGCTCATGACCATAGCACACTGTTGGCGTTTTCTAAAGGTTGGCATAGGCACACACACTCCCTTCAACATGGTGGTCATTCCTAATGGGTAGCAGTCAAAATAAATCTCAAGTTCTGATCTAGATATCAAAATGAATTAGACAAATCCCAGGACTGAAATGTCTTCCTTTCACTCAAGGAAGAAAAGCTAATTAATACGCACGCATCATGGGCAATAGCACACACCTGGAGGAAGGACTAGGGTGCAGCCAGATGACATATCTACTTCTAATGTCTCTATGATGTCAGCTTGTGGATCTGACTTCAATTAAGACAATAATCTTAAGTCACAGAGGAGGCAAACTAAGAGGCAAATTATACTCACAGTCGCCTCAATTTGTCCAGCCCAGAGAAGGCTCCATTCATGTCTTCAATCGTCCATGAAATTTCATTGTTTTTCAGATCCCTAATGAAAACACAGTGTTCTCCTTAGACATACTTCTCAGAAACCTCACACCACCACCCAGGTGGTGTGCCCAAAGTCCTCCTAATTGCCCCACCAGCTCCACCCACTTCAGAAGGAGGATCGCAGCTCTCTAAGGTGCCTCTTACATCCTGAACTCTGCAGTCAACACTTGCAACACTTTCCCCGAACCAAGACAGGCAACCCAGCCCTGTCAAATCTCCTATCAAGATGGCTAAACCCTGCAGTCTCAAGATGGCTAAACCCTGCAGTCTCAAGATGGCTAAACCCTGCAGTCTCAAGCAACTTGAAAAATACATTAAATTTTAAGACCAAGTTCCCATCACACAAACAGACATGCGCCAAAGCATGCAGCTAACACTGGAGAGATTTTTCAAGCAACCAGTTAATTCCACACTTAGGAAAGAAATCAGGTTGTGGTTAACCAGAAGAGCCAACATTCACCTTCCTATAACTTTTTTTTTATTTTGCTCTGGGCTATTTTTAATCTATGTTTTATAAAGAAAAATAATAGTGGACTTAAAATTGTTTCTCTCTTTAACAGTTCTGAATTTCCTAGTGATCCTGAGAAGGAAGGCTGCAATCACTGGGCAGTCTGATCAGTGTACTTTTTAATCCCTTTAAGAAAAACACACATGGATGAAATGGATCTATTCTAATCAAACTGCTCTGGGAAAGATTAAGACCCCCACTTTAGAGGCTGCACGCATTTCCTCAACAACAAAGGAAATCTGCTGGGAGAAAAGTGGGCGCATTTAGGAACCAATTAGGTTCATGTACCGAGAGCAAAATGTGGAACTTACAAAGTCTTTAAACTGGAAAGCCCCCGGAAGGCACAATCCGCAATGTAGCTGACTTGGTTGTGCCCAATGTGGAGGGTATTTAGCAGACTTAGGCCAAGGAAACTGGAATCGTCGAGCCTCGATAAGTGGTTGAAAGTTAGGTCCCTGCAAAGAACAACAACAACAAAAAGAGCTTTTCTCTTTCCATTCAATACAATAATCTGTTTTCTAAAAGAGAGGTGGTTAAAAAAAATGTTAACTACCATAATCCTGTTTTACCACTCTGCCCTCACAGTATCCAGGTAAGCATTCCTAATCATCTCAGCAATTAAAATTAAACAAATAGCCCATGAAACTGCTTTTATCAATGTGCCACAAAGCTGAAGAGAGAGGAGCTGGCTTCGACTTAATCACAACCAAAAATGCAGGGACAACAGAGGGCACTTCGGAAAGTGGCTGTCGCCTGGGAAACTTTGTTATGAAAATTTCACAGATCCGTGGTAAAGGACCTCTTGTTCCAGCACGATCTTCGCTCTCGAAGCCGAGGACAATAAAAGGCAACTTACAGCTCGCTGAGTTTCTGGCAGAACTCCCAGGCATCCTCGCTGATCCTGTTGATGGCATTCTGGCTCAGATGAAGCTCCCGCAGCATCAGCAGGCCGTAGAGCCAGCCTTTGGTGATCTCAGTGAGGTTGTTATGGTCTAGCTGCCTACAGGTACAACGAGAACCAAAGGCGGGATCCGGAGTCCGTCATCTAGTCTCGACATGCACGGCTGCCTGCAGCCCATGACGTCTCCCTCATGTGCCTAGATATCCGGCTCGGATATATAAAGACATCAGCAAAAGATTGATGTGCTTCTAAATTCTCAGCTCGTCTGAAACGTCACTGAGTCACAAATTACAGCTTTGTGATTGTCAAGTATGAGAATTTAATGTGGGTTTTCAATGAGAGCTACCGAGGGTCTCACTCTAGGGTCATTCCATCTGAGTGGGAACCGTGATAACCCACACTTACAGGATTTCCATGTTGCTCAGACCCCAGAAAGCTCCATCCATAAGCTTTGTTACTCCATTTCTTTGCATTTTCAGAGACTTCAGTGCCCCAAGCCCTTGGAATGTGAGTCCGTCCACGTTCTTAATCTTGTTTCGGTTCAGTTCTCTGCATTGGATGTTACGATTAAGCAGTTAGTTCATATGACAATAAAATTCTAGAGGTAGTAATAAAATGTGTCATATACTACTACAATATATTTAACCCAATCAGTGCTAAACTACACAGAATGTTTTTAAATTTCACAGACTTTTTATTGACAAGAATTTCATTTTTTTCCCCTCAATTTATTATGGGGAGGTAGGAGTGGTGGATGTCTGTGTAAAACCGCACGATATATTTTTGGAATAATATGGGAAGTACATTAGATTTCCATTTCTACACTGTTGTCCACTAAGGGTAGCAGCAAACCAACTGGTATTCATCTTCTGTGGATGCAGAATTAGAGCGATCATCGTGCCAGGAGGTCTACCCAAGAGCGGCACGGAAATCCCGCTCCATATGCATGCAAAGTTGGTTACCGTCATTCCAAATTAGTTTTCAGATTGGTGCTTCCCTGCATGCTGCAGCTCTCTAATTCTGCTCAACACTGGAACCACCTAGGGAGCTTTAAAAGTCCCCAAAGCCCAAATTGAAACCCCTAGAGGTTTTAGTATAATTGGTGCAGGGTGCAGACCGGGGCGCTGGGGCTTTGAAAAGCTCCCCAAGTCTCTGAAACGGCGCAGCCACGGTTGAAAAGCGCCACTGCGAGAGGGAGCCCGTTCACAAACCAGTCTACCGTCCTTAACAAGCCGGTTCTCTACCACCACTTAGCTATCAAAGCGTCCTGGAGTTGTTGGCATTATTCTCACCAACCACAGCGATTGAGAGACCCTGTGGTTTCCCCAGGTCCACAATGACACCTTTGTGAGGGGGCCGCTCAGTCATCATGCGGCTTGCTCCCTCAGCAGCCCTCCAACGTGTCTTTTCAGGCAGCGGCTGGCACGAGATAACCGGGAAGGCCTTTTCCCAATCTGGAGATTCCACCGCTCTCGCCATGGGAGGGGAAGGCAGTTACCTGCTTCTCCCCTGAACTTCTCCCGCCACACTGTGGGCATCGGAATAAAGGACGCCCAAGGTTTAGAGGTGAGGAAGTGATATCCAAGAGGCCACCGCACTTACAGATGCTGCAGCTGGGGCAGTTTAAACATCTTGGGGGGCACGGCTGAGATTCGATTCCTGTTCAGCTTCAGCACCAGGAGGGTGCTTGCCAAGTTGTCAAAATACCCTGGTTCCATGGACATAACTCGGTTGCTATTGATATACCTGTGGAGAGTTTGAAGGTCAGAGGTTTGCTCGGGTTTCTATGGGAAGTCAGAGTGCATTCAATCTCCCCACTGCAAAAGCTCTCCAGAGAACCTGACCACCAGGGGGTACTTAAAAGTTTTCAACACTGAGGTCCCTGTAAACAAATTAAGGCTTATTTATTCACATGGGCTGGCATATTGGCTCACTGGCAGGATCCTCACCTGGCATGTACGAAGAAGCCCTGGGTTCTATATCCAGTACCAGAAAAATAATAAATACAAATAGAAAGATCGACGCACTGCAGCTTTAATATAAAATGCGTGGTGCAAGCTCATGCACCCCAACACTTACTCTCCAGCACAGGTACTCTTTTAGAAGGCGATGAAGCCTTTGGGAGGCGGGGCCTAGCTAGAAGAAGTAGACTGCAGGGGGCGGGACTCGGGGGTCTTATGATCTGGCTTGACTTCCTGTCCACACTGTGACAGGGCTGCCTGCCACTTCTCCGGCATCATGCCTTCTTCCCTGCAAGGATGGACTGCACCCTCAAACTGTCAGTCAAATTAAGTCCCGCCCTCCTTCAAATGGGTTCTGGCCAGGAACTGAGAGACAGCCGCAAGAAAAGTAAGCAACACACACAGCCTGACAGGAAAGACCGACTGACATCTTTCAAGGTGACAAATGGCCATTAAAGATACATAGAGACGACGCTGTTTGGAATTAGTTATTAATAAAAACACAGCAAGGCTCTAGTTTGGGGCATATTTTTTTTTTTAATTGTGATACAAAATTGTAAGAAAGAAGACTGTGCCTAATTATGCCAATTTCAACTCAGTAAGAAAGATACATTTTGGGGGCTGCAGAGATGGCTCAGTGGTTAAGAGCACACTGGCTGTTCTTCCAGAGGACCTGGGTTCAATTCCCAGCACCCACGTGGCAGCTCACAACTGTCTGTAACTCCAGTTCCAAGGGATCTGACACCTTCACACTTATGCACATAAAATGAATTGAAATAAGTTTTTCTAAAGTTACATTTTAATCCAACGACAGTAAAATCAAGTTTGCTGTATCTTTTTTTTTTTTTTTTTTTTTTTTTGGTTTTTCGAGACAGGGTTTCTCTGTGTAGCTTTGCACCTTTCCTGGAACTCACTTGGTAGTCCAGGCTGGCCTTGAACTCACAGAGATCTGCCTGGCTCTGCCTCCCGAGTGCTGGGATTAAAGGCATGCGCCACCACCGCCCGGCCGAGTTTGCTGTATCTTAAAGCCCACCCCTATTCTAACGATATTCTCCCTGCGGGTGAAAGGCTTTGGTAATTTATACTTACAGATACTTCAGTTGTAAGGGTGGAAGCGCAGTTCTAAGTTCTGAAATATTGTTGTTGCTCAGGTCCAAGGCCTCGAGGGACTGAAAGGCTTCCAGCTGCTCAGGGACGATTTCATCAATGCTGTTCCCGGCCCTGGAATGAAAACACAGCCCGGGGAACAGGTCAACCGCACAGACCAGCGCGAGAAGAGCGCTGCCTCTTCCTGACCTGTTCTTCAGGAGTATGAAAACCTAGTGGAGGTAAGCAGTACTTCTCAAAGGTGAACGAACAGGAACCCCATGGCCATGCATGCTCTGAGTTCATACTAGAGCGGGTGAAGAGCGGTCCCACGCAAATCTGACGGCCATGCATGTAAACACAACTACCTTTCGTCTTTCAGATTATTTTCCCAATTCCTCCAGTTTTATTAGATAGTAAAGGAAATGTCTAGGGCCGAGTGGGCACACCAGACCACACTGCCCTCATTCTCCATTCCATATATATATATATATATATATATATATATATATATATATATATATATATGTATATATATATATAACATATCTTCCTTCCCAATTCTTAATATATATAATATATATACATATATATTTAAACTTACTGCATTTATCACTACTAGTGGGAGAGGGCTACACATGTTGAAGTCAGAAGAGACTTTATGAAGTCAAAATTTCTCCTTCCACTTTGATGCGTTTCCATGGGATCTGGTGACCACAGTCAGCTGCGTGGGTGAGCATGGCAGGTACGTCTACCCTCAGGACCATCTAGCCAGCCCTATTTCTTCTTGATTCCCAGTCTGATTCTTTCCTTAGAAAGTGTCCTCACACCACGGTGCCATTCAACTTCCAAAAGGCATCACCCTGTGGCTGCCTCAGTGCCCGGCTGGAAAGATCACCTAACTGTTTTTACAGCAAGTTACTAAGCTGCGAGAGACTTCCATACCAGAGAAGAGCTACGAGGCGTTCTGCCTTACAACTGTATTCCGGAAGAGCAACCAGTCTGAACAATCTCTAGACACAGGTATATTAAGACATGCTTGACATTACCAGTCCTCAATACCAGACCAAAGCAGACCACACTGGTAGTCACTGGCTACAAATAACTCTTTACATATAACGTAAATGTACACACACACACACACACACACACACACACACACACACACACACACCCTGCAACACTCACACATAAGTAAATGTTCCTGAGCACGGGGCACACTCTCCTAGTTCCCGCACTCAGGAAGCAGAGGCAGAAGAACGGGGTCAGCCTTGGCTATATATAAAAAAAAGACCACGTCTCAAACAAAAAGTGTTCCTTCATTACCGCACCTATATTTCAAGAGCGCAATAGTCAGCGTCCCTGACTGCATCGGAAGACACAGAACATTCCCACCATTTTTTTCTATTGCGTTTCAAATGGGGAGAGAGGGTGGGGTGCCCAGTCAAGCTCTTACAAACGGACACAGGTACTAGAGCTTCCAAGGGGGAATTTAGCCCTAAGTGACACAGTGCTTGAACTTGGGTGACTGTTGAGCTGGCCTGTATATTCAGTTCCCTCCTGTTTTCTAACAAAACTGTCACTTACAACACGTTAAAGTAAAAAAGCCGGAAACAATCATAATAAGGGTTTCTCCTTACAACCCCCGGAACAGTGTGATAATCTGAGCATTGCACACAGGATTCTGCATTTGATAAAACCCTCACCCCAGTACTTCTATGTGTGGTTGGTAGTAACTCTTCCCAAGGAAATTAGGAAATATATCTCATGTGTGTGTTCTCCTGAGTGGGAAAACATCTCTCGTGTGTGTTATGTCACTTAACCAAAAGCTGGATTTTGGCAGTGCTTTGGGTTTCTTAAACTTTTATTAATACCTCAGAGACATCTCTCCATCTCAGAGGTTAGGGGGATCTCTTACATGGGCTCCCAAATCCTACGCTGCACCACATCATCCCATGCACACCCCTGGTCTCTGCCATACTGCAGACTCCTCTGAGGCAGGAATTTGTGTTCACGACACTGCGTTGAAATGTGATGAAACCAGAAATAATGGTGAGCACACTTTAGGTGCCCCACGTTAAACGCATTCCGTATGTTAAGCCGTTGAATGATAAAATAATTTCTCTTTTACAAATAATCTAATAATCTAATGGTTGGGAAACTAGAGGCTTTTTGTATAACCAGTGCGATCACTTCTGGGCCACCTCACGCAGCAAGTCTCAGTTGGTCCCTAGACAATCCCAGGGCTCTGTGTTCACAGAACACAGAGCACCAGAGATATTTTGGAAATTCAATTCTCACTGCACACTTCCCTTCAGAAAGAGCTGCTACTTCTTATCTTGACAAAAATTTAAAAAAAAAATAAATAAAAAATTAAAAAAAAAAAAACAAACTCAACTTCTAGTTTCAAACTGATGTGGAAATCCAAATGGCCCCCAGAGCCCTCATCAGAGGCACAGCCAGGGTCCCTTTTTTTAAAATTTTATTTTATTTTACAATGCAATTCAGTTCTACATATCAGCCACAGGTTCCCTTGTTCTCCCCCCTCCTGCCCCCTCCCCTTCTCCCCAGCACATCCCCCATTCCCACCTCCTCCAGGGCAAAGCCTCCCCCGAGGACTGCGATCAACCTGGTAGACTCAGTCCAGGCAGGTCCAGTCCCCTCCTCCCAGGCCGAGCCTAGCGACCCTGCATAAGCCCCGGGTTTCAATGGTTGAGAGACAGCCCAAGCTGACCTACACTGGTGATGGGATGGCCAAACACCCTAATTGTCATGCTAGAAACCCCATCCAATGACTGAGGGAACTGGATGCAGAGATCCACGGCTAGGCCCTGGGTGGAGCTCCAGGAGTCTAATTAGTGAGAAAGAGGAGGGTTTATATGAGGGAGAATTGTTGAAACCAAGGTTGGATAAAGCACAGGACAAATAGCCAAACGAATGGAAGCACAGGATCTATGAACCAAAGGCTGAGGGGCCCCCAACTGGATCAGGTCCTCTGAATGGGTGAGACAGTTGATTGGCTTGATCTGTTTGGGAGGCATCTAGGCAGTGGGACCAGGTCCTGTGCTCATTGCAGGGTCCTTTTCAATCACCTCTCCCAGACAGGTCGGGCCTCCAGGGATTTGAGCGCCCCCCAGGTGGAAGGCTGACTTCCTGATGCTGCAAATACCAGATGCTGCTTTCTCTACAACAAGCAAGGAGGAGGGAACCCCACAGACACTGGCCTCAAAACAACACATTCAGTAACTTCCCAAAGGGCAGTTAACAACCCTTAGCCTATTCCTTTTCAGGACTTTAGGGTATTGTCTGTTTGATCTTCAAGACCCAAATCATCAGAGAGTGTAACTCCACCAAAAGCAATCCCACATGGGGTAACCAGCTCACAATGTGTAGTACACCTTAAAAGCCTAGATGATAGTCAAGTTCAAAGAGAAAAAAAAAAAAGAAAGAAATCACCAGTCCTACACACAAGTCACAAATTACAAAGCCCCTTGGATCCCCATAAAGCCTCACAGACTTTGTTTAGAGTCAAGTCAGCCGTGACCTCTGGTTTTGACCGTTTCCCACATCTGGATTTCCCACATCTGGATCTGCCGGGGGTACAAACTCCTTGATCTAGCTGTGAGGTACAGTCAGTCAATTTCTAGGTCCTGGAGATGGAGGCAGTCCAAGCCAAGCCAAGAGGCCTTCGGGTCAGGGGGATGGATAGGGGCAAAACAAAACCACAGTTTGGGGGAGAGAAATTTTCTCCCCAATACATAGCCTGATGTTTCTGTCACCAGGATGTCCTTCCTGAAGCTGCCCAGCAGCCGGGAAGTGCCCAGACCCAGCCTATCTGTCTCACAGATCCCTTCAAGTCTGTCCCTGGTTTGGGCCTATACTGTCTGGGGCCAGCCTACCGAGACTTAAATAGTATTATGCAACAACAGAAAGAACACAATAGCTGTAGTGTTTGGTTTTGTTATTATTAGATTTTTGTGTGTGTGTGTGTAATAAATGGAGCAAATTAGTTTTTCGAGGCAGGGAGAGGGAGGCCCACAGGTGTCTATCATGTTAGTTACATAAAGGCTGCAAGTCAGATAACAAGCCATACAATCTTTGGTTTATATATATATTCGTTTGTTTATAAGGTAATTATGAACAAGGTCTTAAAACTGCCAATTACTTGAGTGACGAATAAAATTTTCCTTGCAGTAAAAAGTACGGTCCAGCCAAAGCCGGCAATTTCCTGAGCTGCACAGCTCCTAAATTGCAGTGTGAAAGTGTTCCCTTCTAGATGGAGCATGCACAGTGTGGTCTTTGTCAGCCTCGACGCCCAGCACAAAAATCCCTTACAACCACCAGGATAATAGCCCCTGTTTCACAAAAATGTAAATCTGCCCTAATGGAACTGAGTCCAATCCAAATTTGAGTTTCTTATTACCTTAGACTAACTGGCAAATTACCACCTGATAGGTACCAGTTTAAAACAAAAACAAACAAATAAAAAAGAAACAACTTGCTTTGTATCATGAAAGAGGGTTTTAAAAAGAAAGAGAGGAGTAGAGAAAAGAAGAGAAGACGATTTCTTATCACCCAAAACACTCAAAATAAATGTACTTCGGTTGATTGGGTCCTAAACAACCACTTGCAGAAGACAAAGGTTCAATTCAGTTTCAGCTCTAGCTTTTCTCCAAAGATGGACAAAGGCCAAAGTTTATCAACACATTCAAAAGCACCACAGCCAATTCCTGCTGGGGCAAAATGTGTGCCGTTCTTGATTAAAAACAAAGTCCTTATCCACTGCTGAAGTTACACGAACATGGCATCTGTCCATCGCCCCAAATAACAGGGCCTGGAGGGCGTTTGGGCCCTGCACAATCCCACTGGAGAGGAGGAATATTTGGTCCTGTGTTTGTTGATGGTACAGAGAGTCCCCTGGTCAAAAATCGCTGCCGCGGTGACTTATAATTAGTCCCTTCAAGACAAACAGACCTTTGGGGCATGGCTGTTGGGGAGCTTCCTTCTTAGCTTCTGAAGCAGCCGCAGGAGAAACAGTCGCCCCAGGTACGCCAACCTTGGCTCCCGAGGTCCAAAAACAATGGCTTCATTTTGTTACCAATGCCATCTTCCAGGCAACTTCGCCAAATACCATAAAAAACATAGAGGCAAATATGACCTTACCATTTTTTTTTCTCTGATGATATTTACTCTAAGAGTGCTGGAGGGGGACCTAAACATGAGCAAGATCAAGATGCCTCAAGCCTCAGGTCTAGTGGAGAAAACGACAGACAGACAGACAGACAGACAGAGATCACTAGCAGGGTTGGTGCTGAGAAGGAAGGAAGGGACATCAGTGAAAACACGAGGGTCAGACTCCTCAAGGGCATTGGGAAGGGCATAGGAAGGTGAGCAGGATTCGCCAAGGAACTCACTGCTGAGACCCCAGGGACGCTGAGTTCTCCCAGTGGCAAGAAGGAGAACAGGCCAGTGTTGCTCCAAGAAGAAGCAGGGGCCAAGGGTTCAAACAAGAGAGAAGGAAGCCCATCATCTTCCCAAGGAAATGGAAGTGGGCTTGGCTAGCCGGGACGTAGCATTCACAGCTCTAGATAGAAAGGCTGACATTCGAGAGTGAGGAAGCTGGGGCCCAAAGAGATGATTCCCAGGTGAAGAGCATTTGCTGTTCTTCCGGAGGACCTGAGTTCAGAGCCAAGCACCCACATCAGGTGGTTCACAGTCACCTGTAACTGGAGGTCCATGGATCCAGCATCCTATCCTGGCCTCCGAGGGCACCTGCACACACGTTAACAAATATCTGCACATCCACATAAATAAAAATAATATATCTTTAGATAAATAACGAGTAAGGTCACTGAGGTGGCAGTAGGTGAAGTCGAACCCTGGGAACCAAGTTAGGTCATGGCTTTCCTATCAGGATCGCTGGTGGGGAGAGGCCGGAGGTTTCTTAGTGAAGGGACAGATGCGCTGGCAGGCATGGGTAACAACTAGGTAAAAGGCAGCCAAGAACAGATGCAGGGCATCCTGTGTGAGGCTTCTAAATCAACCATGAGGACCGAAGGTGGTATTCTGGTGTCATGGCAATGACCAGTGTAGACGTTACGTTTGGGGGTCATGCACCACGGTTCTTCTCGCTTCCAGACCACCTCCAAGGCTTTGTCTTCCCCTGCACACAGGCCCAGGTCCCCTGCTCTATAGCTCTGACTTGGGACCAAGTTCAACTTGAGGAGTTTAGTTTCCCTTCACTCTATTACTTCCGTGTTTTGCGTTGGATGTGAGGTACTTCCTAAGACGCGGGACTCCCCCTCTTGCTTGGCAGGTACGAAGTGTGACAGATGCAAACAACCAATACCAGCACTCTTCATGTGTCTGGAGCTTCCGAGAACATGGCTGACTACACTCTCTCCACATATTAGGAATGGGCTCCTTTGATCTGACACCCAGAACACCTGCTGTGGATGTAAACATGGTGGAATCACTCAGAGCAGGAGACAGCCAGTGAGGCTAGAAAGGCCACTTGACATGGTGAGCATGCCTGCTTTCGACTCCCTGTGATCTCCAGAAAGTACAAGCTTCTCAAAAGCTCTCCTGCACTGTTAAGTGGATTTAAATGGTGATAATTTACTTCCTAGGTGAGGAAAGGGGCTTTCAGAGTGGGAGAGTCTCTGTTGGCGAGGAGCAGGAACAGCAGGTTTTTTCACACTGGAATTCCTGAACCAATCAAGCTCCTGCTCCTTAATGAGTAAGAAACATCTGCCAATAGTTTCAACTGTGTCCCACCTATTGCGCCAGATAAAAGGCACCTCAAGGCCTTGCAGGCGTGATGTGTAAGGGCATGCAACTCTGGCTACTTAAGGATGCTATGTGGAGGAGGCGCTCTCCTTTTGAGAGGCTGGGAGACCATGTTTTAGGTCCTGTGGTTCCCTTTCTATTTGGAATGTTTCACCGCACTTATAACCCTCCAGTTCTATTCTTCTGTAGCACTAACAGCTGACTCTGTGGCCATCCCGTGCAAACCCTACTCTGCAAATGTATTATTGACTGTTCAGGTTCAGGATGGCCTGGCCATAGGGAAATACTGATCTCCATATAAACTTACAAGCAACCAGCGTAACGCCATGTATAAAGAAATCACAGACTCTTAATGAAAACACAGCATGGTATAAACACATGAAAGGGCATTTATTTCCAACATTTGGCACACACACACACACACACACACAAAAAGAAAAAAGTTTCCTTGAGCCATCTTGAAAACTACTTTGGCTGAAACAACTAACTCCCCTTAATATCAGACTTCATTTGAAAGAAAGATCTGGCAGGCGAAAGGCCTCTCCCATACAGATAAAAAAATAAACAGCCTTGGCTCACCTCTGTGAACAAGATAATGAGGAAGTTTCATTAAGAGAACTCACGTGTTTGGACTGGCCCACCAGCAATGTGCCATCCAGTGAGAGAGCCAACCGTGGAAACGTCTGAACGGAGACAAGGGAGCCAGGTGAGGAGGAGAGTGTCGGCGCTTTTCAGCTAAAAGCCAGGTCAACACGAAGTATGATTATCTCTCGGATCACAAGCAGGATAAAGATGGCTACATCACAGTATTTTAACAGTGGTCCGACAATAATCAGGGCTCTGTATGTCTGCCAGTTATGACCCATGTTAAATGAAGAACGGAACCGGGGTCAAAAGCCCATTCATACCACATACAATACAACCCTTCTTCCCTGATCCCGGGTATGTAAGTTAAGGTTGGTCCTCTGTGTAAACAGGAACTGACAAGTTCTCAAAGAGGGCGATAAAGCAGGAAGTTACTGAAAATTGATTTTAATATGAAATTATTACGTACAATAAAAGCTAACTCTGCTTTGGCAATAAAATTTTAAAATTCTGGGGTTGGAGAGGTGACTCAGCAGGTAAAAAAACACTTGCTGCCTGGTCTAAGGACCTGGCTTTGAACCCTAGGACCCACATGGCGGATCTATGGCTAGTCCTCTGACCTCCACACGTGTGCAGTAGGCATTCATGGGAATGGTGATCCCAGACGCTTGGATATACCAGAAAATGGTACACCTCCCTGTTGGCAACAGCTGCCCAGGAGGGCAGGAAAGCAGACAGAGATGACTCCTTACAGGGTTCAACTTGCTCCAAGTTGAGGTTCTTTCATACAATAATTCAAACCGCCGTGCCCAAGAGGGCTTCACTCTCTTCCTGGTTCAGTGTCTTGCTTTGCTCCACTTGGTGAATCCAGCCAGACAGAAATGGAACAGAAAGGTCTCGCCCGGCCATCACGAGCCGGAACTCAAGAATCGGATGATGGGGTACCACCAATAACGGGCTTTGCAACGGAGGCTTCAGGGAAGAATTGCAGAACCCCTAGCACTGTGCCTCCCTCCGAGAGACTTCTGTGACAGTTTGTCCCTGTGCCCTTGATCCTTATTGCTCTCAGTTTACGCTCCCCTGTTCCTGGACCTCATCTCCCTTTAGCTTCTCTACGTTTGGGAATGTTTTTTTTTGTGAGTCTGACAGGCAGGTTAGCTGTGCACCGTGTTCAGGCAAGAAGCAGTTGTCTTCTCAGACTGGGGAGGCTTGGTGCTCACAGACGAAGTTTGAGAAGCTAGGTTCTGCTGTGATCCCTTCACCCCAGCGTTGCTCAATCTTGAGCCAACAAGGAGAGCATTCTGGAGGCAGGCTTGGAGAGCACCGCACCACTGGGGGGGGAGTCCTTCTGTTCAGTGTGTGTGCAGAGGAAGGGAGACCTGCCTGAGCGTCTGTGTTCCTACCAAGCTCTCAGGAGTGCCCTGCTGTCAGGAGGACGGTGGCAAGATCCACTGCCTGCATTCAAGTTTCCCTCTGCGTGGAGCTTCTTGCAGTCCCAACATCCTGAAATTTCACAGTAGTGTACTGACTGGAAGCCTTCTGCTGGCACACAGTCGGCCTTTTCAGGAGAGAAAATGTGGCTTCTCAGTTCTCAGATTGTTTTTCTTCCCCCTCATGTCTTTGGTAATCTCTTCCCTCCAACGTCTACCCGTGTCTTTTGGTGGAATTCAACTCACAGGAGCCGATTCCTCGGCAACATTCCCATTCTTCCTCTCTCCTCTCTGGAGTCTCCATCCCTTGGCCCTCTGGTTCTTTCTGGTAGAATTTTCCAACTTTCTCCCAGCACTCTTTATTTCTGTGGTGAAATGACTGTTTCTTCACTCTTAGCTTCAATTTTACAATCTGGTGAATATTTGCATTTTTAACTTCCAGTCTGTTCCCTGCTTGTACGTTTTTTTTCACGGGGCTCTTCTGTTTTTCTGGCTTTCGCTGTTCCTCTTTCCGCCCCAAAGACCAGATTTGTGTCTCCATCTAATGCCTCCAAATCCTTTTTTTCCCCCCATTGGTTCAGACTCTGACTTTCGAAAGTATTAGATATCCATTCATATTTTCTAAGTAAGTTCTTTAAAAAAAAAAAAAAACTTACTAAAACTAGGCAGGGCAGCAAATACATGTAATGCTAGCATTCAGGAGGCTGAGGCAGGAAGATATTGAGTTCAAAAACCATTCTGAGCTACGAGGCAAGACCTGATATCAAAAACAAACAAAACAAACAAACAACACCAAAACAATCAGAAGGAGGTAGGCTGTAGCTGTCGCTAAGGGGGCAGATTTGTGTCCCACAAACACTCGGCTCTGGATTTGGTCTCATCACATACATCAAGCACAGTGGTGCATGACTTAAATCCCAGTTCTCAGAGGATGAAAACAGGAGGGTCAGAAGTTCAAGGTCATCCTCTGATTCACAGTGAGAGCATCCAGGAGCACACGGAAGAAGGAAACTTAAAGAAACCAAGGGAACAGGAGCTTCCTAAGGACTTCAGGTGGCGGGGCTGTTGACCTGTAAGCAACCACCCACGCAGGTGACAGAGGGGAGCTGTTTTCTGCAGGGATGCTGTTTTTTTCTTGAAAACCCTCAACCTCTAGTCTACAGGTGTAAGCATGGCTGTTATCACCTGAGAAACTTAACCGAAATAAGATGAGAGGATGTAACCTCAGCATCCACATGTTTGACTCGGTTTCCCTGACTCAGAGACAATGCCCTCTATCCCACCCAAACTCCAAAAATATTCTGCTCAAGTTATCCTAGAAATAAACTTCCAGTCTCCTGAGTCAGATGCAAGGCAGTCACTGGGCTGTGAGTCTGGAATGAGAACATGGAGGTCACGCTACTTCTTATAAACAAGTTTTAGCTAAGTCTTTATTTATTTTTTCTTTCCAGTCGTATAGGGTACCTCCACCTTCATAGGTTTTAAATTCCTGAACTCTCCTGAGGATCAGCAGCACATGCACATATGTATACACACACATGCACACACTCTCTCACACACACTCATACACACGTACACACACTCACATTCTCACACACATACGCACATAAGCACACACAGTAACACATGAGCACACACACACATGCACACATAGGAACATACACACATGTACACATACACACATGCAAACATACGTACACACACACACACACACACACACACACACACACACACACACACGAGTTTTCACTTTCAGGGATGTCCTCTACTTTCCCCCTACTTAAGTTTATAATTTATCCATCAGCCTGCAAACTTTTTAATGACGTTTTCATTTGGCCTGTGATCTTGTCTTGGTTCTTGTTGGTATTTACTTTGGGTGTTTCCTTTTTCTTTGTTTCAGCCCTTTTACTTTAAGGTGGTTAGGAGAGAACAGAGCAGGAATGAATGTGCCCAGTGTAACACGCTCAACACAGGTCTTCTGCAGTAATTCAATCAGTGACACCACGTTTTTCTTAAAAAGCAAGCAAAGTATTTACCATTAACTCACTCCTTCCATATGAATGAACTGTTTTATTGGCCCAAACAAGAAACTGTCACTTAATAATTAAAAACCAGGGAGTACGGCTGTTCGAGACCACAAGCAAATAACCAGATAGCGTAGAAGGATTAACTGGCATGTATACACCAGGCTAAATTAATTCTGTTTGATTTGGCTCGCAGAGCAACAGGCAGGGGACACGGCAGGGAACCCTGGCCTCTCTGGTTCCTCTGAGGTAGAACAGAGTATGTGGTGGTTGTGATCCCACAGAGAGGGGTGCCACACCCCTGTTCCGTGTGCACACGGGCACGGAGCTTGGGATTCTTATCACAGAGGAGTCACTGAGCAGGACTGGTCAGGCCTGCAAGAAAGGAGGCAAGAGAATCTAAGCCTAGAGATGGAAGGGGCTGTGGATGCTGGGGCATGCCTGGGGTCCAGCGCTGAGAAGCTGAGGCGGCGGAACTGAGAGAAGACTAGGTCTGCAGAGTGAGACCCACCCTGTCCCACCAGACAAACAATAGCAAAACGACAAATGGCAGACAGCAGCTGTATTTAAAAAACTGTATGTTTAGCTGGGCGGTGGTGGCGCACGCCTTTAATCCCAGCACTCGGGAGGCAGAGCCAGGCAGATCTCTGTGAGTTCGAGGTCAGCCTGGGCTACCAAGTGAGTTCCAGGAAAGGTGCAAAGCTACACAGAGAAACCCTGTCTCGAAAAACCAAAAAAAAAAAAACAAAAAAACCTGTATGTTTTAAAGCATGTAATGTCCAAACTGGAAGTTTCTTCCCCACCACAGAGAGGTAAGTTCTAGCAAGTACAACCACAGAGCAGGTCTCTCTGGGAAGGGTGCTCACCAGAATGACCTCCTGCACTGGATGTGCTTCGTGGAGAGAGGTCCAAGGATCTCTCTTTCAAGGATTCTTCCCTTCCACAGAGGGAAATGCCTCTCCTAATCCCAAAATTGTGCACAGGCACTAAATAAAAAATGGGCCAACAGTTGCATAATGTATCAAACTGTTTCTTATTCTTTGCAAATAATTCTCTTTGATAATTACATGGTGTGGTGGGTAAGAACAAAGACACCCATTCAATGAGCTGAATGTGTGCCCAAATCTGAAGCATTTTTTTCATTGGAAGAATTCTGCCATCTAGTCTAGACCAATGTCATGTGTGGGATTACAAAGAAAACTGACCAAATTCAAAAGTGCCTCTCTCTCTCTCTCTCTCTCTCTCTCTCTCTCTCTCTCTCTCTCTCTCTCTCTCTCAATAGACAGACATACACACATATACACATGTTTGTTTATATGTATACGTGTGTATTCACTTTGACTAGTGCATGTTACATTTCTTTGCTATGAAAAATTTTAATTGCCCACACATAATAAAATGGACAGTTCCCAAATAAATACCAAATTTATCCTATGCTCTAAAGTACCTGAAGTCTAACTATTCCCTTCAATTTCTTTTGTCTTCAACCTCACTCTACAGACTGCCAGACTGCTCTACCTTCTGGCTGAAGTGACAGAACAAGGGCATGAGACAGCCAGGCAGGTGGTATGAAGCGACAGAAAGGAGGCATTTGTGTTTATGACTGCCTTCCCTTTCATGTGTTGAATCTACTGCTTAAGCACTTTCATCCAAAGAGAGGAGAGGTCTGTCGGCTCCAACCCTCTTTCACTGTTTTGGTCTTCAACAAACCAGAGTCCTCAACCTCTGGCCTTAGGAAGCCATCAGAGAAACTTAAGGAAGGAAAGGAAGAGGCAGAAAGCAACTAGACCAGAAGAGAGGTGTGTGTTCAATCTTGCCACCCCAATCACGGAAAGCTAACTGGCTGGAACTCTTGTCTTGTCTGTCTTGGCAGAACGAGCCTCACTTGGCACAGAGATGCTTCCTGGTAGAAGTTGTCCCCAGTGCCGCAAAGCTGCACTTGAAATGGCTAACCCCCAGTGGGGAGGAACGGCGAGGCCCTGACAGCACAGATGTTCTTCCGCGGCAAGCATTCTGGTCGGACAAGCTCAAGGGAGGGGAGGTCAATTTTAGGGGCTTCGAGGAGGACCACTGCGGAAAGATGGCCCAACAGGTCCCTTCTGTGAAATCTACAACGTTGTTTTTTTTTTTTTTTTTCCGGGTGGTGGGGTGGGATCGAGTTTAATAAGTAAAAACAAGTTGTAGCAGATAGAGGAACAGAAAAGCTAACTGTAGGATTAACTAGGAGCAAGCCATCCATTCATGCCTCTATCCATCCAACAAATGTGCACTGAGTACTTTTTATGTACCAAACACCATCACTGCAAGCCATGTTCTCGTGGGGGATAAAAATCGAAATGATATCAGTTTGGGGAGGTTCCATTTGGAAGAGAGAAACAGAAACTTTAAAATCATGGATACAACTGGAAGATGTAGGTTTACAGACACGCTTAAAAAATGTAAAAGTGGCTGGGCACGGTGGCACAGGCCTTTGTCCCACCACTCACTCAGAAAGCAGAAGCACATAGATCTCTATGAGTTCTCAGCTAGCCTGGTCTACATATCCAATTCCAGGCCAGCCAAGACTGTAGGGAGACCCTACCTAAAAAACAACCAACAACAACAACAACAAAAAACCAAAACCAACCAGCTGACCAAACAAACAAGATCCCAGAAAGGTGGAGCCGAAGCTGAGGCACAGGGAGTGTGGAGAGCGAGGTGACCCGACCGTGCTGTGTACGGGCAAAGCGAATGTCCAGACACCTGAGACGGGAACAGCAGGGCCCATCCCGGGACCCAAGGAATGACTCCTGTTTGAAGAGGAACTGCAGAGCACTGTACACCGAGACCAAGATTCCACTTTTGACCTAACGAGCCACGTAAGGACAACCGAGAGCTCTCAAAGGCCACGCAACGATGACAAATACGTATTTCAAATCCAGTCATCCTAGGCAGAGGACGGAAAACCCCCAAAGTCTGTATTCTGGGGGACCGGCTAGTATAATGAGCCAATGAGATGGAAAACTCACAATGGGGCACAGATACAGCTCTGTGCACAGCAAATTCTTTTTTGTATGAGCTATATATATAAACACTGTAAGGCCCAATAAAAGAGTATCACGTAAACGGGATTAAGACGCTCATGTGTTTACTTTGTGGGACTTTCGCTCCATGAATGCAACAGTATCTGGTTTGCATACATGGAGAAGGGTAGGGGCCTCTAAAGCACGGCTCTTGGCATGAAGGAAGACACGAGTCCATCCATCCATCCATCCTCAGGACAGCATTCGTTCATTCGAACATGCGTTCGCTCAGGGAAGAATTTTGCAGTTAAGCTGGTCAATTCCATCAGCTCCTCTACAACCAGATGTGGGCAAGCGCTGGGTACGGTCTATGCCCACTTAATCAAAGCAAAGCTTGTTGATTCCCCTTAGAAACCTACGTTTTACTTTTGGCTCAAGTCTGATCCTCAGCTTTCTTAATTAATATGACAAACTGGTGACCTCTTTCCAGATACTGACTTAGGGGGGTTCTGCTTCAAACAACTATTTGTGCTTTTACCTCCTAGTTATAAAATTATGCGGACAAGTCACTACTTGAAATGTTTGTAATGCTTGTTTTCCCATATGCAGCTTGGTTTCTGAGCTACGAACCTACTAAAATCACTAGTGCTAGATTTAAAAGCTATGAATTAAGCTTGGTGAATTCTTCAGATAAACTCAGTATGACACAGCCAAGCAACGGTACCTTAAGTGAAGCCCAAACTAATACATGAGTCTGATTTTTGGAAAGCATGAGAACTGTATAATTAATATGGGTTGTATTTACTATATAAGTAACAGAATATGTATATATATTTCTCTAGATTTATGATAGGATGACACCCCAGAAAACACATCCTATGTGGAAATAAAAATGTGTTTAATAGCAAACCTAACCTGCTGGTCATCCAAGCTTAGGCTCAACCTATCTTAAACATGCTCAGACATATATTTACCTATAGACAGGCAAAACCATCTAATGGAAGCCTATTTTACAATTAGGTGCTGTCCCATGTAACTTGCTATATACCCTGAAAGCAGGAAGCAGGACCACTGTATGGGCACACTCTTAAACCATCAACCAGCCTAAATACTGAGTTGAAAGACCACGGTTAAGTTTTCGGGGTAATGTGCTACGCTCTCCTTTCTCTTCGGCTGTTCTGCTCCTCCCCGTGCGTGAACCAGAAGACATGCTTGTGTCCCTGCCAGGGAGGAACAACCTCTTTGTGTGGCTCTACCACACTCCAGGGCTCTGAATACAGAACAACCGTCCGACCTGTGGGTGACAGGCATGTCACAACTGTTGATTCTCAAAGCCACAAAGGACCCTTGATTTTGAAAAGGAACAGTATGTTGACTATCTAAAAGGAGGAGGAAGAGAGAGAGAGAGAGAGAGAGAGAGAGAGAGAGAGAGAGAGACAGAGACAGAGACAGAGACAGACAGAGACAGACAGAGAAAGGCAGATTCTGCTGCTCAGAAAAATAAAAAGTTAAGAGCTCGTCCATGACTCCTTCTTAAACCAGCCAGTAAGGAAGAACCTCCATGAGCTCATCCTTCCAACCTGTCAACACTTTCTCCCTGACATCAATGTTCTACCCAGGTAGCAACGGCTGCACCTCAAAGCCCGGGGTACCCACACCCCCCTGGGCATCACCTCTCCTTAGAAGTCATACCAGCTCCCCTTCCCACTGCGGGAGCCACTACAGAGCACGACACATGCCGAGTCCTCTTCTTTGCTCTCTGTCACTTAGCAAATGATCAACCTTGTTATTAGGCTCCAAATTTGCCCATAAACACAACATTTAGGCTATAAATTACGGTGATATCTTATTTGTGCTGAAATGTAATTTTATTTGTAGGTTAATAAATAAAAGTTGCCTGGAGGTCAGAGGTAAAAGCGAGCCATTTAACAGAAGTCAGGCGGTGGTAGCCCACGCCCTTAATCCCGATCACATGGCAGGCAGAGTCTCTGTGTGGTCAAGGACACAGCCAAGTGTGGGGATCCAAATCTTTAATCCCAGTACCAACCATAGAGACTTGGAGGTCTGTATAGACAGGCAGTAACGAGGAAGTCGTGTGGTTGGGTTCAGAGCCAATGAGAAGGCAGAACAGAAAGGCAATAAAAAGACAGGTCACACAGGAAGAAGGTCTCTTTCTCAGGGGAAGGACGGCAGTGATTGGTAAGCTAAAGGTGGTCGTGGTTCTTCGCTCTGATCTCTTGGGCTTTTAACTCGGCATCTGGCTCTGTGTTTCTTATTTAATAAGACCGCTTAGAAATCCGTCTACAATAAATGTTGAGTTATTTACTATTATCATGTTGTGCTGCCCCCCCCACTTTTTTTTTGACCACTGAGAGGAAGTTCAGGTTTTACTGTTAATTTACTCTAAATATAAAGTGACCACTACTCTCCCCCTCATCTATTGCTGCCAAGATAATTTTAAAATATTTTCACCTATCTCCTGTGACCTTCATGTTCAAGCGATCACATTGGCACCCTCGGCCTCTGCGCCTGAGGCTAAACCCACAGCAGGCTGTGACCGCTGCAGCTGTGGCTGCTGGAGCCCCTTGGAACCCTTTCAA
Source organism: Peromyscus leucopus (assembly GCF_004664715.2). Classification (NCBI taxonomy): domain Eukaryota; kingdom Metazoa; phylum Chordata; class Mammalia; order Rodentia; family Cricetidae; genus Peromyscus; species Peromyscus leucopus. The sequence continues at coordinate 4,488,054 of NC_051078.1, forward strand.
GTATGGAACGCCCCTTGATCCTCGTCTGGAACAGAGGAGGCAGATGGGCAGACATCTCCGACTGTTTGTACAGATAAACAAAGAAGAATTCATTACGTCTGCCTCAGGTCAGGCAGGCCACAACACTGAGCCAGACACAAACCTGTGCCCCAACTCTAGCCCCAGGCTCCCCTATTTTAGAGGGTTCTATGTGTCTCTCACCCACTCATGATTCCTCATGAACGCTTTCCACATGAATGGAACTGCCCTGGGCTGCTGCTGCTGGAAGGACTGAGACCTCAGGAAGACCTGAGACGTGTGAGACGTGACAAATGCCCCCCTAGAGGCCACACGCCCTATACCTGTAAGAGTTTCAAACACGGAAATCAAAGAAAAATCTCTGTGCTGGATGGCTAGTCTCATCAGTCAACTTGACTGGGCTGAGAAACATCCAGGAGGTTAATGAGGAGCACTTCCGGCTGCCTCCGAGAGGATATCTCCAGACAGGGCTAACTATGGAGGAAAACCTGGGCATCAACGCAGGCAGCGCCATCCCATAGGCTGGGGCCCACACTGAATAAAATGGAAACAGAGAAAACCCTCTAGCGCGGAGGCCTTGTTCCTTTGCTTCCTGGCTTCTAAAATATCCCCTGCTCTGCTCCCCCAGGCCCTCCTGACAGGATGGACTCAAACCTTAGAATCTGAATTAAAGGTGACTTTTTTTTCTTTGTCTTCCCAGGCATTCTGCTACAGGACAAGACAGACTGGCTAGCCACCACCACCCTTCCAAGCATTCTACAGAACCTGAAGATCCGGTGCCCACCCCCAAGATCCACACACATCCAAGGCTGACACCCCCCGCCCCACAGTGCTATTTTTTGTTGTAGTGTCTTGGCAGCTCAAGACCCCACCCCAAGGGAAGGGTGTGATTCGCACACTTTTCTGGGCCTCCAACACATCTCAGGTACAACGGGACAAGGACAGGACCACGTGTCACCCACAGTAGTTCGCAGGTCACCAGTGGGGACAGACACCTGCTATCAACAGTCCTCATACACAGCCGAGGACTTTGTACAGCGTCTCCCTCCCTCACCGCAGGAATCCAATAGGGCTAGTTTTCTTCTGAGGGAGGCAGCTCTGTGTATGTGTGTGCACTGTGTGGCTGTAGGTGTATGGACATGTTTGTGTGTGCACGGTATTGCTATAGGTGTATGGATGTGTATGTGTGTACATTTTGTGGCTGTAGGTATATGGATATGTATGTGTGCGCATTTTGTGGCTGTAGGTGTATGGACATGTATGTGTGTGCATTGTGTGGTTGTAGGTATATGGACGTGTATGTGTGTGCATTTTGTGGCTGTAGGTGTATGGACATGTATGTGTATGCATTGTGTTGCTGTAGGTACATGGACGTGTATGTGTGTGCATGGTGTTGCTATAGGTGTATGGATATGTATGTGTGTACATTGTGTGGCTATAGGTGTATGGACATGTATGTGTGTGCATTGTGTTGTTGTAGGTATATGGACGTGTATGTGTGTATGTTGTGTGGCTGTAGGTGTATGGATGTGTATGTGTGTGCATGGTGTTGCTATAGGTATATGGATATGTATGTGTGTATATTGTGTGGCTATAGGTGTATGGACATGTATGTGTGTGTGTTGTGTCTCTGCTGTGGATTCCCACTCAGGACTTGACAACACAGCTCACAAAGTGAAAGGGACGGTCACCATGAAAACCTGGGTTTCCGAACACCACGCTGCGTGACTTACAGAGACATAAGAAAAGGGGGCCGTGGAGTCCCACTTGTCACTCTGGGACAGGCTGTCACTGCAGAGTCATCTAATGAGTTCGGAGCTCCTTAAATTGCCTCTCTTATTCTTTTTAATTTGGTCTTTTTAATTAGCGCTACTGCGGTTGGTATAATTTAATATTATTATTATTATTACTCTACCAAGTATGCATAGTTGAACACTGTAAATATTTAGCCACAGGTTTGGACTCTGTGTATACAAGATCTGTCTGCATTATGCTAAGTACACATGGGCTTTCTATAAATACTCTCTAATACGCATGTTAATTAAGCACGAACTATACATTATTATATGCCTGCAACAGGGCACTGAGCCACAGGGGTCTCCAAACACAGAGGAGAATGGTGGAAATAAGGTCATTTGATAACCGGGCATCAGCCGGACACACAGGGCGAGGTGGGTAACGCAGGGCAGACTTAGAGCTGAGCCCCAGCCTCCAACATACACTGTGAGGCCATTGCTGAAATCTCACCTTCTCAGGAAATCTTTTCTCTCTGCATGCCCTTTTCTGTTATTACATTTTTTGTTTTGTTTGTTTTTACATTTTTACTTATTTATTGTAGTCGGGGATGCATGAGCCACAGTGCACTGGTGGAACTCATGGGTCCATGGGTGGGAGTTGGTTCTCTCCTACCATATGGGTTGTGGGAAATGAACTCAAGTCCTCAGGCTTGGCAGAAAGTGCCACTGAGTCATCTCGAAGGCCTTCCCTTCTAAACTGTCCGGTCTTCTTCGGCCATGCCCACTGCATAGACCTTCTTCCCTGCTTTTTTTTTTTCTCTCCAAGATCTACCCCACTCTGTAGGCAACTCTTATTTGATTTTTATCTTCCCGCTTCCACGAGAAGGTGAGACATTCCTGCTCCGAAGGCAGGGATTTTCGTCTGTGTTGTTCAATCGCTGACCTCTGTCCTTAGAACCTGACACATAGTAGGGCTCTGTCAGTATTGGCCTTTCCTGAGCACATCAAAGGACAGCCGCCAGGGCTCACTAACCACACCTCTATCGGGAGCCCAAGCCACCTTTTCCTTTGAAGTTGGCGTACCCATCCGTTTCTCCTCTCCCTTCCCGTTAGAATGAAGTTCCACCGTAAGAGGCAGATTGTGAGCTCTCTGCTTGAAACAGATCCTGGCACATAACAAAAATTCACTGCTGGGCTCTAGGCGAATGAATCATCTCCCTCCCCATCACTCCTCACTTGCGCGTACCAGATGGCTTTTCCTGCCCTGCTCTCCACAAATCCTCACAACGACTCTGGGAAGACAGGTACTGTTATTATTCTCGTATTAAAGGAGAGAGAGAGCACACACGCAGAAAGACCCGCCGTGGGCAGGGCTGGTCATGAATCCCAGGCCCCTAGACAGAGGCTTTGCTTCTTCCTCTCAGTGAGGCTGGAGGTGCAGGGTCTTACGACTCGACTGCTGCCCCACACGCCCACCCTTGAACTTGACTTTCAATGACCGTTCTATTGGCACGACCCCTCCCTCCGTAGACGAGGGCAGTCACCACGCTTCCGCTTCCGTCCTGCTGAAGGGACAGTAGCTGTCTGGCACCTCCGAGCTGCTCTCAACACTGCAGCTAGACTGCTGTTTCCGGGTCTTACCTTTGATCCTCACACTGTCACAGATCTCTTGAATGGCTTTTTACTGGAGCCCGTGCTTTGACTTTAACCAGTACTTAGAAGAACATGGCTGGAGGGGATGGCCCAGTCCATACAGTGCAGGACAGGAGGACCCTGAGGCTTGCTGGTCAGCCAGTCTAGTGGAATCAGTGAACTCTAGGCTCACTGAGAGACCCCATCTCATGATGATGATGATGATGATGATGATGATGGTGATGATGGTGATGATGATGATGATAATGATGATGATGGTGATGATAATGATGATGATGGTGATGATGATGGTGGTGATGATGGTGATGATGATGGTAATGATGATGATGAAGAAGGTGGAGTTTGAGGAAGGCACCCAACATTGCCCTCTGGCTTCCACATGGGCACACATACACCTGCACACTTGTAAAAAGATGACCGTGGCATCTTGATGGTGACACTGACCTAACTGATATTTCCAGAAATGTTTACGTCAGAGCTGATCAGAACTCCAGAGGCCGGATGTGTCCCAACAGATGTCCCTGGCCCTGCCCAAACCCTCCAACTGGGACACTCTAGGAGTGGGGTCAGAGAATGTCCATTTTTAACGCCACAAGCACTGCTGGCAGCCGCTGATTTAACGCTTCTCATCTCTAGGACACTTGGCGAATGTCCACAGGTCAGGCAGTACTATTTAAACCATCATCGTCAAGATAAAGACTTGACCAGCCTCTTTTCACAATTAAACCACCATGTCTCACAAATGAAACCCCTGCCCCAACTCATGTTACATGTTTCAAAAGTGCTTGGACCAAGCAGTGGTGGTGCACGCCTGTAGTCCCAGCACTGGGGAGGCAGATCCAGGTGGATCTCTGTGAGTTCGAGCCCAGCCTGGTCTACAGAGCGATATCCAGGACAGGTACCAAAACTACACAGAGAAACCCTGTCTCCAAAAACAAAACAAGAACAAAACAACAAAACAAACAAACAAAAAAGTGCTTTGAACCTGGGTAAGTCACGCCATACCACATAAAGTGTATGGTCAACAGTTTTACTTTGAGATATACTCATCTCAGGATTTTTCCATTTCTAAAAAAACAAAGCAAAAACCAAACAAACAAACACTATCTTACCACAGCTTTGCAATGATTTGAGAGAAAGAAAAAAAAACCAATCAATAACACGCACGCACGCACGCACGCACGCACGCACAGCCCATGCCTTACCCCAGCACATCAGTGAGTTCTGAGCCTTCTATTTAGGTCTTTTGCATCGTAAAAGATCCGTTATCATGTCAGAGATAAGCTTTGTTAGAGGCTGGCCCGCTGACTTTCCAGCCAGCATCCCAAGTCCCTCATATTTTACCAGGCTTCAGAACTGTCTGTCTTGTCTTTGGACATGGGATGCCATCTGACCCCACATTAGCTCCTGTCTCCTACAATTATAGGCAGAGACAAATATTTTACCAGCTAGTCATCTCTGAAGCCAGCTACTCCAACTGAGAGGGTCCCATGGCACAGAGAAACAACAGCATGAAGCTGGAGTATTAAACTTTTGTCCTTAAGATGTATAATATACACAGAAGATATATACCACAAATATTTTATATAGATTATGAGATATATATGTATATAAAATGTTTAAAACTCCAACTAATTTTTCCTTATTATAACATATAAATAGCCCAGAAAAATATTTTCTTCCAAAAAAAAAAAAAAGTAAAAAACAAGCTAAAAAAAAATAAAAAACCCTGATAACAAAGGTCAAATGTTTTTAGAAACTACTTTGAAAAATGAAATTTGAATATAATGCTAAGGCAAGTATGGAATCTGAGTCATGTCATGAAGTTTAATAACTTTTTTTTTTGCAACTTCAGAAATGTATTTAAAAGTAATGATATTTAGTTGAGATTACTTCCCAGGGTCTCTCTATAAAGGAAAATAAATATTCCATCTACACAACAGGATACAGAAGATACTGATGTTTTAGAAATAATAACTATATATTACAATATCCAGGAGAGCCTTCAGGAGAAAATAAAATATTTGTAGTAAGAAACCACCAAAGAGGTAAGGTTTTCGAGACCTTTCACGGGCATAAAAAAAAAAAAAAAAAAAAAAAAAAAAAAAAAAAAAAAACAACGATTTTTTACTCTCCATACTGCATGAGCAGACTCCTCACATAAATCACCCCCCACCGGGGCTTCCTAAGCTAAGCAATAATTGGGCCACGCATTATGTGAGAGGAACAAAATAAGACTGCCCAGATGTGCTCTGACCGATGAAAGGGAAAGGAAGTGAAATTTTGGAGGCTAAGTTGACACACAGCCTCACTAAAGCTAAGCACACCCAGGAACAGCATGGAGACCATTCCTAACTCCCCACCCCCCACCCCCCCCTGCGCACCCCCCCCCATCATTCCAGCCTCTGGCTTTCTAGTTGTAAGTAACGGCATTCAAAGGGAGGGTGGTAGCTATTCAGTTCCAAGAGAAATTCATAACTTCCTTGCGTGTTCTCAGACTTTCGACTCAACGACACGAACTAGAGGCTGTCACACCACCCTACCCAGAGCAAAAGCCACCGCAGACCCTCAGCCACCACGGTGCCAGGAGGCTCTTAAGCATGTTCACAGAGTCCGCTGAAACACAGGACGAAGACGGCAGGTTAAAGAGAAACATTAACAGGCCCCCTTGGCCGGACAAAAATAACTCCCGAGGCCGTAAGATGCCTTCCGCTCGGACACCAATAAGACACGAAGAAAATGGGTATTAATACTAATATGAAAACTCTTTAAAAAAAAAAATTTAGTGTTTATTTGACAAATACCAAGTGTCTTTTCTTTCGTGCCTCTCTGGTTCTGATCTTTGGGGAAAGCCACGTGAGTATCAAATACCACTCAGTTCTTATTCAAACAGGAGACAAGCAGACTCGGACGGAGGATGCGGGGTGACTTGGCTGACCAGGGCCCTCAGGAAAAACAAACCACTATAAATCACCAGATGTAAGCAATTGGAGAGTGATCACTTTAATTAATTGACCAGCTCGCCTGAAATTTACTATATAACAACTTCAACCTTCCCAACACCTTTACTAGAAAAAAAAAAAAAAAGAAGGAACAATGGTGGCATTTAATCAAGCTGTTTGAAGAACATGTTTTAACTTTGGAGACAAGTAAATTTTTAATTACTTAAGATCAGGACAGGAAATTGCTTAATTTTCTAAATTAAACCAGGAAAATACAAAATGCCACTTTTACATGCTGCCAAGACAAGATGGTCCCCGAAACTGACCTGAGTACATGAGTATACACATATTATCTGTACTGAAAATACAGAAAATCTGACACGATTTTAATTGTACCTGAAAAACTACAAACTCACGTTTTGACTTCACTTACTGATTTAACTACCCTATGTTGACATTTTCAGTTGGGGTTTCTAATCCTGATCCCCATGCCAGGCGGCATACTTAAATGGTGATGCCAGATGACTCACTGATTAAGAGCAGACTCTGCTCTGGAGAGGACCCTAGTTCAGTTCCCAGCACATACATCCAACAGCTGATAACTGATCCAGGAGATCTAGCGCCCCCTTTTGGACTCCAAGGATACCTGCACTCACATGTGCACAAACCCACATACACATATAACAAAAAATAAAAAACGAGACCTCAATGGCATATTACCAGTTCCTATTATCCTCACAGGAAGTCTGAGCATTATTGACAAATATTACATAACTCAGCATCCACAGTTCTCAGGCCTGCCTGCCAACCGCTGAGCACTGTCAGAATTTAATTTCTAGTCCACAGAACATAACCAAAGCTCTAAGTAACTTCTTTTGAATCCCGGCAGTCAGGTTAGCACAGGCAGTAGAGAGTAAAGTGTGTTGTAAGGATGCTTGAGGGCTTGGTAGTTTTTAATGGGTTGCCTAGCAAGCAAGAAGCTCTGGGTTCCACCCCAGCTCCAAAACAAACAAACAAACAAACACTTGAGATTTAGAAGTGGAAACAAGTTAATTTAAAGGTGCCTTCTTTCTTATGCCCTGGAAAGGGTATTCAAAGTTTGCTTCTAAGAGGTACGTGGCTAGTTCATATAAATCAGTGATTCTCAACCTTCCTAACACTGCAATACAGTTCCTCATGTTGTGGTGACCCCCAGCCATGAAATTATTTCATTGCTCATTCATAGCTGTAATTTTGCTACTGTTATGAATCTTAATGTAAACATCTAATAGGCATGATATCTGATATGCAACACCGGAAGGTGTCCACTGATTGAGAATCACTGACACGGATGGTACCTGCCGCTCTTACACACATACATGGGAACCATGGGAATGACGCCGACATTCACTTACAAGGAGAGCTGTCTAATATTTGCTGAGACTGGTCCCAGGTTTGGAATGGTCTCCAGTTCATTGTTATTCAGCTTCCTAAGAATGCCAAAAAGAACAGAAAAGGCTAATTAGGTCATCTGAAATCCAAAAATGTGAAAACACTATACATTATTTAAAGCCCGCCCACTTACAAGTTTGAAGGAATGTTTCTATAAACCAAAGGTTCATCCCGTGAAATGGTCTGAGAGGGGGAAACATTTTATGCAACCCTCAAATAGGAAGTGACTGGGACTCACACTTCTCGAAGGTTTTGGAGGTGGCTCAGGGAACTTGTCTGGATAGAAGATAACCTGTTGTGACTGAGGTCCCTGGAAGAAAACAAAAAGTGGCATTACAAGCAGTTTCGTAAAAGTTACTAATATCACTTAATGAAGTGCCAGGCAGAGCGGGGGTTCTGAATTATCTCTCTCAACACCAGTGGCAAGAAGAGAAATAATCGGACCACTTTGTCCACAAAGTAAATGGCAACCAAATGTCAAACTTGAAATGACAAACTCTAAGGGCAAATTTAGTTTAAGAGGCTGGCAGATTCAAATACTTGAAGCCCACAAGCATTTTAAGAGCTGTTTTTTTGGCACATGGTGAACAGACCTTTTATGAACTGCAGCTTGCTTCACCCTCTCATCTCTCTCCCCACCCTCAATTTGATACAATGACATCATAGACTATGAAAAGTAGCTAATTAGACAGGTTACTGAAACAAGGACTCTGAAGAAACATTTTGATTATCACAAAATTAAGTAGCGATGTCTTTATGGCAGCCAGAGAGAGCAGAGGTTGGCATCCATGGGGAGTTATTTCAGCTATTTGTTTCTCTGTGTGAGTTAAGGGACTAGATTACTAATACAGGGTGTGTTGTGTGTGTGTGTGTGTGTGTGTGTGTGTGTGTGTGCGCGCGCGCGCAATTGCACACGCCCCTGAATGTACATGCTCAAAGGGATACACCACAGCCTGAATTCCTCTCCTCTAAGAACTCTTTGAATTTCAATATCCAATAATGCAGCACACCATTTATGAACCACACCAACCATCTGAACATGCAGGGCAAGCGGTACAAGCATCTTGGTCACTAAAAAGAAAGGTGCTTCTTGCTCAAAGGCCCAGTACAACTTAACAATTCCCACAGGCATCCAAGTATTAAAAGTAACCAACTCCTTGCTACACAGTGCTCTGGGTTAGGAAGTCCATCCAGCATCATGATTTTAAAGAAAGGAAAAACACAATCCAACAAATGTTTCAACATCCCATCTACATGCCTCCAAAGTAGTACCAGGAAGACAAAATGGTTGGAACGGTCACCAGGAACAAGGTTCAAGCCCAGTGTGGCTGGAAGCTCCCCTTCTGGGAGAGGCAAGCCGATCCTCGGCTAATTCCCCGGTGTTGAAAATGAAGGCTTTTAAATCATCCAAGTTTTAGATAACTAAAGTTAGCTGCTGACAAGCATGAGCCACGCTACCTCCATCAGAATGTCCTCCCACAAACAAGAGAAAAACAGCAATGGCACACCCCGAGAAACACTGTTGCTGTTTGCTCAATCCACAACTGGCAAATGAAGGACCCTGTCCTTCTCCTTGCTTTTTGTTTTGAGAGTAAGCCCTGATTTCTGTGTTTCACCCCAAAAGAAAATTAAAAAAAAAAAAAAGGAACTCGCAAAGATTTTTTATTCAAGCTCTGCTTGCCTAGAGACCTACCAGACAGTAACAGACATGAGCAGATTTGTTCTGGTGGAGTTATAACATGAAGGGGTGGGGGTTGGGGGGAGTGGGGGGGGGAATCTGGCTCCCATTTCAACTATAAAAATCCTGCAATTACAACCACTGCTGTGCACGCTCACCACGCTGGCTGGAGCCAGACACTTTCCCCTCACAGTCCAGCCCAAGTCCATCTGGAGTTCATCAAGGAAGCAGAGAGCCTAACAACTCACGTTAGCAGTCAGACAAAAACCTGCGTGCCTTTAGCACCCCAGACAGTCACAGATTGCCCACATGGTTGAAAACACAACCCAGAAAGGAGTCTTCCACCTGGGGCTTTAGCCTCACCCCACAGACAGTCATTTGGACCTACTTAACTCAAGAATGCAGAGCCTGCCCCCACCCACCATTGTTTCCTGTGTTTGAAAAGCATGGGGAGGGGGGCAATCTGGTATTTACATTTCATCCAGTTGATTTTCTTTTAAATTAAAAGAAAAGAAAAGCTCCTTGTAAGGATTACTATTTCACAGGGAATCCTGGGAGAAATGAGATGTAGGGGCTCAAAGTTTCCCACCAGTCATGGGATGAGGTCCCCCTCCCTAGCCCCTCCCCCCAACAAAAGGTCTTTAAACTGGGAACAGCCTGCAGCCCAGTGTACATTCTGGGGACACTGGTTTCATGTCTTCCAGCAGGAGCTGGCAGCCATACGTATTTCAGTTATGGCCAATGCTTCCATCCTGAGATCTGTATACTATTAAAACCATATTATATGTGGGAGACGAAAAGAAAAAAAAAAATCTTAAGTGACTTTTACTGCTAAATACTTAAAGCCATGGAACTTTTAATTTACCTAAATTTAGATTTTTTTTTACAGTAATATACATTTCAGAAGTAATTACCTTCTTTTCAGAGGATGTCACATTTTCCTACATCTTCCCTCTATTATTTTTATGGATGGAACACTGAGAGATTCCGGACATAAAACGCCAGTGTTTCCTTGAATCCAGGACAGAAACTATACCATGGGAGGGCAGATTGATTGTTATGTGAAGTTCCATAAAAGAACATCTTTCCCCGGGAATTTTTTTTTTTTTTTTAACAAGATTTGCTGTGATGAGGCCAATACTTGGGTTGGACAAGGCGTTAGCTATTTACCCAGAAAGCCACTGGGCAAAGGCTTGGGGAAAAAAAAATCAAACCCTGTGTATGGTAGAGTCGCTTTATCAAGTGAATGAGCATATGTGAGAACTATTGATTTTACAGCACTTGGTGCTAGCTAGTGTTTTCTTCCTTTTTAAACATTTGGAAATCTGGCTTCCGGCTCAAATTTGGAAACGCAAAGACAGCAGCGGTGTGTCTTAACCCCACAGGGGCCTGCCAAGCTGCTAACTCAGCAGAAATACGGAAAGCCGAAAAAACAAAAAGGCAGGCTTGTAGCTGTTTTTAAAACACGGATCCAAAGCGACTCATAAATCAGCCTGCTGGGCTCAAGCCTGGGTCTGGAAAATATAGACGAACAGCTGTGGAAACCATAAGGACTATTACTCCCTCCCTACCCCCAGCTGCAGTCAGCTCAGGAAGATTCCTAACAGGCCAACACCGAAGAAGAAGTCACACACCAGCACAAACTACCTTTCGGACTTTCGCCTCAGCCCTGTTAAGAGCTCAAACATGCCCACGTGGTAAGATGCATCATCTGAAATCCCAGCTAGAATCTAATGACACCAGAGGTTCCAGTAGGCAATCAAACCCTTTCCCCCCCTCTGGCTAAGTCACGTATTTTAACAACGCCCCCCCCCTTTGGGTTTCGAGCTCCGAAAGCACAAAGGTTTTCAAGCGAGGCTCCAAGCAGTGACTTTTTTTTAATAGCCACTTTCATTAAAGGACTGCAGCTTCGCTCTCAAAGCAGGAGCGAGCACAGTGTTATTATTGTTCAGCTCCAACTATTCAGCTTTCCACTCAAGGCGCTCCTGTGGCAATAAATGACAACTGGATAAAGTGGACGGACACATACACACACACACACACACACACACACACACACACACACACGCAGCACAGACGTTCATAACTTGCACGTTCCACAAAGAGAACAAAAGGCCCACAGCATGCTTTCCTGAACTTTCTCATCAACAACTGTTCCAAAGACAAACTTTTGCTCTTTTCATGACCCAGGGAAAGGAGAGCTGTGCCGCACAAGACACATTTTTCTACTCACTCCCTGGTCGTGGAAGTGAGGTCTACTTAAGAGCTTTTGTTATTATGTAAGGTTTAAGGAGCAGCAACTTACACCTCCTATTGCAATCCACCAAATAACAGGGGTGGGGGAACTCAACAGCACGTTGCTTTTTTTTTTTTGCTCTTCTCTGAAGAACAGACCTCTAGGGCTTTGAGGACAAACAAAAGAAACCCTGACAATAAAGAACTTAAGACCACATGGTCTGGTGACACCTAGGAAGATAGTCAGAAGTCACAGGAGAACAAGGACCGAGGACGGGAGGGAAGGCTGTCCAGATGAGAGGTCACAGCAGGACCTCTGAAAGGAGGCTAAGTGCTTATTTATACAAGTGGGATGTATTTTCACATACATTTGAGGAATGTGGACTTGTATTGAGACAATTTACTACTGGTGGAAATGTAATTAAAGACTGCGCAAACCAAATAAACTGTAATTTGTTAGGGTGCCACCAAATTATCTGCAAAACAAAATCCTAATTAGGTCAGCTCTCTTTAAGAACGTTTAAATAGGTAAAGAGTCCCCCTTTCGACTCAGCCCTACTTCCAATCCAGCTCCTCACAGTTCTCCGAAATGCCTCTAGATTCCAAAACACAATACCGTGTACTGACAGCATTTAATGGGCCACCTGTCATTGAGGAACTGAAGTTAGACGGAGTAAGCATTTCTAAAGGCACTCCAGGGAAGCGCCTTCTGAGTTTTCTCTCTCATCCCTCTGCTAGCCATAGGTGTCCACCTCCAGGCATTCACAGGTTCCATATGTTCTCAATGGAGCCATTCTGCTTCCCGTGAATGCGGCAGCGCGACCCCCCACCCCCAAGAGGCAATTGAATGGAATTAGCCACAACTAATTGAAAGTCTTCCTGCTTTAGGCTCAAGGCTTTATCTTCCCTTTCACGAGTAATAAAAGCTGCTACATCAGACATTCCATAATAAGCCATTAAATATCAATCCAATTCTCGTTAATTCTATTTCCTTATTAAACTCCTTCTTAAAACAAGGCGTTTTGTTTGATGGTCAACAGTTTATAGCTGATGAAAGTATTTAGGTTGGCACACTGGTTTAAAAAAAAAAAAAAAAAAAAAAAACGACTTCTTAAGCCGCCTGACCACCAACTATTGTCAAGAGCTTCGACGATTGTTTAAGAGCTGAGAATTTCCACTAGGCCTAGATTTAGGAATCTTAAGTATGAAGTGCAATTTGATTTTTCTTTTAAGCAGGACAACTGTTTTTTTTTTAATACAACTTTTGAATTTTTTTTAAATGTTCAGTTATCTCTTTATTTATTTTGCTTATGGCTTAAACACCCCCTCCAATTTTAACAAAATTAGAGGTTGGGAGAGAATAAGGAGGGCTGGCATTTGTAAAAACTCGCATTTCCAATTAAATTACATTTTCTTCTGTGTTCTTCCACACGGTTGGCAGTGACTTCGGGCTTTCAGACCTCTCATCTTAAAATCCGCCAAACAGCACTCAGCGCGGGCCCTCAACCTTCACAGCGCTGCTGGAGGAGGTGTCGGTTCTGAAAACCCACTTCCTCCCCCTGCTTATCCACAGATCAGACTTCGCACCCAACTTCTCACCGGAACCGAGACGCATTACAAAGTGGCCCGGGAGGGAGGCTGATGGTCTGCTAATGTGAAATTAAGCACAGGAAGAAGAAAGGTCGGTGCGCCACAGTTTGAGGAGGGGGTTCTACGTGAAAGGCGCGCAAGCAGTGACTGGGGACAGGCAGGGGACTCTAAACCACTGGGAAGCCAAAGTTGGGCCGCTTTCCCAAATAATAAACTCAGAAGAAAACATGCAAAATCCAGGGGTCTCCCAGACTGGCTCCTGCGGTCGCGGGCGTCTGGCCCGGGAGTGGCGAGCCAAGCGCCCACCTGCGCGGACGCAGAGGGAGACTTGAGTTCCCCCAAGGGGCTCCACTCGCGGCCTAGGCACAGTGCACACTGCACCCTGCGCCCAGGCCTTGGGCAGACTGCGCTCGTCACCGCACCCCTCGGTGGGGCCGCCCCGTCCACCCCATGGGAATGATACTGATACTCACAGTCGGGCGACCCAGGCCGGGAGAGGATCAGGAAGGCGAACGAGCCGCCGGCGGCTGCAGTCTAGCAGGTCCCCGAGGCAGTGGCAGGCGGCTGGGCATGGGCGCCGTGCAGCATCCTCCGAGGGCTGCCCCGGCGCCCCGTGGCCTCCGCGCTCCTCCGGGCCCGTGCGCCCCAGCCCGGCGCACAGCAGCAGCCCCAGCGCCGCCGCCGCGGCCGCTCGGAGCCTGGGAGCACCCATCGCCGCGCTCCCCGCCGCCTCCGATCGGCCCGGAGCTCCGCAGCCTCGTGCCAACTCTCTCCCTCCTCCCCTCCCCCGACGAGCACCGAACTCCCGGGACCCGGCTGGACACGCCGATCGCGGCCGCGTGCTCCTCGCCCGCTCAGGGTCGGCACCGAAGGCCTCGCATGCCCGCGCACAGCGGGAGAGCCAGCAGCGAAGGACGGCCAGGCGCGGCGCGGGCAGCCCGAGCGGCGTCCGAGAGCTCGATCGCCTGCACAGAAACTTTTCCGCCTGCGGCGGGGCGGCGGGGGCGCGAAGTCCCGGCGCGGCGGAGCGGCGAGGCGGGGCGCGGAGGCCGGCGCTCGCCCATTGGCTCGCCGGGGCACCCGCGGCCACGTGACAATAACAAGGCTCCAACCCTCCCGGGCCGGCGCCGAGGAGAAAGTGGAGCTGAGATTGTAGGAAATTCCGAGTTACATTTTCCAGCGTCTGCAGCCAGAAGTCTCCGCTATGTCCTGGGAACCATAGATCAGATGGAATGGAAGGCGGGGGGAAAGCGATCCAGCGGAGGACTGAGCTCGCTTGCTGCTCAGATGGGGAGTGACTTGGAGGAACTTTAGGGAGTACAGTTAAAGTGGGTTCAGTGTGAGGGAGCGTCTCAATTGCAAGCGAAAAGAACTGTGTCGATTATTTTACTATTCGCGGATGAAACAGCCGCTTTGATGGGGGAAAAAACACTTTTAATATTGATACCAGTAGGGTCTTTTTATGCCCACAAATCGGATACATACATACACACATAGTCTGGCAGCCCAACCCTGGAAGACAGAGGCAGGTGGACCTGTGAGTTCCAGGCTAGCAGGACAACACAGTGAGACCCTTTCTCAAATGTCCGTCCATCCATCCATCCGTCTGTCTGTCTGTATATATGTATAGGCAGACAGACAAGACAGCACATGATTTTGAATCCGGTAGCTTGGTTTACAATGGATGGAGCTGGAGGAAATAACCTTTTAATAAACCCGAGTTAGCAATCAGATTTCCTCCAATAGCTAAGAGCATTAATGTATTCTACGACCTTGGCAGAAAAAAAAATACACGTACCTTGGTCTACCTGGCTTTGGGGTGCTGACAGATCTTGAATGAAAAGGTTATCAGAATTAAACATACTTGCCTGTTTGTGGGGGTTTATCGGGGCAGTGGAATCAAACGACAAGACTTCCCAGTGAAGTCTTGTCTGGACACTCCTGCAGGTAACCTGGGCAGCAAAAGTGATGGAGTCCTCAGAGATGCTCGGCCATCCCCCCCCCCCCGCCTCCTCGGGGAAAGCTAAGAGGTCCTAAAGAGATATCTAATACTTTGTGGGGTGGCCTGAGCTAATTTGAAGGCTCTATTTCTCCGGGCTGTGTGCCGCATGGTTTCTGCCCACGCATGTCTGTGGCTAGTGCTTGCTGCTTAACATGCCAGTTGATGCGCAATTGAAATACCTGGTGGCGAGGAGACTCGAACCCCATGCCCGTTCGTTCCCACTGTAGCAAATCACCTGTGTGAGCGCTGCCGTTCTTGGGGGAAAGGGAAGACTCTAACGCTGACACACCCTAGTTAGGTGAGATCTTTCCATCTGCCTGTAGCCCTGTCCAGCTTTAGAACCACAGACAAGAAATAGTTACAATTACAGGGCCTCTGTGTAGAATTGTGTTCGCTACAGTCGGGCTATGGATTTTCCCAGGCTACTGTTGCTTGAATAACTTACATAAGGGAAACCAGGTTTGCTACACTAAAGTTTCTAAACACTAGGGAGATCTCAGTACACTCACGCTGGTGCTGTTATATGACGTGAGTGCCTCCGCACGCTTCTGAGATGTCAGGGACGATCAGAAGTCTGTCATCATTTTGGCAATATAGGGTTCACTTTTCCTGTGTACACTCAATTTCACTTTCTTTGTGAATTAAATTTGTACTTCTGTATGTATATTTACATCTCACCCCGGTTTCCAGTCCAGAACTTTCTCCTAAATAGCACACACACACACACACACACACACACACACACACACACACACACACACTTTTACCAACCACCCACAGGTCACCTCATGTTGGGTATTCAAATGTGACGTGTCTAGAATCGTGTTTCAGCATCCCCGAAAGTTCCCTCATTTTTTTCCTGTGTCCACTGTCTCAAACAAGGTTGCTTCACTCCATCCAGGTGACTACTCTAGACCCTGAAGAGCCACCCTTCATCCTTAGCTCCACCTCCATAACCAACAGCATGTTCTGTTGAAGCCAACCAGGACAGGACCTTGTGTCCATCTCCTCAGACATCACGCAAACTCAGACTCCACCGGCTCCTGCTTAGATCCCTTCTGATCTGGCACTCTGGCAAAGACCTCTCAAATCAGGGCCTCTCTTGGGTTCCATTGTCTTGGAAGTAGAGTTTGAAATTCCGAGAGTGACCTATACAGTCTGTCTTTGTGCGTGGCCTCTGATGCCCCCTTTAGTTGACTATAATCCCCTAGTCCGCAAACTCTCCCGATTCACCTCAAAGCTGTGTGGTTTGCTCTTTTGTCCTGACACTTCTTCTATGTCCAGATCACTCTGTCCCTCCTCAGCCTGGTCCGTTTGCCCTTCTGCTTTGGAATCCCCCCTAAACAGGCTTCCCTAGCTCTGCTTAACTCCCCCATCCTCCATGCACTCCCTCTGCATTCTTAATCAGCTAGTTGGGAATACAATCAAAGCTTAATCAGTCTTCCCTCTATCAGCTCCTTGGATAAGTCCCTGTTGTGCTCTGTCCTCTCTGAAATGCCTACTGACTGTGGCCTAGGCCTCCTCTGAAGGCCACCAGATTCTCCCTATTATACTCTTTTGCCTGTGTGCTCCTGACAGTTAGTAGCTAGCTGAGCTGGCTTGTATTTATAATTACACAATTAAAAGGCTTTGACTTAACCAAAGAAATATGAGCATAACAAGAAGAAACACACTCACCGGGCAGTGGTGGCGCACGCCTTTAATCCCAGCACTTGGGAGGCAGAGCCAGGAGGATCTCTGTGAATTTGAGGCCATCCTGGGCTACAGAGTGAGTTCTAGGAAAGGCACCAAAGCTATGCAAGAAACTCTGTCTTGAAAAACCAAAAGAAGAAGGAGGAGGAGGAGGAGGAGAAGGAGGAAGAGGAGGAAGAAGAAAAAGAAGAAGAAGAAGAAGAAGAAGAAGAAGAAGAAGAAGAAACACACTCATTTTTATGATGACTTGAGGGCATAGGAAATATCCTTTACAGGTAACCACTTAAGCAATGTTATCAAATTAGATTAGAAAAAAAAAAAAAAAAAAAACAGTTGTCCAAATGGGAAGGAGGCTTCTACTTCATTTTATGCTCCTGTAACAGAACACCTGATGCTAGGAAACTTATAATGAGTAAGGTTGCAATTCCAAGATGAGGGATCCATATCTAGTGAAGACCTTCCTATTGTACCACCCCATGGCAGAAGACATGCAAGAGAGGAAGAGGAGGAAGGAGAGAGGAAGAGAGGATGAGGGAAAAGGAAGGCAGTATTTATCCTTTTATTGGGAACCTGCTGTGGCCAGAATAGCATTAATCCAGTCATGAAGCCAGAGCCTTCAAGATGCTGTCAATGTCAATAACATTGAGTTGGGGTTCTGTCTGCAGGACACCAACATGAAGGGACACATTCTACCAACAGGGAGGGGCATTCTGAATCTCTAGGAAAAGTCATCCCACAGATGTCTTCCCAGGCCGGTGTAAGATCCTGTTGTGTGTGGTTTAGAGTAGTGGCTGGGAACCCAGAGTCAGTCAGCAGCAGTGAAGGAAGCTTTATGGGCATGGTCTACTCCTGCACTGAAAGTCACGTCATGACTGAGGGTAGAAGACATGGCATGGAAAGGATCTGGAGTGTTGTCCATCTCAGCACATCCTTTAGTCACACGGTCAATAGGAGTGGCTTCTCCTGCACAGAAATGTAACGCAGGGCATTGCTTTTCACAAACTCACCGAAGCCTTCATCAAGCAAAGGCCGGAGAAAAGTTTTACTGGATACGTATCTATCTAGGATGACGGGGCCCAGCTGATTTGAGGTTCCCCACAACAGCTCTGTGTGGATTCCTTTGTATTCTGTAGGAAATAAAACTGAAAGCGAAGTCCCTGGGAAATTGATAAAGAAAAGCACCGTGCTTCTTTTTTTTTTTTTTACATGGAGAGCAGATTACATCACAGAGGCTTGACTCTGCTTTTCTGGGTGGCGGTGGCCAGTGCCACCACCCCAGTGGGAGCGCATTTTCCGTGCTGTCAGTGGGTTGTTGCAAAGTTGAGTTTGGCTCCCTTCCCCGCCCCCCTTTCTCTCCCACATCTTCCCTCTTTCTGTTCTGCCTTTTACTATGGGATGATTACAACAGGAAGTCCTCCCCAGGTGTGGGTGCCTTGGGCTTGGACTTTGCAGCCTCAAGGACGGTTAAGAAATACATCTTTGTTCTTGGTTAATTACCAAGCCTCGAGGACTCTGTTACAGTAGCACAGAGATGAAGGAAGAATTCTGTGGGTTTCCCAAAATGAATAACAGAGACCCCTGAGGCTCCTTAGCCAATGGTTGGTCTTCTCCCGTGAGTGTCCTTTCCTATCTGCATGTCTCACCTATGGCTGATTGAGTTGCTGTGGCTCATGTCTAATCAATACAGCTTTAGGAATGAGGTACTGACATCCATTCTGACTGGGAGTCACTTAGCATTTCTGCTAAAATGAGACGAAGTGTTGGATTTCTTCTTCCTTCTGAGAATCACAGGGTCACCAGGTAGTTAAAAATGAAAATTGACTTTCCTGTGGAAGATGCCGAAATCATACTGGTTTCTCATTTACACCTCCCCTCCCCCGGGGAACTAGAAGTGTGACTATTTCCCAAAGTGCCTACTACTGCCCATTTTGTGACTAGTACGTCCCATGCCCGGTGGGTTGGGGTTTTTGTTGTTTTTACTGTTTTTTTTTTTCCTTTTGCCTCTGACAAGCCTTTGACTTGGTTGGCTCATTGCACACTCATGCATGTGCCTTCCTCTCTCTTTCCACCCCCCACCCCACCCCACCCCCCAACAAGTGAGAGACTTTCTTATCTTGAGCGCTGGCAAGGCCAATGACTCAGAGATAAGAGGTAATAGAGGTGCTAGGTTGTCAGTTTTAACATCCAGGGACAAGCGTGAACTGCACAGTCCCTTGGCTTATCGTTACAGTGAAGGACACGGTTTGTGTACCTGTGAACTATGGAAAGGGGGGTAAGATAAGCCCACGGAGGAAGAAAGAAAAATGCAAAAGTCCCTGCTAGTGTTGCCAAAAGGAAATGCCCCTGCGTTCAGTCACCTGCCTGGGCTTCCCCCTCACTCCCTTTCCCCACACTCAGGCACACACAAAATGCAGTTTCAAATAGAAAGCCTCATCTTGCTCTACACAGATCTGCGTCTGGAAAGAGGGAGCTGGCGACAAACACAGTTATCTGAACGTTGACTTAGCTACAAATTAAATACATGCTGCTTTACCTTGTATTTATTTCTCAAATCGCCCTCTAGGAAGAATGTGTGCTCTGCAACGCATACTGTGGATAAAAGTGGATACCCAGGATACCACCTGTCCTGCGCTCCTGGGTGTCTAAAGATAGACCTGGGGAGATGGGCGAAGGCAGGCCCATTGCGCTCACCGGGTTCTCCTCAATGTAGCATCCTTTGCCAGCAAGAGCCCCTTAGGGGGTTTAGTCCTTCTGGTCCTTTCACTCTGCTCCTAACCCCCAGCAAGCCTCAGTCCTCAAAGTTCACTGGGACATCCCAAATGCTAACGACTTCTCTAGAGCAGCCCTTCTTTCTGGCGTGCAGAACACAGATTCATGACAAAGTCACTGCAGTGGAAGTGGAGAGGTCAGAGGTAAGGTGCCACAGCCCTCCACACCCTGACGACTGCTCACTCCCCTTTCCTCTTCTAGAAAAGTGCTCAAAAACAAGACTGTGCTTCATAGTAAAACTTCAGAACTTCAAAGTCCCACGTAAAGTCAGATTCTTAATATTAATATATAATGTGTTTTAATAAATACATAATAGTAATTATTAATAATATAGGATATATAATGTAATACATACTATAATATGAATAACTTAATAAAATATAAGACACATTATATAACATATAATTAGATAGATAGATAGATAGATGGATGATGGGTGGATGGATGGATAGATGGATGGATAGAGTGTCTGTTTGTATATGTGCACCATGAGCATGTAGTACCTGAAGAAGTCAAAAGAGGCATCAAATTCTCTGGAACTAGACTTGTAGACAGCTGTGAGCTACGGGGGTAGGGAGGGCACTGGGAACCTGGGTCCTCTGCAGGAGCAGTAACTGCTCTTAACCACTGAGCTACCTCTCCAGCTGCAGCCATACCCTGTAACCTCCAAGTTGCCACCCTCTTTTCATTGTTGGGAGAGGTCAGGTGGGTGAGCCACAGAAACCATTTGCTGCTGGAAGAATTTACTAATGTGGGTGCTGGAATTCACTGATGTTCCAGCTGTTAAATGATAACAAAATAGAGAATAGGAAAAAAAAAAAGGTATTTTTGTGACCTCACATAAGGTCCTAAATCTATGTGCTATGGTAGCACACTGTATGCATTTTATTGGGAATTGTATTATGCCATCTGAAGAAGTTTCGCATTAGCTCAGTTTGCTATGATATATGCCATGAGGTCAAAAAGAATCACTAAGCATATTTACTGAAAAGGATTCCTGTGTGCCTCTTGGGACCTTCCTGTAAAATGTTTTTCTCCTACATCTTGGATGAACAGTTAGTCTACATAATTCTAAGAATTAATTTGCATTCCCAAATCATGGGCGTGTTCATAAATGGTTTATTTATTGCTTTTTCATACAGCTGCATCCTCTTCACCATTTTACATTTACTCAGGCCTCTCCAGTTACTAAGGTGACTTTATGTTGCACATTCTCAGGATCAAGTGCCCTGTATCACACTCAGCTTCCGCTCCTAAACCCGAGGACACATACTATCACACTGTCCCTGTGAGTGACCAGTCCCAGGGATACACACAGTAGAAGGAACAAACCTACCCCCAAAAGTTGTCCTCTGACCTCCACACTGGCTTACACACACACACACACACACACACACACACACACACACACACACACACACATGCTAAATATAATAAAATCATAAACTAGTTTAGCAAAAGGTCTTACATACTTCTGTGGTGTTCAGACATGAATACAAAAGATTCCCATTGAAATGTTGGTGTAGAGTGTGAAGATGCCGGGGGAAGCTTGCGATCTGGCCTTCTCATCCAGGCACACCTGTCCACTGCAGGCAAGGTCTGCTGTTGCAGGACAGTTCACTCAGACCTGGGTGGCTTTGTGGGGCTCGGGAGACACGGACCCTTTCAGTTCCTGGAAACGAATCCTGCCTGCTGTCTGCTGCCATTTGAACTTTCGGTGCCCACACCCCACCCCCAACTCCCAGACGGAAACTGAGATGTTGTTAAGCCAGCAACATTCTTGCACGTTTTCTATGCAATTTAAAGAACTGCAATTATTTTGAACAGTGTCTCACAAACACCACTCCTCTGACGCGCCCATCAACAGATGGGACACTCGGTTTCAGCGTCCATGTTTTACGGAGATAAGCGTGCAGACGTGGAGGTCGGAGTCCTTTGCAACTCCTGGTGTTAGCATTGTTTGCAAGCACCTACAGCTCGTTACTACCGTCACCATTATTAATCCTACAGTGCTGGCGAACGGACCTAGGGCCCCACGCATGCTAAATGGGTGTTCTGCCAGTGAACTCTCTTCCCAGAGTTCTCTATTGACTTTTGAGCAGAAGTCTTACTAAGTTTCCCCAATAGGCCTCAAAGTTTTGATCCCTCTGCCGCAGCACTCCAGTGCCGGGAATATGGATATTTACCAGCACAGTTGGCTTCTCAACGTCTCTAAGTGTCTGGTGTGTAGTAAACCATTTATTTCCTACAGCTCCCCATAGAGTATCCATGTAGTTGTCAGGTAGAGAAACCATGGTATGAGATGCTGAGAAATTTACCTGTGTTGGAGTTGGGATGCCAACCTACTCCATCTGACTCCACAAGTTACCCCTTACCCACTGCACTACATACTTTCACTGTAGAGTTGGAAGAGGTGGGTTTCCAAAGTCTCCCTTCCTGCTCCAAAGAAGAACTTCCTAGTGGGCAGCCTGGGAGCAACAGGTGAAACATGGCGTTGCAACCACTGTTCCTCGGCCCCTCCTTTTGACATTGATTAATGTTTGAGAAGATGGCTTGGGCCTATGCACGGCTCAGTCGCTTGAGAGTCTGGTTTGTAAAGGTTGAAGGTTGCTGCCCTTGCCTTGGTATCAGAAGGAGGCTTGAGATTCTGAGGACAGTAGAGTCTGCAGAAAGATTTCTTCTACTGTCTAAACCCACCACAACTCTCGAAGGGCTGCTGACATGTCAGGGATATTTTAACCATCCCTTCTCCCTATGTGAAGCTTGGCTAGGAACCTAGGCAGTTGGTTATCAGAGTTAGGAAAAACGTGCTAAAAGAGAAGGATGCTTCATTTTCTTTACAAGTTTGTCTAAAAGAGAAGGATGCTTCCCTTTCTTTACAAGTTTGTCATGGGGTATGCTTAGTTTGGGAAACTGTGAATGATGCCCATGTGCTCCCAGCAGCCCAGACAGAAGATATGTTAGTGCTATAGTTGTATTCCAACTGTTGACAGTCTATACATGTGGTAACAGTATTTCTTTTCCTTTGGTGTAGGGGCTAATGATAATCTTTTTGCTTCTCTGACTCCTGTATGGTATAAAGAGAACGTTTAAAACAGATAAGATTCTCAAACTGGCTCAGTTTCCCAATCAGCTTTTGTTTGAGGTTGCCCTTGAAGCTATTTCCCCAGAAGCATTGACGAGGCTTCCCTGAATTGGGAGATGTTCCCAAAGTTGCTCAATGATGTTATGAGTTAATGGTTGCTCAAATTCAAAGACCAGGCCTGGGAGTATAGCTCAGTGGTACAGAACTTGCTCAGCATTCATGAGACTCTAGGTTTGATCCTAGTACTGTTAAAAACATCCTACCCTGGGATCCAGTAACCAGCACTATTAAAATAGGAGTCATTGACCTAATTCAAATCATAACTTTTTTGTTTTTACTCTATATGTCAGTTATTCAGCACAGTGATAATGATTTCTACAAGGAATAATATAGCCATATGAAATTGAGCCTTCTAAAATTCTAATACAAATAGACATGTCCTACTACTATTAAGAGAAAGTGCTAGAGGCACACACACCCTGGGTTAAAACTTGTAAATTCATTTTCATCATCTAATATTATGTGTCCTCATCTATGATTTGAACCTATGCAACAAAGGACTTCATATGAAAGTACATTGAATTTTCCAGATATTTTAAAAAAATACATTATTAAAAGTGAAGTTTATTTGACCATTTGGTCCTGGCACATTAAATTATGTAATATAGTAGTGCCTTGTTTGGTTAGCTTTAGGTGTAGGATTAAATCCAGGACTTGACTTTGCTGAAAATGTGTTCTGCTGTTGTGCCACCCCTCAAGCCCTGGTGGCCATATTTTTAAGCAATGGGCCCCATCAAAATTTGAATTAGGAAGAGTTATTTATTCGTAGTGATGAAAGTGTACCATGGGAAATTAGAGGAGATGTGAATTATTAAGTATATCAAATGCCCGGGGACCTGTCCCCAAAGAATTCAAGAGCATTGGCAGCATCGGAGTGTTTCCCTGAAGTCTGTGCTTGGTCATTGAGACTGAGACCTAGGAAGGAAACACTGAGGTATCCTGCTCTGGGTCATTTCCTGTTATGCCGGTGAGCGCACATGAGAACTGCCTCAAGGTGAGGGATGGCTTCTCCATCTTGTTAGTAATTACCCTCGCCTTCCTTTGATCCAAGGATGGTGACGACCAAATTATGCAGAATTTGGATACCCTGATTGTGGCTACAAAGGCATTTAGGAAAACAGCTTTTTAATAAAAACCATTCAAATATAGCCTATCTGTAGACAAAAGTTTTCCTGTGTCCCGTAACACTTCAGTCCCAAATAAACACACAGAGGTTTACATTAAGCTGTTTGGTCTATGGCTCAGGCTTATTGCTAACTAGCTCTTTTATCTTAAATTAACCCATTTCTATTATCTATGTATCGCCACTTGTGTCTCCAGTCTCTTCTGACTCTACCTTTCTTCTCCCTGTCTCTCTCTTGGATTTCCCACCTGGCTAGATATCCTATGTTGCCATAGACCAACACAGCCTCTTTATTAACCAATGGGAACAACACATATTCAGAGTACAGAAAGACAACCCACAGCATCTATCTGCTTAGAAATATCTTAATATCCTAAAGCAGTCTATATTTGGTAACTACAGCTGTATCTTTAAGACACATGTTGGATGTCTAAATCTGAGAGCAAGAGTCGTCAGCTCCCAGAAACTCCGATATTTAAGAGAGTGAATGGTTTAGGGCAGCAACTCTTTGAAATGCCTTTCATCTTTCATCATAGCTAGTTACACAGCTGGTACCAAATCGCTTTTCCAACATCTACAGTCCACAGGGCACAGAGAACACAGGATAAAACTGAAGGACTTGGTAGGTGACAGTCTTTCCACTGGGCATCAGGGTACTTCAGGCATCAGACAGAGAAGGTGTCTTATTTTTTTTTTTAAATTTTATTAAGAAAATATTTTCATTCATTTTACACACTAATCAAAGATCCTCCTCTTCCCTCCTACCACCCCTCCCAGCGTCCCCCTCCCAACTTACCCCCCACTCCCACTCACAAGAAGGCAAGGCCTCCCCTGGGGAGGCACATCCGGTAGAGACAAGTCTAAGGTCTTTTTCCTCCTGCCTCAAAGCTGCCCGAGGTGTCCCATCATAGGTAGAGGGCTCCAAAATGTCTGCTCATACACCAGGGATGGATTCTGATCTTACTGCCAGCCCATCCATCCCCCAAGCAGATCAAGCTACACAATTGTCTCACCATGCAAAAGGCCTTGTACAGTTCCATGTAGGCTCCACAGCCACTGATCCAACTTTCATGAGTTCCCTCTAGTTTGGTTTGGTTGTCTTTGCAGGTTTCCCCATCATGATCCTGATGCACTTGCTCATAGAATCCCTCTTCTCTCTCTTTGACTGGACTCCTTGAGCAGCAGTGGAGAGGGTACTGAACTGAACAGGCTTGCCCCGGAGATCAGACCGGTGAATACCCTAACTGTCATCACAGAACTTTTCTCCAATGACTGATGGAAGCAGATGCAAACATCCACAGCCAATCACTAGACAATACTCTTTAACGGTGATACTCTTTAACTGTGAGCTCATGAAGCTCCTCTTTCTTCCCACCCAGCTCTGTCAAAGAATGTAGATGGAAGCTAAGGAGTAAAGAAAAAACAAACAATGGTTTTATCTTAACTGTGGTAACCTTGGACCAATGTGAGAATTTAGGGTAGAGGGGACATATGGAGGGTTACTTTCCAATATGCTTACTTAGCAAGGAGAATCATCTCTATCATATATTCACATGCTAAACAACTATAAGGAAATTGCTATGGTACAAACTAACTTGTACAATCAGCCAGCATCAAAGTATTAGATATCCCAACAGTCCACTCCATTCAATTGTCTATTATGTGAATGGCAAACAGAAATGCTTATTTTAAATGTGTGGCAAATACATGGGTCAGGGAATCTCCACGTGTGTTTCTATGACCACGCCCTGTGTGTGTGTGTGTGTGTGTGTGTGTGTGTGTGTGTGTGTGTGCGTTCTGTTTTTGTGAGGCTCTTGCTCCACTTATTTACCTGTAGATTTTTAGTCACAGACACTTTTATACATTTATATACTGAATTTCAGTCATTTCCCCCCACAACTCATTATTCTTTTCCATCCCCCGCCCTTTCATGGAAACCCTTCTTTCTAACAGGTCTTCCTCCTACTCTCCGATCTTTTTACTTGTGTATGTGCGGAGGGACCGAGTTTAAGTAGAATTGCTCCCATGAGCATGTATGGGAGGTTATTTAAGGGACCGCGGGCAAGTTGTCAGAGGCTACTCTAGTGAAGGAATCACGGACTCCCCCTACCATAGCAACCAGTAACAGCCAATAGTCACCAGGAAGGGGGTGTGTGGTTCACAAGCCCTTCCCCTGTCCATGATGAAAAGTTGACTTGCCTAATCGTGTTCAGGTTTGTACAGGTGACCACAGCTGTTGTGACCCATGTTCTGCACACAGTGTGCTTCCTCATCCTCTGGCACTTACATTTTTTTCTACCCCCCCCCCTTAGCCTTTGAAGGAGTGTTAGGAGTCTTAGTTAGGGTTTCTATTGCAGTGAAGGGACACCATGACCATGGCAGCTCTGACAAAGAAGACATCTTAATTGGGGTGGCTAACAGTTTCAGAGGTTTGATCCATTACCATCATGGCAGGGAGCTTGGCAGCAGGCAGGCAGACATGGTGCTGGCTATATCTTCATCAGAAGGCAACAGGAAGTGGACCGAGACACTGGGCAGCATCTTGAGCATATAGGAGACCTCAAGCCCGCTTCCACAGTGACACACTTCCCCCAACAAGACCACACTTACTCCAACAAGGCCACACCTCCTAAAAGTGCCACTCCCTGTGAGGTTATGGGGGCCGATTACATTCAAACCACCACAGGCTTCTTACTAGAGATGTGGTGTGTGAGTTCCCTGTGCCCTGGAAGTCAGGCCCTGTCAGTATCTGAATACTCAGCCTCAGAGGTTGTAGAAGCTCTCGCCCTCCTTTGCTATAACTCTTACCCACGTGCCTCTCACTCCATCCCAGTTTGCCGCTCACCTCTCACAGGGTCAAGTCCTGTTAGTGCTGCTTTCAATATCCATGGCTATTCTAACCAGCCTCTGCTCTCACTGCCCGCCTCCAGCTACAATCTTCTTTATGTGAGCTGATGAGACCCCTCTTCACCCACTGCTGGGGCTGCTGTGAGATCCCTGTAACCCTCCACAGAGCAGCCCGAATCCTCTTCCCAACGTAGATCCCTCCACATCCCTGCTCAAAATCCTCCCGTAGCTGTTCTCTCACACTTGTAACAAACACCACAGGCTTCGTGGTGATCTGTCGGGTTCTCCTGGGACCCGCCTTCCTCTCCAGCCTTACGGTGGCCAAAAACCTTGCTTGTTTTCCTTTCCTTTCATGTTTAGGATATTTGTACCCAAGAAAAGTTTCTATTGCCGTTAATTCTGCACAGTCTCCTAATAGCCTCCTGCCCCATTCTTTTTCTTGTTAGAATCCATGATCAAATTCATCTCCCGGAAGCTCTCACCTCCACTCCCTCTACTCTTTCCGAGGCAACCTCTTGTTCTTACCCTACTCAGTTTTCCTTTGCTCTACTATAATTAACTGTAACCACGACACACATGTATGCATATAGGAATGTACTTTTTTACTTCCTATGTCCTCACTGGAATGTCATAAATGGAGCTGGCGTTTGGTCCTGAAACTTCATATCCAGAATGAGACCTGTTCCTCCAGGTGGTGGAACTTTACATCGTACCCGCATCCCAACTGCTGACACCCAGAGCTCTGCACATCTCTTGTGAATGTCTGGGTGAGCTCGGGAACTTGGCCGCTTCGGGTGGGAATCACGGTGGACCAGTCTTTCCTCATGCGCACTAAAGGATAGCTGCTCCTGCCCAGACCTCGTCTTTTCTTTAACTGTATTCTCACACCCCAACAAAGCTCTGCCTTTCTATTTGCAGACGGACACCCAAAGCAATCTCGTTCTGATTAATTGAAAAGTGGTTTATTTTAATCTGAAAATAAACAGGAAGCTAATGCTGTTTTACAGAAGGGTGTATGGTAACTTTTAGCTTATCACGGGGACCCATCAATACCAGAGATAAACCAACAGAGTCGATGGCGGCAGGCTTTCTGCACTTGCTCCCAACTCTGCCATCCACTTTACTAACTGAGAGAGTCTCCGGATCTGCGGCCACCCGCCCGCTCTGCTCTGTCTTTACAGCTCCATCAGATGCTCCGAGGACAGTAGCTTAGGCTTTAGGGACCAGATGGTTCTTAGTTTTATATGTTCAAGCAGAATAATGTTTTCTTCCTTGCTTTGTGTGAGAGATGGTCTCAGGACACAGCCCAGTAACCCCAAGGTCACACACCCCCACCTGAGCCTCCTGACTGCAGGAACTAAGGGAGTGCCCCCACCACACCCGGTGAAAATGTCCTCACGGGACGAGAACTCTTGTCCCAGAAAAGCTAAGGAGTCTCAATTGGTATTTGGAGCCAGGGAAAGCTTCTTCCTATAAATACCTTATACCTAGCACATCCTGCTTGCTTAAGAGCTGTGGACTTACCCGTGTATGGGCACATGTTCTGAAATAAACAGAAAGACAGGGAGGAAAAGAGTGAGCAGATGAACACGAATCTGAGTGCCCGTATGGTGATAGCACAGCACTGAGGGCTCCTCACACACAGAGTGTCTTAGAGAGTGACGTCAAGGATGCACACAAGCGAAATCACAGAACTGTCAGTTTCCTTCCCCGCCTTAAAGATCAGAGGGGGACTTTAATTTGGAGACAACTGCTTCCCACGTGTGAATTAGATGTAAATGACAGTGATGATGTCACCAAGGTGGAGTGTAAAGGGTTGAGATCTTAGCGATGGCTGCTTCACCACAGCTGTGGGCAATGTGTTTCATAAAGACGACACAAGGTCTCCCAGCCATGCCATAACCTCCCCTGTAACTCTTCTCCTCCATAACTGCTTAAAAATGGGTGCAAATTGGCCCACCATGCCAGGACTTCACATGTTTTCCAGTTAACAAATAAATACTGGGTTCTTGTGTGTTTCCATCACATCTGGTAGAAGTCCAATGTATGATATATGATAAGTCAACCTGCAAATTTTAAACTAAGGGTGTGTGTGTGTGTGTGTGTGTGTGTGTGTGTGTGTGAGAGAGAGAGAGAGAGAGAGAGAGAGAGAGAGAGAGAGAGAGATCAAATACAGTGAGGGTGGTTTTCTGGTTTGAAATGAAAGCATAAGCTCACTGTGTGTTTGAACTTTAAATATTTGAAGAAAAATAGCCCGGGTCAAAGGTAGGAATACATTCTTCATTAAAAGTTTTAAAACATTGCCGACTCCTATTTGGGTTGGATTAAAGCAAATCTTTAGCTTTACAGTAACCTGGGTCAGGGCTGGCCTCCTCGTGGAGGGTATGGCTGCGTGCCCAGCAAACCCACTCTGCAGGAGAACTGCCCTGGTGGCCTCCTTCACAGGTGTTCTCCGCCATGCAGCTCAAGCCTCTCCTTGTGGGGTCTTCATGATTCACTGGTGAATTTCACCGAAGAGAGAAATTTTCCCAGGGAAAAAAAGGCAACCACGGTGGGCACCAGAAAACAGCCAGCCGGGTTCGGTGTCGTGGGAAATCATTTCTTCTGTTCTGAATCCTTCGGCTGTGTGTGTCTTGTAGCTGCATCAGGTCATGTCCAGGACATCTTTTGGGGTCCTGCTTGGCCCCACTCTGCCCAGTGTTTATTGGACTCCTCCTTGCAGAGTAGGCATTCTTGGGTCAAGGAGGAAATGAGAGGAGTTATCCACAGTGGCTAACGGCTTGAGAGCCAATGTGGATGAGACCTTTGCCGTCTGATCCTTGCTAATTTTTTTTGAGACAATACAAAGACCGTTTTCAAGTTAATTTTTAGCTATAAAGTATAATCTACAGTCTAGGAACCTAAGCGCCTCTTCCCTTGGCACACAAGGTGTGCTCAAGGGCTGTAGGTGGGTACATGCTTTGAAATGATAGAAAGAGAAGAAAAAAAAAAACGAGAAAATGAACATGAACCCGAGTATCAGGTCTGAAGTGTGATACGTGGATTTTTTTTTTTTTTTTTTTTTTTTTTAGAAAAAAAAAAGCACAGATCTCTTAGCGGAAGAACTAGGGCATTTATGCTGGCTCCATATCTCAGATATCGTGACTAGTAGAGCAATAAACGTTGTGGGCAAGTATTCCTTTGCTATGCCAACTTAAGAGTCCTTGGAGGCATTTACACAGGGGCCGTGGAGTTGGATCATTTTATAGACTCTTGTTCCTTGTCTGTGTTTTATTTTTCTAAAATGTGTTTTCCTCGTGCAAATTATTAGTTTGACGTTGGTGTGATTCCTATTTGAGTTCCGAAGAAGAAACAGAGTGGTATGCTCTGCGGTCCAGAGCCCGGGAGTAGAGAGGGTCAGGATCTCTGCATTTTGTGGGAAATGGCCGCATTCCTCTCTTTAGATTCGGTGCTTGGCAATGTGTTCGTATGTACTGAAACAAATACAAAATAAAAGGAAAAAAAATTCTATCGTGGAAGTTGTAAAAGAAAGCTGGACAGCATTTTTACCATAAAAGTATGAAAGAATAGCTCATACAGCTATTATTTGGCAAATAATGATGGAATGTCTACTACCATGCAGACAGAAGAAGGATGGGGAGAATGAGATCTGAGGTAGGCAAGAGCTGCATTCAAATCCCAAGTCATTTTTAGCAACTTTGCAATTGTTTCCAAGGCTCACTTTCCAATCTTAACAATGGACGAATGTGTCTTAGTCACTGTTCTGTTTCTAGGAAGAGACACCATGACAAAGGAAACTCTTACAAAAAAAGAAAGCATTCGACTGGGGCTCGCTTACAACGTCAGCGGTTTAGTCCATCATCATCATGGTGGGGACCAGGTAGACGTGGTGCTGGAGATGTATCTGAGAGTTCTACATCCTGATTCACAGGTAGAGCAGCAGGGAGAGAGAGAGAGAGAGAGAGAGAGAGAGAGAGAGAGAGAGAGAGAGAGAGAGAGAGAGAGAGAGAGAGAGATCTCATCCCAAGCGACACACTTCCTTCAACAAGCCCACACCTCTGAATCCTTCTCAAATATTGACACATCCTGATTACTAAGCATTCAATTATATGAGCCTAAGGGGACCATTCCTATTGAACCCATCACACAATGTAAGGTTCTCAGTGGGACTTAATGTTTTCAACGTACTTATGAAATTGCATAGCACACCTAGTAAGTGGCAGACAACACAAATACAATGATCTAAAAGATTTGTGAATAACCAGCCTTTAAACAAACATGGTGATTTTTTTCTTGACACTTTTCTTGGCCAGATTATAACTTTTTTATAGTGCTCAGCTGCCTGACCTCCCTCTGCTTTGCATGTCTCCCACTCCTGGGCATGTATCCTCGACTGAGATAAGCACGGAACATCTACATCTTTTGTTTTTTTTCCAGGCAGGGTTTCTCTGTGTAGCCCTGGCTGTCCTGGAACTCACTCTGTAGACTAGGCTGGCCTTACACTCACAGATCTCCACCTGCCTCTGCCTCCCAAGTGCTGGGATTAAAAGTGTGCTCCACCACCTCCTGGCAACATCTACATCTTGAACCTAGTCATCAGCAGCAAAGAAAATGGGTCGATGCTGGGTGCATTTAAAATCTGAGTCTTCAGCTCTCTTCCATTCCATTCCCTCCTCTCTCTCCGTGGAAAACTCCGAGTGGAAAAATACCAGAATGAATGAAAGGGAGGAACCAAGAGCTCTTGATGGAGTTGGAGGGAAAAGCAGGAACATTCTTGCTTGGAAGGAACAATTTAAATCAACAACAGCCTTATCAGCTCACACCAAGTAGAGAAAGACTGAGCTTCCCCCGCATTATATTTTATAGAGTGCATTCAACCTTCAAAGGCTCAAAACTTTTCACCCCCATCTGCTAGTTAGAAGGGTAAAGTCATAACCATGTGAGTAAGGATTATTTTAGCATCTTTAAACTATGCATTGCCTTGGGAGAAAAACACATAGAGTTTTCAAGGTGAAACTTGAAATATTGGCTTCAAGTTATTAATTATATTTTTATGGCGATACTAACTCAATTTTACTTGGCTTTTGAATTATATTGTTTGATGCTTGGGGCTATACATGGCTACCATGAGAAATTGGCCTCAGCAATCTCTCAAAAGAAAATTTGAAAAAGAAGGGGAAAGGTACCTTGCTTCTCTCTGAAAACTCAAAAAATCTCTTTGGACATTTTCTCAGGCTCATTGAGAAGCTTATCTGCTAGTTGCCATTTTTTGTAACATTTTAATAACAGTAAATTCTGAGTCATCAAGTTTTACCTGTTGCAGGTGGCCTTACTGTGTTCCACGGACTATGAAGTGTAGCTTTTCAAAGACATAGTTAGTCTTTCTGATCTTTCTGGAGGGGGAGCCCTTTGATCACTCGCAGTTACAATTTCTTTACACTCATTCTTATTTGGGTTTTCTGATGTCAATCTAGACAAACAAAGAGGAAAAAAAGACCAAGTACATATATATATATATATATATATATATATATATATATATATATATATATATATGGGATATCAGAATTTTTCTTGTTGAAAATTTTACTCAATGGGAAAACCTAACACTATTTTGCCATCTTCTTCAAAGTAGAATGGAATAAATGTCAACTAAAGCCATAGATTAAAAGAGTGGGTTAGGGATTTAAAATTTTTCAGTCTGGCCTCTGAAACAAAGTAAATTATTTTAACGTATGTTTTGCTTCCGGGGTGTTTTGTAGATGGGATTCAACCTCAGTGTCTGTTTGCTGGGCTATGCATCACCCCAAGTGAGTCAAGCGGCTACAATGCCCATAACTTTTTCTGATTGGAGATACAAGCTGTGCTGCACAATGCATTGAGCTGCAATCTCTCTTTACTTACACTATTTACTTTCTCTTTGTGATGAAAGATACAGTCGTGTGACAGGCAGGAAACCTAAAGTATCTTAGCAAATAAAGCACAGGTAGGAGTTGGGCCCAGGCTTATGAACTTGGCACTGAGAGCGTATGATAGAGTCTGAATTTAACTTAAATGCTCAAAACAATCAAGGCTTTGCTGGTGCTGGCCCTACACTTGATTGAGAACTTCATATATCCTGTGGTTGTTTGAATGTTGTTGGCCCCCATAAGCTTATAGGGAGTGGCACTATTAGGAGGTGTGTCTTTGGAGTGGGCGTGGCCTTGTTGGAGGAAGTGTGTCATTCCACCATGCTCCCCGACATGATGATAGTGGACTGAACCTCTGAAAGTGTAAGCGGACCCCCTCAGTTAAGTGTTCTTTGTAAGAGTTGTCATGGTCATGTTGTCTCTTCACAGCAATAGAAACCCTGACTAAGACAATCCTGTACCAGTTTTTGACCCGCCCAATAGCACTGGATAGTAATTACCACTACTATCAATATTTTGCAGGTGAGGAAATTGAGTCCAAAATTAGTCCAAAGCCACGAGCTAGGTAAATGAAGGGGACACATTTTGAACTTGTTTTGGGGGTGGGGATGGGGGAGCAGGTCTCATGAATCCCAGATTGGTTTTAGATTTCTATGTAGCTGTGGATGACCTTAAACGTATGATTCTCCGACTTCCACTTCCTAAGCTGTGGGATTACAGGGATGGAGGGCAACATTTTATTTGCAGAGGATTGGTTAGGAAACCCAGAGTTTAGTGCATGCTAGGCAAATACTTTACCAACTGAACCACATCCCCAGCCCTACATTTTGAACTTTTAAGCCTTTCTGGCATGGTTCTATGGTGAAGGAAGACTTTCAATGACTCTAGGTGGAGGAGATTCTATTGAGAGATTGGACACAGTGTTCTCGTGTGCACAGGTGCTGGTATTGTTGGTCAGGTGGGGTGAAAGGTCTTCCGGCAGTGCCTGTGCCTTCTGAATGACCAAGGAGATTACAAAAACCTGACAGGAAATGTTGCTCATTCAACAGCTGATGGCAATGTTCTTTAACATACCACTTGTAAGCTCTAAATATATATTAAATTCCCCATTGCCTTGGAGGTTCAGCGAGGATTCAGCATCATCGTTGCCCTCAATAATTCATTTTAGGGTACCTGTGCTCATCATTGCTGCTGTGTAGTAATAATATAGGGTCTATGCAGCATCATGGAGAAAAGGACAGAAATACTAACGGCATATGCAGAGTGTGGCACCTTTCTGTTACAGCTAGGATGAAGGCATTTTGAAATGATTGAAGAGAAACACAGCAAAATCCTATAAATAGTTGTGTCAAGGTGGATTGCATTTTCCCTTCTTTACTATGAGTTTTAAATCCTGTCGTGAAACTCATTTCACATGAGAAAATAATGAACTAGTAGGGAACCAGGTTTGAAGAGTCTCAGTGTATTGGAGAGACACTGCAGGCTGATTAAGGTACAGGAATTCTTGGCCCGCACACATGGTTGCTAATCAGCATCAACGCGGAGGAGCTAAAGAGGACTCCGTTTTTTTCAGAGTCATCTATCTGGGTTCCTCAAGATAAGCAGATTTGGAGAAAAGATAACTGAGTTCCCATTAGATACTCGCTGCTGAGAGCTGCAGTGAACTCAAGTCCCCGATGCAGGAATGGGCTTGGAAGAAACAGGAGAGCAGAAGGAGGGATTTTTTGTTTTGTTTTGTTTTTTGTTTTTCTTTGGGGGGGTGGGATAAATCAGGTTAAGCTTTCATGTTGGGTTTGCTGCATGCTTAGTTTCCTTTAGACAACTGGTAATTTTATATGGATGGTTGGAACAGAAGGTAGAGGCAGGTCATGATTCTCAGTAGAGGAACGATCTGAGCACACCACTAGGAGTATGTGAAGTCTCCGAGGAAAACAGAGCCAGAGAATGAACCGTGAGACACTCAGGTAGGAGGTCTGAACTCCAGCAAGCCAGCATGGCCCTTCTTCTGTGAGTCAAGGATATTGAAGATGATGGTCCTGCAAAGTGAAGACTGTTTAAGCATAAAACTGAATTGGTTCAGGCTTAGGAAGAAAAGACGTAAGGCTGGGTTTCGGGGGACAGGATGATGGGTGAGAGGAGTGAATTCGTGAAAAGTCATTCACGGAATGCAGAGAACAAGCTTGCATACCGAGGGAAATCAGTCTGGCTAGATTCAAGTGTCATGTGACTGTGGTTCTTCGGCCAGAGAGAAATAGCAAGGCAGAAAATGGCTGTGGAAAGAGCTCATGAGTAAGGCCGGGTGGGAAGACCAACGAGGCAGAAACCATACGGGGCCGGCGGGGGCAGGGTGCAATATTTCAGAAAGAATTAGGTCAAACAGCATGCATACCAAACCAGGGTCAGAATAAGGACCTAGGGGTGGCTGTGGGGAGGGTCCTTGGAAGAGAGATAGGACCTGAAGCTGAGTCGGAAGAACGAGATGCAGGAACTCAGCAACAATATAGACACAACACTCTCCAGGCTGCCAGCATCTACCTACCCACGATGTTCATGCTGTGTGTCTTTAGAACGTGGAAAGGAGTCAGAAAAGAAAGATTCTTAAAATACTCCACACTGGAGCTGACTGGGTAAAGCAGGTCCTCAGGAACGTGTGTGGTGTTATGGGGGTGGGGGGGTGGGGTGGGGGTGGGGGATGGGCACCTCACTGGGCGGAGGAGACCTCACAGACAGGAGCCCTGACAGATGAACTTTGCAAACACCCACTAAAGCCAATGTCCTCTCCCCTCTCCAGTTTCTTTGGAAACTGAAATCTGTGCTTTAACTACTCCGACACTGGTCCACAACGATAATTAGCACCCCTCAAATTAATAAAGTTCCTTCACCTTTCGCCTGTGAGCTAGCTGTGGGAGTTACCCAGGTGAGGGACAGCCAGTGCTGATCGATTCCTCAGTGGAGGCTTGCCCACCCTTCTGGCTTTGAAATCCCAGCCGACTTTCTCTGGGCTCTCCGGCAGTGCAGACTACTGGACGTTTGCCATGAGCCTCCCCCCCCCCCCCCAGAGAGTGAAATTCCATGGGGCTTAGACTGTTAATCAGATCGTCCTGAGATACCCCCTGAATTTGGCAACAAAAACCCATTTAGGTGTGTTTTCTTTCTTTCGTTTCTTTTTTTGATGGCTAACATGGGCCGTGATCCAGCTGTTTT
This sequence comes from Peromyscus leucopus, assembly GCF_004664715.2. Lineage (NCBI taxonomy): Eukaryota > Metazoa > Chordata > Mammalia > Rodentia > Cricetidae > Peromyscus > Peromyscus leucopus. The sequence goes on from NC_051078.1 coordinate 4,524,028, forward strand.
ATCTCAGTTCATTAGGCAACAACAGAGGGAATAAAAAGTTAATTTCATTGATACATTATAAATTACTTATTAATTATTTGTGTATAAAGTGCCCCTATAATTTCATTTTTAAAATGAAAAAAAAAAAAAAAAAGGGCCAGTGGGTTGAAGCAACATGTTCATGGTCATAGACCGTGAACAGCAGAGGAGGGGCGAGAACTTGTGTCATTGGAGGATCCTGAGTTACAAAGTACATCAAACAAACAGATGTCATTTCCTTCCTCCACTTCTTCTTTAAAAAGAACGGCATCTCTTGTCGTATGGCCTCAAGCAGTGGGCCTTGATGCTTGTGAAGGATATGATCTGGTCTGCCTGAAGGCCTTGCTACTTGATGATGTGACAGGCTCTGGCTGTCCAATGAATGAAGCCCTCTTTCTGCTTGCCTCACCTGTCATCTTCTAAACCAGCTCTAATTGGTTCATTTTGCAATTATCCCCTCTGTCAAGAGAATTAGTAGGGAAGGGCTTCTTCAGCGCCTACATTTGCATGGTCCAACAAACCCATGTCCCGAGCAATGCCGTCAGCAAGGAAGAACAAAAGTGAAATCAAACAAAGCTAACTTCAGAACTGGTATGTTATTTGTCCCAGAAGTTGGTTAGTTTTAGTTTTATAAATTTAAATATAAAACATATGAGAGGGAAGGCGCTTTTGAAATGGAGCCTCTGAACCTTGCTTAGAAGAGGAGGAGGGTCTGCCCGTGTCAACTGAATTAAACGTGACACAGGATTCCCAGGGTAGAAATCTGAGCTTTTCGGAGAGCGTTAGGTGGTTGGGGCGAGGGAACAAATAAATGAGAGATTTGGAGAGCTCATAGTTCTTATCAAGTCTTATTTACACTCCTGGGGGTGGCAGCTTGTAAAACAAATTAAGATGTGGCCTGCTGCTCTCTGCCTCCCGTGGTCATTTGCCAGCTCTCGTCTGTGGTAATAACCCTAAGGGTTAAGTCTGTGTGGATGGCGTGTGGTGATAACCCTACAGGGTTAAGTCTGTGTGGATGGCGTGTGGTAATAACCCTACAGGGTTAAGTCTGTGTGGATGGCGTGTGGTGATAACCCTACAGGGTTAAGTCTGTGTGGATGACATTTTTTTTTTTTTTTGGTTCAGAATGAGATTCTTTTCTTTCAAGTGAGTGATATTTTTTGATGCAAGAGTAGAATTAAACAAAATAGCCAGTACCCACTGCTGGTGGTGTTATAGTAGTGGTATGTCTTCAAAGATCAGACATAACTAAAGTGTGTCCCTTAGGAATGGGTGGCTCTGACTTTGACATTGGCGTGGGTAGGAGTAGGTTTGAATTATAGCTCAGCAGTTTGGGGGACCCTCCTTATTCTGCAAAGCTGAAGTCAGTGTCTTAACTGTCACACCTTATATTCGAGGTTTGGCCTGTGCTTTTCATTTGCTGCGGATGGCATTCTTGGGTGTAAGCTTTGAGTTTCACCACCCATATACATAAAATAATAAAATAGTTAAAAACAGGTGTTAACAAAATAAATCATATTTTAGTGTGTCTGTACTATTAGAGTAGCATGAACATTAAAACACAGTAACTAGTAAAAAAAAACAACAGTGGAATAATTATGAAAGCAGCCAGCACCTACCAAGAACAATGGCGAAAATGATAGTGTGCTTTATATTAACACCTTCATTTGATTGGCAACAAAGAATGTTATGGATGGGACTATTATTGTTCAGATGACTTAGACATGGATAGGTTAAGAATTTAGCCTGGCAGGGAGTATTTGTGTATAAAAAGTCAAGGTATCTTTTACTGCTGAATATACATGCTCATTAATATTTAAATCATACTTCAGACACAGTACAGCTCCCTTCCCCTTCCACAAATTTGTAAGGATCTCCACGTCAATACTTCTTCATAAACGTAATTCCTCATAAACAATTTAAAGCGGCTGCCTGATTTTTTTCCCCACTCGTTAGCTGTTTCCTATCGTAAGTCAGAGGTTTATGTCCTTTGCAGGGTTTTGAGAGAATGATACTGCTATGGTGGATTTAGATTTGCGTCAGCTGTCAGCATGGCTTTCTCAGGATGGCTTTTTAGAAGTAGAATTCCAATTCGCTCTGAGGACATCTTAATGTCAAACTTTTCTAAATGAAAATGCCTACAAGTTACTTTGAAAAAAAAAAATGTGTCTACACAGAGACTTCAAATCTTTAAAAGTCAGCTAATGGGAGTACCTATATTCCGGAAGCTTTTATGATGTGATGAGAGATGGCAGCAGGCGCAGCCGTGGGGAAGGCATTCACTGACGCTGGCCTGACCTTTGCTCATTCAGAGGCCACTGCCCTATCTTTGTATGAAACTCCAGGAGTTAATCCATATGCAGAGTGCCCATTGATTGTGACTAAACTGTGTTCCCAGAGAAGCATTTAAGGCAACACAGCAAGAAGAGAAATCAGGCCAGGGATTACAGAGCATGTGCGGATGCTTACAAAGCTCGGCATGAAATGTTGTTTTTGAACCACAATTCTTTGTTTGTTTGTTTGTTTTTTCATTGGGATTTTTTTTAAATTTTACAATATAATTTAATTCTACATATCAGCCACGGATTCCCTTGTTCTTCCCCCCAGCTCACCCCCCATTCCCATCTCCTTCAGGGCAAAGACTGCCCCAAGGATTGAGATCAACCTGGTAGACTCAGTCCAGGCAGGTCCAGTCCCCTCCTCCCAGGCTGAGTCCCTGTATAAGCCCCAGGTTTCAAACAGCAAACTCATGCACTGAGCACAGGACCTGGTCCCACTGCCTGGATGCCTCCCAGACAGATCAAGCCAATCAACTGTCTCACCTATTCAGAGGGCCTGATCCAGTTGGGGGCCCCTCAGCCATTGGTTCATAGTTCATGTGTTTCCATTCATTTGGCTATTTGTCCCTGTGCTTTATCCAACCTTGGTCTCAACAACTCTCGCTCATATAAACCCTCCTCTTTCTCGCCAATTGGACTCCCGGAGCTCCACCTGGGGCCTAGCCGTGGATCTGGGCATCCAGTTCCCTCAGTCATTGGATGGGGTTTCTAGCATGACAATTAGGGTGTTTGGCTATCCTATCGTCAGAGTAGGTCAGTTCCGGTTGTCTCTCGACCATTGCCAGCCGTCTATTGTGGGGGTATCTTTGTGGATTTCTGTGGGCCTCTCTAGCACTTTGCTTCTTCCTATTCTCATGTGGTCTTCATTTACCATGGTCTCCTATTCCTTGTTCTCCCTCTCTGTTCTTGATCCAGCTGGGATCACCCGCTCCCACAGGCTCTCTTTCCCTCGACCCTCACCCTTCATTAACCCCACTCACGTCCAGGCTGTTCATGTAGATCTCATCCATTTCTCCGTCATTGGGCAATGCCCGTGTCTTTCTTGGGATCCTGTTTTCCAGGTAGCCTCCCTGGTGTTGTGAGTTGGGCTATAGACCTAAACAGAGAATTCTCAACAGAGGAAACTCAAATGGCTGAAAGGCATTTAAGGAATTGCTCAACATCCCTAATTATCAGGGAAATGCAAATTAAAACAACTCTGAGATACCACCTTATGCCTGTCAGAATGGCTAAGATCAAAAGCACCGAAGATACCTTATGCTGGAGAGGATGTGGAGCCAGGGGAACTCTCCTCCACTGCTGGTGGGAATGAAAGCTTGTATAACCACTTTGGAAATCAATATGGTGCTTTCTTAGAAAATTGGGAATCAATCTCCCCCAAGATCCAGCTATACCACTCTTGGGCATATACCCAAGGAATGTTCAATCATACCACAAGGGCAGTTGCTCAGCTATGTTCATATCAGCATTGTTTGTAAAAGCCAGAACCTGGAAACAACCTAGATGCCCTTCAACTGAAGAATGGATAAATAAAATGTGGTACATATACACAATGGAATACTACTCAGCAGAGAAAAACAATGACATCCTGAGGTTTGTAGGTAAATGGATGGATCTAGAAAAAATCATCCTGAGTGAGGTAACCCAGACTCAGAAAGACAACCATGGTATGTACTCACTCATAGGAGGATACTAGATGTGGAACAAGAATGACTGGACTGCTACTCTGAACCACAATTCTTATTGGTGTCTTTAGGACACAACAACAAAAGGACAGAAGAGGAAACACAGTCCCCAAGGAACAGTTATCACGAAGATGGGGATTCCCAGGTGCATTGTGAGGTAAAGGCAAGATGGCTTAACTCAGGGAGCAGAATCCAGTCCTGGTGATGTGAGCAGACCACACCTGCCCCCCCAGTGGCAGACAGCTCAGATGCTGAAAAGATCTTGGTTATTTTTAATAGCCCATGTGCTGTTGCTGGTTTCTTGGTGAGTGAGTGTGTGTGTGTGTGTGTGTGTGTGTGTGTGTGTGTGTGTGTGTGTGTACAGGTGTGTACCTGTGCTACAATACACGCATGGAGGTGAGGTCAGAATATTAACAGGAGGGAGTCAGTTCTCTCCTTCTGTCATGTGAATCCCAGGGATGGAACCCAGGCTAGGGCAGCAAGTGCCTTTCCTGGCGGACCCATCTTGCTGACCTTTCATCCTGACCTCAGCAATTCCAACCCTGAACCTCAGTTCTAGGTGCTGTCCATGTGACTCCTCTCATGCTCGGGTAGAGTCCGTAGAGTTTCCATTTTGTCCGTTGTCCTTTCCCGTTCTTCAAAAGGTAGGAAATCTCTCTCTCTCTCTCTCTCTTTCTCTCTCTCTCTCCCTCCCCCTCTCTCTCCCTCCCTCTCCCTCCCCCTTCTCTCTCTCTCCCTCCCTCTCCCTCCTCCCCCCCCCTCTCTCACACACACACACACACACTCAAAGGGGGGATAGAGAATTAGCTAATAGGCCCAGGGCCAAGGTGATACTTAAAGCACTGTTGGATGTCCCTCTTTATTCCTTGTCTTCTCCTAGTGTTTTCAGTCTCCGCCATCTTAGGCAGGCTCTCCCACCTGGGCACACTCTTGGGCAGGCTCTCCCACCTGGGCACAGTCTTGGGCAGGCTCTCTCACCTGGGCACACTCTTGGGCAGGCTTTCCCACCTGATCACAGTCTTAGACAGGCTCTCTCACCTGGGCACACTCTTGGGCAGGCTTTCCCACCTGATCACAGTCTTGGGCAGGCTCTCCCACCTGGGCACACTCTTGGGCAGGCTTTCCCACCTGATCACAGTCTTGGGCAGGCTCTCCCACCTGGGCACAGTCTTAGGCAGGCTCTCTCACCTGAGCACAGTCTTAGGCAGGCTCTGCCACCTGGGCACAGTCTTAGGCAGGCTCTCCCACCTGATCACAGTCTTGGGCAGGCTCTCCTACCTGGGCACATTCCTGGGCAGGCTTTCCCACCTGGGCACAGTCTTGGGTAGGCTCTCCCACCTGGGCTCAAATTTGCCATGACTATTTTCTGAAAAAATGACAGCTAAGTAATCGAATGAGCAGACTCAAGCTAAATGAAAGGGCATGTTCCCAGCTCTAGTAGGCTGAAAAATGAAAGTAGGGGATTAAAGACCCAGTGATTACAATGAGAATATATAAATATATAATAGAGTTCAGGATTGACTGGGAGATTAAGTTTCCGCAGCTCTACCTTTCCTTAAATAACACTCAAATGTCCCCTTTTCCAATGCTCCCCCAGGGACAGTAAAAGCTTGTGTAACATTACCTGTTATAAAGAATCTATTTGCCCTTTATTCAGAAGCTTAAATTCTTGACTTTCAAGGACCATTGTGGAAAGAACTCCCCCTTAGCGGGTCTCTGAATACCAAAAAGCCATGGGGTCCCAAATTTGGTTGCACATCTGAATCCCTTCGGGAGCATTATAAAAATGCACCTGGGCCTGGGAATTTATGTGTCTCAAAAGCTCTCCGATTGATTTTGATCCTTGGCCAGCTTTGTGGACTGCTGTTAAGGTGGCTGCTTGGACATTAGCTAAGTAGGTTTCTGTGCCTTCTGTGGATATTCAATAGGTGGCTAACAGCAACTGTACACAGATGCTGTGGCCGTTGCTATGGCATTTCATAGCCAAAGAAATTTGTCTTGGTTTGTGAGTAGCAGAAAGGAAATTCAAAATAAGAGTCAGAGCCTTCCTTCTCATCCGGCCTCTCAACTAAATGCTGATGATAAACAGACAGACTAAAACTGAAAACTCACTCTTGTGAACATTTTATGGTGTATTTACCAAAATGAAAAAAAAAAAAAAAAAAAAAAAGAGCTTTGTCAGATTGTCCACCTTGGTCTGTTCAAGTTGCTATAACAAAGGACTTTTCACTAGATAGTTTAAAAACAATGCAGATGAACTGGTCACAGTTTGAGAGAGTAGGAAGTCCACAACCAAGGCACCAGGTAAAAGCTTTTCTCCCAGGGGGAGAGGGACTCCTACAGGCTTGCGCTGTGAGAGCTCTTATTTTCATTATGCAGAAGGAGTCTTAAGACCTAGTTATCCTCTCAACATTTTACCTCCTAATACCGTCCCATTGAGCACAGGTTCCATCAGGAATCTGGAGAACACCAGCCAGGCGAGGGACAGACCCTGGCACATCTCAAAGGTGGTGTCCAGTGTTGGCAGCCTGTCCTCCATTTTAGGGTAGCTGATGTGTTCTTATGTTTGAACCAGAGCTATGAATCCTGGAGACATATTTCTTGTGGCAACACACTGGGGTCTTTGTATGATTTTTGACAATGGGGTGCTCAGATCCTCTCACTAAGAGAAGAGCTAAGGATTCTAAAATGGTGATGGCGGTCCTGCCTGAGGCCAGATCTTCAAGACACCTTCCAGCATTAGAAGCCCCAAGCTAATCATCAACTACAGATAAGAATGTTGATAGGCAGTTTGCTTTCCAAGATGAATATTGGATATGGGGAGCTGCCAAAGTATCATTATAATCCACTCTCCCAAGGGTAACCCCACATTTTAGAAAGACCTTTCTTGCCTAGGAGCTGAATTCAGAGTATGTGAAGTCTCTGTAGTGCTGAGGTTTTTCCCCAGTGTGGAGTCTTATTATAGTCCAGGAAGAGGCATCTATAAGTAAATGTTTGTTGTGGGTAATTGAAGCAGTGGGTCTGCCCATGTGGTTTTTCTCTTGTTACTAAAAATTAAATTGATATGTAGTTAAGCAGAAAGCAATCTAGTTTGAAAGAAAGTAGCAACCTGACCCTAACTAGGACCTTGGCTTGAATATGTGAAATAACTTACTTTTACCTTAACTTTTCTAGCCCAGAAAAGCTAGTTCTGGATTTTAACATAAGAAGTTATATATATGTGTATATATATATATATATATATATATATATATATATATATATATATATATCTCACGTTATTATGAAATTGTAAACGATTATTGTGAAGAAACTCCTTTGTCTGGAATGGGTTAAAATGGAGGCACTAGTATAATATGGCAAGTGCTGCCTTGAAATGCTGAGTATGTATTTCGGAAAGACTGGTGAAAGAGAAAATGCTTTTAAAAACTGGAATGCCTGGTTTAATCCCAGCACTTCAGTGATTTACCATATGTATGGTCCAAATAATCTTCATCATTATTCATTATTTTGCAGTCTTTGTTTGTTTTGTTGAGACAGGGTTTCACGTAACCCATGCTGGTCTGGCGTTCACTGTGTAACACAGGCTGGCCTTGAACTACTGACCCTTCTGCTTCTGCCTCCCAAGTGCCAGGATTAGAGGAGTAAATCACCATGCCTGTCTCACTTGCTGCATTACAGAATCAGACGTCATTTCTGATCGTACATCTTATGGGTCTTTAGTTTCTTTTAGAAACTTCCTTCTTTCTATTCACAACACTGTGAAGTATTGCTAAAATGCAATTCATAACTATATTCTGATAATTTTGCCAACAATTAAGGAGATACTTGTCTATCTTTTTTTTCCAGTTTATATAAGTAGTTTGTAAAACTCTTAGTAAGTTTAATAACTGGAAACTCACACTTTTTTTTTTTTTAATTCTAGTAAAATCACAGCTTTGATTCCCAAGAGAGAGAAAGAATAGTTTCAATATGGGAGTCGATAGTATTTGTACTAGAAAATGAAGTCATAGATGAATATGTATGTAATTAGATGACTAAACCCTCTACCTGCCCAAGATGTTCCCAGTTATATCGTTGGCACAAAAGTTACAAAGTGTTGAAAGGCAATTGCATTGTGATAAGTATAATCAACACATTTTCTGCAGCTGAGGACCTGTTCATGGGCAGCATTGAAAGAGAAATAAAGTGACATCATGTCTGGGAAGGATTTCTTCATAGCAGCGGGCTCAAGTCCATGATTTGTGGTTTTCCAAGCTCTCAATTTCTTCAGGGAGGCCTGTTGACAGCTAGGTTCTCTCACCACTGAAGTCTGAGTGGGTGGTACCTGCTCAGCGGGACCAGGATCTCTCTGTTATCCTCACTGACCAGGAGGGGTGGAGCATGTTGCCTTAACTCCAAGCGTCCTTCTACAGACTTCCTCCTTGCTGCTCCTGTGATTTCTGCTGGCTTTTGCTAAGCCCTGAAAGCGCAGGATGAGATGACTTTCAAGGTCACTGATGACGGGATCCAATCTTCCATTCTATGAGAGTGAAATGGAACTTCGAGCTGGGCCAGGTGTGTCCTGAATAAACAACATGTCTGTCATTTCACATAAAGTTCTAGTCTGGGATCATCCCCATTTAGAAGTTAATTGTTCTTTAGGAAAATTGTAGAGGATACAAAACTGGGTGTGGTGGTGGCACACGCCTTTAATCCCAGCACTCGGGAGGCAGAGCCAGGCGGATCTCTGTGAGTTCCAGGCCAGCCTGGTCTACAGAGCAAGTTCCAGGACAGTCAGGGGTACAGAGAAAACCTGTCTCAAAATAAAAAGGAAAAACAAAACAAAAAACAAAGTGAGATTCTCAAAAGGGGGGGGATTATTAAAAACCTCTTATATGGTATCAATCATTCTAATGGCTGATAATAAACCAATTTCAAATATGTAGATTTTTGTTGTGATTACTTTCAAAGTCAGAGTGGTGCTAATCAACATTGAAAGAGTGAAACACATGTGTTTGAAAATGCTTCTTAACCATCATACATCAAATGCCCATCTGGGCTATCTCTAGTCATATGGTAAATATTTAGCCACTGTCTACCTGGAGGGGTGAGCTCTGGTATCTCTCATGTCTGCCCATGCCCATGGTATAAATATTCTCATCCCACCTAATTTCAAGCTAATTGTTGCATGTGGAACTGGGACAAAATATGCACCCTTTGGCTCCTAGGAGCTGGCACCAGCCAGCTTAATATATCCAGTGGCAAATTCAAAAACCACAGAGTCATAAACAGGAAAACGCCTGTTGCCCAGGTAGGGACAGGTGTGGCCAGCAATTCCAGACAGACCTCTTGATATCTGAACATTATGAGAAAGAACTTCCATAGGACAAAACTACGCTAAGGTCAAGTTGCAGCTCATTGATAAGGCTTTGTCTTGGCTGAGAAAGGAGGGTCCTTCAGCGTTGTATCCGTTTTCATCTGAAACTACATATGTAAGGCATTCTCCTGCATGGAATCAGAGGACACTCACAGACTGCTCGGTGACTTGATGCACATGTGAACCCCACGTGAACGGCAAATGTGCTGCTGTACCACTCCTGAAGGAAGCCAGCTGCAGAGAGCCCTGCTCACCCCGTTTATTAGAACAGGGGATAAGACATACGAGTTAGGACTCAGTTCCTGTTGGCTGTGTGTGATGCAACCTGGGACCTTCCCTCTCTCCTTGCCCTGTTCTTCTTTTTAAATATTCTTTGATTGTTTTGCGTGTATGGATGTTTTCTCTGCATGTAGGTGTGTCTGTGCGTGCTGTGTGTGCAGTGCCCATGGAAGCCAGGAGAGAGCATAAGGTCCCCTGGGATTTTATGGAGTTACAGGAGATGATGAGCCACCATATGGGTTTAGGGGTTCAACCTGAGTCCCCAGGGAGAGCAGCCAGGGCTCTGAATCATCGAGACATTTCTACAGCCCCTCTTTGTTCTTTGTGGTCCTGCATGCAGCACAGTCAAATTCATTCTGGCTCTTGTACAATCCAATTGATCTTTATTTGTATAAGCATAGCTAAAGAGTTGCCGAGGCCCCAATTCTGACAAGAAAGAGAAGCTAGTCATGGTGACACAGCCTCACGAAAGCATTCACTTGTTTTCTCTCTCTCTCTCTCTCTCTCTCTCTCTCTCTCTCTCTCTCTCTCTCTCTCTCTCTGGTTTGTTTTTTGAGACAGGGTTTCTCTGTGTAGCTTTGCGCCTTTCCTGGAACTCACTTGGTAGCCCAGGCTGGCCTCGAACTCACAGAGATCCGCCTGCCTCTGCCTCCTGAGTGCTGGGATTAAAGGCGTGCGCCACCACCGCTTGGCCACTTGTACCCGGCCACTTGTTTTCTTTTGTTTGCTACAATTAAGCTACATATAAGGCTCACACCTCTCCTGAGTGCTGGTGTGTTCTCAAAATAGCTCACCCTCAGGGTGAGAGCCCTCTTCCCTTCATCTCTAGGTTAGCTTTGAAAGCCTTCTTTAGGAAAACAAATTTCACTGTACATGTTTAAGGCACGACACTTGAAAGTATAAAGATTTATATCTATACTATGTATGGTATTTGTACATAATAAAATAATTTCTTTAAATAATTTTTATGTTTTTTATTTATGTGTGTGTGTGTGTGTGTGTGTGTGTGTGTGTGTCTATAAATATGTCATGTAAGTGATTGTGGTTGTTTGAATGTAGTTGGCCCCCATAATCTCTGGAAGTGACACTATTAGGAGGTGTGGCTTTGTTGGGGTGGGTATGGCCTGATTGGAGGAAGTGTGTTACTGTGGGAGCAGGCTTTGAGGTTTTCTCTGCTCAGGATACCATTCAGTGTCTCGGTCAACTTCCTATTGCCTACAAGATATAGGACTCTCAGCTACTTCTCCAGCACCACATCTGCCTGCACATGGCCATGCTCCCCACCATGATGATAATGGACTGAACCTCTGAACTATAAGCCACCCCAATTAAATGTTTTCCTTTGTAAGAGTTGCCATGGTCATGGTGTCTTTTCACAGCCATAGAAAACCCTAACTGAGACCGAGTGTGGGTGCCCTCAGAGACCATCAGCTGGTTGTGAGCCTTCTGGTACTGGTTCTCAGGGAGAGCAGGAAGTGTTCTTGCCTGCCAGGCCATCTCTCTGGCCCCTAGTCAAGCTGGTTCTACTGTGGAACAAATGAATCCCCTCACGGCGTCACCTCGCTCTCCATTCCACTCCCTGCCTATGGCAAACGCCGAAGCAGTTTTTGAGTAACTTCCTCTGTTTCTCTGCTTTCTTTTGCTGTCTCCTTTTCTTTATTCCCCTCTGATCCCTAATCTCCAGCTCCGCAGCCTGCTTCAGTTCTTTTCATGAAGAATTCAAAAGAGAAAGAAAGAAAGAAAGAAAGAAAGAGAGAAAGAAAAAGAGAGAAAGAAAGAAAGAGAGAGAGAAAGAAAGAAAGAAAGAAAGAAAGAAAGAAAGAAAGAAAGAAAGAAAGAAAGAAAGAAAGAAAGAAAAAGAAAATGAATTCTAATTGAAATAGAAATACAGGAAATTCCAAAGTTAAGCTTCAGCTGGCAGAGCTGACTGGGCCTGCGGTGTGTTGTGAGTTGGGCTTTTCTGATGTCCTGACTGTGTTGGGAGGAGGTGCCCAGACGTCCTGCAAGAGGCGAAACAGTGTCTCAGGTTTCAGCTGTGCTTGTTTGCTTATTTGTTTTTGCTGCTCTTGGTAATCGTTCTCTTGAAAAGGTCCCATTAGAGTCATCCTACTTCAGGTCTATTCTGACCCTTACATGGTTGAACTCTTCCATGACCATGACGGCCATCTGGGGGTCTTAGAAGGCTTGTGATCCAACATGTATTACAGTGTGCAGAGGAGGCAGAGGCAGCAAATACTGCCCCCACCTCCCCAGGAACACGTCATGTACTGCCTTCCAGCACAGAAGCTAGTCTGTGCCTATGGCTTCTCCCTGGTCAACACAAAAAGAAGCGTGCCTTATTTTAGGGGTACTGTTTGCTTGACCTAAGGTTTTTTCAAGGCTCATGTGTACACGCCTTGTAAAACCCACCTTTAGCAAGGGGTCCTGTTGAGTTGTGTTAACTAGGATCCCCCCACTCTCTGTATCTCTGTATCACCTTTAATACAAAATTGGGCTCCTATTCCTCCACCACCCCCTAGTGATGTCTGGTTAGCTGCCCTGTCTTTAGTCTTCCATCTTCAGTAAGTACCTTCTTAGCACACTTCTGAAATCCCAGCACTTGGGAAGCAGAGACAGGATAATCAGTAGTTCAAGGCTACAGTGTTAAAACCCTGTCAGATGAGACAGACAGACAGATGATAGATAGATAGATGATAGATAGATTAATAGATAATAGGGAGATAGATAGATAGATAGATACATCGATGATAGAGAGATATGATAGATGGATAGATTGATGCATAGATAGATGATGGATGGATGAATGGATGGATGGACAGATATGTAGATGATGATGGATGTACGGATGTACTGATAGATATATGGTAGGATGGTAGATGATAGGTGGATAGACAGATGATAGATGGATATATGCTAGATAGATGAATGGATGAATAGATGGATGGACGAATGGATAGATGATTGATTATATCATACATTATTATATAACAAATATGTATTATATTATATCATGTTGGGTTGGGTTTATGACAGAAATGGCCGTAAACTCCCACCTGTCTCTGCTGCATTGGGAGTTGAAACCAGCAACACTGAACTCTGTCTCCCATGGTGGCAGGAGTGCCACCCTTACTCACACCTGTTCCTAGCACTGCAGCTGCTGCTATCCAGCTCTGGTCCCTCAGGACCAGCTTCATCTGGCAGCAGGAGAGGCGGGAGGTGAGATCAGGAGGAAGTAATAATCTCCAGTTTCCAGAAAGGCGAACTAAGTAAGAGCTGAACGTTATTTGGTGTACTTTAAACTGGCTGCTCTCCCCCGACCCATCCATGGCTCTTCCTTTACTGGGTCTTACCTCTTTAAAAATAAGTTGCTTTTGCTGCTCAGAATAATATTTATTGGTAAACATGGACATTTAATTTCCTAATTTCCTGCAATTAAAAGTAAAGCATCTGCAAGTGACTAGATCATTAAATCTCCAACATGGCTCCTGTCCACTGACTCCACCCATCCTGCCCGGGTTGTTCTTCTTAATCCAGAGCAGTGCTAACCTGCCAGTGAATGTGCAGGCCACATCCATGCTATGGGCTTCGCTGTCTGAAATCACACCTGTAATGTATAGTGACGTTATGGTAATGATGAGATTCTAGATGAAACTTCGCATCGCCATGTGGTTAAGTCAATACAGTATGGTCAGACCCTGTGGTGTTTCCCAACCCTTTGTGAGCCGACCCGATCTTTCATCTCTAGCCTGACCACCTGGCTTTCATTATTGGACACCCCCCCCCCAAACCTGTGCCCCAGAATATGCACAGCTGGGTCTTCAAACACGTTGCGCAGGGCTCTCTTCCTGATGTCTGCACAGTCTTTTCCTTTGGCCGAATTCTTCTCCTCTCCTCCTTCTTGACACACACGGAACTTTCCAGGAAGCCAGATCAAATTTCTTTTTATCGTGTGTACTGGTTTATCCTGAGAGTGTTGGGGATTAAACTCGGGGACTCGCTACGCAGGTGTTCTATGGCTTTCTCTTTTAGGGCTAGACAGAATTGTTCCGAAGAGTGTTTATTGAGAAGCCAAGAGGAGCGTGGAAAGCAGTAACACACAATGGCAAGAGACACTCTAGCAGATTTGAATAGTGTTATTGTATTAATATGGAAAATAAGCGAGTAGTAATTAAAGTAAGTTTGTAAAAGGCTTAGAAATGTCTGTTGAAATGAACACAGAAACCTATGGTTGTGGAGAGTCAGGCATGAAAACGACCTGAGTTCTCCCAGAGCTAATCTGTAAGTTCATTCTATCTAGGTTAGAGTTTCAAAACTGCCTTTCAGAGAAATTGGCAAACTGAACCTATTATGGAAGAGAAATATTCAAGAAATGTACACTCTCTAAGATATGTAGAAGGAAAGGAGATATATGTCTTCACTTGATTATCAAAACCTACAGAAAACTGCTCTGGAAATGGACCACGCATAGGTCAAAATTCGATATCCGGTAAATGCAGTATTTCAAATTAATGGAAAAGTTGTGGTACAGGTTCTGCTTTGAAAAACAAAACTGGCTTTTCTTCGTGCTTTCCACCGTTATGAAAAGATATGAAAAACTTGCAACAAGGTTACACAGTAATATCCTTCATACGGCAAGATAGTAAAAGTGCTTTTTATAAGAAAATAAATAAAAATTAACTCTAAAATAAACCACAAACAAAACAAGAAGGAAGAGAGGAAGAAAGGAAGGAAGGGAGGAAGACAGGAAGGAAAAACACATCCGCACATAATACCTTCCTTGGTCCTCTGTGCTGCTTCGTGACTAGATGGTCCTTTTGGACATTCAGTGTGATTCCCAGAGATCCAAGCCATTAAAGGATTTACATACGGATGCACATACATGTGATTTTACATGGGAGACTTGTCTGGGGAGATCAATAATAGGACTTTATAGCTTTAAATAGTTCAAACAATGATCTCAGGGTTGAGAAAATAATTCTTAGACTTCTTAAATGTCCTGGCATGTATTCTCATATTAAGCTAATCAGGTGGTTGTAATTACTGGAAAGAGTCTGTCTATGACTAGTTATTCAATTGGAATAATTGTGGGCAACTAGGCAAGCAGCCATCCAGTGATTCCCCTGTTTAGGGATCATAAAGGCCTGAATGGCTGAGCCATGCACATTATCCTCAAGTGTGTCTGAACCCAGTGTCCATGTTGTACTCTGCCCAGGCTCTAGGTCCTTATCACATCTGGGCATCCTGAAGTTTTCAGATAATTGCTTCAGTCCCTAACTTTACAATTAGCATATAGTTGACTTTTGTTGTAGAAAATGTTAGAACCTCTCTTGTTTATTTGTGGGCCTGATTGACAGTGTCAAAACAGATTCTATTCAAGGGCTGGAGCTGCCAATTCACTTCTGAAGGTGATGAGTATCACATTATTCACTGGAACTATTTAGTATTTTTGTACACAAAATAGTATCATATATATCCATCCATCAAAATTTAAGTCAGCAGACCGGTGGTGGTAGCATACGCCTTTAATCCCAGCACTGGGATTAAAGCAGAGGTAGGTGGATTTCTGTGAGTTCGAGGACAGCCTGATCTACAAAGCGAGTTCCAGGTCAGCCAGGGCTGTTACACAGAGAGACCCTGTCTTGAAAAAAAAATTAAGTCAGAGAGTTTTAACTATAGTTAGTTTGAAATCATTTAAACCATTGAGAGGGGTCAATGAACGACTTTACAATTTGACTTCTTTTGTGTGGGATGAGAAGTAGTCCTATATCTTCATTCTGTAAGGTCCACAACAGAATCAGCAGAAGTTAAAACTTGGCAGCGTGTGTCTTGAGATGTTACAAAGAACACCCATTTTTAAAACCGTTGAGTGAGTTCATTTTCTTTCTCTTTTCCTTTCCATCTGTAATGCCATCTCACCGGGCCGAACTTTCAAGTCACAGTGCTCATGACCGGGTGATTGGTGGAAAGAGTGGGGACTTTGGAACCGCGTCTAAACTTCAGAGCCTTGAACTGCCACCCCCTAGTTTACTTGTCTTGTGACCGAATGTCTTCGCCTCCTCTATGATAATGACAGGCACATTTTATTCACGACCTAATATTCCCTGTGTCTGTACCCAGGCTTTTGTATGCTTGTGCTCATGATGCAGTGGTGCCCTATAAAAGACCTGTGTCTTCAGTGGAGTTCATCACACACTAGTGTGCTCATGTGTTCTCAGGGCTGGACTCCAGCTTTAAAAAAAAACAAGCTTTGCCTGTTTCACCTTCTTTCCATGACCCTCAGTGGAATGATTTGCAGAAAGTAGCCCTCCTCTAAAAGTTCGTTTAATTGAAACCTTGCGTCCTTTTCAAAATACAGGAGCAGGGATTAAAGATTCAAACTGTAGTTTTTCTTTGCATGTAACAAGTCTATGCGAATTCATTTTCAAAATAAAATGTGATGCGGTACTGTATTTCCTTTCCCAACAAAACCCAAATCAGTGTTTAACCCTGAGGTTGCCAGCTGCCATGTGTCTGTCTGGCCATCGGGGGTGGGGGGAAGTAGTCAAATGACAAAGAGGTCTAATATACAGAGCGGCTGTGGCCAGAGCCTCAGTCACCTGAGCATGTACACGCTCATGACCTTCAGCCTTTTCATTCGCAATCATCCCATTTCAGAACCAGGAAGAAGTAAAAGGTTGGGGAGTGGCTTTCACTGCGGTGGTTTGATCCAATCAAAAGAAAACAGCATCACCAAGGACAGCTCAAGTTCTTCCTGTGCAGGCTCCGTGCTACCTGTGGAAATAGATTTATTTGTCCTACAAAAGCGAAGGGTTGGGATGGGAGCACAGGGCAGGGCAGGAAGAAAATAATTCAGTGTGAGGTGCTGTAAGGCAGAGGGAAACTGAACTTTAAAGCTAACCAAAGTGATGGGAATTTGCATTTGCCCCAGTTTAGTGTCCAGAGCCTGTAGCCTTTGTAAAGGCTGTGAGCAAGGGTGCTTGATGAACTGCCAGCGCTTTTAAATTTTCTTTCTAGTGTAAGGACCTCGGGGACACGAACTCCTGCCTGTGAAAGGGCCAGCGACTTCCTTGGCCTAAGTCATACCTCATCAAGGGTGTTTCAGTGCCAAGCTCTAGTGGCTGAATATGTGGGAAGAGCCCCGTCATCCTGTGTGTGGACCCCAACACACAGGGCAGTAGCAGTCTCAGACCTTTTTTTTTTTTTTTGGTTTTTTGAGACAGGGTTTCTCTGTGTAGCTTTGCACCTTTCCTGGGACTCACTTGGTAGCCCAGGCTGGCCTCGAACTCATAGAGATCCGCCTGGCTCTGCCTCCCGAGTGCTGGGATTAAAGGTGTGTGCCACCACCGCCCGGCTCAGACCTTCTTAAAGCAGACATATGTACATGCTTATATAGGTCAGACTGTGTTCCTTAGGTAAGCCATACATGTGAAAAATAGTCTTCCAACTGCTGGCCTTTAGCCTTCTAGGGAAAAATATTCATCTTCAAAACACACCTTCTATAGGACAGAAATGAATGCTAGCAGTCTAGAATAACACACGTCATCCAGTCATTCATTCAACAGCTATTTTTATTATTTATTTATCTATCTTTTGGTTTTTTAAGACAGGGTTTCTTTGTGTAACCCAGGCTGTCCTGGAACTCACTTTATAGAGCAGGCTGGCCTCGAACTCCGAGATCTGCCTGCCCCTGCCTCCTGAGTGCTGGGATTAAAGGCGTGCGCCACCACTCCCGGCAAATATTATTTCTCTATGTATTTTATGTATATAAGTGCTCTGTCTGCATATACACCTGCATGCCAGAAGAAGTCATTGTTTCCCATTATTGGTCGTCATGTAGGTGCTGGGAATTGAACTCAGGACCTCTGGAAGAGCAGCCAGTGCTCTTAACCATTGAGCCATCTCCCCAGCCCCTCAACAGTGATCCTCCCTCACTCCTTTTTTTTTTTAAATTTAATTTTTTTTAATTTTTAAATTTAATTTGGGTTTTTTTTTTTGTGTGTGTGTGCCTATATGTGTATGCATGAACACACATGGGTGGTTGTTCGTACATGTCCTGGTGACACATGGGATACATGGGAAGAGGGAACATCAGCTGAAGAATTGCCTGGATCAGAGTGGCTTCTGAGCAAGTCTGAGGGGCAATTTCTCAATTGCTAATTGAGTTAGGAGGGCCCAGCCCACTGCAGGAGGTGCCATTCCTTACACAGGTGGGCCTGGGCAGCAGAAAAAAAGGTAGGTGAGCAAACCCAGGGGAACAATCCAATCAGTCGCTCCTCCGACGTGGTTTCCAGTTCCTGTCTTGAGTTCCTGCCCAGGATTCCCTGGATGATGATGTGCCACAGCTTGTGAGGTGAAATGAACCCTTTCCTTCCCAGGTTGCTTTTGTGAGGAGTGTTCTTATCACAGCACAGCAAGCAAGCTAGAACAATGCGTGTGCCTGTGCACCCCTGTATGCGTGCGTATGGAAGCTGGGGGTCAGCCCGTGGTGATCTTCAGGAACTGTCCACCTTGGTTTTTGAGACAGGGTCTCTCACTGGGATGGTTCTCCCAGCAAGTTAGGCTGGTGGACCAGCTGGGCCCAGAGATGCATCTCCACCCCCAGAGCCCCACCACCACATTCACCTTTTTATGTGGGTGTTGGGGAATCTAACACAGGTTTTCATGTATGCACAGCGAGAGCCTTTCCAACCCAGCCATCCCCAAAGCTCCCTAAACAATAATTTTTTGCGTTTTTTTTCCACCATGCAGTGAAGTAGCAAGCCCATTACAGAGTTGATTGTTTAGCAGAAGAAAATGGAAACCAATAACTGTAATAATAATAATAATAATAATAATAATAATAATAATAATAATAAACTATAATAATAATATTGCTAACACTCTGTTGGCAGCAGCAATATACAGGCATTATAATCAATATAATAAGGAAACATAGGTTATAGCCAGAGCACCTAAATCATTCTACGAGGGCAAAGACATTTTGATTAGAAAAAATAAGATCCCTTCACCCTCACACCCCTGCTCAGGCATTTGAAGCTTTTAAAGGTCAGAGGACCTTCGAGGATTCATTTCTAGAAAATACAAAGGGTTAGGCGTGAGGTCATAGAAAATGAAGGTAGGGCTGCACCTGTTATTGGGTGGGAACCTCCACGAGGTGTATGTTCATTAAACAGGCGGAGAACATGCTGGGTGCCCTGGAAATGTGTTTGGGCTTGAACATATATTGGCAAGCAGATGGCTCTTAGGGCCTTGAGAACTCTGGATCCTCGGAGGTCATTGGTTCACGGCTGGGCAGGCAACAAGGAGCTGATTGACCTCGCTGGGTTCAAAGTGGCCAGGTGATAAGAGTTCCTGAATGTTCTCCCCACTGGCAGTGTGCCTCTCTCTACTTGTCCATGCTTGGACTTGCAATCCGGGTAGACTTTGACTCAGCAAACACCACCCTGTTTTCCCATAGGGGATTGTCTCCCTGCGCTGTCGTTCTGCCTCATGATCCCCGAGTCTCTGAGGCTTGTAATTCATTGGACACGTGCAGAAAACTTTCTTTCTAAACTCAGTCGCTCAAAATGATGCTCTGGGCTCACTGAGATAATTGAAAATGACAACATAGAGAGATATGCAGGGTTTTTTGTTGTTGTTCTTGTTGTTGTTGGTTGGTTTTGCTTTGTCTTTTGAGACAAAGTCTCTCTATTGTGCAGCTGGCATGGAACTTACGTGGCACAGGCTGGCTTCAAACTTACAATCCTCCTGCTTCAGACTCCTAAGAACTGTGACTTTTGGATCAGTCTTACCGTGACAGCTGGGAACTCTTCTCTCCTTGTTTGTTTGCTTGGGAAATTTAACGCAGGGCCTTGCAGGTCTAAGGATGTGTTCTACCACTGAGTTATAATCTTAGCTCCATGAGGGGAAGATATTTAAAATATGTATCAGCACAAAACAACTCGTTTATTAAGTTCAAGACATGAATAAAATTAATAAGATACTCTTTACAAGTTACTCCCATTCCAACACCATTTTCAAGTTGAAAGGTATCTTGTAAGTCATTAGGTTGTTGTGGAAGATGGTCAGACACTCTTTGTTAATGGCCAGTTCACCCCTGCATTACAGGTGGGTGTTGTTTGTTTTTGCTCTTTTGGGGGGCTCACCACCCAGCTCCCAAATGAACCACACACACACACACACAGAGGCTTATTCTTAATTATGAATGCCTGGCCTTAGCTTGGCTTAGTTTCTAGCCAGCTTTCCTTAACTTAAATTATCCCATCTACCTTTTGCCTCTGGGCTTCTCCCATTCTCTTACTTTTCTAAGTCTTACTCTCACTCTGTGGCTTGCTGTGTAGCTGGGTGGCTGGCCCCTGGAGTCCTCCCCCTCCTCTGGCTGCTTCTCCTTCTCACTGCTCCATCTCCTTTCTTCTTCGCTCCCAGATTTCTCCTTCTATATATCCTCTCTGCCTGCCAGCCCCACCTATCCTTTCTCCTGCCTCCCTATTGGCCGTTCAGTTCTTTATTAGACCATCAGGTGTTTTTCACAGGCACAGTAACACGGCTTCACAGAGTTAAACAAATGCCACATAAGCAGAAGTAACACACCTTAAAATAATATTCTACTACAGGTGGGCAGTGTATTTCCTGAAGACCATAGCATATGCATGATGAACAGCTTCCTAGTTCTTTATATATGTAGAGATTGAAGAAAATAAAGTGGCCAGAAGCCACCATGCTACAGGAATGTTCTAGTTCTTCAAGTTGAACATGCTCATCAAGTAGTCTTCAAATGGGACAGAATTTAGATATTTGAAATTCTACTCTAAATGTTAAGCCAGATTTAGGGCTTGTCTTAGGCTTTCTAATTGCTTCAGTGAAGCACCATGACTAAAAGCAACTTGGGAAGAAAAGGCTTTGTTTAGCTTACACTTCCATATCACTGTTTGTCACTGAAGGAAGTCAGGACAGGAACTCAAGCAGGGCAGGAACCTGGAGACAGGAGCTGATGTAAAAGTCATGGAGAGGCACTGCTTACTGGCTTGTTCATCATGGCTTGCTCAGCCTGCTTTCTTACAGAACACAGGACCACCAGCCCAAGGATGGTACCACCCATAATGGTCTGTGTGGTGGTATTCTAATTGTACTGAAATGTGATTTTGATTGTATGTTAATAAATAAAGTTACCTGGGGGTCAGAGCTATTAGAGCCATAGCAAGAATGTGGCGGTGGTGGCACACGCCTTTAATCCCATAGATCTCTGTGTGTTCAGGGATACAGCCAGCATTGGAGACATACACCTTTAAGACCTAGAGGGCTGTACATACAGACAGTGATGAGGCAGTCACGTGTTTGGGTTTACAACCAATGAGAAGGCAGAATGACTTTGAAACGACTGACACACAAGGAAATAGCTTTCTTTCGGGAAGCTGGGACACAGCAGGAGGAAGGGTGAGATTTTAGCTCTGAGCTCTGACCTCTTGGCTTTCTCCTTTACATTGTTTCTGTGTTTCTTATTTAATAAGATGGTTGGTTACATCAACAGGTCTGGACATTGCCCAATCTATCACTAATTAAGAAATATCCTACAGGCTTGCCTACAGCCTGATATTATGGAGGCATTTTCTTTTCTTTTCTTTCTTTTTTTTGGAGGGGGGCCAGTGGGGGGAGCTTTCAAGACTAGATTTCTCTGTGTAGCCTTGGCTTTCCTGGATCTCACTCTGTAGCCCAGGCTGGCCTTGAACTCAGAGATCCACCTGCCTCTGCCTCCCAAGTGCTGGGATTAAAGGCACGGGCCACTGCCACCACCCAGCAGTGGAGGCATTTTCGTAACCGACGTTCCCTTTTCTCAGATGACTTTAGTTTGTGTCAAGTTGGTATAAAACTGTTCAGCGCAATTGACTCCTTGTCAGCTTGACACACTGACACATCACCATTAAGCCATAACCTCTCCTTTCTCATTAATGCCCAAGGCCTCACATTAAAACCATATTTACTTTAAAAGCCCCACAGTCTTTACAAGTTCAGACATATTAAAAATTCAGTCTCTTTAAAACATTCAATCTCTTTCAAAAATCCAAAATCCTTTTAGAAGTCCAAAGTCTCTCAGCTGTGAGCTCCCGTAAAAAAGAAAAATTAAGTTAAATACTTCAAGAGGGAATAACCAGGGCACAGTCACAATCTGAACAAAACCAAACCAAACCCCAACAGTGTAAATAACTCAGCATTCAATGTCTGGGATTCACTCATGGTCTTCTTCGCCCCTCCAAAGGGCTAGTGCCAGTTCTGTGTCTCCTCTTTCTACAGCACGCACAGCTTGTATTTTAGGCTCTGGCAGGCTCCATTCCACTGTTGCTGCTCTTCTTGGTGATTATTCCACAGTGTTGCCGTCTCCAAAACGCTGGGGTCTCTGCTGCAACTGGGCCGCGCTTTCACCGGTAGCCTCTCCTGGGCTCTCTTCACGGTGTAAAACCTCAACTTCTCTTCATGAATCCTTGGATTTCAACTGCCACTGAGGCTGCTCTTTCTCCAATGGCCTCTCCTGGCCTCTCACAGGGCCAATCCTCAGCTGTTTTTCATGCCCTCATGCTTTCAAAACCAGGGCCACCTAGATGACTCTTACACGACCAAGTTCAGATGCCAGCGTGAGGTACAACCTTGGCTGCCTCTGGAACACAGCTTCTGTGTGCTAACTCTGATGAAACTCTGCCCAGAAGGTTTCACCTCAGTGATACCGGTCTTTTCTTAATCATCATTAACGTCTTAGCTCCAGCTGACCAGCATTAATTGTCCCAGCAAAGCAAAGGTTTTGCTTCAGTGGTTCTGGTCTTTCATTAATCACAGCTGATTCTTCAGCGCCAGCTACCAGAACCACAGATCCACCACACAAAAGGCCTGGTAGAGTCTTTGCTTCCCTCTGAAACATCACAAGCCAGACCTCCATTCTCTACTATGTTCTCAACATTCTTGTCTTCCAAGCTCCTACAGAAAAGCTCACTGAGTTTTCAAAAGTCAGTGGCTTTTCTAGCCTTAAGTTCCAAATTTCTTCCACAATCCTCCCCCAAACATGGTTGGGTCTGCAAAGATACATTTAGTCCAACTTCCAAAGTCTCCATAGTCTCCCACAGTCTCAACGCCATTTAAAAGTCTGAAGCCTAAAGGCTCTTCTGAGACTCAGGGCAATCTCTTGATTATAATCTCCTGTAAAATAAAATTGAAAAGCAAATCACATACTTCTAACATACAATGGCATATAAAATACATGGCCATTCTAAGAGGGTGGAAAGGGAGCATAGTGAGGAAATACTGGACTAAAGCAAGATGTAAAATCAGCTGGGAAACTCCAAATTCTGCATCTCTACGTCTGATGTCAAAACACTCTTCAGATCTCCAACTCCATTCAGCTTTGTTGACTGCAACACACTTCTCTCTCTTGGGCTGGTTCCACTCCCTGTTAGCGGCTCTTCTTGGCAGGTATCTGACAACTCTGGCATCTACAACATTTCGGGGTCTTCAAGGCAATCCAGGTTTCACCTTCATAGCTTTGTGCAAACACTTCTCTGTGCCTCCATGCAGGGACAGCCCTGAAACACATCTGGGTTCAGCAGCTGTCCTTAGCCATGGAGGGAGATTCCACAACTCCTCTCTTGTATCCTTGGCTCTAAAGCCAGAATCATGTGGCTGAAGCTGCCAAGTTCTTCTGCTTGCTGGGGCTGGAACATGGCCCCCTTATTCAATTACATCTTCACAAGCTTTCTGTTTATTATCGTTTCCTTCAATGCCTAAGCTTGTGTGTTCTAGAACTTGCTCTGTAGACCAAACTCAGAGATTCACCTGCCTCTGCCTCCTGAGTGCTGGAATTAAAGGCGTATGCCACTATGCCTGGCCCTAAGCTTTTCTTTAATTTCCTGTTTCACAAGTTGGAAGCTTATCTGGGTGGGTCTTGCCCTGAGGTCACCACTCCCTTTATTCCATTTAGCATCAGGCTTTTCTTTACACTTTGTTTCTCCCCAGCACTGGACATCACCACACTACACATCTTGGTGCCTGTTTTCTCCTCAAACTGTACGTGTCATGCTTTACCTTGCTCAGCATATTTATTTGTTGCTCAATGTGTTCCTTTTCATTATAGATCTGCATAAGGGTAGCCACTAAGAACCCCAATGAAACAGTCAATGCTGTGCTGTTTTGACATCTCTGCCAACATCATTAATCTAAAACTCTTCAGTCTAACCTCAGGCTGATTTTTCAGACAAGGGCAAAACCCAGCCATATGCTTTGCTAAAATATTTCCTAGGGTGGGACACCTTGCTTAGCCTTGACACAAGGGTTGGTCCTGCCTCAAGTTAGTATGCCAGACTTTGTTGACTCCCCAAGGGAGGCCTTACCCTCTCTGAGGAGGGGGTGGTGGGGTGTGGGGTGGGGGGAGGTGGGAGGGCAGAAGAAGGGGAGGGAAGGGGAACTGGGATTGGTATGTAAAATGAAAAAAAACCCACTTTTTTAAAATAAATAATTTTTTTAAAAAAATTACAAGAATGATCTCTAGGCCACTTACTAATATTCTTCTCTTCTGAGACCTCCAGAGCTGGGCCGTCATGATCAATGTTGCCATCAGCACCACTGTCTTCCTGCTCCTACTGGTATGGCCCATCAAGCCCCACTGAAAGCATTCAACTGATTCCCTAATCCAAAGTCCTAAGACCCGCATTCTACCAACAAAAAGCATGGTCAGGCCTGTCCTTTAAACACCCCACTCCTGGTACCAACTTCATCTTAGTCAGTGTTCTATTGCTATGAAGAGACACAGTGATCATGGCAACTCTTCATAAGGAGAACATGTCACTGGGCCCGGCTTACAGTATCAGAAGTTTAGTCCAGTATTGTCATTGTGGGAAGCATGGCTAAATGTGGGCAGACATGTTGCTGGAAAAGTACCCGAGAGTTTTACATCCTGATCCATAGGCAGGAGAGAGAGAGAGAGAGAAAGAGAGAGAGAGAGAGAGAGAGAGACAGATAGACAGACAGACAGACAGACAGACAGACACTGGGCCTGGTTTGAGCTTTTGAAATCCAAAAGCCCACCCCTAGTGACACACATTCTCCAACAAGGCCACACCTACCCTAATAAGTCCACGCCTTCTAATCTTTCCCAAGTAGTGCCACTTCCTAATGACCAACCATTCAAATATATGTTTTGACATTCTGACATCTTGTTGTCTGCTACAAAGTCCACGCTCAAGAACTGTGCAGTAGAGTTAAAAAAGAAATCTCAAAAAATTCCTCCTCATAATATCAAATTAATTAATGATTTCTCATTGGACCATGTTCTCAGGTATACTGGGGTACATGTATGGATTCTCATGTATACTAATACCTTCCATTTGGTTTTATTTTTTTTTCTTTTGGAGCAGTACCTATTATAATAATGCAATTAAAATCTAAGCTCTATGTTTTGTTTTTCTTGCCATGTTTTTTATTTATCTTATTTGATATTTATCTTATTGATGACTGATGTATAATCTACAAGAATATATTCTTCTCTACACATATTATCCATTCATATTTCTCTTTTTTAAAAGTTTCAGTGTAAATGCCTTCAGTAAAAGTAGTACTTTTATTTTTAGCTAAATTATATTTTAGATATTCAGGGCAAAGATGATTTCCTTTGATAATCACTTATAATTAATGAACTATGCTCTAAAATTTTTAATGGAATAACATTTGAAATTAATGGAGTTTTAAAAACTACATATATAAAACATCCTAGTGGGAGCCTTTAATCCGATAGAAGCTGAGCAATTTAATTAAAAACAAACTCTAAATGTGTAAACTTGTCTTATTGTCTTTATATGTTAATTTTCTTATTGCTTTATGAAAAACTATTGTCTTAGTGGGGGTTTCTATTGCTGTGAAGAGACACCATGACCATAGCAACTCTTATAAAGAAAACATGTAATGGGGTTGCTTATAGTTTCAGGGGTTTAGTCCATTACCATCATGGTGCAACATGGTGGTGTGTAGGCAGACATGGAACTGAGAGTCCTACATCTTCATTCTCAGTCAACAGGAAGTGAACTGGGACACTGGGTGTGGCTTGAGCGTATATGAGACCTCAAAGACATTCACTCTAAACAAGCCACACCTCCTAAGAGTGCCACTCCCTATGAGCTTATGGGGGCCAATTACATTTAAACTGCCACAGCTCTCAAGTTCTCTGAAAGCTTATTGGAATTATTAGTCTTTAATAACTATGATTTTTATGATTACTAGGTGGGGTCATTGGCATAACTTTCACTTAGTGCTTCTGAATTGCACAATTGATCACAGACACCAGGCAACTGCTACTTTGGGCTATTTGCATTGTTTGTTTGTTTGTTTTAAGACAGACTTTCTCTGTGTAGCCCTGCCTGTCCTGGGACTCACTCTGTAGACCAGGCTGGTCTTGAACTCAGAGATCTGTCTGCCTCTGCCTCCCGAGGGCTGGGATGAAAGGCTTGGGCTACCACTGCCCTACTAGACTATTTGTAAATATGGTACAAACATATTTAAAGCAATACTGCCCCCATATCTTTTTTCAAGGTCATAAATATTCATGCTATTAATACTAGCCATATATTATATCTTCCTGGACCCTACCACTTCAGGATTTTAAGGTAGAGTTACTTTCCTCTGATCAAAGACTGGAGACAGAGTGTCTCCCAGTCAAATGTCTTTGGAGTGTTTAGGCTTCAACAGTATCTTTTCCCACTTTGACATCTGGTAAAGCAGCCCACAGACAAGAACCCTCTCCAGCAGGGAACGCAATAGTTTAGGCCTCCGTCATAAAGAAGACTTCAAGTGAATCCAGACCTGGCCGTAAGCTTCCCGTCTATTTTAATACGACACTTGGTGAATTCACACGGGTTCATCTTGGCATTCATTTGCAAAGAAGCCGTGATCTTGGTTTGTGGTTTCTGAGACTAGATTTCTGTCTTCTCCATCCCTCCTTCAATATTATTTCCTCTGAGCCGGCCTGTCTAGTCCAGTTCTGAGTGTAAGTAGATGCTAGCTTGCATTTCTTGAGTACTGGTGCCCTGCTGTTGCTGGGTTGTGTGAAACCCTTTCTTGGGTTGAACACAAGAAGCCTGTGATTATTGGTACCACAGATTCTCACATTCTTAATCAGTTCCACCTGGCCAATAAACAGTAAAGCCGGGGCAGCCTCTCTTCTGCCTGGGTTTTCTACTTTATGGGTAGTAAAACTGTCTTTGGTGTGATTTAGGAGTCCCTTTGATGCCTGCTAGTTTACTGTATTGATATTTCAGGGGTGTTGGCAGTCACTGGTGAGACTCTACCAGGGCATCCCTGAACTGCGGTAGTGAGACAGTCTGAGTGAATTGTGGGGGGCACAACTGGGAACTCTTTTTCTTTTACCTAACCCAATCAGGAGACGCTTAGAAGTGGCCTTGTTGGAACACGCCAGGTCAGAGGTGGTTAGGGTTCTTTCAAACCTAGAGGAAGGAGCCAAAGAAATATGGAAGAAGAGGCAGAAAAAGGAGAGGGGAGGTGTGTGATACTTTTGAACTCTGAGAATTCTGAATTGAGTATCTGACGTGGATCTGTGTTTAAAGCCATTGCTGTAAATCGAGCTGCCAGTCTGCATGTGGGAAAGGAGGAGGAGGGGAGGAGAGGAGGGGAAGGGGAGGAGGGGAGGGGGAGGAGGGGAAGGGGAGGGGGAGGAGGGCAGGGGAGGTCTGGGACAGGGAGCAACTGTGCCTTCTGCAATTTCAAGTAAAGAGAAGTATTAAAGCCATTCTGCCTTCCCTTTTCAAGGTCCACGTTTGAGGTCCTTTTATTTTCAATGCCTGGTTTGAGTCATGCGTTACTTCTTCGTGGGGAGGTGGTTTTTACTTTTATTGCTTTTTTCTTTTTTTCTAACCAATGCGTGAAAGGACTTTTGAAGTGGGAAGGTCGAAATGGTGTGAAAGATTAGTTTGTTCATAAGATGCATACATAAAAAGCGAACGTTTTAGGAATTTGCAGACCTTTGGATGGCACTATCTTACTTTAAGCAATTCATTTAAATCATATTTACCAGCAATTGTTACAATCAGGACTCAGGACTCTTTTGGAAATAGTTTTATAACACAGAGCCCTTCTTTGTGTGAGTGGTAGATATCTATCTGTAATTAATTATTGGGGTCACTTCTTGAAAAGAATAAAAGGTATAAGCCTTACTATTACTATCATTATCATATGTTAATCACAGACAGTATTAATTATTCATAGCTTAAAGAGTTTAGGGATGTTCTGTAATATATGAGAGAATTCCCCCTCGGGCTTAGTGCCTAAAGGTTATTAACCCAACACAGGCATCATTAGCATCATTTTGTAGAGTTTTAGAGATTCACATTTTCTCCTACGTACCTTTTCCTCAAAGCCATTAAATATCTTAATGAATTTTTAAAATATTTGTATAATTAAAATATTACTCAGGCAAGATTTATTATTTCATTTTGCAGATGGTGAGAAAAGCTATTAGAGACAGACCACATAGCATGTTACAAATGGGACAATGTGTACATGGATGTGTGTGTATGTGTAAGATGATCAATTCAACAGACATCTACCCGGAACCCACTGTAATAATTTCTGGCACCGTAAAAACAAAAACAAACAAACAAAAATCAGCAATATGCAATCTATGCCCTTAGGCACTGTACGGTATTAAAAAGTGATAGATTTTTCAAATAAACAATAATAAAAAGTGGTCCTGCCATGCTAGAGGATGATTTTCCCTGGGGGAGTTGAGGCAGGCTCCCACGGAGAGAAGTTTTGAACACAGCTTTGGTCAGAACAAATCAGAGGAGAGTACTGAAATTGAAAGACAGAGTCTGGAGAGAGCCTGGGGAGTCAGTGTCGGGGACAGCCGGGCTACAGGTGACGAGGACAAGAACTGAGGCAAGCCACTTGTTTCGGTGACAAAAGGTTACTCATCAGCTGCTCAGGTAAAAGGAGTTTGGTGGACACTTGTCATCATCAATCTTCCACTCCAGACAGATAATTGAAAGTGTTTGAAAATGGAGGAGAGAGAAAACAGCAACAGCAGCAGCAGCAGCACAAATCTACTCCAGAACGATGGGGTCTCCTGGCAGCACCACATAACCGTGGACCTCAGTTCTTAGGCATACTCCGTCTCCTTGTGTGGAATTCTTTATGCCTAGATGCATTTATCAATGTTGTATTCCTAGTGTTTTAAAAGGCACTTGAAATAAAAGATTTGATAACTTGACTCTAAGCACAAATAAGGAACTTCTTATCTGTATACAAAGTCAATATTTCCAGTCGGTCTTAAACAAGAAAATAACAGGTGTTGATAAAGCTGGGTTTCAGTAAACTGAGTCTGAGAGAGGAAGATTTTATTTTGTTGTTTGTCTACATGAGTTACTGTGTATATAATACTGTTTTACCATGTATTTCTTCACGGAAATTACTTACATTAATACTAGTAATTATGACGTTCCAGTTGAAATTGATAAGCGAGAGGTATTCAGCTGCATACCTACCATATGCACTCTGACATCTGTCCTGTATGGGGGTTGTTAAAAAAGAGAAATGCCAAAGTACATTTGGAATGTGTAGAGTTTGTTTGTTTGTTTTGTTGTTTATTTGGCCTTGAACTCAGAGACCTGTCTGCCTCTGCCTGTTGAGTGCTGGGATTAAAGGTATGTGCCACCACTGCCTGGCATTGTATTTTTTTTAGCTTAACACAGTGCGAGGCTTTGGTTGATAAAGCGATCTAGGGCAGATTGGTGAATACTGTGCTGCTGCTACCTCTCTCTCTCTCTCTCTCTCTCTCTCTCTCTCTCTCTCAATACAAGAGTGAAAATTTCTGCCTAAAATTTAAACATTTTGATCTGAATTGTATTGGGTGAAAATTGGCTTATTTAAAACATAAAGGAGATTTTTACACAACCATTAAGAATTGTCATTTAAAAGAATAAATGTCGAGCTCCATAACCTTTTTTAACGTACTGAGGACATATTCTTGAGGTTAGAGCGGAACACAACTTTTTAACAGAGTTGAAAATAAATCGGTTAAAGGTATAATTTGTGGGGTTGTATTTGCTCCCTAACTTGGTCTGCATGGGTTCTCCCCCCCCCTTTCCCCTGGGTTCCTTTATTCCATGTAGACACACTGAGTCCAGATAAAAACAATAAAGGATGTTCTTATAATTCAGCCTTGCTGCCTGCTGGGTGCTGCTGCTGCTAACTGGCTGGGAAAGGCTGGCATGGGGACCTGTAATCACTTAATTCCTGCGGTATTCGGAGGTACTAGGCCTCTTGCTTCTTGCACAACGTCAGCACCAATAGAAACAAACTAGGAAGATGGCCATGGCATCATCCCGGGACAGATGTGTGTCTTATTTATTCCCCACCCCCAACCCACCCAGCCAGAGGGACAGCCTGGGTGCACCTGGAGTAGCCCATGGGATTTTTTTTTTTTTTTTTTTTTTTTGCAAGCGCTGCAGATTTCTGGAGACTTCAGCAGTGTTCTGGAAAGCATCCCTCAAAACCTTGTGTTTTTGCTTTGTGTTGAGGTTATTACCCGGTGAATCCAAAGGAACCGCGCAGTCCACCATTCCCAAACCCTGAGCATTCTGTTTCCTTCTGGACACGGTGGATGGTCTCAGATGCACCTCTAGAAAAGAAGCTGGGAGGCAGAGGTAGGCGGATCTCTGAGTCCGAGGCCAGCCTGGTCTACAAAGTGAGTTCCGGGACAGCCAGGACTGTTGCACAAATAAACCCTGTCTCAAAAAACCGAAAAGAAAAAGAAAGGAAGGAAGGAAGGAAGGAAGGAAGGAAGGAAGGAAGGAAGGAAGGAAGGAAGAAAGAAAGAAAGAAAGAAAGAAAGAAAGAAAGAAAGAAAGAAAGAAAGAAAGAAAAAAGAAAGAAAGAAAGAAAGAAAGAAAAGAGGAAAGGAAAGAAGCTGGGGTTGTCTGTTTGCTTTTCTTCTGTTTT
Organism: Peromyscus leucopus; assembly: GCF_004664715.2. Taxonomy (NCBI): domain Eukaryota; kingdom Metazoa; phylum Chordata; class Mammalia; order Rodentia; family Cricetidae; genus Peromyscus; species Peromyscus leucopus. The sequence continues at coordinate 4,554,690 of NC_051078.1, forward strand.
GTTTTCAGAAAAGATCTTAGAATGTGGCCCCAGATCTCAGAGCGCGGGAATTATAAACACAGGCACCACATCCAGCACCCAGCGCAAAGCTCACTTTTAATTCGCTGATGTGTTCTCTAAAGCAATCATTAGGAATTTTTATAGCGGTCTGGTCTGAGCCAGAAAGGATCTGGTAAGGGCAGCTGTGCCTTCTCCTTTTCCTTTGGTGGGTGTGGATACGCTCTCAACACCGTCAGAACGAGACAGGTTCCAATTTCCACCTCAAAGGAATTTTTAAATGTGTCCTCTGCTTTGATGACCGCAGACTCACCAATGACTTCCAGACTCTATCTGCCCCGGACTCTTTCTTGACATTCAGACTTTGGGACGAAGGAAGGTTTCAGGAATGCCCGACAACTAACAAGCTAAAATCTTGTGGTTCAGGTGTACAACTGTGCATTCTGAGCGGCAGCACGCTTGTCGGGAACTGGAGCCAAGCGACAGTGCAGCTCTAGATAGCGTGTTGAAATGACCCCGACCCAGCTTGTTCATCTGCGAGTGTATTTAACCCGGGGGGATTTCCATGAAGATGGCACCGCGTGACTTTGTGCAGAGTGAGCACCCGAGGAGCAGCGGCAGGGATGGGAGTGAATGTTTACTTTGGGTACTTAGGTGTGGCAGCACTTCGGACGATATCTCAGTGTCCGTCATTGTCCTGTAATCGGTGGTGGATCACTAAATTTTCTTCTATCGTTATCTGACGTTATATGTTTGCAGGGATCGAGAATCAAATGAGCCCTCGGGAAAATCGTGCTAGCTGTGAAAATCGTGCTTTTCACTGGGGAAGATGCACAGCAAAGATGCAATATTTTTTATATTTTATGTCAATTAAATTATTTTTCCTTTCTTAAAACATATATATATATATATATATATATATATATATATATATATATATAAAATGTATCTTTCCTAAAAAACAAAGAAATATCACATATATATGTATGATATATATGATGTGTGTGTGTGTGTGTGTGTGTGTGTGTGTGTGTGTGTGTGTAAAAATCTATTCCAGAAAAAAAAAATCAAAATGTGGTTGAGAACCTGAAAGGGCTTGACACCAAAGCTCCAAGGAGCTACAAAAACTCAGACTGGCCCATGAAATAGAGATGATAGAGCAGCACGTGACAATTTACTAAGAAAGAGGGCCCAAAGTGGGTCATGAAGAGGGGTGTCTAGGTCGAAAGAGGAGAGAGCCCCCATTGGTAACTCTAGGGATAGAATTGTGAAGGGCCGGTGTTTTCAGGAGGGGGGTTTCAATGGAGGAGGCTGAGGTGTACCAAATGGAGGCGTGGAACTTGGGCTACCAATGAAGATTCTAATGGAGGGTGTGGTGGGGTGCCCATTAGAGGAGGTCGCATGGGATGAGGCGTTTCAGGGGGTGGGTGTGGTAATGACTGCTTCCTGGAACCTGGAGGCCTAGCATGAGGTTAAGCCATGAAGACCAAGGTGGGCCAATTGTATCTGAGACATCCTGGATGGGGCATGCCACTTGATTGGAATGGGTTAGCGTGTAGATGTGTATGACAAGGATGTCCAGTGTCTGGGGTTCCTGATGCTAGAGGCCATGCCCTCTAGGCCCAGAAGGAATAGATGGTGGAGCCTGGCTCCGGGTATCTCTTGTTGAGAGGTTTCTAGGAGGCAACAGTGACGGTGAGGGGTGAGGAGGAGGCATACCCGGTGGAGAAAGCTGAGGTTTTGATGGTGATACCATAGGTTTGTGGGCAGAACATGCATCTGCAAACGGTTGATGAAGTTGGTGAGCCTGGGATGATGGGTGCTAAACTCCCTGAAGCCATTCAGCTGCTAAACCCTGGCATTCACCCTTAGAGTTCTTGAAGGTGTAAGGCATAGTGGGAGGGTGGCTAAACAGGTGTTGCCTACTCGTGGCCTAAGCTGCTGAATCCGAAGCATCAGGTAAAATTAAAACAGATATAACCATTGATGTTGCCTGTGTTGGGATCCCACATGATCTTAGGGGTTTATATGATGACCCAAAAGGCACTTGAAATATCACAAAGGAGCTTTTCATTAGTCGCTGGGTCCAGTGAAAATGTTGGCCTATTCGTTCATGGTTTGGTTTTTATGTTTGTTTGTTTTGCTTTGTTTGTTATGAGGGGAATACTTGTATTGGCTTCCCATAGAGTTTGAACCTGTTCATAATCTTCATGGCGTAGTTGGCCTCTTCCTTACTCAAGAATTCAACAGAGCCATAACCTTGATACCATCTGGAAATCATACCAACAGCCATGATGAAAGAGCACCCACCGTCTCTAAGTCCTGTCCCAAATTCTTAATGCAGTGAAGTTTTTTTGGATAGAGCTGATAGTAAACAACCAAGATTTTGGTAGATGGTTTTGGCCATTTGTCTCCCTGATTTGCTCTTAGAGGGAGTTCTGCAGGCTCTGCCTTTACAAATGAGAACAGAGTATGGCACTCGGAATGCCATTCGAGCTGGAAGCAAGATTCTAGGCCACATGACTAAGTTGTGTTAGCCAGTCCCGTCACCTGTGACATGTAGTCACCAGCATCGCTCAGAACTCAGAGCATTCCTGGAAGTAACTCCCTTGGTGATGTCAACAGCCGCTGTCTGACCTTCGGCATGGCATTTCTCATTTGTTTTTTTTTCAAATACCTGATTTTAATGTCTTTTCAGCACAAAACAAAACCCCACTATCCCAAAAGGGCAATGTTTACTGACTTTTTTTGAAATCTTACATTTTTTCATCAGATAGTGATTCATATACAGCAGTTTTCCTCCAAGACACCGAGTCACAATGCATAGTTCAGATTTACCCATAAATAAGGTGTAAAGGATGGCATTATGATGTTTACTAAATATGATGCTGTTTAGTAAGCTCTCCTGGTTAAGGCTGAGAGAGCCTGAAAGCCATGCTGTAGATACTGAGGAAAATGCTACCATGTAAACCGCTTTCCCCTGTCTGCAGTATTATATATGCTTTTATTTATTTATTTATTTATTTATTTATTTTTGGTTTTTCAAGACAGGGTTTCTCTGTGTAGCTTTGCGCCTTTCCTGGAACTCACTCGGTAGCCCAGGCTGGCCTCGAACTCACAGAGATCCGTCTGGCTCTGCCTCCCAAGTGCTGGGATTAAAGGCGTGCGCCACCACCGCCCGGCTTATATATGCTATAACTAGGTTCCCCTTTATTCTTCCACAGTGGTTCCCCTCCCCTTTCCTGAAAGAGTTAGCACCAGAGTGCTAATCAGGCATGGTTGGCAGTGTGTGTCTAGCAGCTTTAAGATCCCTTGAGAGATGAAAGCAAACCATGTGCTACGAAATAAAATAAATAAATAAATAAAGCCACTGTAAGATTAGTGTTGATGAATATTTAAGTATCTAGGAACATAATATTACCTCAACTTCATCACTTGTTAAAATTAGTATTCATAAAAGTTTATGATGTTTGGAAACAATTGTCATTTAATTTTCTCTTTTTGTAGAAATTCTGAGTCTGTGAGATGATTATCATAAAAGTAACCAATTTTAAGTCCAGTGATATGCCTAGCCATTGGATTTTAGGAGCAAAACCACACACATGAATCTTCTACTAACTTTGTACAAACAAAAATCAAGTTTAGGTGTAATTGGAGTGTATTTCAGCACATGGGCTAGTGACTATGATAAAACAAAACCAATTTGATGCAATAGCATGTATCAAATGCTCATTAAGTGACAGATAACCTAAGCTCCCATCCATTATGGATGCACCATTGATTTCTCTTTCTCCCTCTACTTAATATCTAATCAATCTCTGGTTCAATATTTTTCTTACAACTTTAAATGATCTTGCCTCCTCTTCTCTGCATTAATACCCAGCCCTCCTTTGATTGAGGGGTTCTCTATTTCAGCTGAACTAGTGCAAACACCTCCTTGTATCATCTCCTCTATCCCCTGCCCAAGCTTCTTTTGATACAGTGATCCTTTAAACACAAAGCTGTTTTAACTCCTTCAGTAGCTCTTTATACTACCATGATGGGCTATATCCTCAATGCAGCATGCCAACCTCAACACATTTCACAACCAGCCCTTTCCAGAGTTCTTTATGCTCCAGGTAGAGGAAGTAGACACATAGTCACTTACCTCAGTGACCAAAAGCAGGGATCTAAGGATTGCTCAGGGCAGGTGCCTGATGCAGGGAGACATAGGGAGAAGAGTGAGACCTAATTAAATCTAGTTTGCCATCAAAGGGAGAGTGCAAGACTCTCCTGAGAGGAAAAGGAAGAAATGAATGGTCAACTAGTGAGAGTCTCTCTGTCGCTTGACTGTACACCTACCACAATCCATGCAGCTCATGTAAGAGCATGTACAGACAACATACTCAGGGCAGTACTAGTGAACACAGAACAAGGATGCGGACTTTGACTTTGAAGCCCATGTTTTTCCTGCTTAGAACCTGCCTCGTTGTTTGGTCCTTGAATAATCCTAGTCTACCACAGAGACTCAAGACCCCAAGGGCTTACCCCTGTGTGAATAGAAGTTCAGAGCCAAGCAAGGACTTCTTGAAGGTCCTTGCTCATCCTGGGGACTGAGACAGCTCTTGTAGAGTGTATCCATGTGCGAAAAGTTACAGAGCACCGAGACCATCTTAAGATGAAGCTACTTTGGAAAACCTGGTACACGTGAACATTCTTGCAGTATGACGGCTATGGAGAAGATTCTGTCAGCGGCACAGTGCTATCATTCTCTGAATACAATGGCACTATTTCCATGACTTGAAAATGTGCCTGGGTGTGTTGCTCTGTCTGGTTTTATTAGCGTATAGATGTAAATATTTTAAAATGTTCACCGGAGCAAGGCAGGTAACCACTTGGAAGCTTGCCCAGCAGCTGCTCACCACCAGCCAAGGCATCTCTCATGTCAAAAGCTCCTTCTGTCAGTGAGTGTGAAGATGAGTGACCAGGTGAAGACCATGTGTGTGTATGAGAGGTGGCCTCCATCACAGATCTTCAGAAGCTCATCCATGATTCCACTTTTCTCTGCTGCTTTCCAGATGTGTGGCTGAGAAAGATTTGTTTAAAGATGTAACAAAGACTTACAGCATAGTTGGATCAGCTCTTGGATGAAAATAAATGGCTTCAAATTGCCTTCCCAGAATTCCTCACACCTGAATTTTTAAGTTAACAACTAGGAATATTTATTTGTACAAGCTCCTTTGGTCTTTCTACGGAAAGTTTTTCAGATGGACCTTTCAATTGCATTCTATTCCCAAATAAACCAGAACTCAGAAAATGAAATATCTTACTTCAGATTAAATGCAGAGAAAGGGGGAGGGCGTAGCCGACCAGGAAGTAGGAGGAGGCACTCAGTGGGTATGAAAGGAAGCCATTATCAGGCTACTCTTGAGTTCTGTTCCTGGATCTCTCCTTTCTCACCTCAAACAGGAGCTGATAGATATTTTAGCTCGGCAGAGGTGATGCCCATTATCTGGACAGCTCTGGGATGGGCAGGAGTTGAGTAGAAGCTGTGGTATTCTCATGTGAGAGCATGCCTGTGGGAGGGAACAGGGAGCATGATTCTAAGGAACATACAAGTAGTTCTATTTCTATCCTGTGACCTTGACCAAGACTCCTAACCTCTTAGACATTAGTATTTTTACCCATACATAAATCCTTTCATCTGTGTTGCTGTAAGGGTGAGTTGACTAAGGCACGTGTGTTAGATTCATAAGGCTGCCATCATAAATGAACATAAATGAAGAGGCTTCAGACAAGAGAAAGTTCTTCCTTCTAGAAGTCTGAAATCAAGGGTTCACAAGGCTCCCATGGTGTTTGTGGGTTAACGCGCATTTCAGATATTACAAACAAAAGACACATAGGTACCGAATATGAAGAACACTGATTTTTGTGGCCAATTGAAGTCTTTCAAAAAGGGTGATTGCCAATAGATAAGCTAGTGAAACTCATGAGGTTGTCACTTCCTCGATGATTAAATAGTCATACAGGTGGACTCTCCATTTTCTATCTGTTGTGTGACTTTTATCTATATACTCCAGATAGTATGCTTCATGATAGAATAAAAGATATGAACCCACCCAAGTTCAGCTTAAGGAACTAATGAGTTTATTGAGGCTTCTCCTAGGAATATGGATGAGGGCTTACTTAGAGGAACATCACCAAAAAGCTCACCTCTTCATGCACGGTGACTCACAAAGCTGCCTCCCTGGAACTTGCTACACGATTCTCAGGTAATTTGGCTGATTATGAAGTCCCCTCTTCTCAGCAGATGTTTACTGCTGTGGAGGGATCTTGTAAATCATCTAAGTTTCAGGAACTTCCTGAGATTTGTGAGTTTTGCTTACTTCCAGAGTCTTATGAGCCTCCCTGTAAGACTGAATGAGTCAATTCAGAGGAAATCATTATACAACACTGTCCACATTTCTTATCTTCAATTTTATTTAGTTTATTGATGTTACCGAGAAAGAAATTAAAGTTATGATCTTCATTTTTGCTCGCTTATCTGAAAGTTGTTATCCAATTGATGAATCTGCTCACCAGTATTGCTTTTATCAGTATTGATACCGGAACACATTTGATTGTGTATTTGAGTAAAGAGCCCTGTGTTACAGCACTGGGAAATTTATAATCAGCATCTGGGGCATATGGATGAGATTTGAACACTCAATCTCACAAAGCAAAACATTTAATGTCACCACATGAAAACAATAACACGGTGGCTCTACTTAGATATCTTGGCCAATTTGAAGACCAAATGCTGTAACACGTGAACACAGAATTACCTAGTGACAGCATATGCAGAAACTCCCCATGCACCAGACTCTGCTCTCAATCTTTCTATGTGTAACCTTCTTTGATCTTTAGCCTTAGGTGTTGCATGCTAGGAACTTTTCCACTTTACAAAAGGGGAAATCAAGGCACATGATGGTGTAGTGACTTACACACAGTCATCGAATTGGTCAGTAGAAGGGTGAAGGCTCAGATATAAGAATATATGCCTGCAACATGAGTTTAAAAAGTTATTGGCTTAATATTCACTACATTACATCAGGAAAGATTAACTCATTTTTGGAATTTATATTTTATTATTTTAGTCCAGAATTAGCAAATTAGCTATTAGGTGGTAACATTAAGGTAAGTCTGAAAGAGTTGAGTTACTAAAGTCTGAATTATATTCCAGGTGTGTTATACAATATGGAAAAAGCTTTACAATTGGTATCAGCTGTAAAGTATGTTTTCTTCACACATTTTTTTTGGATAACTTCTTCGGAGAGAAATAAAGAAGTATTAATGTTTATTCCACAAATTATATTTTATTATTCTGGAAGATTGTTTCATCTTTTATTATCAGAGGGTTTATAAGTAAAATGCCCCTGATCATTTTTTTCCCTTCTAACATTGGCACCTCATGGTCAGTGGCACTCCTGTGAATGACTGCATTAATGTGAGGATGAAGGTCAACTGGTGCCCAAGCTGGGCACTTTCCACCTTTCCCCAAGGCTGTGCTTCTTTGACATTGCCCTTTCAGGTCATTAGTATTTTTTGGTGACGTTGACAGATGAAGTAGCAGGTACTCCTCAGGGATGGATATCTTATTCCAAATCTAATTGATTGTGCCCACAAAGCCTTTGATCTTCCTGACTCATGACCAAAGGCGAGGTAAAGATGTCCCCTACACAACATTCGGGAGACAGTGTTTGAGGAACACTCCACACTGGGGGTAGTTAATACACAGGAACGGGGTGGGAAGGCTGTTCATGTTTCCTTTCTAACTTTCTTTTTGTTTTATGGTACATGACATTGATTATATATGATGTTAAGAGATCACAGTGTGTGCTACAGACAGAAATCATGACCTGTCATGAGTGTAGCTGAGGAATAATCTTTCACTGCTTTGAGGCTATGTTATGTTGCCATAGGCAAGTGACTTAATAACTCTAGCCTTCAATTGCTTCATCTATAAAGCAAGGACCACAATAATAGACTTTTCATCTCCTACTATTAGGATTACAAAGTTAACCCTTGTAAAACAGAACAGAAGCTGACAGGTGGAAAGCTCTCAGTGATGAAGTTACTGCTACTATCAATAAAGAACCCTACCACACCTTCTTCCTTTCACACACGGTGAATTCCTCCTCACTCTGGAACATCCCCTTGTCCCTCCCGAGGAGTCTTTGGGACAGTGGGTCATTTCTCCTTAGAATGTCCATATAAAATTGCCTGCCTCTTTCCGAGAACAGGCTTGTATATTTTTCCTCCCCACTAGCTGTGAACTCTCAGGTATGAACAGTTTGAGGAGCAATGTCCAGCATAGTGCTGAGTACAATAGGCGTCTGTGAAGAAATAACTTGAGATCACCGAGAAACAACACGCCCTTTGTTATATTTATTATCTACTCCGGGTGTACTGCCAAATTGAAGTTCATTATCAGAACCTATTACACTGTTTGTGAATTACCCTAAATCAAGTTATCAGAATCCTAGTCAACCTGGATATATGGTTTTTAAATTGTGCTTATTTTGGGCAGAGGGCATACAAATGATCAAGGTCATACCACTTTAGATAATTTTTATTTCTAACAAATATAGTTTTCTAAAGCATTGCTCTCAACATATTTTTTTCCTGCTTCCAGACCTACAATATTTCCCAGGCCTAATAAAAAGTACACTAGCTACATTTTGCATAGCTGTTTTATATCAGATTCCATGCTAAGCATTTCTATGAGTTCTCTCAAATAGCTACCACAGGTACCTATCATTGGAAAGAAGATTCGCTGAGAACAGTGGCCAGTACTGTTCTTCTATTAATGCCTGGTTAATGTTCTGAAGTATTTTGAGGGAATGAATTAGTTACGATTACCAATCCTGTTTTATTCTTTAATTTATTTTTTTATTTTAAGCCTTATTATTTTTTTTAAAAAAAGCATGGCAAATAAAAAAAAATCACACGCTGAGAAATGAACCAGACCCAAAGACTATGCAACTCAATGAACTTCTATACAGTTAGAGTAGCCATTTGGAACAGAAGCTGTGGGGCTTGATATTGGATTTTATACCTTTACTGTGGGATATATTTTTATATAATTGTCTACTACCCAAAGCAAGAAGTCCAGGACAGAGCTAAAACTAGAAAGACAAGCAGCTTTATAACCTCTTTCATAACTCCTGTTCTTTTCCCACAGCAGCCAGCCCTTCCTCACTCCCTAATAGTTACCCTTTCTTGTTCTATTTTCTACATGTTATACTGTGCCCACACATTTATTTGCTTATAGGTACACACACGCTATAGGCTAATTCCGTATATAAGAGATAGCATGTAGTCTTGTTTCTGAGATTATGTGACCTCGCTTAATATTCTAAGCCCTGTTGTTGATAAAAATAAAGAAATTAAGAAACAAAATGAACCCAAAAAGCCAACCAAGGAAGTGTCAAAACTTGAGTGCGTGTGATGTCTCCCTTCTCTCAGACTGGCATCCTGAAGGCTGAAGTCATCCCCTGCAGCCCAGTTTTCATGGAGCGGAGCGTTCTGGTCCTCAGTAAGTCTCCAACATGTCGCTTTCCTCGGCTGTTCACTCAACTTGCCACCACATCTCTAATGGCGACGCCTCCATGTTTCCTATGTTAGCCTTGTTTTTTTTTTTTTTTTTTATTAATTGTGCTGTAGGTGTTCTTCCTCCAGATAGATTTCAGCTCTTAAAAGGCAATACGTCTTTCCACTATTTACTGTTCCTTGTTCATTTGACTCAAGCAGTTGGTCTTCACATTTACACAACATCATTCATGATTCATCCAGAGAATTATATATTGTGCAGCGAAGACTCCTGGTTTTGGATCTGGAGATACGACTGGAATCACGGAAGAGGGCGTCTTTATTTTCCTGAGTTTATATTTAAGGCAGAAAACAAGTAAGAAGCAAATCTAACCACACACACATACACGTACTAAAGAGAATAAGCCTGAGAGACTAGCTGGCAGGTGGCACACACGGCTAGGTGATGATGGCGGTGGCTGGTGTTAGGTAAGCCACCTCTGAGAGGGAACCATCAGAGAGAGGTCGGTGGGCCCTGAGGCAGGAAGCAAACTCTGACTTAAGACTTTGGCTAGGGCCATAGCAAGCGGAACACAGGCATAAGCCTGGTGCATCTGAGGCAGAGAGATGCAGCATGGTTAGGCATCGCGACTGGGAGAAGAGACTGGCTGGGGACACATTATGCAGTGTACACTGAGCACCCCTAAGCTAAAAAGCTAAAATTCCAAACGCTCTCAAACTGAAACTCTGGATAACTTACGTGATGTTACAGGTGGACCTCATGTGACAGGCTCCAGTCAAAACACAGGTGCGTGAAAGTATTCTCTGCAATTACCTTCAGACTGCGTGTAAAAGGTGTATAGGACACATACATGGATTTTGTTTTTAGCTTTGGATCCCAGCTTCAAAACATCTCAGTATCCATATGTGCATATTTCTAAATTTGGTAACAAACCCAGTTCAGAGGCATCACTGCCCAAGCAGTTCTTCCCCATGAAAAGGAGTTTTGACTGCATGGAGTGTGCAGTGAAATACTCTAGGATGTTGAGCAACAAAGGAAAAAAAAGCCTGCTTTATATTTTGAAAGATGTTTCTATTAGAATAATAGCATAGAAAATGGAGACCTTTTTGTAGTAATCCAGAAGCAAGATACACCGTGTCCTAGAGAAGTGGCCGACATGGAGTTAGGAGAAATAAACAATTAAAAACAGGATTGCATGGTGATTAAGAGAAAACAGCGAATGCACAGTGGGTCTCCTTTTGAGGGATGGATCTAGCAAAGCATTGTCTCCCCAGCCCGTGGTTAAAGATGCATTTAGGAGTGGGTCACGAGAATCTTCCCTTAAAATATGCCGTAGTTGTGGGGAAAGGACTGCACAGCGAGATTTGTTCACAGCTTTCATACACGTGTTCCCTAATACAACAGGCAATCAAGTCACATAAATATTGCGAGGGGTTACATTTCCTTGTGTTGATGATGGTGGAATTCTCCTAATAGAAACAGTGTGAGAGGGCCCTCTGTGAATCCGTGGGAATGCAAAGTTCGGTTCACATTACTTAAATTTCTAGACGTTAAATATTTAGGAGAGTGATACAAAAGTTCACACACTGTAACATACAGACATGGAAAAACAGAACTGCAAAGAAGAAAAATATGTAGCTTGCTAAGAGGAGATATGTGCTTCCAGAGTGATTTTGTGACAGTCCATGATACTTTCAAGATGTTATGAATATGTGAATAATAGCAATCATGTCATACCAACGTGTAATGTTACATTTCATTGAGTAATCTCAAACTGTATCAGCCTATAAAGTATATACCAACTACCCATTGTGTTCTCTGGAGTGACCATAGCACTTTATTATACTTTTATTTTAAATAATATATTTTATTAAAATATATTTATATTAAAATAATAAAAATATAATGATGTGTAGAACATATGTCTGCATATATATGCATTCATGTATATTATAAATCTGTATGCATGCACTTGTTTTAGGGGGTGGATTTTGGATCTGTCCTGTGCTCTACCATTGACTGTACCGTCCTTAGGCTGTTCTATGTTATGGATTCTGCTTTGAAAACTTAAACTACATCCTTCTTTTAACAGTGTAGTTAAAACAGAAAGGTAAGGCCAGAAAATCATTGTGACTTCACCGTTAGCCTGGGCTACATTGGAAGGTCAAATACGGCCTAGGCTACAGTGTGAAATCTGACCTCTAAAAACAAAGTTAAACAAAACAAAACCTTAGTGAAACTCATTTTGGCCTAAATGAGGATCCGCGTAGCTACGAAAACCGGGAGGACATATTCCAACCAAAAGCCAGTGTGGCGAGAAGGGTGGGGACAGAGCAGAGGAAGTTAGGATGAGCTGCAGTCTGTAATACTCACGAGGTGATGAGAGCTACAGACACTGTCGGGACCAGTTAGCAGGAGTCCTTTCTTGCAAAGAGAAGAATTAAAAATGTCTTGCTCAATCTACACTAGAGAGGAATACTCTGTCTACCCAGGGGGCCCCACAAAAAGTATAAAAAAGGGAACAATATAACACAGAGGGTTTAACAGAAAATGCAGACTATATCAGTGGAAACAAGTTTTGTAAAAATGAAAGTAAACATGGCTTATCAAACTCACTGGGAAGAGTTCAGCAAGGCTGTGCTTGCATACAATGTTCAGCAATGTTTGGGTAATGAAGACACTTTAAAAATGTAGGGGGAAAAAAACCCAGAAGAATATTAGGATGAAACTCTACCACCCAAGTGCTTCCGAATTGCAAAACGAAATAGCAGCTTTAAAAGAGGCAAAGGGCAAACGCTTACGAGACCAGGATTTCTACATTTGGCAGGTATACTGGAAAGAGAGAACAGATGCCAGTGAGTGAAGCAATAGAAAAGGAAGCAGTGTGCTTAGGGGTCATATCTGTCTTAAAAGACCACTGAAGGCAGAAGGATGGATGAGACCAGATACAGGTCATGGTCAATTCTGTCCACCTAAGGTTTAAAAAATGCAAAGGAAAAGCAAGGGGATGGATGAGCCCCGTAAGAGACATAGAGGGCCGCGAGGGCAAGCTACTTGATCTAAGTTTCAGGGTTTTTTTTTTGTTTGTTTGTTTGTTTTTCGTTTAAAAAATGGTGTGTGTATGTATATAATGTGTGTGCATGCTTGTGTGTGAATGCAGGCATACACATGCCGTGGCACATACATGGAGAACATAGGATGACCTCTTTCTTGTCAACATACAGGCTTACAGATGGCGACACACTCAGCTAGCTTCACGTGGGGTCAGGGGATTCCAAGTCAAGTCCTTGTGTTTGTGTGTCAAGCTCTTTACCACGGAGCTATTTCTCCAGCCCCTTCTCAACCTTAAAATGACGACCAAGGCCTCTATGATTAGGGCCGTGTGAGAATGAAATCAAAGGACATATATAGACCGTGGAGATTAGCGCCACTGAGCAATGACTTCAACAGAGGAGTCCACTTGGACACGCTCAGATCTGTTTCATAGCTGGTAACACCCTCTGCCTGCCCATCCATTCCGCTGTGTACATGGTCCTGAATTAAGACATTGTTTCTTGAAACCTTCTTGCCGTTTCCCCAACATTTTAGAAATTTACAGTTGCAGAGAAGGACAAAGGATGACCGAAATATTTTTAAAACCTATCTTTTCTCAATGTCTTTTTTTTTTCAGAAAAAGATTTTTTTTCTGTATCTTCCCTTGAATTCCAAGAATTTCGCTGCTGTTTATGCAAGTGTGGGTGCTTGAATTCATGCGTCATCTGCAACACAGGGGATTTCTCCATCAAGGTCTTCTCTCTCTAGGTAGGAAAGAGTTTCTATGCTTTTGCAGTGGTTCCATTTTTGTTCAGATATTGTTTGTGTTCTAAGAATTGTCCTTTCCTGTGCTCCAGGAGTGGGGGAGGACGGCCTGGCTAATTCCATTGTTCTTTTGTTTCTTTTTGGTTTGGGTTTTCTGAGACAAGGTCTCACCATGCTGGCTGGCCTGGAACTCAGAGATCACCCTGCTTGCCCCACAGTTCCATTGTTCTTTGTGTCCGTTGTTCTTTGTGTTAACGTTTGTTGTTTGACTACTTCATGTTTGACTTTTGGAGTTTTGGCTTATTAAGTATGACAACTCTTTTCTTTAAAAAATTATTACATTGTGTTTATTGGTGTAAACAGGTAGTATTTAAGCATGCTGGCTGTGTGTTTGTGTGTGCTCGTGTAAATGTGTAGAGGTCAGTGGACAACTTTCAGTCCTAGGTTCTTTGTGTCTCCCATGTGGGCTCTGGACATGAAGCTCAGGGTATCAGGTGTGGGTGCAGATGTTTGAGGCCGCTGCCTTCCTGCTGAGCCAGAAACACAGGAGGGGGCGGGGGATTCCTATTCTTCCTTTTCTTTTCTTTCTTTTTTTCCTTGTTTTGATAACTCTTTTCTTTACTCAAAACCAAACTTGTCACCTGCCGTAATGACTTTGGTTTTTACACTAAGTGTTTCAAAATAAATGTCCTTCACAGAACGTAGAAACACGAATTTAATGTCTGTAAATTTAAATGAGTGTTAATAACAGTGTTTCTATATTATTATACCATTGTCTATTTCTTCCTGTATCAAACAATATTTCCTAAGTTGTAACTTAGGACATGAAACTGCAAACAACTGTTATGCTTTATTGGGTTAAAACGTCTCTCCTCTCAGCTGTCCACTTGGGTTTTACCTGTCATCTTTCAAGTGGTAAGTTTGAAATACCTAAACACACTCTGTTTGCATTCATGTAAAATGTTTCCATAGGGTCTTTTTCTCTCTCTCCAAACAACCTGGAGGTTTGCTCTCTGCAAACAGTGCTCAGTTGGATTTTGTCTCTTGATCCAGCTCATAGTTTCTTTAATATGGACTGGTTCTCTGCTGCAGGCCTCTAAGTTTTCAGAGAACTGAGGTATTTTCTTGGCATGTGGTCTTTCTCTCTGATTTTCTCTTTTGCTCCCCTGCACTTATTTTTTATTTTGACCTCCTGTCTTCCCCTCCACTCCCTTCTCCTCCTCTGGTAACCTCTCCTTCCCCTCCTAAATTCTCCTCTCCCCCTCCTAACCTTCTCTTCTTTCTCCTCCCTCCATTTTCTTTCCCCTTCCTTCTCTTCCCCTTCCCTCTCCTCCCCTCCCCTTCCACCTCTCTCTCTCCTTCCTCCCTTCTTTTTTCTTTCTTGTTTTCCATTCTTTCGGAAAGTGTGACTTTTACAAAGTGATCTCCTTTCAACTTGCCAAAGTCATGTCCAGTCTCTGATCATTTCAAAAGATGAATAAAAGAATATAATTGTGTGTCTCTATTCAAGATACAGTATTTTAGATGTCTTTGCTTGTCTATCTCCTCTCCCTTCACATAGCATTTTCCAGGAGACTCTTTAAAATACTGAATAATTTTTACACTCTGTATTTTTCACAAGTAGAATTATGTTACCTCTTTAAGGGGCAGCTCGGCCATCACTCATCTTCCTCTGTCCCTTTAAGAAGGTCTCTGACTTTCCTCCCAAGATGTCAATCAATCAGATCATTGGCTCTTCTGCCTGCATGCTTCCTAACATGGTCCCTATTGGTATTGTGATTGTTAGTTTCAATATGTGTCTCCCCAGTTAGTGGTGGATTTTCTACTGATGAGAACTATGTCGTCGGTTTCGCAATCAGATAATATAGTATAACACAGAGCACATGACACAAGCTTGGTAGTCTTTGGTAAATCGATGAAGGCATAATGAAGACAGAATGTCTGTATAAAATACATGATGTCCTTTTGGGAAATCTGGTGTCCGTAAGGAATAGAGCATTAAAGATAGAGCCATTGCACTCTCAAGGCTCTCAGTCCTTGAATCACTGGTATATTGAATATTGAATATATTGAATATACTAGTGATTCAAAGACTGAGAGGGAGGGAGAGGAGGGGAGGGAGGGAAGGGGAAGGAGCTTAGGAGGGGAGGAGAGAGGAAGAGAGATTAGGAGAGGAGAGGAGAATTTGGGGTGGGGGAAGAGAGGTTACCAGAGGAGAAGAGAGAAGAGGTCAAAATAAAAAATAGTACAGGGGAGCAAAAGAGAAAATCAGAGAGAAAGACCACATGCCAAGAAAGTACCTCAGTTCTTTGCAAACTTTCAAGCCTGCAGCAGAGAACCAGTCCATATTAAAGGAACAATGAGCTGGATCAAGAGACAAAATCCAACTGAGCACTATTTGCAGAGAGCAAACCTCCAAGTTGTTTGGAGAGAGAGAAAAAGACCCTATGGAAACATTTTACATGAATGCAAACAGAGTGTGTTTAGGTATTCCAAACTTACCACTTGAAAGATGACAGATAAAACCCAAGTGGACAGCTGAGAGGAGAGACGTTTTAACCCAATAAAGCGTAACAGTTGTTTGCAGTTTTATGTCCTAAGTTACAACTTGGGAAGTATTGTTTGATATAAAAGAATGAAAAGCAAGAAAGAAAAAAGGAGGGAGTGAGGGAGTGATGATGCACAGTGTATCCCCTTAGAATTAGAAAGGATTCATTTGGAGACCTTACTGTAAGCCACGGAGATTGCTGTGATATCCATACGGTCTAAAATAGCGGTAGAAACTCCTTAAATTCCAAAGGGCAAACTCAAAATATCCTTAAGTGACTTACAGTATTTAATTTTCTAAGCCCCACTGGGGTATTTGCCCAAAAGAAGAGATTGCCGTTTTGTCTGTGAATCCCTTTGTCTCCAGTCAATTGATCTTGCATTTTAGCTCTGCGGCATCTCACCGGGCGCTGTGGAAGAGCCTCATACATCTACGATGCTCTAGAATTTTAGACTGTTGGACACCAGTCACATAACCCTGATCTCTGGTTAGCAATGATTCAGCGGAGTGATCGGCATACCTTGGTAGTATATGTTATCAGAACTTTTCCTTTTGTCCTAGAGGGGAGAGGATTTGGACTTGGGTTTACCACGTGAGGATCCTGTTCTAAGTGAACTGCTACACAAGCGAGCTGTTTTCTAGCCAAACGGAGCTGCCTCTGTCCTCCGTCCCCTGAGTTCCGGTTTCAAACCCATGGCAGCTGCTGTTGCCCCATCACGGACAGCAACAGTTCCTTCCCTGAGGTAATTAGTGTCACAGATACCATTTACAACTCCAGACACCTGGCATCTTAACTGTGTCCTACTGTATGCACAAGGAAATAAGACGCCTAGGTTTCTAGAATGCATCTGAATGGTGGTGCTAAATTCCATACTTACATTTGTCAAGATTGACAGGAGCTTTTCATAAGAAGTATATCACTTCAAATTAAGGACTGTCTCCAAGGACTGCACCTCTGAGTGTTCACCTCACCACAGCTACAAAAGTATATCCACCTGCAAGCACACGTGTGTGCATGGGTGCTTGTGCAGAGTAGGTAGACCCATTGACTCATGCTCATGGCATTTTGTTATGCCAATTTGTCATCATTTTTAGAATACAGCAATGAAATTTGTCATCAAAACTTAAGTGAATGAATAAGTAAACAATACGTTTTTCTCATCTCCACCTTCTCGAATTCCCAATTAACTTCAATGGTATCAGTTGACACCTCTTCCCTTCCCCACTCCTTCCTACCAAATTCTAAGCCTTTGAAATTCTACTCCCTTGAAAGGAGGCGGGATGCCCTTTGCTTACATGCTTCCCTGGTGAGCTGAGACAAACTTCTTTCTCCTTTGTTCGCCCCGCTGAATAACCTTAAGTGTACAAAGAGGCCCTGGAGTTTTCAGTCACTTCTTGCTTTAAGCGTTTCTTAACATCTGATGTCAGGTTGAAGCTTTCTTTTGTGGTACGAAAGTGTGTGGTTGGTTTTCCATCACACGGCTAATGACATAGTAAATATGGAAACTCCTATGCTTGCCCTTCCTTCTCTTCAGAGAGCACTGCAGGAGCGTTAGTCATGGGAATAACAGCCAGTGCCTGGGAAACATTAGTCTCTCCTCAGCATAGCAAGTCTGCAGGGCTGAACTTAGAGGGCAGCAAGCAGGAAGGAGGACATTTCACCTAGTTGGCCTTCCAATTCCTAGTCCTCAATAAGAAGACTGGACAACTGAGGGTGTTTAAAAGTGTGTGTGTGTGTGTGTGTGTGTGTGTGTGTGTGTGTGTGTGTGTGTGAATTGTTTAGAGAGATAGTAAGAACCCAGGTAGAGGTTCATGGGTTCCCTGAATTATGAGACAGCACTGAGAATATGGAGATGGGATTTTTTAAAAAACTGGAGTTTAGGGGAACAGATGTTGCATGGGAAAAAGTTTGGAGGCCTGAGGAGAACCTCCTTCCAGCTTTTAGCCGAGTTCTGAATGAGCACACTCATGAGGAAAACCCTCGAGGAAAGGGCAGAGTCTTTAGTTCCCACCACGCCCAACTGCTTCGTAATTCACGGAGCACTGGGTAAAAATCTTCTGAGAAATGTTGCTTTATTTGTGGGGAATATGAGCCTTAGTGAAAATGCTCTTCTAGTCTCGCCAGCGAAGTCGGAGAAGGATCAAATGATCTTCATGAGACTTAATTGTACCACAGAACAAAGCATTCAGATTCTTACAGAAAACTCAACTCTGTGCCTGACTTGATAAAATTGGTAGTGCCTGGAATCCATCAAAGGTTACATGGCAAGCAAAGACACAGAAACATATTACCAATAATGAGGAGAAAAATCAATTAGTGCAAAGCAACCAAGAACCAGCAAGCAGAGACATGCAGAGAGCTATTGCAATTCCATCCCATGTGCTTGAGGAGTTCAGTGCAGTGCTAGAACATGCATCATTATACAAGTTGAACCTCCATGATGGAAAAAGATAGTACTTAACACCCCCTTTATTTTGCTTTTTTTTGTATGTGGCTTCACCTACCCAACTTTTTTTTTCTCATGTAGAAAACAAAATATACAATTTCTAAAATAAAACAATATATGTAATATAATTCACAGATTAGATTTTGCAGAGGAAATGTTTGTAAACCTGAAGTCATAGAAACTATCTAAAATTACACACACACACACACAGAGAGAAAGAGAGAGAGAGAGAGAGAGAGAGAGAGAGAGAGAGAGAGAGAGAGAGAATACAGGGTTGAGATATAACTTAGTAGCTCAGTGATAGATTACCTGCCAATCATGTATAAAACCCCAGGTTCAATCTATAGATAGTACCATGAAAAGAAAAAAAAAAACAAGGACCAAATAACTCAACCAAGCATCACTGAACTAACTATGGGACAAAGTCAAACCCTGATTATAATTGGAGTCACAAAAGGAAAAAAAAATCAAACATGCAAAGAAGTAGACACTTGGAAACATTTCCTAAGCAAAAGAAAGCTCTAATTATTCACAAAATGCAATGAATCCTAGAGCACAGAAACACGAAAATAAACACAAGACATCTTACCCTAAGTACAATGAAGTTGAGATAGAGGTGGAGAGGATAGATACATAGATGGATAGATAGATAGATAGATGATAGATAGATAGATAGACAGACAGACAGACAGATAGATGATAGAGAAGATGATAGAGAGATAGATGATTGATAGATAGAGATAGATGATAGATAGATAGATGATTGATAGATATATAGATATGTAGATAGATAGATAGATAGATAGATGATAGATAGATAGATGATAGGTAGATAGATAGATAGATGATAGATAGATGGATAGATAGATAGATAGATAGATGGATAGATAGATAATAGATAGATGATAGACAGACAGATGATAAATAGATAGATAGATAGATAGATAGATAGATAGATAGATAGATAGATAGACAGACAGACAGACAGACAGACAGACAGATAGATAGATAGATAGATAGGTAATAGAGAGATGATAGATGGATATAGATGGGTGGATGGGTGGATGGATGGATAGATGGACAGACTGACTGACAGGCAGACAGAGAGATGACAAATAGAACATAGAAGAGGAATTTATAAATGTCTCTGTTAAAAGATTTCTCTGAAAGCAATACAAGTTAGTGGAGTAATTGTGAGGAATGCAAGGTTAATAGTCAAGTATATAATTATAATGAGGATTTTAACATTTTCTCTCAATATTTGAATCAGAAAGAACAATGGAGTATGGGTGACTTGAACAATATTGTCAACCAACTTGACAGTTGGCATTCACAGCCTACACAGTGAAAGAAATAAAATTTTCATGTGCACAGAGAACACTTAGCAAACTAGAATATGTACTCTGGGCCATCAAACACGTCTCTGTGCACAAAGTTATCTGAAAAATTCATAGATAATTAGAGCTCAAATAACAGATTGCTAAATAATTAATGGGTCACAGAAGAAATTAAAAGTGAATTATACATTGTTCTCAGTGAAAATTAAATACCCTACCATATGAAGCTAGGGGGAAAAAGAATAGCAAAATGAAATTAAAGTAAGGAAAAGAAAAAAAATAAGAAAAGTCATAGAAAGATCCTATTGAGAACCCGAGGATGGTGGTGCACTCCTTTAATCCCAGTACTTAGGAGGCAGAGGCAGGTGGATCTCTGTGAGTTCAAGGCCAGCCTGATCTACAGAGTGAGTTCAAGGACAGCCAGGGCTACACAGAGAAACTTTGTCTCAAAAAAAAAAAAAAAAAAAAAAAGCAGAAAAAATCTATTGAAATTAGACACAGAAAAGCAACAGAGAAAAATTGATGAAGTCGGGAGCTGGTTCTTTGTGAAGACTAAGAAAGTTTATAAAATTCTAGTCCCAGTGACAGAAAAAGGGGAGAAGACTCAATGTGTCTGCATGAATAAAACGCGACATCACTGCAGTGTGTGCAAGCATTAAAGGATGTCTTTATAGAAACCATTTTGCCACCGTAGATGAAATGTGTGTATTCTTTGTCAGACAGACTGCCAGGGCTCACCCAAGAAGAAGTGAAACGTTTAATGGCCCTCTGTATAAAGAAAGGAATCAAATTCGTGGCTAAAAAGCTTTTGACACAAAAAACTCCATGACTGCATTCCTTACCTGATTTATTCCCAACTTTACAGGATAAAGTAATAAAATTTTAAAAGAACCCAGAAAATTAAGGGGAGACCACATTTACCAACTCATTCTATGATTCTCAAACTCAAGACAGTACAGGGAGAGAAGCTGCACATCTTTGCTGCTATATATGTCAATATAGACACCAATTTTTAAAAATGATTGTGTGTGTGTTTGTGCATGTGCACCTGCACACATACACGTGTCCCCATGGCACACATATAGAGATCAAAGGATGGTTTGTAGAAGTCTGTTCTCTACCTCTAGCATGTGAATTCCAAGAATCAAACTCTGCTCATCAAGCCTGGTGGCAAGTCCTTTTTGCTTGATGAGCCAACTTGTCAGCCCACAGACACTATTTAAAGAACGAAACCAAATCAAACCCAGGACTTTATGAGAAAGATGTCTAAACAGAGTTTATTCCAGGAAGTACTGCCTTACTGTTCATCCCACACATGTGAGGAGAAAGACCACTGACCGAAATTGTCATGGCCAGATTAATTAAAGCAAGCAATTCATTAAAGCAAGCTTTCTTATTTGTGCTCGTGGGCTGTCTCTCCCTAAAGGTGGGGCTCAAGATATCAGCATTGGATGTGGGGAAGATAAGGTTTTTATAGCTCAGGAGTTGGAGGTTACCACATGGGGGACTTTGGTGGCAAATATGTGGGGTTACAGAAGCAGAATATAAGCTTAACAAGTCGGTTATGACAATCTCTTGTGAAACAAAGACAAGGTTGAAGGGGGTCATAACAAGGTAGTCATAATAACCTTTTAAAACAAAGGCATGGTTGCCCTTTCCTGGAACAGGCAAGCAGGACAGAACCATTTGTAGTTAAGGTGGGGCACATCCCAATCTTTGTGAAACAGATTTAATCATAAACAGAATCAAGCCTTGGTTGTCTTTACTATAAGATGGCTTTCAACCCTAAAATGGAGGCAAGCTGGTTTATCATTAACACCTGAAAATCAATCTGTGCCATTGATCAGTGTAGCTGGAATTTTCTCCAGTCCTGCCTGGCCCACACACGGCCAGGATAAATCTCTCTCACCCATCAGTCCTGCAGCTGCTCAGACCCAACCAAGTAAACACAATTACTTATAAACTGTGGCAGGCTTCTTGCTAACTGTTCTTATGTCTTAAATCAACCCATTTCTATTAATCTATAAGTTGCCATGTGGCTCGTATCTTAACATCTTGCCATGGTGGTGGCTGGCAGCATCTCTCAGCCTTCCTGTTGCCAGAATTCTCTTTTCTCCTTTTCCCGCCTATACTTCCTGCCTGGCTACTGGCCAATCAGAGTTTTTTTTATTAACCAATCAGAGCAATACATTTAACACACAAAAAATCTCATAGCAGATCAGTTAACTAAAAAAATGATATACTTAATTCAATAGGTTCCACACAAAGCATCTCCAGAGAATCCAGTGCTAACTCAAAGAAGTTCTCCTCAAACTAGAAGAGAAGAGTCCTCAACCTGCCAAAAATAATCACATAAACCCTGCAGCTGCTGTGGCACTGGCTGACTTCCTTGCTCAGACAGAGCAATGCAAACACTACTCTGCCACTGTTTCTCCTCAGTGGGGGTTCTTTGGGTTCCAGCCAACGCCACACAAAGCAAGGAAAATGAACAGACAACCAGAGGGGAAAACTGACTTATCAATACAGTGTCATCAAATTGAATCTTGAGTGGACTAGCTTTCTGAGAAACACAGAAACTGATTATAAAATTCATTTTTAAAGTACATGGAGCATACAGTTAGTCAACAATATGTCTAAAGGACAATTGGATGAGTTTAATTATTTAATTCCAGAGTTATGGCAAAGCTATAAAAAGCATATGGTTGTAGTGTTGGTGTCAAGGTAGACATGTGTCAGTGGAAGAGAACAGGGAATTTAGACGTTGACCCAAACTTGACAGGTCAATTAATTTCCAATAAAGGGGCAAAGGCAATCTAGTTATATTCATGTTTTTGGGGAAATGTTTTATACACACACACACACACACACACACACACACACATAACATGTGAAGACTACGGTTGTGGCTAAGCAGTGGTAGAGCATTTGCTCTACATTTATAAAGCCCTGGACTTGACCCCAGCATTGCAGATCCTACTTCCCCAAATATGTGAATGCTCCTAGAGCAAACAGAGATTAAAAAACAACAACAAACAAACAAACAAAAATATCCAAGTCACAAACTCAAACAAACAAACAACAATTCACCTTTAATTCACAGTGACCAACAAATTAACAAACAGCCTCAAATGCATTAGAATATTAAATATAAAGCTTAAAACTGTAAACTTTCTAGAGAAAGGCCTTGTGGTTTTCAATGAGGCAGAGTTCTTAGATGCAGTGCTTTAAGCAAAATCTGTCCTTACTTGACTTCTAGTAAAAATGGGAAAGTCATGTGATCAAGGAGAATATGAAGGAAAAATTACAAAGGACAAATAAAGACATGAAAAAAGCCATAGTGTTCTTTAGTCATGAGAGACACGTGACTAAGATCACTGTAGATGCCTTTCAGAAGAGCGTGAATTCCAAGACCGATCCTACCAAACACTAGTCACATAGCACATCTTTTTTGTTGTTGTTGTTGGGTTTTTTTGTTGTTGTTTGTTTGTTTTTTTCAATACAGGTTCCTCTGTGTTGATTTGGTACCTGTCCTAGATATCACTCTGTAGACCAGGCTGGCCTTGAACTCACAGAGATCTCCCTGCACATAGCATGTCTTAACAACTTAAAATCTACAGCTATCATAGTATGCATGATATGATCCTTTCCTTCCTAAGAACCTCTCCAACATGAAAAGAAGCATATGTCCAAATATGTACATCAAACTTCTGTTTTTTTTTTAAATTTTTTTATTTTTATTTTTAGCCTTATCTGCAATGTAAGCCAATTTAGAAGCAGCCTGGATGTTCATCAATAGGAAAATAGATGAAAGGATCTTAGTATATTCACAGGTGGTGAGCCCCAAAACTAGTGTGAACTATTGATAATGCAGAACATTCATGAACATAGGTGAATTTTGAAGTCATTGTGTTAATTCACTGAAACTAGTCAACAAATAGGAGCCACCACACATTCTGAAACATAACCCCATTCCATGATTCCATTCATATAAAAGTTTATAATTAAAGTTAGAAAGTTAAGTGTTATTGAATAAAATGTATCACAAAGTATTTTTCAAAATTGGGAATCTTAGAATTCTTTTTAAAATCATTCAGAGTGTTGATCTTTGTTATTAATACTCTAAGAATTAATTGTTTGAAATTTGATTATTTTGAAGCTGGCTTGCAAGAAAAAACCTTTTGTAGTTGTCAATGAAAATTGAACAATGCAGACTTTCTTGTTGTGGAATATTGGTTTAAGATACGTTACATTTGTTTTCACTGTGGAATATTTGTTTAATGATGCAAAGATGTGTTACTTTTTTTTTTTATATTGCATTTATTTAACTCTGTAAAGCCATGTTACTTTGTCTGCCTAAAACACCTGACTGGCCTAATAAAGAGCTGAATGGCCAATAGCTAGGCAGGAGCGAGAAACAGGTGGGGCTGGCAGGCATAGAGAATAAATAGAAGAAATCTAGGGAAGAGAGCAAGGAGAGAGAAAAGGAGAAGGAGAGGCAGAATGCCAGGGGCCAGCCACCCAGCCAGCCACAGAGTAAGAAGGAAAGAAAGATATATAGAATAAAGAAAGGTAAAAAGCCCAGAGGCAAAACATAGTTAAAGAGAAACAGGATAATTTAAGTCAGAAAAGCTGGCTAGAAACAAACCAAGCTAAGGCTGGGCATTCATAAGTAAGAATAAGTCTCTGTGTATTTATTTGGGAGCTGGGTGGCGGACCCCCAAAGAGATTAAAAAAAAATCCAAAACCCAACTACTACCTTCCTTCCTTCCTTCCTTCCTTCCTTCCTTCCTTCCTTCCTTCCTTCCTTCCTCCCTCCCTCCCTCCCTCCCTCCCTCCCTTTCTTCTTTTCTTTCTTTCTTTCTTTCTTTCTTTCTTTCTTTCTTTCTTTCTTTCTTTCTTTCTTTCTTTCTTTCTTTCTCCCTCCCTTCCTTCCTTCCTTCCTTCCTTCCTTCCTTCCTTCCTTCCTTCCTTTCTTTATTTCATTGTTTTTTTTTGAGATAGGGTTTCTTTGTGTAACAGTCCTGGCTGTCCTTGAACTCACTCTGTAGACCAGGCTGGCCTCAAATGAAGAGATCTGCTTGCTTCTGCTTCCCAAGTGCTCAGATTAAAGGCGTGTGCCACTACTGCCAGACTAGATTTTTCTTTTAAAATTTCTCTCAGGATATTTTGTGTGTGTGTGTGTGTGTGTGTGTGTGTGTGTGTGTGTGTGTGTGTGTTTTAAGTTGTTTTTAAAGATTTATTTATTTTGATTTTATGTGTACGGGTGTTTTGCTCACAGGTGTGACTGTGTACCAAGTGTCTGGTGCTTGCCCAGGTAAGAAGAGGGTATCTGTTGTCCTTTTTAAAATGGTAGCTGCTTTTTAAGCCCCGGCTGTCTGCATCAGCAACTGCAACTCCATGCTACCAGCAGAGGTTAGACCTCAAGGGCCAAAGCCGGAGGGGAATCTGTTCTCTCCGGCTTCAACTCTTGCAAAGCTATGAAGGGAACTTAACTAAACCTCTCTCCCTCTAAAGAACTCAAGATTCAAAGGTTAAGGTGGAATTCTGCTCTTCAGAGGCTGAATAGCAAATAGCTCATCCCCGCCCCCCTTGCTCAAGTTCTCCAGAAGCCCTCGTGTTCCTAGCCTCACCCCTCCTTATCAACCCTTTCTCACCTGGCTCCTCCCTACCACTTCCTGTCAGCCAGTTGCTGACTCAGCCTCCTGGCCGCAGGTGAATTTTATTTACTCAAACACATCTTTGCATCATTAAACAAACGTTCCAGAGCATAAACAAAAGTAACAGGCTTTGAAATAATATTCTACAACTGGTATCAGTTTCGTCTGAAACTGGAGCTATTATGGAAAGTTGTGAGCTGCCATGTGGATGTTAGGAATTATTGAACC
Organism: Peromyscus leucopus; assembly: GCF_004664715.2. Classification (NCBI taxonomy): domain Eukaryota; kingdom Metazoa; phylum Chordata; class Mammalia; order Rodentia; family Cricetidae; genus Peromyscus; species Peromyscus leucopus. The sequence continues at coordinate 4,580,273 of NC_051078.1, forward strand.
CCGGTCTTCTACAAGAATACATGCTCTTACTGTTAATATTCTGACCCGCCCCTGGGCGCGGCCCAGCCTCCTGAAGTAAAAGCTTCATTTTAAGGAAAAAATCCCTCCCCTTCCTTTCTCTCTCTTCTACTTTTCCTCCCACAAGGTGTGCGCCCTCGACCCTCCCCTTCTTCTCTCCCTCTTTCCTGTCTTTCTCTTCGTTTATTATAATAAACCATTTCCATGAAGATGCAGCGTCTGGGTCGTGAATGACCGTCTGCTGCCACCTCGCCACCATGCTCAAATGGCATGGGTGGCCACCAGCCAGCTGCTGCATCTGCCCAGCATGCCAACATGTTTCCATGCACACATGGGATACCCTTGGGGTCCCCCATGCAACATATCATAGCACTTACACTCAGCCTTCTCTCCATCCTCGTGTGTGTGTGTGTGCGTGTGTGTGTGCGTGTGTGTGTGTGTGTGTGTGTGTGTGTGTGTGTGTTTTTAAAATGAGATGTTTGTCACAAAACACTTATACACAATAATTTGGCACAATGTGATCTTGCATGTTACTTTTTGTTTTGGACTGATATTTGGCACACACACACACAAAATATCTAGGAACAAAGGGTGGTCGGATGAAGATCTTCAGATATTAACAGGAAAAAGAATATGACAAGAAATATTTAAAACATCTATAATGTTGGCTGAATTTTGGAAAAAAACATATTGATTACAGACAGATAGGTTTTCCAAATATCCAGTTACTTACTTTCTGGACTCAATATCTGACTGGCTGATGCAACTACTAATTCAAGAGAATCATTCCTACATTATTCAAATTCCAAATTAATAATAAAAGGAAAATTTGGTGACAGATAGGCTGACACAGAAAAACAGTCTCTCTGGCTGTGTGGACTACGGTTTTTAATGGTCCCAAGCTTATACTTTAAGAAACAAATGACAGTTCTTTTTGATGACGAATATGGCGATATGTGAGCTAGCTAGAGAGATTTAGTTAAGTAATCCTCATGACAAATTAGTCTTGTCCAGTCTTGGCAGTGAAAGCCAATCCTACTCACTAATTGCTGCACCCTATGGGGTGCTTTGTTTTAGGCCAATGCGGGGAGAGAAAGGAGATGGCTGACTTTTGAGGGAAGAAACCTTTTCTCTTTCTTTCTGTATTTTTTCCTAATGAGTTCCAATCGTGGAGGCTTCCAGCTGCATGTGTAACTGCCTCTTGCCGTCCGTCTGAGTAAACTTCCACAATTGTACAACGTGGAGATCAGAGAACACGTCTTCAAAGCTAATTGAATCAGCATGATGGCCCGCCACAGCTGTTGGCTCCGAGTCGATGGCGTCCCAGGACAGAAACCCAATGTGTGGCATCAGGATAATCAAGTCCTCTGCTGCTTCTTCCTGCACTGTAACCCCCTCCTTCCTCCACTGATCTTTACTCATTCACCATCCCCCGAACTTTTACTATCCAACTATGCCCACACTTTTCATATCTGAAGAGCATATTTTAATAAAGCCACGTTTTTCTCACCAGAAAACTGACTGATCCACTTTGATACGCTACTAGTCAGATTCTTATAAAGTAAATAGAATATCTTTTGTGTTGAAACTATGGAACCAAAGACAGGATTTACATAGCATTAATATTTAAAGTTTTTTAAATTAGTTATCTATAGCCTATCTCCAGCATTTATTAACAGATTCATTATTTTCTTAGAGTCTCTGCAATATTTCTACGAGGCATCTTGAGCTTTACTTATAAAATGGGGGAAAAAACTAGAGTAACTTTTCAGGAGTGCATTTTCTTCTACAGTATGGGGTACAGGGATCCAGGGATCAAACCCAGGTCATTGGGCTCGGTGGCAGGAGAGAAGTCTCAGAGGAGAGAAAGTCGAAATTAGCAACTGCTTCTTTTGATTCTCCCCTTCGCTTTTTGTGCACCTGAGCACACCATTGACTTTGGAAAATTACTGGTGTCTTCCTTAATAGACTAGACAGCACTCTCCTTGCTTTAATAAATTCCATTTTTATATTTATCAGCAGGATGTTTGCGAGCAATTTGTGGTTTTCTTTCTCTCTCTTTCTTTCTTTCTTTCTTCCTTCCTTCCTTCCTTCCTTCCTTCCTTCCTTCCTTCCTTCCTTCCTTCCTTCCTTTCTTTCTTTCTTTTGCCAAAAAGGAGGTTTCCTTCTTTATAACAAAAGGATGACTCTGGGTTCAACTGTGATTTCTATGTTTCAGAAGTAAAAATACGTTTCTCGGGTATGTCCATCACCACACTGAATTCTTACTATGCCACTGAAAGCGGGACGGTCAGGAGACCCCCATGCAAGCACAGAAGCAATCTGCACAAGACAGAAGATACATTGTTACCCCCATTACTCTGAGCAAGCACCATGCGTCCTTCTGATGAGTATTGCAACTGTGATCATGCATATAGAACATACTACACACACAGGGCACATGCAAAGAGCCTGGCCAAAGATAGAGCTGGGTGGAGCCCAAGCCTGGAGCGGCATGACAGTGTTTTCCGTTTCAGAGCAGGGAAGTCCCCATCTTCCAAGCATCTGGCTTTTATCAGTGCTCAGGCTGCTGCTGTCAGCATCTACTCGAGCAGGAAGAGGCTTCTCACTGTGCCATCCGAGGGACACCACCACTATTTTTTTTTAAGTGATTTAAAAAGTTACATTTATTTATGATTTAGTGTGTGTGTGTGTGTGTGTGTGTGTGTGTGTGTGTGTGTGTGTGTGTAGGCCAGAGAACAACTCCCCCTGAGTTTATTCTCTGCTTCCACTTTTTGTGCGTCTCAGGGCTTGACCTCCATTCATCCGAGGTGGCAACAAGCCCTATTACCAACTGAGCCACCATGGCGGCCCAAGGGATGCCATCCTTCTAAGGCTGAACTGGTTTACGTTTTTACTGACCCACTGGGACAACATGGTGGCACAGAAAAATGCTTCCTGAGATAGACAGGAGTCATTTCCAGAGCTTCGTCAGAGTCCCTTCAAATAGCTTCCTCCTTCCGTCCACCATCGCCTTTACCGATGGCGACGCTGATATCAGACTCTGCAAGCACTAGGGAAAGGTGTTTGATGGACTTGGCTGCTGGGAAATGAACCTCTAACTGTTTCAATCATATTTTCCACCGATGCTGTTAGAAGTTAGGCATTTTGCCCTTTCCCTTGCCAGGCTAGACATAGTGCGCCACAGCAATTAAGCACATGAACTCTGGAACAGGCTGCCCAGGTCTGAATCCTCACTCTGCCACTTCCTACCACAGGACATTGAGCACATCACTCCACCTACCCGTGTCTTAGAGTCCTCATCTGGAAAATGGGGAGCCTCATAAAACCTGCCTCCATGTACTTGAGAGGAAGAAATGAATGTACAGGAATCTAATGCTTAGATTGAGACCAGCACATGCACATTGTGCTTCTGATTATACGCTGCTATTTTGTAACAAAGAGGGCCTAAGAAATGGCCTGTGCTCTCTTTGAGAATCTTTAATCCCATTTAAACCAAAAGAAAATTTGGCTTATTAACAACCATTGTCACAGTCACAAAGTATTTCAATATCTATGTTCTAAAGAAGAAAAAGACATGCAAATTCTTCTCAAGGAACCCCAGTAATTGGATATTTTGAGACCAAGAAGGAAGCAAGGTTACTTTTTAACTAGATCCATTGGGGTTAGATGTAAATTCATTTCAAATTCTTTCAGAAAATTCTACTTCCTCTATTTGAATTATTCTCTTCAGACTTCGAAGAGAATATTCCCTGAGGGGGTCGGTCGGTCCGAGAAGAACTTGAATCATCCCCCTCTGCATTTCCTTACCTCAGTTTTATTTGGCCGGTAAAGATCTGTCGGGACCCTCAGTCAGTGTCAAACTCTGTCCCTGTCTCTACCCCCTTTCACGGCCTCCCTCTGTCCACCTCCTTCTCTTCTTTTTGGTACCAGTCCGATTCCTCCCTCTGTTACCTGAGATTCCAAGCCCTTCACTCACACCTCCGTTTTCATTCCCTTTGAAAAGCTTTCCACTCATTTACTAGGACACGTGGATTGCTTTCGGCGCTGCGTCATCCTTTGCTTTTGCTGATTATAACTCATCGTCGGGTTGAAACTCTTTAGCATGCGTATCTTGGTTGGCTGTGGTGTCCTTGGAAATTTCAACCATACGGACTTCTGTGTTGCCAAACTTCACCCTCGTGCCTGCTCTACTTCGTGTAGTCATTTCACATGTATTACATAGATAAATTATGCTGAATGTATGCATCACCATTTGGGTTCACTTATTTCCAGATGCAAGTGAAGAAAGTGTCTCACCAGTACATATTATTGGAGAATAAAAAGAAACCCAGTGGTCTCGATTTTCCTTTGAAACTGCCTACCTGCTGCTGGCAATAATCCCTTGCAAATGAAGATTTAAAGTCTCCATGCATTTTAGTCTTGTTCAGACATTACCAAGTGTAAAATTAGTTTAAAAAAAAAAAGGAGGCGGGACCTGCTGACATTTTTAGAAAGACCTAGTTTATCCGAGAGTGAGGAAGACTGATGCACAGAAATGGTAAGTTCAGATTCAGTAGGATCCGGAGCAGTGGTTCTCAACCTTCCTAACGCTGCCACCCTTTAACACAGTGCCTCATGGTGTGGAGACCCCAACCATAAGATTATTTTCACTGCTACTTCATTCATAACTGTAATTTTGCTACTGTTATGAATCATAATGTAAGTATCTGTATTTTCTTTTGGTCTTAGGCAGCCCCTGTGAACAGGTCACTTGACCTTTGAAGGGGTTGTGACCCATAGGTTGAGAACCTCTGATCTAGAGCATAATTGGGGGAGGGCCTTGATTGGCCGGAACATGAGCAGGAGTCATGGACACACTGTGGGAATCCAAAGATCGGGGGGTGTCCTGCTAGCCTCCTTGGATTATGTTACCTCTAACCAACTTGGATTGTGTTATTGTTTTCCATTGAGATCTGGCCCAAGACTTAGCACCTAGAAAAGAGAGTTCTAAGTCACCTGGAGGTAACTTGCCGTCTCTCTTAACAACGGAGTTTAGCGGGTCTCTGCAGCTCTGCAGCATAAAATACTCTTAGCAAAAACAAATTAGATTCAATAGTAGGTTTAAAGTTTAAATATATATAAATATATAATTATTAAGCCCAAATAAGAGATTCTTTCTTGTCATTTCTCAACGCTGCCTGGCAGAAGGGCTCAGAAAGTCATTCCATCCACTCACACAGTCCATAACACGTGTTTAGATTTCTGAAAGTGGCCAGGATGGAAGGCATTGGCTTTACAAACCCTGCCCTGTCTCACTGTTCAATTATTTGCAGACTGTCAAACAGCGTTCATGCTGCAGGGGTCAGAGGTCTCAGAACGGCCCCACCCCCTCCTCTGCTGGAAAGAGCTATTCATACGTGGAAAACCGCATTTAAACCGGGTTTGCAATTTTTTTAAAATTTTTTTTTTAAGACGTGACTTGGGGCATTAAACCATACATGTAGCTGGGTAAATTACTCCACAATGTTTGGGGCCAGATTCATCCAGTTCTGTGATATCCTCTGGGCTAGAATTCCGCCATATTGAGAAACGCCGTGGAGAGGTTGAAGTGTGTATCATGCTCACGCAGCATCTTCTCTTTCTAAGTTCTTATTTTTAAAAGTTTTATTTTGGGTCTTTTGGGACAAGTCTCCCTGTGTGGCATAGGCTGGCCTTGAAATATGTCTCCCGCAGTGTCTGTGGACCTCTCCACTTCTTCCCATTTCCACAGGTGCGAATGAGGCGTCGCGTCTGTGCTTGTCTCCCCAGAACAGCCAGGATCAGTTTTCTTGGAGTCCTGCCCTAACTCTGTCATTTTTCTTATTATGATTTTTATGGAATACAAAGACTCTACTCTCCTATGAAGTCACCACGTTGGGGACTGAGTCTCAACACTGTGGGTTATTCCCTGAGCGGTACCCTGTCTTGTATCCCCCTTTCTGTCTCAACAGCATTTCAGACTCCCTTTGCTCTGCTCTCTGTCGGATTCACTGATCCCAAGTCTGTGTGTCTTATTCCTCATTGCTGGGGATAGTCACCTAAGACTTTGTGTCACAGGTATCTGAATCATCGGTGGCTTCTCAATGCTTCATGTGTTTTAAAAGGTTCCAGTGTAATCAGCTTAAGCAATTCATTGATTTTTTTATAGATCGTTGTTCAACACAGTCTGGAAAGCATTGTGAAGATCGCAAAATAATTGTCAAAGGTAAATTTTGCCCTCAATTGTGGTACAATTATAACTTAATGCTGAGCGTGGCAATAGCTCACATATTGTGAAATAAATGACAGAACTCTGTGGTTTGAGAACACCATCCTAAACCTCAGGATATTCGGTCTTGTAAGCGATTTCTTCCCACTAGGTTACCAGAGTCCCTCCTTCAGACTCCTGGTTTTAGTTTTCTGAGTTATTCCATATGGGAGCCATTAGCCACACAGGGCTCTGTGGCCCTCAAAATATGACCTGTGTGACCAAGGAGCAGAAACAATTGCATTTAATTCTAATTAATTTCAACTCCAATTTAAAAGCAAATATTCTGTTAAGCTGTTGGAAATTTTACATGTTTGGAACAACTTAAGTTTAGGAGCCTATTTTTCCCTGGCTATAAAGTTTGAAAATCTAAATACAGATCATGAATTAATAGTGAAATTTTAACATCAAAATCCTCTGAGTAGAAGATATATAATAGGTAGTGGTAACAGTGTGGGGTAAAGAGTGTGAAATATCTATTAATTTGTTTCTATTGGTTGTATCTTGAAATGACAAAATTTTTCATCTATTGGGTTAAACAAGATATATGCCTAAATTTTAGTTCATGGCTGTTACCTTGAAAGTTATGAGTTTTTTTTTTTTTTTAATTACTAGAAAACTTTAAGTATCTATAGGGAGTACTACATCATTCTATTAGGCCAGCATATCTCTAGATGAGCAAGGTCTGTACTGGATTCCTATGTGTCCCCGGGTGTCAGGGCCAGCTTCTTTTGTGCTGATTTGTTACCCACAGATTTAGAATACTTCCTCCTGTTGCTTTGATTATATCAATGCAGTTTTAGGCGATGCATTGTATACCCCAATATATTGCGTACCCTAATAAAATTGCCTGAGGATCGGAGGACAGAGCCAGGCACTAGATTAGGTATAGAGACCAGGCAGTGGTGGCACACACTCTTAATCTTATCATTCAGGAGGCAGAGATCCCTCTGGAGTTCAAGACTACATTGGAAACAGAACCAGGCAGTGGTGGCACACACCTTTAATCCCAATACTGGGAAGCTCACACACCTTTAACCCCAGGAAATAACATGGCAGGGCTGAGAAAGGTATATGAGGCGTGAGGAAACAGGAACTCACTCTCTTTAGGCTGAGGATTTCGTAGAGATAAGAACTAGTGGCTGGCTGTTCTACTTCTCTGATCTTTCAGCTTTCACCCTGATATCTGGCTCTGTTTTTTTTTTTTTTTTTTTTTTTTTTTTTTTTTTTTTAATTAAAAGACCATCTAAGCTTTGAACAACAGTCTAAAAACAATTCTGTGTTGTCGCATGCTGCTAGAAAGAGAGACCTGTGTTCACATGGCTCTCTACAAGCACTTCATGTGACCCGCTGCATGCACGCGTGAGCATGACACTTAGTGGTGCCAGCTTGACAGAACCTAGAATGCTCTGAGGGATGGGCTTCCTTCTGTGTCCAGGGGGAATTATCTTGATTATGCTAATTGATGAGGGGAGATTCGAGCAATTCTGTCCTCACAGAGTGGATCGTGGACTGTATGGAATGGGGAAAATAAGGTGAGCGAGCACTAGGAGGCTTTCATTGCCCCCTGGTTCTTGACCGTGGATGAGATGACCAGCTCTTTCAAGCTCCTGCTGCCTTAACATCCTAGCACTGAACTTTGAAACAAGATAAACCACTTATCCTCAAAGTGGCTTTTGTAGAGGTATTTTTATCTCAGCAACATGAAAAGAAACTAAGATAAGGCCTTATAGTTTTTTTTTTTTGGGGGGGGGCTACCAGTGTTTTTATCTCATCTAGTCCACTCTCCATTGCATTTGCTACAATGGCTTCTTCGATTTCTTCTATAGATTGTTGTCTCCCACAGCCTTGTCTGAGAAAATCAGTTCCCTTCTGGATTTTGCTTCATGTCACAGACATGATGCCTTTAATCCCAGCACTCAGGAGGCAGAGGCAGGGGGATCTCTGTGAGTTCAAGGTCAGCCTGGGCTACAGAGTGAGATCAGAGTGAGATCCAGGAAAGGCGGAAACCCTGTCTCAAAAAAAAAAAAAAAAATTCTGATTAGTGTGTGTGTGTGTGTGTGTGTGTGTGTGTGTGTGTGTTTCTCAGTGTGTTATGGTGCATTTGTGGGGATCAGAGGACAACTTGTATTAGTTGGTTCTCTCTTTCCACTACATGAGTTCTAGGGATCAGACCCACGGTGTCTGGACTGGCAGCAAGCACTCTGACCGGCGGGGCCACCTTGCCACCCCATATGCTAATTTTTTAGGTTCCTTGGAAGATACTGAGGATTTTGCCGTTTCTCTTTCTTATGTCTGTGCCTGACCACACTGACCTACCATCCTCCACAGCTTACCCTCCGAAAGACGGAAAGGAATCATCCATGAACCGAGAAGAGCTGCCTTCTTCATTCACCCACTGTACAGGTGTGTCAAAGGACATTCCGTCTCGAACCCCAGAAAGAACGAGGTTCAAGCCTGTATTGAATAACACCAGCCAATTTTATAATTTTTGCACGGTACGGGATTTTTACACCTTGGTGAGTACACTTTCCCTGTAATTTACCCCGGCAACAATATACCTATGAAGAGTTCAAGAGAGAAGCCACAGACACATGTTTCACTTATTACCTCAGTGCAGTGAGAATTTGAAAACAGTGTGAGCAGACTTCATTCGAGGCCTCTGAAGCCTGGGTGTTGGGTCACCCCATTTCAGTCACTTTGGGAAGCGGGTGGCTGAATGCTTAGAGGGTACGGTTAGAAGAGGGGAGGATAGTAATCCTCTTTTACTTGTATTTTTTTCTTGATATTTAAAAAAATTTAACTAGCTTCAAGTTGTCTGTACTCTAATTTTAATAGATACTGCATATTTTAGAAAAACTTATGAAAAATGATTTTTTGCGTCCTAGTTCATTTAATGCTCCTTGTGCTAATCTATTCAAATTATATACACTGTGAAAATAATCACATTTTATTTAATTTACATCGTGATGAAGATACTGAAATTATTTTGTGTTTTAAAATTAATTAGAAAAGAATATAAATCAGAAAGAAATCATATGACTAATGACTTGCTGAAATGAGGAACAAACACATTTCCTAAGTGTATAATTCATACATTATGTATGTTTTCATTTTATTACCCCAGATCTTGTGAGTCCATCTACCGAACACACACAGAACCTACAGGGTAATGGTTAAATTCATTTCTCCTGTTTTCATCATGTGTAAGCCAAGCCACAGTTGGACCTATCTTAAACTTATTCTAGTTAGAAAGTTATGTCAATACAAGAAAATAATGCATTGTATTTTACTGTTTGTAACTTTGCTTTGTGTGTAATTAATTGATAAGTATCTAAATGATTAGAAAACAATATTTCACTCTGCAACAATGTTTTTTTTTTTTTTTTTTGGTTTTTTCGAAACAGGGTTTCTCTGTGTAGCTTTGTGCCTTTCCTAGAACTCACTTTGTAGACCAGGCTGGCCTCGAACTCACAGAGATCCACCTGGCTCTGAGGCCTCCCGAGAGCTGGGATTAAAGGGTGCACCACCACAGCCACCCGGTGCAACAATATATCTTTTTTCATGCTAAGTGACAGCATGCATGGCTGCCTAAACCACTGGAGTTTCCTCTTCCGTGCTTCCTTTCTCTCCCAGCGGGCACAGCTGAGCCCCCTCTCAAAAGGTGGGAGCAGGGAGTTGGCAGACAGAAGCCAGTCGTCTGGCGTTCTTACCTTGTTTCCTAGAGCCGAGACCAAGCAGGTCATCCAACAGAAACATGTATTCTGCCGTAGTTCTGGAGGGGGCTAGCCTGAGGTCAGGTGGGCAGCAGGATGGGTTTCTTTCGGAGAGCTACGAGGACACCATTGATGCAGTCCCCACCTCATTCTCTCTGAGTTACCCAGCCATCTTTCCCTTTGTCTTTCTGTATTGTTCTCCACACGTTTACAAATTTCCTCTTTTGCCTGGATCAGGGCCAGCTGGATTCCCGAGGGCCCACCCTCATGACCTCACTGTCATTTAATTATCTCAGTGAAGACTATCTCCAAACAATGCCACATTCTGAGGTAATGGGGAATGGGGCTGTCCCTCATAAACCTTGAGGGGGGAGCGCCCACTTCCTCTTCCACAGTGTCCCTGCTCAGATGTGAAGGGGCTGGCATCTTACTTTTCAACCCTGCTGTCCATCCATCCTTGAGCTCTTCTTCAAGACAGTGCATCACTTAGTTTTTTTTTTTTTTTTTTTTTTCTGCTATGGACAAAAATTAAAAATAAAAATAATTAATTAATTAAAAAATTTCTGTGGTGGGATCATTTCCCCAGACTCAATTTTGACTATTGTTTTCTTAAAATTATTAACAAAGTTTTGCACAAGTAGATGCAACAACACTCTCCCCGACTACAAAGCAAACAGTTCTCTTCAACTTTATGAAGATTTAGCAATGCTCCTGTTTTCGCCTTTTTTTTTTTCTTTTTATGCAATTACTCTTCCAGGTAATAAACATGAGTCATACTTTTACGGTTCTTAATCTATTTTTATGTATCTGCATAATATGTAGTTGATGAACTTTAATCAAATCTGAAGCGAGGGTCCCCTCGAGGCCATTTCCAGGCTAGTTTTGCTGCAAACCTCGGTGAGGGAATTTGGTTAGCTCAGCACACACTGCATGGGCTAATGAGAAGCATGTCTGTGCTGGCTGGGCATAATGGCCTGGCCACAGATACTGGCTGTTAAAGCAAACTACACACCATCCAAGGCCTAACTGCCAATGATTCCACGGTGTAACATAGCTTAATTGAATAAGCTCTTGGCTTGGAAAATGTAAATAGGAAGCGAGGTAACAAGAGCAAGCACGTCTGTCAGTAAAGCCACGTAGCCCTGCGCTGGACAAGTTCCAGGAGATTACCGCATGGGCTGTGCTCTCAACATAGCAGCCAGTCGGGATTCGCTCCTGAAGACATGTTCTAGCCCAGTCACCGGTACACAGCCAAGCGATTGATCAATTCTACTGAAGACCCAACTATGACAAAGTGCCTTCAGTTCCATTTGCCGAGAAATGGTTGTCGACACAATGGGATTCAGCAGAGTTCTCCTTTCTCTAAGACCGTCCTCAAGGGCAGCTGTTCTCAACCTGTGGGTCGCAACTTCTTTGGGGTTCAAAGGACCCTTCACAAGGGTCACCTAAGACCATTGGAAAGCAGATGTTTACATCACAATTCATAACAGTAGCAAAATCACAGTTATGAAGTATCAGTGAAGTAATTTAGTGGTTGGGGGGGGTCACTAAAACATGAGGAACTATATGAAAGGGTCACAGCATTAGGAAGGTTGAGAACCACTGACCCAGGCCTTTCTCCACCACCCTCTATGAAATGATACGTATAATTCTTTCTTGTTTTCTTTCTTTGGACAAGGTCTCACTGTGTAGCTCTACTAGCCTGGCACTTGCTGTGTAGACCAAGCCGGCCACAAATTCAAATCTATACATGCCATTGCCTCCTGAATACTGGGATTAAAGGTATGCTATAATTACTCTTAAAATTATTGTCTTGTCCAGAGTCCATTTTATTATTGCATAAGTCTATCTCTTCTATTTATTCTGTACACCAGAACACCTTTTGTTGATTTTTATTTCAAATTTTAGTCATAATGTTCGGTATATTTTGAAAGTAGAATAAGAATGAGAAAAGGGGGGAGGGGCATTAAATTCTAAAATCAGGGAATGAGAAGGGATTTCCAAAGTCAATTTGTCATATTCTCTCTATTCTGGGTGCTGACATGGAAGACAAGAATCCTACGTAGATCCATAAGCATTTTAGAGAAAGGCTGATAACCTTTTACATATATTAATATATAGTGTATGCAAGCTACAAATGCTCCCCTTGCTATCGGGTGTGCCGTTCACTAGCGGCCTCAAGGGTGACCATATTCCCCACAGCAGGAAAATGGAAAGTTGGATCATGATGTCAGTTCTCGGTCACACAGAAATGCCAGCAGACATACGGGACGAGTCCTCAGACAGTGACCAGCTGCCAGTAAGGCTGTCACGTGACAGACCCTCATCTCTCAATGTACCTTGACGTTGATGTGTGCGGTCTGTCTTCTCACCATGCTCACTACTCTCTCAGTTACTAAATGCGAGTGTGGGCGCATGCCAATTACACCAACACTCAGATTCGGGGCCAGACATCGCACAACAGTTTTCGTGAGCCCGTGATTGTTCAAGAGCTCCCATCTTCTTAGAAACATCCTACTTCCAAATCTCACAGACCTGACAACCCCCACGCCCACCCTATGCCCCCTACAACAATCAAGAGGGAGGACCCTGCACCTTGCCTGGGCAAAGCAGTAGAGCTGGCTCCAGCAATACGAGTGAGGGGACTTGGATCTGAGGGCCTGAGAGCAGGAGAACTCTCCCCGCTCCTTGCTATAGGCTGTATCGGGCGAGCTGGCCAAGGCAGGGCTGGAGAGCTTGCTCAGCAGTGACCATGAAGGAGAGCTAGAGAGCTGACCAACCCAGCTACCACCGAGGCCCAGAAACAGGGCTATGAGTTGGCCACCCCAACACCCACCAAACCTATGAACTGTTGGAGCATGTGAAGGGGACGAACCTACAGATCCCAAACAGCAGGATCTCCATGACACAGGGTCACAACAGGCTGTCCAAGGGGAGCCCCAGGGAGAGCCCATTGTTGATGGTGTGGCAGAAACCAGAGGCCCCGAGCCAGACCAATGACTCACAGCGATGAACACTTGCAGGTGAAGGTGAATGGACTAAAGGGTGAACCGCGACTCAGTGGGCCACACTACAGCCTCCACAAGGTTCTTTTCTCATTTGTTTGTTTTGGTTTTGTTTCTTTGACATGTTTAGAGTTTTGGTTTGTCTTTTAAAATTGGTTTTGATGTGGAGGGGAGGCAGCAGGGGCAGATTTGAAGAGATCGGAATGCATGATGTAAAATCCACAAAGGATCAATAAAAGTAAGAAAAGAAATAGTATGCCACCCATGCTGATTTCTCAATATGGACAAGTGCATCACAGCTCACAAAGACATAATGCTAAGAGAAACCCGGGTAAAAGGTGTGGAAACACCATACAAGGCTCTCAACTTTTCTGTCAATCTAAAATAATTGCAAAGTAAAATTTTCCTTTAAAAGAGCCTTTTTTATACAGCATCACTCTTCATTAAACAATTTCAAACACAAAGAGAATGTGTACAAAAAAAAAAAATGAAATGCTGCCTCCTCCTCTGGTTCATCTGTGATATTGTAACATGGTGTTTAGCAAAGGAAGCCGTGAGTCTTAATCAACTCAATAAGCAACATTACAAAGCTCTCCAAAACCCTAGATGAAAAGAAAATTATAAAGTATGTAAATAAAGTCTTAGTTTAGCCATGCAAAACGTTTCTGGGTACACGAGGCCTAAATAAAAGAAGAATCTTTTGTGAGCTGTTTTCTCTAATCAAATCCATTCTGCCTATGACTGTGAGTGCACTATGCCGAAGGAACTGATTGAAAACTGAAAATTATAATCATTTTCACTATGAGGCATCATGGATTAACAGAAGCAGTTGAAAAACCATGCAGCGGTTTTCATGAGAGCTCCCAGGTGGAGCTTCTAGAGTATTCCTGGATGAGAGATCCGTAGGGTCGGTGTTTTGCCAAACACGACCCTCTGCAGAATCGACACAGTTTAGGAGGATCCAGACTGCCTTCCCAGGAGTTCCACATCTTTTAAGGAATGTCCTCCTCCGCTTACACAGGGTCCTTGGTTGCCCACAGTGTTCTCGCCCTGTGCTCAGTTGACAGGGAGATTCTGTCATGCGTGTGCCTAGTTTTCTTCTCCCTGTATATCTGCTTGGATTTCCCCCCTGCCTCTAAGTGCCTTTCCACAGGCCAGCCAACGGGAACAACATATGTCCCATTCACAGCGTCTGGAAAGATATCCCCCAGCACCTCCACATCAAAAAGTTTGAATTTTCAGAAGACTGCAGAGATGGTTCAGAGGTTGAGAGCACTGGTGGCCTTGCCCGAGGACCGGGGTTTGATTCCCAGCAACCACATGGCAACTCACGAATGACCGTAAATCCAGTTCCAAGGGACTCGACACCCTCTCTGACTTCTATAGACAGGTGACACAGTGTGGTACACATACGTAAATGCAGGCAAAGCTCTTGTGCTGGCTAGTTTTAGGTCAACTTGACACAAGCTAAGTGGTCTGAGAAGGAACCTCAATTGAGAAAATGCCTCCATCACATCCTGCTGTGAGTGGACAGACCTGTAGGGTATTTTCTTGTTTAGTGATTGATGGGGGAGGGCACAGCCCATCATGGACAGGGGCATCCCTGGGCTGTTGGTCTTGGGTTCTATAAGAAAGCAGGCTGAGCAAGGCAGGAGGAGCAAGCCAGTAAGCAGCACCCCTTCATGGTTTCTGTATCAGTTCCTGCCTCCAGGTTCCTGCCCTGACTTCTTTTGATGATGAACAGTGATGTGGAGGTGTAAGCCAAATGAACCCTTTCCTCCCCAAGTTGCTTTGGTCATGGTGTTTTGTTACAGAAATAGTTACCCTAACTAAGGCAGCACCCATACACATGAAAAATTTTAAATATTAAAAACATAAAGATTTAGAAAAAAGTTTGAATTTTCAGTTTTTATGTGTGTATCATGTGCGCGCGCGCGTGTGTATGTGTGTGTGTGTGTGTGTGTGTGTGTGTGTGTGTGTGTGTGTATTCTGAGGGGTGAAGGTCAGGGGAGTGTCTTCACCAATTGCTCTCCACCTTATTCTCTAAGACAAGAGTCTCTCACTGAACCCAGGACTTCCCTCATGGCTAGGCTGGCTGGCCAGCAAGCCCGTGGCATCTCTGCTTCTTCAGCACCAGGATTACACTGTGTGCCACAGCCATAAATAAGCAAGTGCCTCCCCCATTGAGTCATCTCTGTAGCCCAGAATCCTACCTTGGGGAGGGGATGACCGCAGAGGGAAGAGAGCCTGAGAGGAGACACTGGTCTCCTAGCTGTGTCTGGGGACTCAGCCTTTGGGGACAGGGGCAACCAGCTGTTTGTCTGTAGAGACACACGTTTGCAAGGCTGATATTTGCCGTTGAGAAATGAATATAGCAGTCATCGATCCCAGAACCATATGGATGATCCCCTTTGGAAAATGTAAACATAGCTGGAGCTTGACCCTGTGAATGTTAGCCACAGGGCTGCAGGGAGAGCCCAGGGCTTTCAGGAAGACAGCTGAAAGACTGCAACTTGGAAGGGGCTTTCTTTTTTTTCCTTTATGTGACAAATGCCCCAAGCTTGAGTAATCCTGCAATTTTCAATAAGCCCAATTGATAGGGGAATGACTCACTCTTGCCTCATAGGTAGAAGAATGGACTTTCGAGAAACACAACCCGGATGGTTCATTTCACAACGCAAAGCTTCGCATTCAATAAATACAACTCAAGTCACAGTGAGATGATGACTGATGTTTTTCATCAGCATCCAATTATCGTTCCGTCAGGCACCTCGTCTGGGCCAAAGTAAACACAGCGTGCGTCTAGAGAGGTACACGCTCCGTGTATTCCAAACCCACTCTCAGGACAGCACCACGTCTCTGTGGAATTTCTTGACTTCTCGGATCATGTTGCAGGAGAGAGCTCTACTCGGGAACCTGCGTTTTGTGTTGTCACCCTCTTGCTTTCCAAAGGAATATCAGATGCTTTCGCTGCTTGAAATTAGGAAGAAGGCGCACTTGCCTCCTTTAATTCAGTCCATCGGAATAACCTGCATCTGGTGTTCTTTGCCCTCTGTGAGTGTGAAGGCAGCCATCTGGGCAGCTGACAAGATGTCCGGCTGTGGTGTCAGATCTTGGAGGAGGTGGGATAAACAGAGGAGATTTCAGAAAAACAAAAACAAAATAAAAACATCCCTCTTACAGGGCTTCAAAGGAAGCCGGCACATTCATGAACAGCTCTTCAAGAGAGCACAATCCTTCCCCATTTTGTTCTGGGTTCAGTCTGAAGTTCAAAAGGGAAGTGATGGATGGCTTGGAAGCTGTTGGAGTTTAAAAAAAAAAAAAAAAAGCTCCTCGTTCCCAGTGATGCCTTTTGTCCCAGATCACGTTGCTAGCTGCCCCCCTCAAGAAGGGAAAAGCATTCTCCCTACTCAGCTCCCCCTCTCCTTGGGGCAGGGGTGGGGGGGGTAGCAACAGCTGCTTCATCATTCTGCAGTTACTCACTGGCTGAGGAAAACAAAGAGCTCACCTTCTCTGTCTGAAATTGCAGGAAGGGCTAAGCATTAAAATGCAATTAATTGCTCAAACTGGAATTTGGCCAGAACCCCAGGGCTAGCAACGTATATTTAAGGGGCGGGAGAGAGGGGAAGCTTTAATGAAATTAGAAGAGATCTAAACATTATATCAAAACAGACATCACAAACACACTCGTGGCTCACTTTAGCTTGGGACAGCTTGGTGAAAAAGAAGTTGAGTCTCCTAGAATTCTGAGTCTCCACAGTGTGAGTAAAATTCTAAAGTGACTTTGCCTCACATCTAAAAAGTTGCTGCAAGCCAGAATAATAATTAAGAAGCCACGCTGGCTTGAATTTCTTGTTGATTCCATCTTAACCCTCAGTTCATGGGTTCCTATTTAAGTGGGCAGAACTCATAAAGGGCATGTAAAGATCCAGCCTGTGGGGGCCTGAAGCATAGCCCTTGCTTGCTCTGCCTCATCTGAGGCCTACTGTGGATGTCCATGAGGCTTATTTCAATTCAGACAACATTTGGGGGCCAAGTGGACGCCAAGAGCTGGAACCATCAGACATGTTCTTGAAACGGCGTGAGCTCTTTGGAAACTGAGACACTAGCAAAAACCACCCTGGGAGCACTTACCATTGACTGGGCAGGAAAAGCACAGCTGGACGCACCAACATCCTGTACAGAGTCCAGACTTGTGTGGGCAGGGTGCTAGGTGCCATACTTGCTACGTGGAATAGATTTACCAACAGGTGGTCCAGCCTGTGACAGAAGAACACAGTCAAGAGATGCAGTAGACAAGAACTTCAGTGGTCATTATTTACTCTCAATAACATCCTAGGTATCTAATGTGCTGTAGACACTGTGGGTGACGTTAAGGGCGTAAGCATTTGGAATGGGAGATTCTACAATGCAGTTCAACAGGCAATCAAAATTAAGCCAGCAAGAGAGATCGCTTGTGGTCACATTCCAGGAAAACCACAGGTCAGCTTTCTGATAAGAGTTCATCACTCTGTCATAGAGGACAAAGAGAGAGAGAGAGACAGAGAGACAGAGGGGGGAGAGGGGAGACGAAGAAAGAAGAAGAGGAGAAGGGGGGAGGAAGAGGGGGAGGAAGAGGGGGAGGAAGAGGAAGAAGATGAAGAAGGAGGAGATGATGATGATCAGAGTCAGGTGTATGACTTAAACCAGAGTGGGTCTCCAGAGGATGTTGCATGGAGCCAGTGGATGCCATTGCACTGTTCTTCATTCTGAGCAAACAAAGCCATGTGCCACTCAACAGGGATTCTTACAGACAGCCGGCTGCATAGCACCTCCCTCCATAAGGTTATATCATTTGATGATATAGTGGACACCTTCATTTGCATAGTCAGAATCCGGTGTCCACACAGTGATAAAATGACCTAACGCTTCATTTCTCAGAACACATCCCCATTGTTACATGACTGTATCTTGTTTGCAAGGCTTCCTTTGCCTCAAATCTACTTTGCCTCTACTTTGCCTCAGCTGAGGAACAAAATTACCTCAGGTAGTGACTGAACCATCAAAGTGATGCTGCACAGTAGACCCGTCATTTGCATATAGTTTGTTAATTTTGTATTTAGTAAGAATATATTAGGTCCTAGAAATGACACCAGGTCCTTTAGATGCAAAGGCAAATGTAATGAGATCCTATCAAAGAAATGTGTGGTCAGTTCAATTAGGCATCGATTAAACTAGTGACTGTGAACAATGTAGTATATGCCTTAACTGTCCCTACTGAGATGATGCCCTGATAAGCTGGAGGTGCAGTTTGGGTGTTTCTGTAATGCATCATCTCATGATGTCATGGGTCCTCATCATGGGACCAGAACTTAGGCTAGACTAGGAGATCACAGTAAAGGTTAATTAAAGCAAAGGACTTCACCTGAGAGTGAAATTGAGTCCAAATGTCCCAAGGGACCCAAACACTACAGAGGACTCTAGAAAGAGGCCCAGTGCTTGAGACCCTGGGTACAACAAGAAGAGAGAGAGGTTGGGACTAAAAAAAACAAAACAAAACAAAACAAAACAAAAAAAAGGAAGTTATGTGACAATGGCAGAGAAAAAAAAAAAAAGCTGCCCCAAGAGTGAAAGTTCAGCCCTTCATTTCAGGCATTCCAAGAAAGAGAGGCCAGGCCAGTTTTGAAAAGTCAGCACAGGATAAAAGCAAGAACACATACACAAAAGTGGACAGTATGTGTGTGTGTGGGGGGGGGGGGGGGATGAAGACAAAAACTCACGGAGCCACAGAATGGATGGAGATCACATGTCCCTGTCCCAGAGATCTGCAGAGAAGGAGGCTACAAGGATTTGGCTCCACAAGCAAACGGCAGTTAGCCAGACAGGCAAAGATAGGACTACCTACCCTAGGGAGATGGAGAGGCCCGGCACCTGAGACCCTCCCCACTGAGGACTCTGGGAGCAGCCAAGGGACATAAGGCTAAACACAAGTTTACTAATCTGACTCCTTCATGGAGCACAGAGAAGGGACAACACCCCTGTCCCTCTTCTCTAGATTGTCACTCTACAAACCACAAGCACAGATTCTGGGCAAGTGCCAGAACTAACTAATTGCAAGTTAATATTATTATTAGTTTCTATCTTGCCCACCACTCACCAACTAGAATCATTTGTGGCTTCCTAACACTTTGGTTTCTAATTCCTTCCTCAGAAAAACATTAAATCTGCCTCAGGGTAGAGCTCAGTGGCTGAGCATGTGCTCTTGCATGAGTGAGGCCCTTGACTCAGTTGCTGATAAAAAGCAACAACAACAAAACATCAAACAAAAAACAAAGAATGAAAGCAGCGAATCTGCTTTATTCAGTCAGGTAAGAAGAAGGAGAAGGAGGAAGAGGCAGAAGGAGGAGGAGAAGAAGAGGAGGAGAGGAAGAAGAAGAAGAAGAAGAAGAAGAAGAAGAAGAAGAAGAAGAAGAAGAAGAAGAAGAAGAAGAAGAAGAAGAGGAAGAATCACTATTTTTTATGCCTCCTGGTGAATTACAGCCCCGTATATGATCCTGGTACTTAATCACTGCTAAATATCAACTGAACTGCTGAGGGCTCAGGTTGCCTGGTTTTATTTTGAGGTCTTCCACCTCTCGTATATTTATTTTCTCAGGTTTCCCAGCTTAGGAACTGCAGGAGATAGACTCAGCCACTCACCACAAACACAAGATTTGCCGAAGGGCACCGTGGTCCTCTGAGGACTAATAGTTTCTGGCTGTTTGTGGACCTTAGTCTTAAGCTCAGCAATCCAGCCTCAGGTGGTGTTTAGTTGCGGTCCCATTGCTTAATAATCAGTTATTTGGATGCTGGTCACAGTGGTGGTAGAAGTTTGTAAAAAAAATTTCTGTTCTGAGTTATGAAAGCAAACAAAAACCCAATCCTATCCTTGGATCAAGCTGCCCCTAGATCACGTTGCTTTTATCTTTATACATATTTTTTTGTAAGTGTTACCAAACCAGTGATCGCATAAGATGACTGATTAAAACATTTGGGGTAAGTATGGGGATCATTAGGTGCTGATGGTGGCTGGTGAGGAGACCTTCCATAGACAGAGTGGGACGCTGGATAATTTCAACAAGTCTGTTTATTGTTCTGCTTAGTTTATGTGTCTTCAGTGTGTGGGTATTAATAATAATCCGTCTAAATCACAGAGCACGTTTCTTAGGAGAATACAAAGCATTCCCTCATACCTTCTCTCCGTTCATGTCTGCAACATCCCCATAAAGCAGGAGGTTCAGGTATTCAGACAGGAAACCAAAGCAGACGCTAAATGACTTTCCCGGGGACATATGGTTAGCCACAGACAGAGCCATAACAAGAATGCAAGTCCCTTGACATTGAGGTCAGGGCTGATGCCATTGGACTGGAGCTTTTCAAAGGTTCATCTGTGAAAGCTCTGGGCTTATCCACCGGCTGGGGGCTACGCAGCTAAGGTCAGCTGCTGTGCCAAGCCGTTTCCCTGCCTGGCTCTCACGGCTTCCACACACTGACCGTCTGGGATGTGACAAGAGCTGTAATGTTGTTGGTGTGAGGTCTCTCTTTAAAACACGTATAAAACCAGACCTTTCCTTGAACCCTCTTTCTGGGCTCCATTCCACTTCATTCTCCTCGTGACCAACAGGATTGAGACCCACAGGCTACAAGGCTGGCGTATCTTCAAACTAACCACTTAAATATTGTTTTCAAGGCGTAGTGCGTATGAATTAGTAGACACCGGTTTTTCTGTTAGTGAAAGCGTTCTTGAAGACCCGTTAGATTTAGTCCTTCACTCCAACACCGGCTTAGTCCTCCAGTTTTATTTCGGGGATAATTTTCCAAATCAGATGACTTCTTAGGAAACATATTAAAGGACTTGAAATTTAGGCAATAAAATAAATCACTTGTTCCAGTAAACAACACCACACCCATGCATTCTTCAGTTTTAGATTCTGACTGCTGAGTTTGAGCCCAGTGCTCTGAAAAAAAAAATCTAACAAAAAAACCCCACAAATAAAACAGAGAAGTCACCACACATGATGGAAAGAGGCCCCAAGTTTTCACTGGAAGGTTCAGTCTACCTCGAAGGGGAGTGGTTAAGCTGTGTGATAATTTGCATTATATTTCTGATTTCCCTCAAAACCTATAAATCTGCATGCTTATCTTCAATCTTAGCCCCAGATCCATTTTCTACTCGCACGATTGAGGATTTACATGGAGGCCATTCCTGTACAAATTAATGCAAAACTTCTCCAAAGTCTAATGATCAAATTGTGTCACAAGACTTCAAAACGTGCTGGCCATGAAGCTTCCTGCAACATTCTGTGCTTGCTACCTCCCACTGGTTTACTTATTCCTTAAAGAGTTCGTTTATGAATCCCTCGGCACATTTTAAAGGCATGAAGACACCAGAAATAGCCCAGGGAGGCTGTAGTCCAACAGCTACGCCCTGGTTCTGTTCTTCCTTGAATGACTGCACTGATCTTTCCAGGGCCTTCTATTCTGTACCATTTCTCCTGGCATTCAGCAGCCATATGAATCAGAATCCTTTCCCCAAAAATATTCAGAGACTTCTCACAGACAGGGCCATACCAGCCTGCATGGTGCCCTCTGTAGCCATGAAGGGCAGTGGTAGATAACAGGGCTTGTACCTCTGTCTGGGGAGCCAGAGCCCTGTCAGCTTGAGGGTGACAGACCCATTTTCTACCCATCATTTCCTTCACTTGTGAAGGAAGAAAAGTGGATTAGAAAAGTGCACTTCCCAAAGTCCTTTTCCCACTTGAAAATGTTACAGTCCAGTCAGCTGGGTTCTGCCCCAGCTAACAGAATATTCTATTTTCATACTCTGTGCTATTGCTATTTCCTCTAAGCCAGTCTCCTTTCCCTTTTTTTTTTTTTTTGGATTTTCTAGACAGGGTTTCTCTGTGTAGCTTTGGAGCCTTTCCTGGATCTTGCTCTATAGACCAGGCTGGCCTCGAACTCACAAAGATCTGCCTGCCTCTGCATCCACAAGTGCTGGGATTAACGGTGTGCACCACCACCATCCAGCCTCCATTTTTTTTCAAAGAAATTATCCTTCTTCACCATTTCTTTCTCTCTCATTAAAATCATGCACATCTTTTATTGTTTTATTCAAATACCAGCTCTTCCCTTCAGGGTCATAAGTGACATCCTTCTGGTTAGAACACTTGTAGAGGTCTGCACACTCGATTCTCTTGAATCAAGTACCCAATACTTAAAGGAGCTTAAAGGTGCATACATTGTAAATTAGATATAATTACATTGAGAAATGCCATTTTATGACAAGCTCCTATTTCTCCAAATAATGACTCAAAAATGCCCATTCTAAATAACACAGTGTGCTTTTGTTCAAAGCTTAATTCCTTACAGATTAACACAATCTGCTCAAGAGGTGTAACTTTATTCCTTACCCTTCATCTCTTTCCCTTCCCCTTTCTGCCCAGGTACCTTCAGAGCAATAAGTGATGGCAAAAAAAAAAAAAAAAAAAAAAAAAAAAAAAAAAAAAAAAAAAAAAAAAAAATCACGGATGCCAAACTGAGAGGTCCTTCACCTCTTCATCCCTCAGCTCTGTTCTGAGCTGTGTTGTTTCCCATCATCTTTATTTGAAGGTTGCTTTTCCCTCCATATCATCACCTCATGCTGCTCCTCTGGCTTTGATAGACTGAGCTGTCCATGATCTGACAGATGACTTGTGATTTGGCCTTTTCTTTGCCCTGATATTAGGTCTCTTGGCTCATCTTTCTGAACACTGGGGTTTCCTCATTGCCTGCCCCCCCCAACCCCCATGCCATATATAACCCACAGAGAACCAGAGTTGGGAAAGGGGTCATCGTGAGCTCTTATAAACAAAACATACACACATCACTGATGTCATGTCCATCCTCCTGGAGTCACTTCATGTCACGGTACAAGAGTATCAACCATTCAGAAGACACAGAAATAATGATGTCAGTCCAAAGCATGCTTGTGCTTATGATGGGTTATGTTTTACCTATTAGAGGAAAAAAAAAAACTGTATTGTTCCCTACTAGAAGAAAGGTGTGTCCAAACTGTGGCTAACTTTCCAGATTATTCTATGCTACAAAATAATCTCCAAAACTTGAAAATCTTCTGCCACATTTTTCTACACCCGGTTATTCAGTACTGATTTTATTTTTCTCCTTTAACTCTTGCAGAAGAAGGGAGAAAATCGGGTATAGAGAACAAGTAGGGATTATTGTTGTGTTTTGGATCTAGGAAACATGAACATTTGTTACTAAATAGATATTTGGGGACTAGGGTTAATTCCGCTAGAACTGAATGAGTTACAGTGGTTGGAGACCATGAATGACTTGAAGACAATATTATCTTAAATTATACTTAGAAAAGCGTAATATCTAGGGCCAGTGAGACGGCTCAGCTGGTGCAGGCATCTCTGTCAAGTCTGAAGACCCGAGTTCTCTCCCCAGGACCCACATGGTGAATGGAAAGAATTAACTCCCCAGGCAGTCCTCGGACCTCCATATGCATGCCACGGCATGTGTGTGCTGCACCAGATGTAATAAAAATGTTTAAAAAGTGTTATATGGAAAACTTAATAGTTTTTCATCTATTGAGATTAGCCTGCAAGACACAGAAATATGCCCTATGTTGCTATAAACACAAGAGCTTTTCCTTTCCCAAGAAGCAGGCAGAGCAGTGATGGCCGTCTGTGGAGTGTCCAACTGCGCAGTAGCGCCTAAGAACCAAACTCCTTCTATTTCCTGGTGTCAGTACCCCTGGTACATCCTCGTGGTGACATGAAAAGCTCTACACTTTTAAAAATCTTGTCATTCTCCTAGACAAATATAGGGAAAGGATCCTCTCCTACCAAGTTTATACCTTTCATTGAGGAAGAGGTGTTGAAGGAAATTTCTGCATTCATATTATTGTTCAGGGACATGCTATAAGTTCTTCCCATCCCTTGCCCCGTAGCTGCAGAGGCCTGCATAGCAGGCCTTTTCTTTTGGGCCACCAACCTGTTACCAAATTATGACCTGGTGACTTCTTATTAGTTATGAATGCTCGGCCTAGCTTAGACTGGTTTCTGGCTAGCTCTTATAACTCAATTTAACCATTTTCTCTTTATCTACCTTTTGCCTTGGGGCTTTTTAACCTTTATTTCTGTATATCCTATTTCTGCATGTTCTGTGTCTACTGGCTGGCCCCGGGCATCTCCCTCATTCTCTCCTCTCTTCTTTTTCTTGTTCTTTCCAAGCCAAGACTTCTCCTACTTATCCTCTCTGCCTGCCAGCCCTGCCTATCCCTCTTCTGCCTAGCTATTGGCTGTTCGGCTTTTTATTGGCCCAGTCAGGTGCCACAGGCAGACAAGGTGATACAGCAAGACATGTTTACATAATTAAACAAATGCAGCATAAACAAATGTAACACACCTTTACATCATTAACAAAGGCAGCAGAAACATAACACACCTTTACACAGTTAAAGTACTATCCCACAGCATAAACAAATGCAATACATCTTTGCCTAGTTAAAATGATATTCCACAACAGGCCTGGATACAATAAACATTATTTTTCTTACCTTGGCAGGTAAGAGATGCAAAAAAAAAAAAAAAAAGTTAAAAATGTTTTTCTAACAGATGCAGATACTCACAGCCAAACATTAGGTGGAGCTTGGGGAAGCCTGCGGAAGAGAGGAAGGGAAGGTTGTAGGAGGCAGAGGGGTCAGGAAACGACAAGAAAACACCCACAGAACCAACTAACCTGGGCTCACAGGGGCTCACGGAGACTGAACTGACATCAGGGGGTCTGCCTGGGGCTGCCTTAGGTCCTCTGCATGTGTGCTGTGGTTGTGCAGCTTGGTCTTCTCGTGGGACTCCTCACAGTGGGTGTGGGGGCTCTCTCTGACTCTTTTGTTAACTTTTGGGACCCCTTTCCTCATACTGGGTTGTCTTGTCCAGCCTTAACACTAGGGGCGGTGCCTGACCTTATTGTTACTTGTTATGCCGTGTTTGGTTGATATCCATGGGAGGCCTGCCCTTTTCTGAAGAGAAACAGAGGAGGAGTGGACGTTGGGGGCAGGGCGTGGGGGCAGAGGAGGGGTGGAGGGAGGGACTGGGAGGAGAGGAGGGAGGGGAAACTGTGGTCAGGATGCAAACATAATAATGTAAAAAAAAAAATGAAAAGAAAATCTGGTTTCCTTTGACTGCCTAGAACTCTCTTGAAATAAGGTATTCAATTTTGACTTTCTGTTTTCACAAGAAACAAATGACGGAACAGGTGTTGCAGAGGGGAAAAAAATTTAGCCTGAAGGAAAAGAATCTGTAGGAAAGGACATCTTAAACTACTTGAAGGGCTGCTATGAGAAGGCATCTCTTGAGTTATTCCAGACACAGAGCTGGAATCAGGAAATGAAACGTACTGGGGAACACTTCATCGTCCATCTTAAAACAAATACGTTTGTCCTCAAGAGAAAGAAATGTAGTAAGTTAGAGAGAGGAAAAAAAGCAACTTATTATGGGCAGGTGGAGGATAACGATCACCGAACCTCAAAGCCATACCTGAATCTCTCATCTTTTCTTTCTCCACCTCTCTTTCCATGTTCTCCTTCCGTGAGCGCGCGTGTACGCATGAGCCCATACACACACACACACACACACACACACACACACACACACACACACACAAAATCTCACATCTGCTTGGTTGGCACATTCATAGCACCGTTCTCTCTCCACACACCAGTTTTCTACTAAATTTATCTCCTATCCTTTTGCTCATGGCCCACCTCAAGCATTCCAGAAGGATGGATTGCCACAGTTCAACAACTCAATTCCTTGTCCCAAGTCCAAATTCCTGAGAGGAAAACATCCCACTGGATGGACAAAAATCTTTTGTCTTCCCCTGGTTTTATCAAATGTGCCCAGAAAAAAAAATAAGCGTACAGCATAGAGCTGTCCTTATTTGCGCTGCGAACAATAAAGGCTTTCTCAGAGCGAGGCTTACTGAAGGAAGAAGGCACAGCTTGGGTATATTCAGCAAGTGTTTCCAAGTCTGCTCTCCACCATCCATCTTACTCTCTACTGCTGTGGAACAATCCTTTTCTACACTATGAACATGTATCACTACTCTTCACTGGTTAATAACAAGCTGACAGGTCACTAGCTGGGCAGGAAGTTAGGCTGGAGAGCCAAACTGAGAACGCCGGGAAAGAGAAGGGCAGAGTCGGGAGTCACAGCCAGATGCAGAGGGAGCAGGAGATGAACATGCCATGCTAATAAAGGTACCGCCACATGCGTAAATAGAAATACGGGCTAACTTAAAATGCAAGAGCTAGTTAGTAATAAGCCTAGCTATTGGCTGAGCTTTTATAATTCATATTCAGTCTCTGAGTCGGTTATTTGGGACCAGGCAGTCAGGACGTAGAAACATCCATTTACACTCTACTGTCAAGTTTCTCTGAAATACAGGTCTACTTATATCTTGCAGTGAACTACTATTCTCAATATCAAAGATCAGACTCTGTAAAACCCTGCCTGACACTCAATGTCCTCTACAATATAGTCTCAAGGCATTTCTGTAATTCTATATTTCATTGCTTCCCTCTCCAGCTCAAGCCAAAGAATTCGTCTACCCTTTCCTCCACAGTTTGTAAGGCCATGGTTTACTGAGGTCAGTCCTGCCTTTGTCCATTGCCTTGGTGTAATTGTGGAAAGTGTTTCCTTTATTCTCTTCTACATCCTGGTTTAGATGATAGAGGAGTCATCAGTTCTTCAGTCTAAAGGTCCCTTCCCTTATCAAACTTATCTTCTTCAAACTCGACTATTAATACCTAGGAGGTATGCCAACATATTTTTACATAAAATCTCCACTGACCTAATAAAATAATATTTTCTGCCTCCTAACTCATACAGCATTTTATGTGTTTCTCATCTGTATTATTTCTGGAACTTTTATTTTTTCAGTTTATCGTAACTGAAACTTCTGACTATCCTTGCTTTCACTCAGACAACCCAGATTAATAATGAGAGGGGGCGGGTCTGGCTGTGGACAGAGGTGAAGCTGAGCTGTGTTCAGAGAGTCTCAGACGCCACCATGCTGCTGACTGTCACCTTGAAAGCGCTAAGAAACAAATTTGTGTTGGTGAATGAAATCCCTTGTAGTCTGCCGTGAACGTAGACTCAGTGGCTGCTACGGGAAACAGAAGTGAAACCCTGTCTTCCTTGTTCACTCATTGCTGTATCACTGTTAGCCTGGGAGAATGACAGCATTCATCCATCAGCACAGCATGGCTGGTGTGGAGGGTGGCGGCTTTGAACACCGGTTTCCTTCAGCCACCTCAGACCTTCCCACCTTTGTTAGCAGCCACCTTGCTGGCACCTGAGCCATAGTACGACACAATTATAGAATCGAGACCTTTAAGAAAAAGAGGCTCAGCGTTGAACCCCGGCTTGACCACGGCTCGTTCGGTATCCAGGGCAAATTCTTCCTTCCTTGCAAGTTCACTTCCTCACACACAAAACTAATGCATGAGAGTGAAAATGCCACAGGGTACTTCTGAGAGCAAACAGAGATGTGTATGTAGTGGGCTTTGCATGTTGCATGTCTGTGTGCACAGTTCAGTTTATCATCATAGAGCTTTAATTGCATGACCTATGTATCTCTGAGGATTCGTGGGATAAAGCCACACAAGCACAAAGCAGTCCTTCAGAGTTGGAGAAATAGGTCCAGTCTCACATGCATAAGTCCCACTCCTTTTTTTTTTTTTTAAGATTAGAATGAGTAGTATAAAGTCAAAAATAACATAAGGCCATTTTGAACATGGTAACTTTCTTTTTATACTATTCAAATCACTGTTTTATTTGGTTTTTCAGTAGTATACTGTTTGACTACATTGTTTCCTAAAAAACACAATGAAATCATTGTTTGGGATATTTATATTTTACCTTTCTCAAGTGTCTTTGCTGGTTAGCTATGTGAACAGGGCAATTTTCATTATTATTACTTTATCAATGAAGGCTAACAGTTTAAGTGCTATCAGATGAATTGCTATGGAACCCTGAATGCTCAAGGTGACCTCCACCTTTGAGAAGTTCCTGCCTTCATCAGAAGGACTTTCTAATTCTTAATGGACCCTTTCAAATGTCTGTCACCAACTAATCCCCATGACCTATGTACCTGGCTCTAATCGTCCTGGCAGGATTGAGCACCGACTCTGGACTGACTGGCGTCTGGGCCTGACTGCTCTGTCCTGCAAGGCTGACTGTGAAGATATCTTCCCCACGAACAAAGAGCTGAAAGTTCCGTCCAACACAAGAGCCTCTGGGAAGCGACCAACCCAACCCCCAGCTTTTTTTTTTTTTTTTTTTATTGTACCGTCGATCAAAAGCGGCCGGGCAGGAAAGGAAAGCTGAGGTACAAAGTCAAAGACATTCAGTTTGAGGAGCTAAAAGTGACAAAGGTCATCGTAGCAGCTGGGGAGCATGGCTTGGAGTCTTCCCTGCCCCACCGAGCACATAACCGGATCAGCTGTCTGGCGATCAGAGCATCTGAACTCTCCACTGAGTGGACAGTTCCCATGTTGGACTCTAGTCGTGCTGTTTTCTTCATGGAGAATTGTTACGCCCATGACTTTAGGTTGACACTCGACACACAAAAGTAAAGTTTGACTCGAATGTTATATTCCGTGTAAAATCAAGAGTGCCCTGTACACGTTAGGTGCCAGTGGTGACCTGCTCATCATTACCGCTGCTCAGTATACACAAGGTAAACACTACATCCCGGGAGATGTTTAAGCAATGTCTCATTAACGAGTGTGTGCTGCAAATTAGAAACATCTGTTAGTAAGTCACATGGAAAAAAAAAATGAACTTGAAGACGTCCTCAGAATTGCTTCCAAATCTGAGAATTGCAGGTTCTATATTCCAGAGGTTAAAGGGTGTAGCATTTGTGACATGGAAACTGCGTTTTCGGAGAGAGTCCATTTAGTTTATTAAGATTCTTGAAAATGAAAATTCAAGTAATCCTCTGCTCGACGGAGAGCATTTTCTTAATTTTCTATGGATTTTAAAAATTATATAATTGCAAATGTTCATTAGGATATAATTAAATAGCCCTGTTTCCCTAGTTACTAATATGTGCCAGGGTACTGTAATTATACAAGTAATTATGAAAGGAAAATATATGACTTGGCAAGCTTATGAAAATTATTCTAGATACAGAGAAGGCTCCACTTTGGGGAAAAGACATTAAAATATAGCAGAGGAAAAAAAGAGAGAGAGAATCACATAATGGGATGGGAATATTACCTAATGACACAGGGTATGTGAAAATGCCTACTCTCATTTCCATGAAAGTAACAGAAGAATATAATACAATCTGCTCACCATCCACAGAGGTCCAAGTGTTCGGAGATGTTTTATGCCCTTCGTTTACTTACTGTGCCTCTGATTTCTGGCTAGTTCATGGCTCTGCATCAAGTTTCCTTCATGGAGATGAATGCAATTTATACCTTATATTTTATTTTATGATATACTTAACAATAAGTGGAGCATAATTAAGGCTGTGTGAGATCGAGGGAAAATGCCCAGAAACTAAATACCTTTAAAAAAATGTGTTCTTTGCATTTAATAGCATCTGAACTATTTAAACAGCTTAAATTAAATTAAAGTTAATAGAGTTTAATTAAAGTTATAGTCAAAGGAGAAATGTTCCCTCTCATAAAAAGAGAGTGCTGTGCTGGGGTCATGAGCATGTTTTCTTCTTCACGATGAAGGACTTGCTCTTAGCTGAATAGCACTTTGTGCACGCCAAGGAATCTTCCATGTTCTCACATCAAACTCCTAGTTCAAGGAAAAATCTCAAAGATGGTCCGACCTGTCCAACCAAAATTCTATTGTTTTTCACATCTAAATGCAGTCAATCAAAATTGTCATACCAGCAGTAAATGATTGATACAACGTTCACATGGAGAAGAGCCTGGCTAGCTAATCTCTCTCACACAAGGACGAAGACGCTGCTGCCTAAAACAAGTGGGAACTTGCTTCAGACTTTTGTTTGTTTTTCCTACAAGTCCTGCTACGGTGGCATCAGATCCTCAGTGGATGAGAGCCAATTTCTACCTGAATGGCAGAGAGAGGAAAATGCAGGAAACTTAGAGGTGCTTTGAACCAGCAAGATGAGCCTGGCTGAGAGTGAGCAACCTTGATCTCTGATTGGTTCAGGCTCAGCTTTTTGTTTTGTTTTGTTTTTTTTTAGATAGAGTCTTACTATGTTACCCATGCCAGTCCTGACCTCCTGAGCTTAAATGATGCTGTCGCCTCACCCTCTGGAGTAGCTGAGGCAAGCTACCATCCACCCTTGGTAGGCTCCCGTTTTGGCTGGCTGTACTGCCAGGGCTTTTGTCTAGGTGCATGGATTAACATGGCATACAAGTCAAATACCCACATTATTTCCTTAATTAATCCAATTCTAAGGGTTGGAGGGATGGCTCAGTTGTTAAGAGCACTGATTGCTCACCAAGAAGAGCTAGGTTCAGTTCCTAGAACCCACATAGCAGCTCACAACCACCTATAACTACAGTAACAGGGTACCCAACGCCTCTCTGACCTCCTCGGGTTCCTGCACACACATAGTACAAATGCATGTACTTAGGCACACACACACACACACACACACACACACACACACATACACACACACACACAAATCTTCAAAAACAAACAAACAAATAAATAAGTCCAAATCTTTAGAGCAACAATATAAAATTAATTTCTTTATTTTATTTTATTTTTTTGTAGAGTTAGTTTCTAATGTAATTCCATTGAATGTTCATCTTTTTTTTTTTTTTTTTTTGATTTCTTAAGATAGGGTTTCTCTGTGTTCATCTTTATCCTTATTGGTAAATGCAATTTTTTTTACTCTTCCTTATATTTTATTATATATTTTAAATTCTTAAAATTACACTTCATTTGATGTATAGCAAAACAATTTTCATATTAAATAACATTATAATAGAATGATTAAAAATAGATTTAAACAGAAGAAAAAATGGAAAGGAATCTGGTTACCTAATCTCTCCTCTTTTTTTTTTTTTTTTTTTTGGTTTTTTTCGAGACAGGGTTTCTCTGCGTAGCTTTGCGCCTTTCCTGGAGCTCACTTGGTAGCCCAGGCTGGCCTCGAACTCACAGAGATCCGCCTGGCTCTGCCTCCCGAGTGCTGGGATTAAAGGCGTGCGCCACCACCGCCCGGCCTCTAATCTCTCCTCTTGAAAAGAAATTAAAAAAAAAATTTTCTAAGAGGGTCGATATGACAAATGTATTCAGTGACAACTTGTATTGAATTACTACTGCCCTGATATTCAAGAGAATGAAAAAGCAAGTCCCACAGTGATGGAGTTAAAAGGAGAAGAAGAAGAAAAGAAGAAGGAGGAGGAGGAGGAAGAGGAAGAAGAAAGGCTTTTTAAATAATAAAAAGTTTAAAATAAATAAAAATAAACGCCAATTATTCATCTTCCCACTCATAGCGAGGCTGAGAGAACACACAGGTGACATTAAGGACTGTCCAACTACAAGCTGAACTCATTTCCTTGTTGTCTTGGGTTGGGTGCCATGAGGCTGTCCTGCTGCTGAGTGACAGTGACGTGACATGACAAGGACCCCGGAAGAGAAGACGGTGACGGGAAGTCTAACCCCCAGTGCGTGGAGGCGGAACTGCCCAGCTCTGCTCCTGCGGTGGACTCGCTCATGGCGCATCTCAGATTTTCCTTTCGTCGTCACTGGCGCAGCAAATGTGGCTTAGAGAGCATGGCACAATGCGAGGCCTGAACAATGAAGGAAAGAATTAATGAGTGAAAGAATATATACTTCACATGACTGCAGTCAGTGCTTGACAAAACCCCCAATTAAAATCAAAGGCTTCAGCTGGGCGGTGGTGGCGCAAGCCTTTAATCCTTTAATCCCAGCACTCGGGAGGCAGAGCCAGGCAGATGTCTCTGAGTTTGAGGCCAACCTCGTCTACAGAGCCAGTTCCAGGACAGCCAGGGCTACACAGAGAAACCCTGTCTCAAAACAAAGAGGAAAAACCCAAAAAAACAAATGATTCTTTGGGTTACCTGATACTTGAAGGCAGCAGAACAATTCTCTTTGTTTTTCAACAATAACAAAAACCAAACCAAACGAAAACAAAACAAAACAAAAAAACCAATTTCCTTTTCTGTTAGCTTAAATGCTTATTGTTATAACTAGATCTTAAAATGGATCTTAAAAAGAACCTTTTTAATTTCTTTAAATTATATACATTTTCAAATGTGACTTTATGATGACCGTGTTCTTGATATTATTCTTCAGTTACCAGACTCTTCTGTAAAATACACTGTGATTAAGATATCTTTATCATCTCTCTGTCAAAGTGATTTAGAGAGCTTAATCATCTCTGTCAAAACCAGCAACAGGGTTGAGCATTTAAATAAACATGAAGAGATGTGATGCTGGTGATGCTTCTGACTGACTGGGTGAATTCTGGCAAACTGCTTAGCTTGTCTGGTCCTTCATTGATTTCATCTCTAGAAGAGAGGCTCTCCTGAGTGCTGTTGTAAGAACCACATGAAATGAGTGTATGTTATAAGATACGGTATCAGTGTAAGATGTTTCCGCAATAATTACGTAAACTATAACTTGCAGGTTAGATCAGTTAGAAATTAGATAATTTCTACAGAGAACAGTGTATTAAAAAATATGGAACTTGGTATCAAGAAACAGATATTTATGTCTTAATAGTTCTGTTTGATGACCCAGACCAGAGTTCTTCATTCAGCTTGTTTCCCTATCTACAGACAAGATGATTTATAATCTAATAAGATGTATGTAAGAGCATTTGGTAAAACGATTAGCTTACATAGGTATCACCTATAATTCTTATTAGCTATTGAGTTTACAACATAGGCATGCCAGAAACCATATACTATGGTGATATTGTGTTCCCAGAAATATTGTGCACTCTAATAAACTTATCTGGGGTCAGAGATAGAACAGCCATAATATTAAACATGGAGGTTAGGCAGTGGTAGCACATGCCTTTAATCCTAGCATTCCAGAGGCAGAGATCCGCCTGGATCTCTATGAGTTCAAAGCCACACTGGAAACAACCAGGTGTGGTAACAAGAGCCTTTAATCCCAGGAAGTGAGGGCAGAAAACAGAAAGGTAAATAAGGCATGAAAACCAGGGACGAGGTTGGTTAAGCTTTTAGGTTTTTGAGCAGCACAGTTCAGCTGAGGCTTCCAGTCTGAGGAAACAGGATCAGCTGAGGAACTGGCAAGGTGAGGAAGCTGTGACTGGTTCTGTTTCTCTGATCTTTCAGCATTCACCCCAATACCTGGCTCCAGGTTTGATTTTACTAATAAGACCCTTTAGGATTCCTGTTACAATATACACACATTCAGAGTTGTTCAAAATCCAGATGTAGAGGTCTTGTGTGTGCTGACGGTCTCTGTGATTTTGCATGTGCATCAGTCCTTTGTGTCTGGCAGACACTATTACTTGGAGTTATCCACAACCTCTGGCTCTTCCAATCTTTTGGCTGCCTCTTCTATACAGATCCCTGAGCCTTGAGTGGGGAGCTTTGATGAAGACATCCCATTTAGGACTGAGTGCTACAATGTTTCTCACTCTCTACATATTGTCCAGTTGTGAGTCTCTGCATGGGTTCCCATCTACTGAAAGAAGCTTCTCTGATATGGGCTGAGTGAGGCACCAATCTCTGGGTATAATAATGTCATTGGGAGCCATTTTATTGCCATGTTCCTGTAGTAGAATAATATAGTATTAGGTTTTCTCCTAGGCCTGAGACCCATCTAGTGTCAAGTTCTTGACCATTTTATAGCAGATTCATGTATGGGTTTCATCTCAAGGAACAGGCCTTAAGTTCAATTTTTAAAAAATGGCTTGTTTGTGCAATTTGTGCAATTATTGTACCAATATATCTTTGAAGGCAGGTTTCTGTTGTAGATCACAGACTTTGTAGCTGGGTGATATTGATGATTGCCTTCCTACTCTGGAAAAATGCAGAATATTTTTCATCGCCATGAACACTAGTCAGCAGGGGATTAATAAATTAATAAGTACTGCTCATTAATAATTCTCAATATAATGGTCTCAGTTCTCCAATAAAAGGCAGAGACTAACAGACTGGATTAGAAGACATAATTCATCTTGCTGCAACCAGTAAACAAACCTCATCACCAAGGATAGAAACCATCTTAGAGGAAAAACATAGAAAAGGGTATTCCAGACAATCAGATTCAAGAAGCAAGCAGGTGTAACTATTGCAATATCTGAAAACATACACTTCAAACCAAAACAGACATGGAAGAATACTACCTTCCCATTGAAGAAAATTCTACCAAGAGGACACACAGCATTTCTAAACTTAATCCACCATACTCGAGGGTACCCAAGTTCATAAAAGAAACAGTACTACAACTAAAATCACAAACTGACCCTCACATGGTGATAATGGGTGACTTCAATACCCCGTTCTCACCAACAGACATGTTATCCAAACAAGAACTAAAATGAGAAATGCTTGAGTTAAATGGCATCATAAAGAAAATAGACCTAGTACTCATCTACAGAGCATTCCACACAAACACTACAGAACATACCTTCTTCTCAGCAGTTCGCAAAAACTTTCTCTAAGACTGACCACATGGATTCAAAGCAAATCTCAACAGACATAAGAAAACTAAAATAACACCTGGGCATCTTATCTGACCATGGTGGATTAAAGCTGGATCTCAGAAACAACAGAAAGCTCACAAACTCATAGAAACTGAACAACTTATTGGGTTGAAAAATGGGTCAAGACAGAAATCAAGAAGAAAATTAAAAACTTTTAGAATTAAAGGAAAATTAAAACACAACAGACCCAAACCTCTGAGACATAATGAAGGCAGTTCCTAAATGTAAGATCATAACCTACATCAAAAGACAAGAAAGAGATTTCATATTACTAATTTAATGACACGCTAAAATGCTCTAGAAAAATAAGAATAAAAATACCACCCCCAAAAAGGAATATACAAGAAGATATAATCAATTTCAAGCCTGAAATCAATGAAATGGAAACAAATAAACAGCCACAATCTGTTTTGTTCCAATAAAAATGGAAACAAAATTGATAACAAAATATCAATGAAATAAAGTGTTGGTCTGTTGAGAAAACCAACAAAATTTACAAATCCTTAGCCAAATTAGCCAAAAATGAGAGGGAATGTCCAAATGAATATAATTAGAGATAAAAAGGGGAACATCACAACAGACATGGAGGAACTCCAGAGATCCAAAAGAACATAGTTTAAAAAACTATATTCCAGTTAGGAAGTGGCAACATGTGCCTTTAATCCCAGCACTTGGGAGGCAGAGGCAGGCGGATCTCTGTGAATTCGAGGCCAGCCTGGTCTACAGAGTGAGTTCTAGGACAGCCAGAGCTGTTACACACAGAAACCCTGTCTCAAAAAAGAAAAAAAAAAACAAAAACAAAAAAACTGTATTCCATCAAACTGAAAAAACAAAACAAAACAAAAAAAACCAAAAACAATGAATTTCATGATACACAATCTACCAAAGTTAAATCAATATGAAATTAACAGTTTAAAAATCCCTAGTGAAACAGAAGCAATAATTAAAAATCTCTCAACCAAAAAACAAAACAACAACAACAACAAAAACCCAGGACCAGATGGATTCAACACAAAATTCCACTAGGCTGTCAAAAAATTAAAGCCAATACTTCTCAAATTATTCTGAAAAATAGAAACTGAAGGAATATTTCCTAATTATTTTTTTGAAGCCACTATTATCCTGGTACCAAATGATCCAACAACAAAAGTAAGTTATAGACCAATATCCCTTAGGAATACAGATGCAAAAATTCCCAATAAAACACTTGTAGCTGGGCGTGGTGGCGCACGCCTTTAATCCCAGCACTCGGGAGGCAGAGCCAGGCGGATCTCTGTGAGTTCGAGGCCAGCCTGGACTACCAAGTGAGCTCCAGGAAAGGCGCAAAGCTACACAGAGAAACCCTGTCTCGAAAAAAACAAAACAAAACAAAAAAACCAAAAAAACAAAAAACAAAACAAAACAAAACAAAAAACACTTGTAAAGCCAATACAAGAATACATAGAGAAGATTATCTGGCATGATCAAAACAATACAATACAATATGTTTTAAAAGCATGTAGCATGACAATAAAACCATTATGATGCAAGGTGCCAAGCTTAGGAAGCAGGAGCAGAAAGCTCTCAGTAGATTTGCATGAGGAAATCAAGAGATAAATTAAAGAGAAAATGGGATGATACTATGTGTGAGGCATCCAACCGTCCTGCCCTTCCATTCTGGCAGCATTCTGGAAAGGACTGTAGCCCAAGGGAGTTCCCCATGTCCATCATGAATCCAGAGTCTTCAATAAAAACATGGTTCTGGGATGCAACAGACACATGGATTGGATCTAAACCTTCAGAATTCCACTCAATTTGAAAGCTCCCATCTTTTTCCAACTATGAGATCCAATCTTTCCTTGAAAGAGCCAGGAGAGAAAGGAGTTAAGACACTGGCATGAAGGCCTCTTGACAGGGCTTAGATGATGGTTCCAGTGTCCACCTTCCTGATTTCTAGTCCTGCTTCTGCCATCAGATGGGAATCTGTGAGAGAGTTTCTTAGATTCTCTGAACCTTAGCAAAAGAAGAATTACAATTTTATAAGGATCAGTTAAAAAGATTACATGCTTATAATATGGTGGATTTTAAACACCGGCTACTCTTTTGTTTAACCTCTTCATTTCAAGAAAGTTATTAAGCAAGATCAGAACAGAGAGTCACAATGACTAGTGAAAGAAGAGCTTGCGTTTTTAAAGTCTAGGCTCATGTGCTCCTTTATCAAATTCGTTTGCTGTTCATAGAATCAGTTGTTACCGGCACTTGTTTTGGAGAGCAGGAAGTCAAAATATAGGGAGATACCACAACCCATGTAGCCATATAAGACAGTGAATTCTCCCAGCTTCCAGTGTATGTGGGGGTCTTTTGAGTCTAGGAGTATGGAGCACTAGCCTGGTCAGGATCTCTGAGGTAGACAGGGGCCAGCCTTTGTCATGTATGGCTTCATTGAAGTCTCACAACAACTTCACGGTAAAGTCAGTATAGGAATTGTCGCTCCAAAAAGTTAAAAAAATAAGCATGCATAAGGTTGATCAGCTGTCGAGGAATGAAGCCTAGTTTGAACCCAATCGGTTTCATATTTTATGACTAAGTTAAACCATGAATAAGAAAGTCATATAGGATCAGAACGTCTTCAAATAGCCGATAATCTCATAAACAATGGCTAGCCTTCCTATATCTAGGATAAGGAGAAATAGAGGACGTGGAAGGATAGCATTAAGTCAGTACCTTCACACCCGAGCTACTGTGCCAGGTACTTTTCATGTCTGTCCATCACCTCACCAACCATGGAAGCTGTGCGTTCTGCCCCCCTTTGAAACCGACCACTTGAAGGAAAGTAAAGCCAGTGGCAGAGCCAAGACCCGAGGCTCTTAACCTTTCAACCACTTTTAGCACTTCAAGATTTTAAGCTAAAGGAAACGTTAGACATCTCCACCAGCCTCCATGCTTGCCTACAAGCAAGCAAAATCCAGCTTGGGAGAGTCCATGATCTCTCTATGTTACCTTAAAGGGCTAACATGTTCTCTGCCCCCAGGGAGCTCAGACCATTCTTAAAAACAACTAAACAGGAAGCAGCCCAAGGGGACCTGTGTTTAAGGGAGGCTTTGCTACTTACAGAAGAGGCCTTCCCCTCCCTACAGGTTCAAGCGAAGCTGAAGACAGAGAGGCAAGTGGTCCAAGCTTTTACCCATCCATGCAGGAAAGAGTCGTTTGGATGCTAGAAAGGGCCACAGTGTGTGGAGGAGGGAAGGGACGGTAAGTGGGCTGCGAATACTAGAAAATGTGATGGAAGTAGAGAGGAGAGGAGTTGGGAGTAGCCAAGTTTAAATGAGGATGGAGTAGGATAGGATCAGGGCAGGGCATCTAAAACTAAGGGCTATGAAGAAGCCATATGGAAATTTTCCTATTATAAGCTGAATAAAACTGTAATTTAAAAGCAAAATTTGATTAGCAGTACCATGCATAGTAGATAATGGTGAATCCAGGAGCCATGGAATAATAAATGAAAGTGTCATGCACAGAACACCTCTCTGTGAGTTGTTGCTCACCTGCGTGGAATCCCCCTTTGTGAGTTGTGGCTCTAGAACAATAAGGTGGTGCACGCCTTTAATCCCAGCAGTCATGAGGCAGAGTCATGGGGATCTCTATGAGTTTGAGGTCAGCCTGATCTACAGAGTGAGTTCCAGGATAGGCACCAAAACTACACGGAGAAACCCTGTCTCAAAAAACCTAGATAGATAGATAGATAGATAGATAGATAGATAGATAGATAGATAGATAAAACAGTACAAGTTACTGCCATTGTTCCTGGTTACCTCCCAGAACTAGATGGTAAGACCCTCTTGCTAGAGATATCTCACACTTTGGGTACAGGATGCTCAGCCAGAAGGGTCTTGCCCATACCTCTAGCTCTGATAGAATTTAATGTTTCTAGGCAGCCAGATGAGGGGGAAAGTCATCAGTGGCCTCATCCAGCTACAAACCTTGCTAGCTCCAATACCAACCTACAAAACAAAAAGGCAGACATGAATGACCTCCTGAGAAGCAGGCATCAGATCCAATCAGAATGCAACTGGCTACTCCCCCGGGATGGTTGGTTTTTTATCATCCACTTGACGTACTGTAGAATGGGTACAACAGTGACATGGACTGCTGCATGGTATATAGTTTTGTTCCTGGTGCTGTGATAAAATACAGCGACTTAAGGAGAAAAGATTTCCTTGGCTCACAATTCCAGGTGACATTCAACTGTTGTGGGGAAGTGAGGAGGCAAGAACTTGAAGCAGCTCATCTCAGTATATCAACAGGCAACATAGAGAGCAATGAGTTAGTGCACACACGCCCCTATCAGCTAGCTCTCTCTTTTTCATTCATTCAAGGGCCCAGACCATGAAATAGTGCCACCCATGTTCAAGGCAGGTCCCTCCCACCTCATTGAACCTAATCTAGACTATTCTTTAGTGAGACTCCTTTCTCGGGTCATTCTACAGTATGTCAAGTGGATGATAAAAACCAACCATCCCAGGGGAGTAGCCAGTCGCATTCTAATTGGATCTGATGCCTGCTTCTCAGGAGATCATTCATGTCCGCTTCTGTGGACCTGATCAGAAGTCAGTAGTTGGGGAGATCATAGGCTCTAGGGTTGAACACATTGATTCTGTTGCTTCTGTTTCATTTAATAGATATGTTGTCAAACTGCCTCCTAAATATGTATGTTTATACCCATGGATGAATGCCCCCCTTCAGCCTTGATCTAAGAAGCTACCTTTTGCAGTAAATGCCACTTAGTGGAGACTCGTGGCTAGGCAATGTGCTGAGAATAAGCGACTACTGAGTTCTCAATTCCAAAGGGGACTTCCATATCACCCCTTCCAAGGCTCAGAAGACTTCACAGAAGAGGGGGCACAAAGAATGTAAGAGCCAGACCCTGGGGAAGAGGCCTTGGCGATGTCTTATGGGCATAATGTAGCTGTGGCACTTGGGAACTCAAAGTAGCCCATGGTTGCTTACACAGGGCCCACACAAGATTGGACCTGTCCACATTCAATCACCTGTGGGAGAGGAGATCATAGGGATGCCAGCCCTCCTCAGTAGAGCTATTGGCAGGGTGGATGAGTCATTGTCTCCAGCCATTATTGAGTCCCCCATGCTTCAGGCGATCGCAACACACCTGTGGTCATGAAGATAAACAGTCCTGGCTTATGAACAGAAAGACACAACCCTAGAAGAATGTGTGTGTGTGTGTGGTGTGTGTGTGTGTGTGTGTGTGTGTGTGTGTGTGTGTGTGTATGTGTGTGTGTGCGTGTGTGTGTGTGTGTATGTGTGTGTGTGTGTGTGTGTGTGTGTGTGTGAGCATGCGCACACACGAGCGGCGGGAGGGGGTCGCTGGTGGTAGTAGGAAAGGGATAAGGGGTGGGGTCTGACCAGAATGTATTTGATGTATGTATGTAATTGTGAAATGATAAAGTAACAACGATGAAAAAGAGTTATCTGGGGGAGTTCTTTTTTTAAAACATAAATTCCTAGGCTGAGACCAGAAAACTGCACGTCATGAGCCTACTTTGATTTCTTTTTGTTTTAGAAAACAGCCCTGATTCTGGAACGTGTGCTAAGATCAACGACCCCGAGACATAGGACATCTGTGAGTGTGTCTCAAAGAGGAGTCAGGAATGAAACTGGGTGTGGACCATAGGAGCACCTAAGGAACATTCTGGAAAAGTAGACAAAGCTATGTCCATTTGGTGTTGTAAACGGGGATGCTGAAGAGGAGTGAGGATGGATAAGGGTAGTGTGCAAATCAACGAGATGTGGGCTGAGGGTTTGGGGGGCCAGGGAGCACCCAGATGATATGAAAGGGTATGTTTTAGAGACATTTCAGAAAGGGAACCAAGATGGGTGAGCAGTCACCAGGAGGGAATAAAGGAGGCAAATGGTGTCCACGTGAAGAAGCAGGGAGGTGGTGGGTCTGGCTGTGGACACAACCACCTACATGTAGCTATGTAGATGAACGGTCTTATTAAATAAGAAACACAGAGACAAATGCAGAGCTAAAAGCTCAAGAGGTCAGAGCAGTAGCTAAGAGCCGATACTAAAAACCCTTTCTTACCCTTCACTGCCATCCTTCCCCTCAGAAAGAGAGCTACTTCCTGTGTGTCTGTCCTTTTATTGACTTTCTGTTCTGTCCTCTAATTGGTTGTAAACCCAACCACATGACCTCCTCGTCACTGCCTGTCTGTACAGACCTCCAGGTCTTCTATGGTTGGTATTGAGATTAAAGGCATGTGTCTCCATGCTGGCTGTATCCTTGAACACATGGAGATCTGTCTGTCATGTGACTGGGGATTAAAGGTGTGTGCCACCACCACCTGGCTTCTGCTATGGCTTGCTATTAGCTCTGACTCCCTTTATTTATTAACATACAAATAAAATCACATTTCAGTACAAATAAAAAATCACCATATAGCTAAATGCTCCTAAGTGCTGTTTTAGCGGGGCCCTGTTACAAAGTTAAAGATTCTTTATGCCACACTTGGCTCTAAAATATGTTTGTTGTTCTTCCTTCCAACACATGTGTGAAAGGGAAAAAAGCCAAACCTCACCTTCCTCATGGCGTCCTCAAAAGAACCTTTGTAAGGGGCACACATTAGAAAACGTTTCTAACTGATATTTGATCTCTCGCAAAATGGGAGGCCCTCAATTTGGCTAAGAGAAAAAGAAAGTCAATTATTTAATGCTGTTTCAGCTGTCCTCTCTTTCTCCACACCTCTTCATTTTCGTCCAAAGCCAGAGCAGTAAGAAAACTAATGTTGGGTATTTAAAAAACAAAACAACAACAACAACAAAAAACCCCACTAGATTCTATAAATCTTAAAATGCCAAACCAAAACTTAAAAAAAAAAATCTATGTTTGCACTGAGAGGAAAGACGAGTCACTAAAACTGGATATAAAGCAGCCCTCGCCTTCAATTGGTAATCTTCTTCTCCAAAGGAAGAAAATAAATCAATAGCAACACAATCCAAAAAATTCAGTTAAACAAGCTACGCCTCAAATAACTATGAGAAGTTTCCAATCTTTTTCTCAATTAAAGGATTCAGATCTCGGACGTTTTCTCCGTTAGAAACTGGGAAACGGCAGCAGGATATCAAATTCCATATTGTAGCTAAAGTGCAAGTAAAATGAAAATCCAAGACTCAAAGGCAAAGCAACTAAGTGGGAATATGTGTGTATGTATTTTAAACTAATGCCTGCTGTAGCTCAGCATTCTAGGGACAATGAGGAGCTTGGCTGAAAAGAAAGGAGGAAGAAAAAGAAGAGAATTTTAATTCAACTGAAAGCCCCATCTCATGAAAGAGTGAGTATATTAGCAAAAATCTGTTGATCGTTTTTCCTAGTTGATGAACTTTATGCTTTTAAAAGTAGGTTTTATACTTTTATACTTTTGTTGCCTTTCTCAACTTAAGACTTTCATGCCTTGTAACTTTAAAAGGAGAGATAATTTAGCTTCGTGCCTTAAAATAACTGAAAACATCTACAGGATAAACTGTTCCACTTTGGTTCACATTAAAAGTATTTTGTGTCATCCTCAAAGTGTTCACAGGGAAAGAAAAACTTTTATGAGATGAATTGGTCACCTGGGGCTTCAGAGTAATCAGAATCCTGAGGTTTTTCTATTCTAAAACTAATTGGATTATTAGAGATCTACAACTTCTTTAAATTTTTGAAGCCTTTAGATGTTTAATTTAAATCGGTAGTTCTCATTTATTTGCTCAGTTTAAGTTTGAAAAAGTGGAGTGCATGCTGGTATCCCAGACACTGCTCAGGCTGGGGAGATGTCAAAATGTGAGGGATGGCAGGGTTAGAAAGCAAAGTTCAGTGTGAGGAAGAGCTATGCAGCCTCCTAGAATTTAATGTGAGACCTACTGGAATGTATACATTCTAAATGTTACAGATACCTAGAAATCTGTAAGGTAGATTTCATTTGAACTTAATCTAAAATAATAATAATAATAATAATAATAATAATAATAATAATAATAATAATAAACACTAGTTAGCTGAAGAGGAACGAGTCTCAGAGCAAAGCATTCTTGGGCAGGTAGCAATGTGTAGAAATGTCTAGAAAGCTGAAGGGATGTTTGGGAGACCATAGGTACGTCTAAGTAGTAAAGTCAATGGGAATTTTAGGACCACAGGCTCCCAACGGGGGTCAGTCAAGCATAATCTGGACAGATTGTAAAGGAAGTGATGTCAACTATTCCAGTAAGAAGAACAGGGGCCACTGGCAGTGTTCGCATAGGATTATGGTATATACTTATTGGATCTTAAAAAGAGTTCACAGTGGAGTCAGAGGAATGGACTGGGGTGGGAAAGGGGGTTGACACAATTTAGTGAGGAAGCTAGGACAAGGCACACGTGCAGGTAGAAATGTGGAAAAATGTTGGATGGATATCCAGGAAGTCCATTGAGTATCTCAGAGACGTGGTTGGGATGAGGATAAGGATGTGGTATCTAGATAGATTAGCTCCAGCAGGAGACAAAGCCTGCTGCACATATCTCTAGGAATACCTTTGGTGTCAGCTAAGACATCAAAAGCATGTATTTACCCCCTAGGCTGTCATTTACCAGGGGCTCTGGGAAGTGGCTGTAGTGTCCGTTAAATTTCAGTCTCAAGAAAGAATGTGTTTCATGGCTACGGATACCACTTAGTGGAGGACAAGGTAGATAACAGAATATATGAAGATTCACAAATCGCTAGGCAAATATAATTTTTTCTCATCTTTGTCTGGGTGTGTAATAATCTGCAAGAAGAATTCAGGCAAACTGTATTACTGAAGAAAGCCCGGGAAGTGAAGGTTGAAGAAAACTCAGAACTCCTGGCTTTGGACGATGTCATGCAGTACAGGAAATGAAATTCTCCAAGAAAGTTAAGTCCTGGGAAAGTAAGCCACTATCTGATTGGAGCCCTTATTTCACTTACCACATCCAGTAGGCCATAACTCAGAATGTGCGATTTGGTGGGGAGATCAAGCCAAGTCCATCAATGACTAAGACCAAAGTCTAGGAAACCGTGTAAGTTCTGAATCCCAGTGGTGATTTGAGGAAAGTAAAGAACAGCTGGAGAGTGATGCGGGAAAGATTTACCCAAGTCACACCTACTGGTGGTGTCAAATTCAGTCAAGAGTGGCATTCAAGAAAACCGTCCCAGTCAGAAAGAACAGCGCGTCCAAAGACCGGGAAAGGAAACGTTAGAGAGACGAAGGAGTGTCAAGTTGTGAGGGGAAAGAGAATACAAATAAGGAAAACAGATGGAGGGCAGAGAAGAGCTGAAAAGACAGAAAAGCATGAATGATGGAAACAGGAAATGATGGGAACATGA
This sequence comes from Peromyscus leucopus, assembly GCF_004664715.2. Lineage (NCBI taxonomy): Eukaryota > Metazoa > Chordata > Mammalia > Rodentia > Cricetidae > Peromyscus > Peromyscus leucopus. Next base: position 4,624,368 of record NC_051078.1, read on the forward strand.
CAAAGCACATGTCTGGGAACCCCCAAACTTTGCAGACTCGACAGTAGAAAGCACGCCTCCTCTGTGTCTTCCACAAACAGTTACGGGTTTTCACATCCAAACGTGGATGATATCCAGATTCATCGCTATGAGTTTGAAGACCGAGAGCTAGTGTAAAGCATTGCGGTTACCGACTCAGTCACCTAGCACCACTCTGTGAGGAAAGGAGAACAGTCTTCTCATTTTAGAGGAGACAATTGGAGTTGAGCGATGCTAGATCAGTCAGCATGGGAGCCAGAATGTAAATGTGGATGTAAAACAGAGTGAAGAGCATGTGCTTGTGCTCTTGAGGTCTGAGTCCTGTAAGAGTTCCAAACCGGTCGATTTAGCCAAATGATCACAACTCTTTCTACTAGCAGCGCAGAAGAATGTTTTCTTTCTCTTGGCCAATCACAGGTTTCTGACAGTCTTCATGGTGTGAATCAGTCTGGCATCTTCCTTAAATATTAATGTCAGAGCCCAAGAGACCCGGGAGGATAAGATAATCCCTTCACCAAACACTGCCATCAAAACTACAGTACCTTTACCTTGTCACACACAAACCTGTGTAGAGTGGAAATAAAGATTATAAGAGGAGTTTTCTCGAAAATATCACAACTTCACCAAGGTTTGACTTTTCTTCTTTACATATGAGAGCAAAAAAAAAAAATGTGATTATACATACTTTCAAGCGGCTCCTCGAAGGTGGGGACCCCTTTAAATCAGAAATATTATCCACCTAAGGAAAATATTTTCTAAAAATCTTTAAAGGAAGGTCTAAATAAATTTCTACCTTCCCGAGTTAATTACAGAAAAAGAATATAGGCGTGCTAAATACAATGCTTTATCCAAATTCTTTGCAACCTATCATGTGGTTGGTTGGAATAAAATATGGAATATAGGAAACTCAGAGAAGTCTCACTTTTGCAAGAGCAGTTGACAGGAGACTAAACCTGTATTTCCCACCTTGAAGCCTGAAGAAGAATGTTCCAAAGCCCATATTCTTTCCTGGAGAGGCAGAATTCTTCCAGGTCTATGAAAACAGAGTCTGACAAATAAGATGCCCTGAGGTCTGGGGGCAGTACTTTCATGGATAACATTTAAATTGTTGCCATGTGCTTTCCCTTGCTTGGAATTCATCAGCATGATTGGTGTATTATAATTTCCTCTGACTAAATTGGTCCTCTCTTCTGAATTTTCCCCAAGGAACACAATTTACCAGCAAAGAACTTTCCCTGCTAGCTTTTTTTTATCTTTTTAAGTATTCATTACAATATGCAGAACAAAATACAATAAATACTCAGAGATTCTTGCTTTTGACTATTAATCGGCATCTATCTAGTTAAAACCTCATTTATCACATCTTTTCCTACATGTCCATTCATTTTTATGTTAATTTCCAAGTCCCAGCTTGGGGACAATGAACTTCTCAGTACCAATGGGAAAAGTATTTGGAGTTCAACACAAGTTAGTTAAATCTGTTACTTTTCAGATATTGGGAGGTTTCTAAGAAATGGAAAATAAAACTTTAGAACCAGGTGCATTTAAAAAATATTAGATTTATATCATGGAAGGGGGGAGGAAGGTAATATTTAAATCCCCATTCTAGAGTCTATACTTCTTCTCATTTCCATGGGAAGCTGGAGGACAGGAGAGTGGTTTATAGCAGCCAACCCCTGAGTCTACATTCTCTTGCATCAGTAGACTTTGGGGTTTCATTACCGTTTCCTTTACTGGATTATACTTTGCTTGAACACAACGTGCTCTCATACTTTAGAATCATTTAAAATGAAAGACTCATGATAAAGGAACAATTTGAAAGCAGTAAGATGCCCAGCCCTCTTCGGAGCATCTATATCTGCTTTGATTCAGAGACCGTTTTCTAGGCTGTAGTACTCAGACCAAATGGAAATGCAAATATACACTGTGAAAAAAAAACAGACTTTCAAATTAGAGGCACAGTAGATGAGGAATAATCCCAGGTCAATGGCACAGATCAGATCTTTAATAAGATCATAGAAACAAACTGCCCAAGACTAAAGACAAACCTACACAGACATAAGAAGTACATGGAACAACAAATAGCCAAGCCTAGGGAAAAAAAAATCCCCACAGCATATCATAGGTAAAACATTTGAGTATACATAACAAAGAAAGTGTATTGAAAGGTGTACGGGGGGAGGGGGGAGTAAGTCACATTATAAAGGGAAATCCATCAGAATAACAGCTGATTTCTCATGAGAAACTTTGAAAACCAGAAGAGCCTAGAGTGATGCATCTAAATCCCAAGTGACTATGACAGCCAGCCTAAATTAATATATCCAGCAAAACTATTCACCATAATTGAAAAAGAAAGAATAAGAACTTCCCTCAATATAAACAGCCTTAAAAATTAAAATTTGACAAACCTAAAGAAAATATAGGAAGTAATGTCTGGGGTTGAAGAGAGGATTGACCATAGTCATGAGACTGTGTATAGAAATAAAAAAGCCACTGTAACTGAATGTTTTCCTGTGCCCACCCAGCTCCTGCATCCTTGCGGTCCTGCAGCCGCTGAAACCCAAATGAACACACAAAGTCTTATACTAATTATGGACTGTATGGCCTATTGGCTCAGGCTTCTTGCTAACTAGATCTTACATCTTAAATTAACCCATTTCTATAGATCTATACTTTGCCAAGTGACTCATGGCTTACTGGTATCTTTATATCTTGTTTTCCATGGCAGCCGCTGGCAGCGTCCTGACTCAGCCTTCCACTTCCCAGAATTCTCCTTGTCTGTTTATTCCACCTATCCTTCCTGCCTGGCTACTGGCCAATCAGCATTTTATTTATCAACCAATCAGAGCAACACATTCACAGTATGCAGAACATCCCACAGCAGGCCACTGAGAACACAAACAAAAATTAACAAAACTTTAACTGTACAATTAATGTACACATTTCCATAATAACTTTAAATATCAGTGGCTTCATTTCTCTAATCAAAAGACACAGGCTGACTGAATGGATCAGCAAACAAAATCCATCTATCTGTTGTCTATGAAAAAAAAACCCCAAAAACCTCAACTTTAAAGATAAACACCACCTTAAAGTAAAAGGATGGGTAAAAGTACTCCAATAGTCACTGAATGTGAAGAAGTCAAGCCAATGCCTAACTAGAGCCTTAACCCCTACCAAC